>NC_063171.1:37062798-37685855 GCF_023159225.1 Perognathus longimembris pacificus | reverse complement strand
ATAGAGGAAGCAATCCAGAAATTCATATGGAACAATAAAAGACCTAGAATAGCAAAAACAATCCTAAGCAGAAAGAACAGTGCTGGAGGAATTACAATTCCCAACTTCAAGCTGTATTATAAAGCTATAGTAATAAAAACAGCTTGGTATTGGCACCGGAACAGGCCTGAAGACCAATGGAACAGAATTGAAGACCCGGAAATGAACCCACAGAACTACGCCTACTTAATCTTTGATAAAGGAGCTAAAACAATAGTTTGGAAAAAAGATAGCCTCTTTAACAAATGGTGCTGGCAAAACTGGCTCAACACATGCAACAAACTAAAACTAGATCCTTATATATCACCCTGCACCAAAATCAATTCCAAATGGATTAAAGACCTCGAAATCAAAACAGACACCCTGAAAACACTAAAGGAAGGAGTAGGAGAAACACTTGGGCTCCTTGGCGCAGGACGGAACTTCCTTAACAATGACCCAGAAAGGCTACAAATCAAAGAAAGGTTGGACAAATGGGACTGCATCAAACTGCAGAGCTTCTGCATGGCAAAGGACATAGCTCGCAAGATAAACAGAAAGCCCACAGACTGGGAGAAGATCTTTACCGGCCATTCAACGGACAAAGGCCTCATCTCTAAAATATATGCAGAACTAAAAAAATTACCTTCTTCCAACACAAAACCGCAAAGAACCAATAGCCCCCTCATCAAGTGGGCTAAAGACTTACAAAGAGACTTCTCTGATGAGGAAATGAGAATGGCCAAGAGACATATGAAAAAGTGCTCTATATCACTGGCCATAAAAGAAATGCAAATCAAAACAACATTGAGATTCCATCTCACCCCAGTAAGAATGTCATATATCAAGAAAACTAACAATAACAATTGTTGGATGGGATGTGGCCAAAAGGGAACTCTACTTCATTGTTGGTGGGAATGTAAATTGGTTCAGCCACTCTGGCAAGCAGTATGGAGATTCCTCAGAAGGCTAAATATAGAACTCCCCTATGACCCAGCAGCCCCACTTTTGGGTATCTATCCAAAAGAAAACAAACAAAATCACAGTAATGTCACCAGCACAACAATGTTCATCGCAGTGCAATTTGTCATAGCTAGAATCTGGAACCAACCCAGATGTCCCTCAGTACACAAATGGATCAGGAAAATGTGGTACATATACACAATGGAATTTTATGCCTCTATCAGAAAGAGACATTGCCCCATTTGTAAGGAAATGGAAGGACTTGGAAAAAATTATACTAAGTGAAGTGAGCCAGACCCAAAGAAACATGGACTCTATGGTCTCCCTTATTGGGAATAATTAGTACAGGTTTAGGCAAGCCACAGCAGAGGATCACAAGAGCCCAATAGCTATGCCCTTATGATCACATAAGATGATGCTAAGTGAAATGAACTCCATGTTATGGAAACGATTGTTATATCACAGTTGTAACTACTTTCAACGTCCCATCTGTATCTGTAGCTTCTATTATTGATGACGTTCTTGTATCACCTTCCTGTGGTTGTACCTACACTATCTCTGTAATCTTATCTGAGTATATTGGAAACCGTGTATACTGGTATTAGAAGTAGGAAATTGAAAGGGAATACCAAAATTGAGAGACACAGGGTAAAAAAAAGAGAAACAACTACAAAAGCAATACTTGCAAAACTGTTTGGTGTAAGTGAACTGAACACCTCAAGGGGGGAAAGGGAAAGTGGGAGGAGGGAGGGGGGTATGAGGGACAAGGTAACAAACAGTACAAGAAATGTATCCAATGCCTAACATATGAAACTCTAACCTCTCTGTACATCAGTTTGATAATAAAAATTTGAAAAAAACAAACAAAAAACAACTGAAGTAAGAAGGGCTGAAGGTGTGCTTCCAGGGGCAGAGCACTTGCTTAGCAAGGCCTGAGTTCAAAGCACAGTATCACCCTTTCCCCTCATCCCATCTCTCTCTCTCTCCACACACACACACACACACAGACACACACACACACACACTACTCATATAGATGTATTTCCTTTCATTTCTTACAATACCACTAGAACAGTAAGCATATTTATTTGTCTTAATTACATGAATGAATGAATATTACGTTACCTCTGGGTTTTATTGCAGGTAGCAGACATGCACAGATAGGAGACTTGATGAGGCAGAGTTAGATGTGACAGGGTTGAGAACACTGTCCTCAGGGACAAGCCCAGGATTAAACTTAACTCTGAACTTTACTCTTTCCATCCTCCTCTCTTTTACCTCTCCATCCCTCCAGGCCTCAGTCTCTCCTCTCCTGGTTGCCTTCCTTTTGGAGATCTCATCCAACCTTTCCTCATCCAGGTGCTCACTCAGATGTCACCTCCTCCAGGAATCCCCCTGTACCCACCACTCCTGCTTGCACTCTCTACCCCCTGCCCCTGCCTTCATCCTTGTTGCTCCTGTGTTGCACCTATCTCCTCCTAAAACACCCTTGTAAAATACATGTGCCCATCTGTCCTTTGCCTCAGTCATAGGCATAGGCACTGGGCAAGGGAGCTGGGGCCACTTCAGAATCAGGGCCTGGAATAACAGACAGTAGCACAACGTGAGCACTTGGTGGATATTTGTTAAGTGAATGAATTAATGCATGAAGATACTGCCTGTGTTCCCTGCTCCCTAAGAGTTATGAGGAATCTTCTTCTCACTCCTATCTACATAATTTACAGCCAATCTAAGTTAGCATTAATTCTTTCAAATATATCCATCAAATGCCTACCATATTTCAGGCACTGAGAATACAATAATAAATAAGACATCTGCCCGCATACAGGGCTTTACAATTAATGATTGGCTTAAGTACCTCAAAAAAAAAAAGTCTGAGTTGTTTGGTAAAGTGACTTTACTCTTTTTAAATCTATTTCTTTTTTGAATTTTGAATATCTTTAAAATACAATGGTTGTGGTATTCATACATGAGGAATTACATTTCACACATTAAGAGAAAATGGTTACGACGAAGGGCATTTTTTTTTTTACCAGCATGAGTGACCCTTCCCCCAGTTCCAATGGCACTCTTCCTCAAGGCCCTGAGATATTATCCTTGAGAGATGGATGCATGAAGGCAAAACCTGGGTGATGGATCTGTGTGGAAGCTTCTAGTTCTCTTAAATGGAGTGGCCTTCAGAAATCCCACTCTGAGACACAGAGGGACGATCTGTCCTCTGAGGAATCCCGCCAGCTAGGAACATCCAATCGATCTTCTTTCTTAGGTGTTCCAGGTGAGTGGCAGCACCAGCCTATGGCGCTTAGCCAACCCCGAGGCTCCAGGCGGGCGCTGATGGTCTAGACCCTCTTATTTCTCCACTTTCTGGCCAGAAAACTTTCCCACAGGCTGAGAAGAAAGACAAAAGCACTATGAAAACCAACCCACATGCAATGGACTTCCTCATGCATTTGCACATTTGCAGGACAGTATGTTCTTGGGTCTGTCAATAAACACATCGAAGTTGAGAAGTCTAGCTGCAACTCACTCTAAGGCCCTCTCATTCCAGTTGAGGAAGTGAGAGTGGCAAGCTGCAATCAGGCACAGGGAACTACCCACAGCTTTTAATACTCACTAATATAGAACTTCTTATAAGGCTCTGACAGCATCATACCCTGATCCAACACAAACCCTAACACCTTGCCTACTTGGGCACATGCCCTCCTCTGTGCTCCTACTCCCATCCTTATCCTCATGCTTCCTTGAAGTCTGACCATTATTTCTAGAAAGCATATATATGAGCAAACCTTTGAACGAACATAGGTCCTAGATCTGACTTTCAGTGGTACATGTAGGAACAATCTTCCTTCACAACTCTTAAGAGTTGAGCAGTCCAATGACAGTAGCATGAGATAGTGAGCAAAAAGGAGCAGTGTGACATTAGGCTTATAGCTAGACAATCTGACACATCCCTTCCCTGAACTAGCTTACACACACACACACACACACACACACACACAGACACATCCCTTCCCTGAACTAGCTTACACACACACACACACATACACACACACACACACACACACACACACACACACTTCCCCTGCCTTTCAGGTCAGGCCTTCTATCAAGAATAGAATAAGTTAATAATATATGAGAGGTTCCATGAAAGAGATTTCTGGAATTTCTGGTTCACACTGGGCTTCCCAAGGTCACATCCACAGGAATGGTAGATGATGATTAATATCTGACTTCCACTAAAGTAACTCAGGAAGGAGTTAATTCTTGGCTCTTACTACAAGATATTTAAGTCTTATTAAAGTAAGATACTTCCAGAGAATGTCAGGAGTTTTACTTTCCTATAAACAGGTAGGTGTTGAAGGAGAAAGCATCAGCCTCCATCCAGAGTCCTTTCTCTGTCTCATCAGATCCCCACCCTTTAGCCTGGTTTGATTAAACCCTAATGTGTATCCTCCCCATCTTAGCTCAGCTTCCTGGAAGTGCAAGTGCAGGGCTGGTTATGTCCCCTGATTCTCCATTGAGAGCCCCATGTGGGAGGGTGGAAGGGTTGCTGACACCTTCCAGCAGCCAGAAAAAGGTGTCTTCTTAGGTTTCCTGGGTTCACTCCAGGTGGAGGTCAGTTCTTGGCAAGGGCAGATCCTTCTAGCTAATAGGCTAGAGGCAGCAATGTATGAGAAAGAGATCTAGCCTGCCCAAAATAGAAACCCAAGCTACCTCCAAATCTGACCAAGCTCCCAATGTAGCTGAATGGGGCCCATGCCATGAGACACAGAAAGGCAGCAGGAATGAAGTCAAGATGAAAGGAGAAAAGAAATAGCTTGTAGGGAAGTGAGAATTTTTTTTTAATACCATTCATATGCAACTCTGTGTGCTTGGCCCATAAAAACAAAGGGCACTGCAAACTTCACAGTAAAGAGCCTTTAAATAGGAGACCATTAACCTTCCAGGGGCAAATGCATCCAACTTGATGCTGCCAATTAGTGTGTCGCTGGGTGTTTATTCCACTGAGACAAAGAGCAATGATTGCTTGTCACCTTACAGCTGAAATCGCAAGTGAGTGATGAGCTTTAACCCACAGAGCCCTGGGAAAGCAAAAGTATGCCTGACAAAGACATTACAAGCAATTATTCTCTGTGTGACCCGAACCATCTCCTGACCCCAAAGAGAACACCTTGGACCAGGTGGGTATTACCTTAGAGCCCAGCTGGACCTTTCTCCCTTTGCATATGGGTTAATCTACCCTTTTGTGTTCTCAGAGGCAAAAAGATAAGAACCATAGTTTGTTCCACAGCCTGTGACCCAGCACCTCCGTGTCTATGTGGCAATTATCCCATCCTCAGGCAAAGGATTCAAAGGCTATGTCCATTGGGCTGAGCAGAGAGATGCAGCATACATCCCTGCCTCTAAAACACAATGAAAATCAGTAAGACAGGAGCACAGAAAGAATGGAGACTCGGGGAAGTGAAAAAGGAAAGGGCTGGGATTCCTGAGCCAAGGAGCTTTCCTTTCTCTCTCCAGAGCCTCCAGGGAGGAATAAATATAATCATCAAGCTAGCATGACAGCATGCAAAACAAAAGAGGGACCTTCTAGGTGACCATCTCTGCCGGGACTCGAACCCGGAACCTCTGGATTAGAAGTCCAGCGCGCTCGTCCATTGCGCCACAGAGACCTCACCACACACACAGCATCAGCACCAGAACTGAAAAAGCACATACCTTCTGCATCACCGAGCCATCTCAGCATCCTGCTCTCTGAGCGGTGGGGGGACAGGGACAGCTGGAAAATCTGGAGTGGAGATCCACCAGTGAGCTCTGTCAAAGCTTTTCTCCATACAGTGAGGTTCCTAGGATTCTCAGAGGATTGGAGGAATGTGACAGTAGTCATTTTCCTAGTCCCAGAATCCCCGAGATAGAGTACAAGAGAGCTAGAGCCTGGAAGCTACTTCCCTCTCCATCCCTAAGGGAGAACAGGAAAAGTCTCTGTATTCACATGCTAATGAAGCACGGTACCTCCAGTCTCGCCTCGGAGCTTAGCGAGCCAGCCAGAAGGCAGGAGCCATCTCTACCTCCACCCCCATTCCCACGCTGTGGTTTCATCCCAGTCCAGCTATTCTCACACAGGGGCTGGGCAAAGCTGGGGGATTCAGAGGGGGGGAAAACTCCCTGGATCTCAGAGACAAAGACACTGCTTCTGTGAAGAAACACTGAACAGCGGCAGAGATGAGCTAGAATGCTAGGCTGCCGGAGACCCGACCCGTCCTGAGCTTTAAACTGCATCGGCCAAGCCCAGAGAAGCACCGGGAGGAGGAGTCTGATGTGAGCTGCTTTCAGTATCTTCAATAGAATTAAGGATGGAAGACAAGATGGAACAGTGTACTGTGTGTGTGTGTGTGTGTGTGTGTGTGTGTGTGTAGGTGGCAGCTCTCTGATGAAATACAGGTGGGCTTCACACAGCCCTCCCTCCCTTCCCCCAGCCCAAGTACCTGCCAGTCTTTTCTCACAGGCCTTCCTAATCTAAAACAGGAGGATTTCTCAGCTATCTGGGCTTGCTAGTGGTGAGCAATTAAGCTAAACTGACCACCCCTCTACAACTACATGCAAAAGACTCTGCTTAGATGCATAAGAACATTTCCTATTTTTGAAAGTCACAATTCCATAATCATTGTTGTTTAGAATTTCCCTTCTGCCAATTCTGAATGCTTAATCCAAGTACTTCTCACCTCACCTTCAGCTCTTCGTGGCCTATGGGTTCCCAGACTTAGACTACCGGCCTCCATGACAATAGGTTCCCTTAAAAGTCTTGACCCAGTGTTCACAGCCCCACTCCCATTGAAAAGGTTACAATACAAGCAGGGAGCTGACTCAGACTCTCCCTCCTCCTTCCCAGTATGTTTCCATAGCCCATAGCTCCGGACTGGGGCTGCAGATCCCAACCACAGCCTGAGATAGTTCCAGCCTGGGAGACGAGGTGACAGACAGACAGGCATGGAAACAAATGACTCCATACAGGAGGACATGCTCAGATTGGAAGAACTTTAAGGACCCTTCTAACTCTAGGACTGTACTTGGGTGTCTCACTTCCTACTCATTTCTAGGGCACAAGAAGGAGACCTGAGAGAGGACACAGGGTGGCAATTCAGCTGGGGAAAGGATGGAAACAGGAAGACCTATTCAACCACCTGGGGAAAAGCAGCTACTGCCACTCCAGTGAAATTTACCTGTCACACAGGACGAGAGACATGAGTTCAGAAAAGTGACATCCATTGTAATATGGAGGGCAGATCTGGCCAGAGAAAGAGGGCAGAAGCTGACTCCATCTCCACTCTCTCTCCAGCCCCCCTGCTCAGAGGCCTGGAAAGATTCCCTCTTCCTGTAAACAATAGTGCCCCAAGCCCCCTGAATCAGCATGCCAATTCTTGATGGGCATGCCTGGATTCCTAAGGGAAGGGAAGCCCCAGGAAAGCCCCATCCCCAGGTAATGGGAGTTCCTGAATCTCAAGAGACAGGGGCGGGCATATGGCCTATAGGTTACTGAACGTGTCTGTCAAGTGCTTGGAACTGTCAGGCCCCTGGCATGACCCTATTTAGGGGCAGGCCAGCTCAGGAGCCATTACGCCATGCCTCATGTTCGAGTCTTGTGCCTGCTGTCCCCATGGCGTCCCAATTCAGCTCTCCATTGGAGCTGAATTGGTTTGTTGGAATCCTCTGGAAGTAAGTCTCTGTGACACTGTCCTGTTCTGTGTTGTATGATTTTCTGAAACTTGGGACCAGTCCATCTGGAACTTCCCCACTAAATTCATCTTTTTACTTGAGACTGTCTCTGAGTGGTGGACTCTTGGAGGGATGGGGGATTCACCAACCCCCCCCCCGCCTTCGGACGCCACTACATCTATCACGTATATCATAAACCTAAAGTCCAGAGGCACAGAGCAGTTCATTCTTAGCATAGGTACCTGAACAACTTCAAGAACCTGACCTACAAGAAGCAGATTTCTTGCACATATGAAAATAGAACAATAAAACCCATTGCAATTGTTCTGGGAAGATTGTAGGGAGTAAGGGAGAGTGGTAGAAGAGGGTGAGGTTGATTGGAATATGTTGTATACATGTACAAGAATGCCATGTGATCTTCCCTCACTCACATATAACTAAAAAACAAAAACAATGTATCTGACCCACAAATGCCAGGCTGACTTCCAGCTAGAGACTACATTAGTTTCAGTAACTCCCAACACAATTCTGGTTAAGGTACAGGCCAAGAGGCCATGTGTCTATAAAGGAAAACAACTCCACAGGGCAGCAAGGAGCCACTAGGGCAAGGCCAGGACTTGGGGATATCTCCTCTGAGCATGGCATTCCCTTTGACACCACCACTGCCACCACATATACCCCACAATCTCTGATCTTCACAAAGATAGGATCCCACAGCCTAGAAATCTATCAGTCTCCTACTTCTGCAGACCTGGAAGGTGGAGTCTTGGCTCTCCATCTCCCTGCAGGAGCTGTGTTTAATGACTGCAATGTGTTCACTGGGTGCTGGGGTCACAATGACTCAGGGTAAATAATGGCATGGTCCCGCCCTCAAAGATCCTGTGGGTAAATTCCAAAGGAGGAATTCTCTGAACTATGCATAAGGGAGAAGAAGGACACTCAATTTATTGTCCAACAAATACGGTGTCAAGTTGCCAAGTCCACACAAAGACCATAACTCTGGAAGCACAAAGAAAGATCAAGCTTCCGTAGCAAGCTGTGCAGCTTATGTGCTCTGAGACACTGAGAAAATTTGCTTCTCTAGTCTTCCATTTCCTCATTACTCATGCAAGGCAATAATATCCTATTGGTAAAGATAAACTGAGATTTCATGACGAAAAGCACTTGTGCCCCTTCCTTTGTCTATTCTATAAGCTGTAATTCTCAACTCCATTGTTTGAGTGACTGTTCCCTTGGAAGAGCCTTCCTTTAACCTCTTCCTCAGTACCCCACCCAAATCTCTCTCTTCTAGCAAATCATTCTCGCTGTCAATAAGTCCTTTTAGGATTCCTGATCATCTATCTATATTAGCAAAAATATTCTGGGCTGTCTGTCTAACATCTCTTGTTTTCTTTTATCACTCATAAATCAGATCCACTTCTTGAGAGTATAAATAATGTCTCTTAAACCAGGCTTCAACTTAAAACTAAGGAGAGAAACAATCAAATAAAGCTTTAACTGGATAATAAGGTTAAGCCACTCAAAATGATTGAAGACTACTTCTATTCCTTCCTTTAAACTAGGTACATGATATTGGAGTTTATGGAAACCCTTAAGAAGATCAGTATATTCTCTTTTCCAAAAAAAAAAAAAAAGTGTGCTGATTCAATTCCCCAAAGATCTATGACTCAAACATTACTCATGCCTCTAATTGGATAGCACTCTGTGACCCTACAGACAAGCTGGTGATGCTCATACATTATTTCATTCATAAAGTGTTGCTGGGATACGTATGATAAATGCCAAAAAGAAATCATTTTCCTTTTGGTTCAGGAACCAACACAATTAAGTTGCACAGCCTGTGGTGGTCTCACAGCTTTCCTAAAGGCACCTCTATCAACTACTCCATGTATATTAAATGCTAATGGATGTTACTTGAGTAAAACAGTGCATTAGGCATTTGCAGAGCTCAGCTCTTGGACTCTGTATGTCATCTCCAGTCCCTCTAATGCCTTAAGCTGATGTGACTATTAGGGCATACACAATATCTAGCAAGTAGTTTCTGTGTCACCGCCAGTGCCTTCATACTCTCGCCCCTAGGAGGGAGCCCACATCATTGTTCCTGTGATCCTGAGAAGGCGGAGAAAAGTTTTTTGTTTTTGTTTTGTTTTGCAGCATCAGTCTTTACACCCTGCAGAATGCACAGTTGTTCAGCTCATACTTGCTACTCTTTACAGAGGGTAAAATGGACACCCTAACAACATAGAGACCCTTCCATCCTTTACCAGACACTTGGTCCTTGTGAAATCCTGTCCCATGCTCACTCATCTGTTCCTCTCAAGCACTTTAACCCATCGCCAGGAATTTTTTACATTCCCAAAGCCTCCTAATTCCCTCCTTTCCCCTTGAGCTTGACTGACAATCCATCCCTTCCCTCTATCCTTTCCTATCCTCCACAGAAGAGATGAGAAAATACAGGGAATGATTAAACCTGATCATCAAACCAAAGGAGGATAAATAAAGGGACATTTTGCCTTCAATAAATTCAACTTTCAAAACCCACTCTAAGGTCTAGCCCAATCCAACTGAGTTATACAGGCCTTCCACCCTGCCCCAAAGTAGCCCCAGAACCCACTTATCTTAATACAGGAAAGCTCATTCCCCTAAAAGAGTCTGAGGGGTGAAGAATCTAGAGAGAGAATCTCCTTGGTTTAGTAGCTTTCTCCTACCTCTGCCAGTCTTCTCCAGGAAACAGTCAAGCAAATCAATCATAGAGAAAATGTCTCCAAAGTTACGAAGTTTCTTTTTGATTCAGAAGGAGAAGGAAGCTAGCAGTGTTCAATAAATGGGGTGGTGGCTGTAATGTTCCACCAAATCCTTCTAAGAATTTGGGAGGAAACATTCTCAGGTCTCACTCAGAGCCTCCAACAAATGAGTGAACTGCTAGTGCACAGTCTCTGGTTCAACCCCTCTATCATCTTCAGGTAGGATGAAGGCACTCTGTACCTGTGTCTAACCTCACTCCTCCATCTTCATGTGTTCAGATCCTCAGTTCTTATAGTTTCTTTCAGTTCCCATCAATGTTTCCTTCTTCCTTGGAATTCATAGCCCTTAGTCACTTCTTGTTTTAATCATTCTCTCTGTCTCTCTCTGTGGCTCTCTCTGTCTCTCTGTCTCTCTGTCTCTGTCTCTCTCTCTGTCTCTGTCTCTCTCTCTTTCTCTCTCTCTCCCTGCCAGTTGTGGGGCTTGAACTCAGAGCCTGGGCACTGTCTCTGAGCTCTTTTTGCCCAAGGATAGCACTCCATTGCTTTGAGCTACAGTGCCACTTCCAGTTTTCTAGTGGTTAATTGAAGATAGGAGTCTGGTGGACTTTCCTGCAATCCTCAGGTCTCAGCCCCCTAAGTAGCTGGGATTATAGGTGTGAGCCACCAGCACCTGGCTCTCTTAATTCGGATTCTTCTCACCTTTCCCCACATTCTGCTTTTGGCATTCCCTAATTATTTCATTGTCTAGTCACTGTCTATAGGGTTGTCTATTTGTTTTCTTAGTCCCATCCCCCTCTGTCCTCATGGGCCCAACTCTACACACTCTTCCAAACTCACTGTTTGTGGTCTACCCCAGGCTCAGCCCATTGTCCTTTTTTTAAATTCCTCTGTCTCCCTACATTAGCTATCATCCTGAAGGTTCTACTGAGCTTCCAGGCCTCCAGTCCCTTTCTCCATACTCTCTGCTTCTTAGGCCCTTCATCATCAGGCCCTTTTTCTTCCTCTGAACTCCATCCTCAATATTTTATTCTACCACCATCCTGTCACTTTGAGTCTCCTCCTCTCCTTATACCCTCCGTTTGTAGTCCTGGTTCTTTGGAGCCTGCTTCTACCCAGTCTGTACAGTACCACATTTCTGAGGGGCTGGCTGGCTTTTCCTTTCTTCATGTTCACCTCCTGATGCTCTGGACTCTGTCTGGCTCTGTAACACACTTATGTCTGTTTTGCTTCTTGATTAGGTGACTCTCTGTGCCTGCCACAGGCTTTAAAACTGGGAGGCCCTGAACACAGCCTTGCTAATCCCCCTGGCATTGAGTTACCACAGGGATAGACTAGCAACCAGGCTCCTTAAGCTTCACCATCACTATGGATCTGGCTCCTTAAAGGGCCAGAGAATGTCAGCCAGAGGTTAGCCTTTCCTTAAAGAGTCAGTAATCTACAGTCCTAGACCAAGAGAATCAAGTTCATTGGTGGTGCCCAATAGTAAGAATAAACTGGGGTTTCCATCCTTGCCTACTCCTGTCCCAAGTTACATTCTTCCTAGAAGCAGCCTTGAGAACAGAGAGGAGTAGACTCACTGTGATAAGAGAAGAAAAGTGTTGCTTTTTTATTTTCCTATCTGCTTAATTACAAAGGAAAAGTACATTGAGATAGCTGTTTCAATACCTGAGACTAAAGTTGCCCTAACACAGGAAGGTTATGGCTGACAAATCACAGCAGGGTTTATACCTGGTTTATCCTTACATGATAGTTAGTTACTACCTACACAGGGACAGCCCTTAAAACAATGTTCCTAAAGAGCATTCAGTCTCAGGACTAAAGACAGAGACAGGAAGAGGTGAATCCTGCCTGTAGTAAGCCAGTTCTCCCTCAGCTCCTCTTTTAAAAAGAGAGAGGTGAATTTTCAAGGTCCTTTTTCCATGTTGCCTGTCTATGGTCCTAAGGCACAGTATTAATAGTAGTAATAGCCATGATAAAGAGCATTCTGAATTCTTTAATGTAATTGTATTTCCAGAATTATCCTAGATAGTGAGATGAGTAGTATCATGGTCCTCCCTCTACAGAAAAAATATTCTGGTTAAGGGTTTAGTAAGTAGTTTACCAAAAGGTGCTCTGCTCCTGAGTGGTTGGGCTGGGGCCAGCCACAGGGGGTACCTGCTGAGAGGTTTCCATTACCTCCATTATAACTTCTGCCAAGGAAGCACGGTTCTCAAAGGTTTCTCACTAAATTCTGTGCTCTTAGTTTTGCACCTGGAGAGTGGCACCCTGCAGATAAGACAGGGGGAGCCAGGCAGGCCTGGGAAAAGCCACACAGTGGAGTGAAACGTTTTGGTGCTTAGAACAAGTGGTAGCAGGTAAGTGATCTCTGTATGGCCTCTTCTTCAATAGTCTATTCTCGTCCCAATTCCCTTAAGCTAAAATGGAAGAAACTGATGTCCAGACCAAAGAAGCAACTTGCTAACAATCAGTCAGCTAGCCATTTGTAAACCCATCCTCAGCCCCAGCTTCTCCTCATTTAGTGCTCTTTTTATTTGAACACAGGGTCACTGAATTACTCCTCAATCCCCAAGATACTCAAAACAAAGAATAGGGAGAAGGGGGGGGAAGGATGAGTGAAATACTTTATGTTCATCTTAACTGATGAACCAGAAAATTAAAAGGATTGAATACCTCTCTCTTCCTGGAAGCACAGAAAGCTCAAAATGGAGGGGAAAAAAGAGTTTAAAATAATTAAGTCTCTTTTAACCTTGTGCATCAGCTTAATTTTTAACGTACATTATTACTTTTATAAATGTTAGACAAACTAGTTTGCAGATTAAATTGAAAATGCTAAGTGGCTGGATGTTTGCTCTTTTTTTCTCACAGTTCTCTAGTCTATAATTTTTGTCAATGCTTTCCATCTGTAATTACACAGATTAGTAAACTCAGGCCCACAGAAATTAAATTACTTATCCAATATTACAAAAACACAGTAAATGTTACAGCCTAGTTGGAAAACTATGAACTTTTAAGTTAGGATGAGCAGGGTTGGAGTCCCAGGTCCTGCAGGATGCTGTTGGGCACCTAATTTACCCTCACTGACACTCAGATTGCTCACTTGATTTTCCAGATCCACACAGCACTAATCTACGGTAGAACGAAGGTCATTCGAAGGAACAAATGTGGTAAAGGATAGACAAATCTTTACCCAATTAGTATCTGACAGTCTGGGTTTTACCCTCAGGATTCTTCTTACCCTCACTTGCTCTTCTGTTGACTTCAGCTTTAGCTACTGCTAGAGTGTCCTCACTCCAGTTACTAATGCTTTCCTAATAGGTCAATCCAACAGTCCTCTTTCAGCTACCTATAGCATGACCCACTTGTGACCACAGCTTCATTCTTAAAAATGCTCACTGCTCTGGTTTCTGTAACACCTGCTTGCTTTTGTCTTCCTGAATTTCTATTTCTCAGCTGCTTCTCTTTTTTGGTCTTTTTCAGTAGCTCTTCCAACTTCCTGCTTAACTATTGGTTTTCCGAAGAGCTGTGCTGGAAGTCATAGTGTTAGCAGATTGTTAACTGTATTCATTGAAGAGAAAAGGACAGGACAAAAGGAGCATAACAGAGGGGCTCACCTTCTGATAACACCATGTGCTTTTCTTCCCCTGAGATTTCTGTTTCTGGTAGACATAGATGTGTGTGTGTGTGTGTGTGTGTGTGTGTGTGTGTGTGTGTATGTGTGTGTGTGAGCATGGGTGTTATTCTGCATTCACTCACTAGAACAAAATATCTGAGGTAATTCATTTATAAGGAAAAAATGATGTGTTTTTGGCTCCTAGTTTTAGAGCTTCTAAACCAAGATCAGACAGACCTGTTGCTTTAGACCTTTGGTGGGCAGCAATGGTAGGGAGCAAAACTGCTTATCATCATGAGCCTAGAAGCAAAAGTGGAAGGAGATAGTCGGGGATCCCACCATCTTCTTCAAGGACACACAACCTGACAACTTCGTCAGTCAGTCCCTTCCTCTGGAAGCTCTTATCATCTCATACCTGGGAACAGAGCCTGTAGCTCGTGTTCCACTGGATGACATTCAGTGCCCAAGCAGCAAGTATGTCCCAGGAAATACTGAAAAAGCACAAATTTTGTGATGTGACTTGTGGCCAGAAACACTGCCCTAGAGTGTGCCTAAGGTCTCCTCTTATGTTCTCCTGCATAATCTTAAATGGCTCATTATACAAGCTATCAACTGAGAGCTGAAAGTATCAGTGCCCATACCCTAAAACTAGACATGGCACCTGAAATCTACCTCAGCTTCCCCTAGACTACCATCTCTACATAACTCACTGGCATTTCAAAAGCAAACAGAACAACACTGAGCTTACATTTCCCCACATACCTGCTCTTCATAGCCCACTAACTTAGTAAATGGTAGCACCATCCACCTAATAATTATCAAGTTATTTATTCTCACAACCCAACCCTATAAATGCCTACTATTGACCAAGATATATACTAGGCATTGATAACAGATCATAATGTTATCACATCTCCCCTTGTTAAAGTTGCCACCAGAAACAGAAAAAAAAATCATAAAACAAAATTGTTTAACTCTACAAACCATTCAGCACACTACAAAAATGAAAGGTGGGGGAGGCAGATAATCTAGCCAGAGTTCTATGATTTCAGTGGAACTGCAACCCTAAATACAGATTTGAAGTAACAACAACTGATAACTTGTGGTGGGGGGTGGGGAAGTCCACTTCAAAATAAGGATGGAGTTGGGAAAAAGAGTTTGGGCACATGTGTGTTGTATGGTGAGGAGAGGGAAGGACTGAAGAAGAAAGGCAATCTAGGAAGAGAGGACCACATAAGAAAACTATAGTCAAAAACCAGTTGGTAAGAACCTCTGAGTGTGGATATGCTGCCGAAGTCCAAAGGCAGGAAGTGACAGAGTAAGTGGCTGTAAAGATCAGATAATGAAGCTCTTCCTGTGACATGCTAAAGATTTTAATCCTAAAGAAGAAGCAGAGGTAGCACAGGGCTTTAAGTGAGGGAGAAGGATAATCTTATTTGTATTTTAGATAGAGCACTCCAGCTGCTGTGTGTTGGTTGGATGACTTCAAGAGAGCACAGCCTGGGAGATTTTGGAGTAGTCAAAGAAAGGAAGTTATAGCAGGCAACCAGTGGCTCGTGACTGTAATACTAGCTACTCAGGAGGCCGAGATCTGAGTGAGGATCACGTGGTTTGAAAGCAGCCTGGGAAGGAAAGTCCATAAGGCTCCAATGAACCACCAAACACAACAATAACAACCAAAAGACTGGAAATGGAGCTGTGGCTCAAGTGGTAGACACTAGCTTTCGGGGCGGGGGGGGGGGGGGGGGGCGGTAAAGCTCAGGGACAGCAACCAGGCCCTGAGTTTGAGCCCTAGGACCCATACAAAAAGAACAACAAAAAGTTATAATGGAGATCTCAATAGCCAGACCAGCTACAATCAAAACTGAAAAGGAGGTTGATTTGACAAATTTAGTACTGGGGAGACAAAACTGGCCCTCTAGTTACTGGATTTTGACAAGATTCCTCTCCTTGTTCTTATCCTCCAAGTTTAATCAGCTACTCTGGTCTATCCACTGTACTTCTTTAAAATGTGCTCAAATCGTTTCCTCACTTTCCCTTCCCATGGCTTTTGGCCTAGTTGGGATAGTTCACGCTCAAAAGCCAGTGCTATTTAAATATTTTACTAACCCCTCACTTAGCAACCAGCCCAGCTGCCACATCACCAAGAGAGTGATTGTGATTCTTCTTGATCTTTGGCCTAGAAATGAGCCTACAGGCCATGAATGATATTGTTTTTGTCCATCTTTTCAACTGTATTTACTGGTGTCCCTGACTTCACCTCATCTCCTGAATGGCAGTTGACAATTTTTTTTTTTTTTTTTTTTTTGGCCAGTCCTGGGCTTGGACTCAGGGCCTGAGCACTGTCCCTGGCTTCTTTTTGCTCAAGGCTAGCACTCTGCCACTTGAGCCACAGCGCCACTTCTGGCCATTTTCTGTATATGTGGTGCTGGGGAATTGAACCCAGGGCCTCATTCATGTATATGAGGCAAGCACCCTTGCCACTAGGCCATATCCCCAGCCCCTACAATTTTTTTTAACCTGAGGAAGGGAAAAGATTCTAGTTTCATATCTCCATGCTTTTGTATGCAATAATATTTTCCTTCCTTCTAGAGTGTTCTTCTCTTTTCCTCACTCCACATTGGACCAAAAGATCAACTGTTCTTTGTCCTTGAAGGCTCAACTCAGTCACCTCATTTTCTCTTCTCTCTTCCTTGTTGCCTACCACAACCCCAAGCAGCAGACTGGCTCACACCCATCTTCGTATCATTCCCGCACTCTGTGCATATGGCCAAGGGAGCCCTGAGCACACTGTGTTGCAATTAATGTGTGCATGTCTGTCGCCTACCAGAAGGTGAGCGACTAGATTTCTTTCCACCCTTAAGAGTCAGAGCAGTGCGGGGCACACATGGTGCTTGTTCAATATATGTTTACTTTAAAAATGGATGATCAAGCAACACTACTGGAACAAGTCTCCATCTTCTTTAGCTATAGATCACTCCCAAATACCACAATTCTGATTTCTTACAATGGAATGTTAGACAAGAAGTCTTAATATGAGGCCTAAGCAGAATATACACCTTTCTCCAGAGCTTGTTTTCACAGAGTCAACTGAATATTTCCTGCTAGGTGATTTAAACTCTGTCAACTCTATGTAATTTAAAACAAAACCAATTATTACGGCTTGAATGTTTATGTCCTCCCTAAATTCATATGATGAAGCCCTAATCCCCAATGTGATTGTGTTTGGGTTGTAATTAGGTCATGAGAGCAGAGCCTGCAGAAATCTTTGTAAGAAGAGTCCCAAAGGAGACAATCTTTCCCCATTCTGAGAGGACACAGTAAAAAGGTAGCCATTCCCAAACAGGAAGAAGGTCCACCCCAGAAAATCAATTAGCCAGTACCTTGATTGCAACCTCCAAAACTCTGAAAAGTAAATGCCTAGTATTCAAGCTATTCATTCTATATTCTTCTGTTACAGGCTCCTGACCTACACAGCACTAATGCCCTTCTGCTCCAAAATGCTACATCCCCAGTGGTGTCTCTTGATCCTCCTACTTCTCTCCAGAATCTTTCAAGTCACTCAAATGCCAGAGCTGACAGCGGGCTACATTTTCTCCCTTTTGGATTTCCATAATCAGGACCAAACATAGCACTTCCTTCCGTTCCTAATGCCACTGCGCTAGCTCAGAACTGTGTTATCCTGTCCCTGTCTTTCCACCATCACCTTCTAAGTGATCTTCTAAGGATAACCTTCAAATTTATTTATTTAAGGATTCAATGGATAAGCACACAATATTGTAAGAAGATCAAGTATATAATATAAACAATTGCATTCCTCCCTATGTTTCCTTATTCATTATTCTTTACTCTTAATAATAGTGATTATTAGAAATAATAATTTTCTAAATTCAATATTGCTTAACCAAGTGCCTACTGTGTGCCAGGCTTTATTCAAATCACTGAAAATGGCTGTTTACTTAATCTTCACATCCTGCAAATGTAAGGCATATGTTTAATTACTGTCTCTACTTTCCATAAAAAATAAAATAGTAAGATGGTTACACATCTTGCCTGAGGTCACAAAGCCACACAAGAAATAGCTCTTCATTTCCTTCACTATACATTAAAACATGCATAAAATGTAACATATATGCATACATCACTGTAGGCATTTTTTATTTTACACCAAAGTGATAACACTGTAATATTTCTTTGTATTTCAACAATATATCTTGAGTATTGTTCCACATTGGTTCATATAAATTTACCTTAATCTGTTTAACTGTAATGTGTTATTACAAAGAATGACAAAGCTTTATTTATTTCACCAGTTCACTATTGATGGATATTTGGGTGGTTTTCAATTTCTCACTACGGTAAAAGATGACGTGACATACACAACTGTGCATGAATCGTGGGCTCCTGTGTGAACAGATCTACAGCACTGTTTGTGGAAGTAACACCTCTGGTATTTCTATTTTTAATTTTAATACATCCTGCCAAATTCTCTCAAAAAATACACCTTCCCAGATTTACATTCTCACTCATAATATATGAAGATACCTATGTCCCCAAACACTTGCCAACACTGAATATTATCCAGCGTTTTAATTTTGCACAACTTGATAGGTCACTTTGTTGCTTTTTAACAACCAATTTATGTTTATTAAGTTCCAAATACAGTTAATCATGTTTTCAGGTATTTATTAGACAACTGTATTTTTTCTAAGAAGTCCTATTCATATTGTTTGCCCATTTTTCTATTGAATTGTTTTCCTTTGTGTGTCTACTTGTTGCATAGTTTGCTTAGGATCAACTTTAACACCTTAGTATATGTGTTGTAAATAAAAATTCTCCCATCTATAACTTACTTTTACATCTTATTTGTATCTACGATGATATGCATGTAAGAGACCTTGCATCAAGGTCTGGGGTTTGTGTCTTGCTTTAGAACTTCCTGCCCCTACTCAGATTATATTTTCTATATTTTCATTAAGTAGTTATACAAAGAGGTTTCAATTCCACAAATCAGGTTGTGAGTACAATGTACCTTACCAAAGTCATCCCTCCCATTATTCTCCTTTCCCCCCTCATTTCTACCTTCAAGTTATATAGTCCAAATCTTATATAATGCACATTGAACATAAGGACTGCATTTACTCACCCTTCTGCCCTCCATTCATGTTCCCCTCTTCTTTTTTTTTGTCCTTCCCCCGCCCCATCCTGCAGCATGTTTTTGCTTCCTGGTATTTTCTACAATCTAAAAGACAATTTCATCTTTTGTTTATAAAATTTGGCATGAATTCACATGTTGCTATATATGGTATATGGAGGGCTAGACCTATGAGAATCCAACTGACAAGTTAGTATGTAATTACTCCAATGACATTAAATAGTCCAACCTTCAGTTTTGGACTAGAAATACATAATATAATGAAGCCAGCAGCATTCTTCAGACACTAAATTTCCAAGTTGGTTAGTAACTTTACTGTGTCTTCTCAATTTTTTAATGACTGTAATTTTAAAGTAGCTGAGCATAGGTCAAAAACCCTCTTAACCCTTAATCCTATGGCTTAGTCTCAACTTTCTCTTCCAAGAGAATTTTAAAATAGACTGACTAACTTCCAGAAAATATCTTATTGAAATTTAGTATAGCATTGTGTTGAACTTACAAATTAATAATTAACACATCTTTACCATTCTGAATCTGTGTATTAATATTTAAATGACAATTCATTCATATAACATACCACCACAAAATTTTTTCATCTGATGTTGGATTAAAGATAAAGGTCTTCAAGAGTTCACCATAGCTCAGTGATAGAGTGCTTGTCTAGTAAGTACAAGGCCCTGAGTTCAATCCCCAGGACAGCATTTTAAAGAACTTATTTCCTTTTATTCTCATCTTCAAAATTTTTTGAACTAATGTACACACTCTATTAAATAGCCTTTAATTCCCTGTACTGGGAATAGCATAGGATTAGGAGAAGGGGAAAGCAGACATTTCCTTTGCAAATTACACATACTCCTTACACAGCCCAGACATTATGGATCTACTCAAGGCCCACCACTGCCTTTCATAAGGCAGTAATAGATGTATTTTCTGTATTGATTTGAAGAGTCTGAATTTGAGGAAACCCAGGAGAAAAAAAGAGGATTTCTATGGATGACATAACTGATAGGAATGTATATTGTTCTTTCATCGTTTTGAGGCAGAGTAAAAGGCAATGTAACTTGAGGAGTCTTTACTGGGTCTGAATTTTGAATGCGTTGTACACAGCACCTCTCACAGATAAGGCACTTAGTGGAAAGAGTTGAGGAATCTGGAAAGGCCTGAGTTATCTAAGAAACGAGTGCAAGTTAAACTGAACATGTGTCACATATGCATTCAAAACTCAGAAGAGTCTGCCAAGTATCTGAGCCGGTGTTGCATTACAGCAAAGCCACCACACCGAGGGGGCAGAGGATCAGGAATGATGAGGGGTCAGGGTGGCCACATGAGGGTAGCAGAGAGCAGGCTACACTGATGAGACCTGTAGGAAAGTGAAGACATGTTCGGGACTGAAAATCTGTAGATACACAGTATACTTTATATTCAGACCATGAGAACCGGGAAGGAGTCTATAACATATTCAGAGAAATAGCCCTCACACATCAGCTCTAAGATGAAGGGTACACAGAGAAAGGTAACTAACCTGAATTGAGTTCTATGCCAGGAGCTTGACATAAATACCCTCAATTAGTAATCTTTACAACAAAGCCATAACCATCAGTTTGATAATAAAAATTTGAAAAAAAAACCAAAGCCATAACATACGTAATAATAAAGCCATGTCCAACAAATAAAAAGGCTCATCACAAATAAGGTACTTCTAGTACTGAGGGCATGCCTCAAGTGGTACTTACCTGGCAAGCATGAGGCCCTGAGTTAAGGAAGGGAGAAAGGAAGGGAGGGAGAGAGGGAGGAACAGAGAGAAGGGAGGGGAGAGGGAGGGGAGAGGGAGAGAAGGAGGGAAACAATACAAGATACTAGAATTAAGGGTTCATTTCCTCTTCCTCTTGGTTCTACAGCTGGCATGTAGCCTCAGGTGCTTGCTCATTCTCCTCCACTGCCTCCCAATGTGTCATAAGTGTCTCCTTACAGCTAGAGCCAGAACCTGATTAAGCCTTCTTAGAGGAGGACACTCACTCATCTCTAAACTTAGAAAACTAGCCATGGCTTCACATGCAGTTAGTGAGAACACCCTAAGCATATCTCCTCCCATTTCTGACTTAACCATAGGAATGGCACCAACAGTCATCACTCTGACAGGTGCACAGGTGTACACCAGGACACAAGAAGAATAACCTGGAGTTGGTGGAAACCAGCAACAGGTATCACCTGTCCAGAGAATACTACTATAGTGGCAGGTAACAAGCTCTGAAATCTTAGTGCTTACACAGATCTTAGGACAAAAACAGACATTGACCAGGAGTCCCAAAGAAGACAGTTTAAAAATAAAGAATTGCAAGGAACATACAAGAGGGCCTGGAATGGCTCCTCCTGTTCAACCCTACAACTATCAGCTATGGCCTTACTTACCTACTGGGAATTGTCCTGAACCCAACAATCCAAGAGGAAGAGATCAAACAAGAGGTTCTGCAAGGATCAAAGAACTAGCAAAGTTAAGAACTGGGACAGTTCACCTAACGTTCAAGAGGTTGAGGAGCAATTTAATAACAGTGGAAAGCCTCTAGAGAGACATTCCACAGTGGCTAGTAAAAAGAATGAGATGTCTTTTTTTTTTCATAAACCAGAGGGAAAGACTTTAACTGGCAGCAGCAGGTTTAATTCGGACCTAAGACAACAGTCCTTGAATGTAAAACCCCACCGTGAGAAGTTGAAGAATTTAAACACTTGTCCAAATGTGATGAGTAGACAGACTCTGTTTCATGCATGCATTCAGCCAACATTTACTAAGCACCGATATCCGGTTATTGTTGCTATGACAATCTCCTTTAAGTTTCTGACAACACAACTTGCATCCCAATGGACAGGTTTCTTCTCTTGTGGAATTTACATCTTGGGGAAAAAGAATATAGACAATAGGAAAACTGAAGATACGTTATTTAAAAAAAAAAAAACAACAAGTGATTGCAAAGGGATGGGAAGGAGTGGGGGGAGACATATTCCAGTGCAGAAAGCATACCCAGTACAAAGGTGTGGGATGAGCATGAACTTGGTTCTGAAGATAATACAAAAGGACTGAACATGGTCAGGAGGTTACATGGAGTCAGAGACATAAGTACGGGTGATCTGTGCAGGACTTTGCAAGATTGACATTCACTATAGAGACAGACAAGAAAGAAAGAATTTTCTTGAAAGACTTGGTGTTTGTTTGTTTTTTCCTTCTTAGTCTGAAATCTTAACACGACTGTGTTCTAATGAGGTATTTTCATGGTTCTCTCAGGAATCAATAATTTCTTTGTCAGGTGATGCAGGCTGCAGCCAGTCTTTTCTTAAGATTGTCAGGGTGTAGAAATCTCCTAGAGCATTTGTTGGCACAAAGGTCAGGAATCTTCATCGTCAACCTATGGATCAAGAGTGTCCTAGACACCTGCATTATTTTGAACAGCCATCTCCAGGTAACGCATTGGATCAGATGTGGATAGGTGTATGCTGCTTTACTGGAATGACGAGAAACTTGAGCAACCACAAATTCCCCCAATGAATAGGTGACTCTTAGGAAGCTACCAAATTTGTTGTGCCTCATAGTCCTCATTTGTAAAATAGGAACAGTACTATATCCAAGTCATAGGGCTGAGCATCAAAACTAAATAATGTAACACATCCCAGATGTTGAATGGATAAATATATGCATATGTATACGAGATTTATGTGTGACTGAAAAGCTAAATACATCATTCATCCTTTGTAATGCTTGAGCCTGCAATGTTCTTTACTATATATTAAAAAAAGATAACAAAAGCTCAAAATCTTAGTGAAGTTAGAATCCTGGACCATGAGCCAACCTCCCTCCTTCTTTCTCTCCTACTTAGGCTTTGTGCTCACTCCTCCCATCCAATTGGCCAAGTTATTCCAACTCATCACCTCCTACTCCTTCCCACCTCCACCGTCCCCTAAAACAGAAAATAACTCCCGTGTCTTTCTCCTTTAGTCTGTCTTGGAGATGACCCCAGCTGGTTGTCAGGGAGATGGTCCTAAGTAACAGGTGATACTGAGTGAAGGCTGTTTCTGCCAAGAGCTGTCTAAGGTGACCAAACATCCCAGATTGTCTGGGAACCTTCCCAATTTTCAGCAGTAAAAAGTCCTGGAAAATATGTCAAACTCTCCTTGGAAATTGGGAGAGTCAATCACAACCTCTTACTCTATGAAACTAAATTTGTTGTGTACCAGCGTCCATGTGTCTACAGCCCTGTCTTTACTACGTTTTGGTATCTGGGTCCAGTGACACAATTTCAGCCATTATCTCTACCTTCCTCACTAGATCTAAGACAAGACCACACTCAGTGGGTTGTATTCAATGCTATGACACTGAATTTGTGGTTCCCCAAAGAGTCGAGTTGCTGCACCAAATGATGTGTATCCTCCTATCCATCCATCCACCTCTGCTAGGGTTATTGCTCTAAAATGCAAATCTAGCACTGACACATCTCTGCTTATACCCCTCAATGACTCCTGTCTGCAGAACAAAGAAGCATCTCTAGCATAAATTCTTTTCACAGACTAGCCACAACTATTGCTGTTCCCTGCTTAACTGTTTTTACATCTACTATTCCCTCTTTCATAAAGCCTTTCATCCTTTTTTTTAATACTTAGCCAACTCCTAGTCTTAAGGTTTTTCCATAAATTTAATCTCTTATCGTTTTGCTACTCCACTGTGCCTTACATAGAAATCTCATTGCAGAATTTTCATATAATATAGTAATTATGTGTTTATAAGCCTATCTTCCCCCACTTGTCTATGAGTTCCTTTGAAGGTAAGTTTCATTACTTATGTATCTTTGTATTCTCAAGTGATTAAGACCAGACATTGACATTTTGTAGTATCATTTTTAACATTTACTCCCACTTTATGATTCTAAAAGCAAACCATTACTGTTAGGTTGGTTGTAATTATCAAGTATTTGCATCCTTGTATATTATCCTATTGGTTGGCCTGACATTATTCCTCACAGACAAAGTAAGGTTCAAAAGTGGACTGGGAATTGGGAATGGGCTAAGAGAATCCATTGAGCATTTTATTTTGTGATAAAAAAAATAAAATCTGAGAGTTTATAGAGTTTATTTATAGGCTGCAGCAAAACAACAAGATCAAAACATCTAACCAATTTCAAGAAGCATGTTGCACAGAACATAAGAATTTGGTAAACTATAAGCAAATCAATGGCTAATTGACAAGTTCTGATTTAAAATTTTTTTTGTTTTTTTTTTTACATACAACATGCTTGTTCAGCAGCTGTGATTATAAAATGATAAGGCCTTTCCTTGATTCAGTTTATGCTTACAAATACACCAGAATGCTTCAGCGCAGAAATGTTCCAGAATTGTTCTTTGGGATATGCCTTAAGAACAAACATGTAAATCATCCTATTAGCCACTAAATACTTTCCATCTAAATTTTATTTTTTGTATTACCATGTGCCACTAATTTATCCATCTAGTATGGATCCCAAAGACATTTGGCTACTTTCAAAATTAAAAGCTATCTTCAAAAGATGAACATTTCCCCAAACTGACATTATACAAAGGAAAGTGAGATTCTTTAGAACCAAGTCCTAGAATTATAAAATGTATCTTAACTAAGTGGATAAAAATGTTTGTATATTAGAATGTTATTTTTGACTTACTAATATCTATGTGCTCACGTGTGCGTACCTGTGGAGACCTTGTTATAAATATGTGGAAATATCCATGTACATATTAGAAAGCATTAGTTTATCAAGCTATTGTATCGATATATTTTTAGTTTAATTCAGAATTAACTGAGAATCAACTGTTTTATTTTCTACACTAAGCACAGGACATGAGGCTTAGAAAACATTATTCCTGCCTCAAAAAATGTAAATTTAGAGAGGAAGATCATGGACAAACCATTGCAACCTTGGTGGGGAAACCAAGTATTGTGATATATCTTTAGTGCAATATTTAGTGGTAGCTTCTAGCAAAAAAATGATTACCTCCGGGTAGAAGGCTACATAGGGGTGGTAACACCTAATCAAAGTTTGGATGGATAAATACAAGCACAATTCCCACCAGGTTTAATGAAATGGGCAATCCAGGTATAGGAAATGGTATGTGCAAAGACACTGAGGCATGAAACAACATACTGTGTTTTGGGAAATTGCAAGCCAATTGGTATCACTGGAGCACAGAATACAAAGTGAGCAATGTGCAGGTATTTCCCTGGCATGGCTACAGATTCCCATGTAATGGAAAATGTGCATTTTTGTTTGTAGATGATTATATGTGTCTACTGTCTTTCCATAATACATCAATCAGCCTGAAGCTGTAGCAAGAGTGACACACATATTTATTACATGATTTTATTTTTGCTTGAATTTATCACACCCAAAAAGATCCCCCCACACCCAGTCTCTGTTCATATTTGTTCTATTCCCCTATTACTCTCTCACCTTTTACTCACTTCTCTCTCTAATCTAGTTATCTGGATCCCTTCTGCCTGGCATTGTCTCCTCCCATATTGATCTGAGTCCATCTACAGTCTCATAGGTCATCCTTTGATCTAATATCAAGCAACTCCCCTTCTAACCTTCAGCACCAAACCAAAAAGGCCTCTTCCTTGAGAAGCCTGCCTGGCTAAATGTGATGGTTAAGAATGTAGGCCTTGGAGCCTGGCACTCTCATTCCTCCTATGTCAGTCATCTTTCCTCCTCGAGCCTCACTGTCCTCATCTGTAATAGGGGTAATGCACCCCTGCACAGGTAGCCTGTAAATATTAAAATGTGCAAGAAGTACCAAGCCCATAGCAGAATCTGTCCCTGAATAGCTATTGCTAATTATAAATTCAAAGTGTGGACTGATTGCCATGCCTAAGTCATATACATACATACGGTGATTTAATTTGGTAGCTATTTACCTTGACTTCATCTGCTTTTCTGGAAAGCTGTGGGAGGTGGTGCTGCCACACTGCACAGCTCCAATCACAATGATGCCCCCTGGGGTTGTGCAATATGGCTACTCTGGGAAGGAGAAGAGGCTTTGCTCTGCAGTTTCTTTCTTTCTATGGTTTGAATATTTTAAGTGGATCAGTAAATCACTTTAATGTTTAAGTCAGTGGGGTCTCTGGTCAGGAAGATCTGGGGCTTTTTGTTTGTTATACCTGTTTGATGTCACTAAGTTTTTGTTTTTTTTTTAAAGAAACCAAACCAATAATCAATAATAATACTATGCATGCAAACTCAGAACTTTAGAAGCTATTCTAGTCAGTATTAAAATTTGGAGCAAAATACTAAATAAAATGCGAAACGTAAGATGAAATACATAAAAATGCACTTGTGGGAAGTTCAGAGGAGTTAGCACAGACTTCTAGGTCAAGTCAGTCTGGTTCGGATCCACTCTTTGCAAATAACATAATCGTATTGTAACTTTGTTCCCTTGTATGTATTGGTCAGTGAACTAAGAGTCTCAGCTCCATTAGTGTTATTTCTGGTATTTATAAGAGGTACTGTGTACGGAAAGTTCCAAGCACAAGTACTCAGCCACAAGATGAGCTCTCTACTAACACAACCTGTAACCATGTGTTATTGTGTGCAAGCAAGTTACTGGTTTAAAACTGATCAAAATTGTTGGGCTGGGAATATGGCCTACTGGTAGAGTGCTTGCCTCACATACATGAAGCCCTGGGTTCGTTTCCTCAGCACCATATATATAGGAAAAGCCAGAAGTGGCTCAAGGGGTAGAGTGCTAGCCTTAAGCAGAAAGAATCCAGGGACAGTGCTCAGGCCCTGAGTTCAAGCCCCAGGACCAACAAAAAAAAAAAAAAGAAAGAAACTGATTAGAATTAAGATGCTGGTTAGAATTGGCCATAATATTGGGGTTGGTATAAGGATTGATAGCTAGAATCCATAATAGATTAAGGTTAGGACGGAAATTAGAATTCAATTAAGGTTAGAATTAAAATACGTACTGGGGTTATTATTAAAGATGGTGTTAATTAAAGCTGGCTAATAGTAGGCAGCAGTATGAAGAATGCTGGTTTAGTTGGGTGGAAAATTGAAGAAGCAATGTGGAAACCTGTGCAGAGTTTCCTGATAAACAAAAATCCTACGGAGGAGCAAGCTTCCAGTATGAGGCAGGATCAAAGGGGGCTGAGTCTTCTGAGGTTTTCCCTACAGGTGCACTCAACCCTCTCCCAGATGAATCTATAAAATTCACCCCTCCCAGGCTGAGTTCCTTCTCTCCCCTCCCAGCAGAAGCTGTGTGGGGAAAGGAATGCCCAGAGCCCACACAGCTGTGTCTAGCCCAGCACCCGTGCCAGCACCACATTCCACACCCCCAGCTACCCAGGCTGTTGCTGAGTGGACAGGGGCATCCGGGAGGCCAAATCCGTCTTCCCTCCACTCCCCTTCTCTGTCTCCCCTTCCCTACTGCTACCTAAGCTGCCAGTACTTCTGTAATCCCACTGACAACCTACTCCAGACTTTGTGAAAGTCTAAGAAATGCATATTGTGTGCCCTAGCATTTTAGAGGGGCAAAGGAACCCTTGAAATCAACAGGAATCCTTTCATTTAATCTATATTTATGTGGAGAAAATCCTTGTAGGTCAGTCTTCCAGGTGAAACTCTATTCCTAAGTGCATAGTGAGCCTGAAAGATGTTGTCTGAGGTACACATGAAGAGGACGTTAGAAGGAATATAGGTGAGGAGTAATTGCAAATAGATCATCAATATTTTGTAAGAGAAACATTTCCAGTCTGAGATCCACAAGGAGTGAGGAATTCTTCAAACTAGAATTTGCTCAAGAATACTTGAAATGAGTCTCCTTCATATCCTTCTTGCCTCCAAAAGGGCATTATCTTCCCCACCCATCCAGTACCAGTAACCCAGAAAGTCACCTCACATGGGAACTTCGTTTTCCTCATCTGTTCAATGGGGTCTATTATTAGTTAGATAATCCTGAAGGTCCTTTACAAGCCTAGTACTCTTTTATTCTATAATTCTAAAAGCCAATGACTGTTTCTTATTCCCAGGGCCCAAATTGCTGCCAAACTGATGCTGATGATGCAGAAGAGGGAAGAAGAGCCAGTAGGAAAAGAGCATTCATTCCACAGTCTCATTTGCTAGCCTTAATACTTTCCAAAACAGCCTCCCTCCTTCCTGTCCACCCTTGACAATCTTTCCAAACAGTGACATTACAGGGTGGGGCCAAACCAAACAATCCTCACTGAATTAAAGGGGCACAGGCAGAAGAGGATCACTGGGGAAGAGCAGATGGAAAAGATGATTAATTAGAGGACTTTGGGGGCTTAATCCGGCATCCTGTCCCACAGCTCACCCATCCCTACTCGTCTGCCTCCCATAACCTATCCTCTTCTTAATCTCACTCAGATGATTTCTAAAGGTTCAAGCTATTAGCTTCAAGCATAATGCTCTTAATCCATCAAGATTGGTTAGCTAGAAGAGCCTGATGTTTCCTACTGAAGGGGGTTCTTAAAAAATCCCACTGCTTTCTTGCCTTCTGCCAGCATGACTAACCTCATGCCAAGCTGGTACCACCTATGTCCAGAATCTTCTCATCTCTCTCCAGTCTAGGCTTTTCTCTCCTTTATATCTAAGTCTCTGTATCCCTTACTTTATGATGCCAATACCCCTCTCCACCACCACCAAGATTCCAAGATGACAGAGAATCCCAGGGAGCTAACCAAGATAAGTCAAATCAGGCAACTCAGACAGCCAAAGAGGGCCAAGAAATAATAATGACTCAAGCCCTCAAGAAACGTACAAGAGTTAGTCAGAGCTCTTCTCCAGAAACCATAAACTCTAGAAACAGTGTGAAACAAAGACAGCAAGGCAGTAGCCTGATTATTTTGAAGGATCTCATGGAAGAAAAGTTTCTGTGTCTCCATCATTGTCATTCATACTGGGAATCATTGGTTATAAAGTATTTTCTACATCCTTGTCTTTGAGGTCCTCAGTAATACAGAGTGTCTACCGCTGAGAGAAAAGAAACCTTCAAGAAGGCAAGATTAGCCAAACATTAAGAACTACTAGCCACAGTCACCAACACAGGAAGGGGGCTGGCCCAGGTTTTGCTGACTGTCACCCACATTTCCCATCTAGGACAAAACATGAGCCTCAAAGGATTGGAGGACCCTGTAAAACCTTACTGTTCCACATCCTAGCTGACACTAGCCTCCTACCCTTAACTCTCATTATGCCTGGGGTAGGTCAGTTGCATCCATATAAATAAAGGGCTCAATTAAATGTTTTCTAAACTCTTCATATGTTGGAATTTCTTTTATTCTAGAATTCTAAAACTTAGAAACTTATTCCCTAAAGTTAAGTTTCAAGAAAATGAACTCGGATCCTTTTCTGAGACTACCAAACAGAAGTCTTCCTGCTGACATTCAATCGCAAAGAACAGCAAACACTAGGGACTTGGGACTCTTGAGCCAAGAGCAAGTGCAAACACCCCTGGCCTCTCACATCCATCTTCTATCTAGCCTCAGGGATAAGAGCTGCATTAGTCACAGACACACTAAGAGGGTCTGTGGATCTGACATTTCCCCAGGAATTTTAACTAAAACTTGAGAAAGAAAGACAAGCTCATTTGGAAGCCTAAGAAAAATAAATAAATAAATAAATAAATAAATATGTATATGTATGTACACACACATTTGGGAGTGGGGAGAAAAGGAATGTAAGGGAGAGTTAGGGGGAAAGAAACTAAGTTGCTTTATAAGCTGCTCGGTTCGGTTAGCGTCTGAGACAATTATTTTGACAGGATTTAATGAGAGAGAGAGAGAGAGAGAGAGAGAGAGAGAGAGAGAGAGAGAGAGAGAGGTTGCTTCTGGGGTGGAGGGGTATCTACTGGAAGATGCTTTTCAAGGGAGAACGCCTGGGGCCACAAATTGTTGCTGGCCACATCCCCGGAGTAAGAGGAACTGAGTGCGTTGGTGTTTTAGGCAAATGATGAGGGTAACTAATTCCCCACTGGGGAAATATCGCCTGGACCCATTATTGTTGATAGGAGGGAGACACGAGTTTGGGGGGGGGGGGGATCCCCAGTTGCCTAAGGAGAAGGCGGGGCTGGGAGATCTCCAGCTAGCAGACACACCCTTGCCCGGGCCTGCAGTGGCCGCTTGCGCCAGCTGGCCCACCGCCCTACCCAAATGCCTCCCTTCACCCCAAGCCTAAGAGGGGTGCGCACGGGGTCCCACGGCTGAGCCAGCTCCCTCCCAAGGCTCCACGCCCGAGCCGCGCTGGCGGAGCTCCCGGGGGAGAAGATGGAAGGCACCACGAACGCGCGGAGGGGGTGTGGGAGGCGGGGGGGAGTGGGGAATGCGGCAGCTTGTCCCCCCCGCGACCAGCCCAGCCCCCCGTCACCCCCCCTCCGCCTCCAACCGAATGGTTTGCTCCGAGCGCCCTATTTAATCCCCGCGACTGCAGCAGCTCCGGCTCCCTCCCGGTCCCCGCCTCGGCCCCGGGCTTGGAAGCGGCTCGGGGGCGCCCTTTTGGACAGCGACCTCGTCTCCCCCCCACCCCCCCTCCCGTCTCCCCAGCCCCAGCCCCTGGAGACCCAGGGTCGCCAGCGCCCAGCCAAGGAGCCGGCCGGGAAGCGCGATGGGGGCTCCCTCCGCCCTGCCCCTGCTCCTGCTCCTCGCCAGCCGCTGGGCGCCCGGCGGGGCCAACCTCTCCCAGGACGGTGAGTGCGGGAGGGGCGGCGCCGGGGCGGCGGGAGGCGCCCGGCCGGGGCGCGGGTGGGCGCCGGTGAGCCTGTTGGCTTTGTTTGGAACCCGGGGATTCAAGTCGCCAGCCGCTGTAATACCCTGGTGTCTGTCTCTGAGGACCGTGGGGTGTGCCGGGGTGTGCACCCTCCGGTGTGAACCGTCGGGTGTGCGCGCGCTCGCGCGCGGGTGTGTGTGTGTGCGTGAGCGCGCGCGCGTGCACCCGAGGGCTGGATCTCTCGGGGTTGATGTCTATTACCAACAGCCGCCGGGGTCTGGATGTGTTGATGTCCGTGTGTGTGAGTGCGTGCGTGTGTGCATGTGTGCGTGTGTGTCTGGGTGTGCGCGTCTGTGTTGGTGTCTGGCTCGGTGTTTCCGTGTCAGTATCTGTGTGTGTATGTGTGTGTGTGTGTGTGTCTGTGTCCGTGTCTGTGTCTGTGTCGCTGTGTGTTGGGGGCGGAGTGAGATGTGTCGCTGTTTCAGTCAGGGCGTGTGTTGGGTGTTTGTGTATGTCTGTCTGTAGGGGTTGGGTAGCCAGAACAGTCCCCCAAACTGCTGTATGCAAACATTTCTGCTCCCCCGCCCGCCTGTCCTCCACCCGCGCGCGGCAGAGCCCCGAGTGGGCAGGCAAGGGAGCTTGGGTGAGGCTGTTGAGGGGGGCGTGGGCAAAGAAAGGGGGCTTCTCCTTGGAGCAAAACAACAACACAGGGTGGAGGGGCCCCCAGTTTGGCTGTACCCCCTATAGGTGGCAGAATCTAAGAGAAACCCAGACGGGCAAGGGAGAGGGTGCAGGTTGGGCAAAAAGAAAGATTTAAGATATTTGGGGAGGGGGAAACACATGGACAACCTAAAGCTTTCCCGGGCTGAACATTCATTTCTCCGAATCTGGGGTGGGGTGGCAGACCTAACCCCCTTTGCTCCCAGTCTCAACTCAGCCCTTCTGGCGTTTGTATTGGCAGAGAGGAAGGGAGTGGGGAAGAAGGGGGGCGGGGCCGGGGTGAGGGGACTTGGGGAAGCGCCCCTCCCGCCCCAGGCCAGGCTATGTAGGTCAGCGCAGTGGAGGCACCTTCGCCTTCTCAAAGGCTGCTGGCGGGTAATAGGGTGGCATATGGGGCAGATTGTAGGGGAGACCAGGAAGGGAGCCCTAGCTCTGAGCTTCAGGTCCCCAAAGGAAGGAGGGCTGTCTGGGAAGGGACTGAAGGAATGCATCCTCCTCCCCTCCTTGTCCTCCCCTCTCCCTCCTCCTCCGGAGGTGGGCTGGGGTGGGGGAAGGGACAAGGGAACAGGACCTGGGCAGAGCAAAAAAAAGAAAGAAAAAGGGAAGTGGGGAGAGCTGGAAGGAGGGTGGTTGCTATGCCCGGCCAGATGCCAACGAAAAACAGAAAGAACCGCAGGGGAGGAGAAAGGGGAGGCGGCTCCTGGGCGATGGACCCAGTGGCCAGCAGGGATGGGCACCGGGCGGGGCTGGGTGGAGAGGGGAGGGGTTGGAAGCGAGGAGGATGATGTAGAGCATTTCATCCAAGGAAAGCAGGCAAGAAGCCAGGGTGCTGGGAGAATTAGAGCTCCACCTTGCCTGACCTCCTCCCCAGGCTCTCACTCCACCTTGATAAAGGAACTTCCCCCTTGGGGTCCCTTCAGGGACCCTGGGGATCCCCTTTGTTACAGTTGGCTGGAAGACTCCTTCCACTGTAGACTCATCACACTCCCAAAGGGGAGTTTCTACCCATCACCACAGAGACGGGGCCCCACTCTCCATTGCAGGGGATCCCCTTCCCCACAGGAGTGTGCTGATGACCCTACTCACAGAGGTGAGCCATTCCCTGGGGAAGAGCAAGCTAAGCGCCAAGCAAAGCATGGCTGCTGGGTCTTTGTGCCTCAGTAACAATCTTCCTAGGAGGCCTTGACTTTCAGCCTTAGCCCCTAGCCTTTCCATCCTGTCAGCTGAGTTAAAGTGGCAAATGTCACCAAACTACAACTGTTTGGCAATGGAAACGAATGGCATCAGGTTGAGAACTCAAAAGAGAAAAAAAAAAAAAAAAAGATGTCATCCCAGCAAGTGTCAAGCTCTCCTATGCTAGGATGTCAACATGAGAGGCTAGAGTAAATCTGTGTACTAATCAAGTCTTCCTTCACTAACTGCGCTGGTCTTTCTTGGTGCTCAACTCCAGTCAGGCTTAAAGGAGAGGAAAGGAGAACTACTCTGCTCTCCTGTGCAGAAATATGCCTTGAGGGAAAGAGTGGAAGACTGTAACTTCTTCCTGAATGGGGAATTGAAGATAATTGGTAAGGAAGAAGGAGATGGGAGTTAGAGTTCCCTTTATAAAGAATCATTTTCCTGTAGAGCATCTTGTCCTCAGAGAGGGGACATCTGTCTAGTGTGCAGTGGCTCTGAATGGACTGACATATAAGATAGAACAGAACAAGAGCTTTTCTGTTAAATGACTTTTGTTCTTGATTTCTGCATCTGAGAAGGCCAGCTTTGATGGTGGGAGGTAGGTACCTAGATTTAGTGTTCAGGAATGGCGTTCTAAGGATGATTCCTACCGGGATCATGTACCTCTGAGCTGGACTGTGTTCCACGAGCAGGGCATAGGTAGTACTTCTCTCATTGGTAATGTCTGTGGTATGAAGGCTGAAAGAGCAATGACCCTAATACACTGATGCTTGAGCAGTCTTGGGTATTGTGGTAAGGCACCTCTTTCCACTTAGAAAAAGAAAAACAAGCTCCATGTCCTGCTACAGTTTACAGCTCCCTTGAGGACAGCATACATTTTTGAAGCTTCATAAGGCTGAGCAGGGATTGGGAAGCTGGAAAAGGGCAAGCAATTGCTATCGGAACTCGGCCATGAGTGCTGTGGCTACAAGCTCTGGAATTTGCCACCTGTCTACCCTTTTATCTCTCCACGGGTATTGGCAAAGTTGGCAACTCTATCTTTGAAGGATAAAAAGCCTAAGAACTTCATGCATCCTGTGGTCATGTCTCTGGTGAGCAGCTTGACATTTGACATTGTGACCAGCCTCTTTGGGGTTCTTCCTTCAAGTTATTTTTAGCACTCTGTGATTTGACCTGCTGTAGACACAGATGGATGGGTAGTCTTGGTTTGCCTCAGACCAAGTTACAGCCATCTAACCTTGTACTTTACTATCCCATACATGTCTATCTGTTCCTTCCCAATGACCTTCTGTCCACTGCGATCCGTTCTGCAGCCCCTTGGCTAGGTGCCCAGTATAGAGATCATGCCCAACGTGCCAGAGAACTTGAGCAGGCATTCTCTACAGTGCTGTCCATGGATGTGTTTGGCAGATCTACTACCTCCCGTTTCTGTTCCTTGTTACAGCTTTAACTGTTCTATTCACCCGGCTCCTGTTCTCTTCCTAGTTTGTAGCTATAACTCTTGAGAAGGCTATGTTCTCCCTTGAAATTGTGTGCATTCTGGCACAGGGAAGTTGAAACAAAAAAAAATTTTAAAGAAAGAGTCGTGGGAATAGTAGAGTTTAGTTATTTCCATGAAGAAGCAGTCTGTCTGATGTGGAGCCCAATTTAAGGCATGGCAAGTGCCTTCTTAGCAGTTCTGCCAAACGTTCCTTACTAAGCTCCCACCCCCAACCCCAGTTCTGGACAGCATTGTTGGTTTTAGTCACTTCCTTTGAACTCCTTTATCATATAAGTAAAATAGATGCAATGACAATTGCTCTTATTCTTCCTATAATCCTTCCCTATAATCCTTAAGCCTCAACCTGAGGTTCTGCTACACAGTCCAAAATCCTGCATCTTAGACTAGGAGTTGAATGAGCCTTCTCACTGCCCTTAGGCTTTCTCTCTGTCCTCTTCCAACTGAGGAAGAAAGAAAGCCCAAATCTCATTTCAAGAGTATCTTGCTAGAGATATTCAAGATTCACTTGGAGTGGGTGACTCACAGTTCTGCAGCCATCAGATTCCACAGATGGCATCTTTTTTATGTTCTGGTCACTTTGAAATGGCAGAGTGGGTAGTAGTGCCATTGTTCTGTAAATCCTTAGATTTGATGTTAGTACTCTTTACTGTTACTATACGTTCTCTTGTAGTCCAAATAATATATAAAATGGGATAAAAATTTGTTTTTCCTTAAGTCACAAATTAGGAGAAAAAAAATCTTCACAGTTGTCACCAGAGAAATGAAATTCTTGGGGCTATGCATCGTCATATTCTTCACTCTTTTCTATTCTAGTGAAACTGTCTACTGGTTCAACAATACCTTTTTTGTCCTCTAATTCTCATTAATGAAACCTCATCTAAAGATAGTTATTCTAGGTTCCAGATTCTTCCTGAATGCAAGTTGTAGTCTGGGCCAGCCCCTACTGGCCACTGAATTTTAAAACTCCAGGCTACTAGAAAGTTTGAGTATATGTATATATATGTACACACACATAGATATATACATATATATATATATAATCTCATACCTGATAGGCAACCACTGAGCTACTCCCTAGCCCTATATCTTCTTCCTTCATATTTCATGTTAGAATTTGATGTTTCCTGTTTAGTCACTGGCTATAGGCCAATATACTAGAACATTTTGTTTCCTGTACAAGGTCATGTCCTAAACATTCACCCATAAGCTCTGAGAAGAGCAACCCCCCCACCGTGGGAGTATTTGTAAAAAAGTGGGGAGGGGAGAAAGAGAGAAAGAAAGAAAGAAAGAAAGAAAGAAAGAAAGAAAGAAAGAAAGAAAGAAAGAAAGAAAGAAAGAGAGAGAGAGAGAAAGAGGGAGAGGGAGGGAGGGAGCAGGAGAGAGGAGGGAGAGATAAGGAAGGGGAAACGAAAAGAGGTAGAAAAAGGGGGTGAAGAGGGAGGGAGAGAGAGTGAGATCACAAAAACACCCTGGAGGGACAAGTCACTAGGAAAATATTCAAGTCTCTAAGAAAGCCAATTTAAGGATAGTTTGTCATTATAAAAGAGAAAAGAATAAGACTCCAGGACCTATGTCTGCTTCTAGGATCAGTAGCAATGCTGAGTATTCTCAGTGCTTGGAAGTTTTGTAACTATATGAGTACAAACACAATCCAATTCTCTTACATATGGCAAGGAAATTCACCTCATCTACCACTGAGAATCCAAGTTGTAAGGGTTGTAAACACATGAAGCTGTTGAGCTTTTGTTCAATAGAGTTTGTGAAAACTTACATAGTTATTGAAGCAAATATTGAAGAAAGAAGAACCACATAGGGAAAGACTCATTTCCCTAAGCATGAAAGACAGTGACCAAATTTCCCAAGGAATGTGGAGGGCTTGAAGTCTCGAGGACAATACCCTTCTGAGATATCATCTCCTACCTCTTCCCCATTTATGATCAAGTATGGGATATTTATAGCAATTCTGGGTGTACTGGAGCACTTGGGTACATCTGATAACATGTCTTTGGCTTCTAGTGATCTAGTGTGTCTGAGAGGGGGCCTAGGTTCTTTGTGCTGTTTCCTCCAACAGAAGAGAAGGCTAATTTTATTCATTATAAGTTGTAGCAAGTAACAACCTTCTCCACATAGTGATGGAGATACTTTAGATAACTAGGTGTAATATCTATTGTAGAGACACAAACTAACTCTGGTGGTGGTCCTCAGATTTTATCAGTGTCTCTTGGGCATGTATCTGACCAATTCAAACAGCAGGAGGTCTTCAGTGATTACTGTGGCATGATCACAAGTTGTACATTGTTTTAAGGTTGGTGTTCATTATAGTTGGCTGCTTGAACCAGTGATTCCACTCTCTCTGGTCTTTGTAGAACTACCTGTGCTTTGAGCTCTCCATGGTGCTAGCCCCTGACAGGGACACTCCAGGCTCTTCATGTTGCTCTCCATGGTCCTGCCCCACCTCCAAGCTTCATAATCTCTTCACTCTTTACAGTGCAGCCCTCAAAACAAGGCTGAAAATTCCCTCCCCTGATGAACATCACACACACACACACACACACACACACACACACACACACACACACACACACACACAGAGTCTCTGACCTGCTACAAGGGGGAACAAACCCTGAGATGTAAATCTGATGAGCCTTCATGATTTTATAATCCATAGTAGGAAAATGAGAGAAGAACAATTCTTGATGGGGGTGGGGGGAGAAAGAAGTGCAGTTAGAGTTGCTCAGGAAATGGGGGTCTAGAGTGACTTTGAATGGTCTCATGTATTACTATGTCTGGCTTCATGGATGGAAAATGAGCTACAAATAGTCATGTACTAGACTGAGACGTGTACAGATTGCTCATACATGACACACTACAGGTGTAGAATGTAAGATGATTTCTACTCAGTTCATAAGCATGCAACCTCAACAGCACTCTGGCTTGACAGCCCATTTAACTTCTGTCATGGTGCTTCTTTTCCCTTTTCCCTCAACCTTAGCAAATGCAAAGACAATATATAATAATGGGTAACCTGAATAGACAAGAGGAATCCAATATTTGTGAGGCATAGAAAACAAATAGTAGAACCCAACTCATTTCCTCACCTTTATAGATATCTTATGCAGAACCAAATTCTCTTGAATATAACTTGCCCATTCCAGAAACCAAGTCCTCGGCATATCTCAGTAGATGCATCTTATTTTTCAGTTCCTGTTTTTACTTTGCTCCTCTCTGAGGGTATCTGCTAATACACTGATGACATCGAGTATGGTAAGGATCAAAGAACATTCATCCCTAGTCAGTCTTAGACTAACCAGCCTGCTCCTCACATCATATCAGAACCTCACAAACTCCTTTAAGTGTAAACTACCATGTGTCAATTTCTGCATGATAGTTCATTTAATAGCTATACTTATGAATGACCTAGAGCAGAGTCTAGGTGGAAGGCAGGCTTCCCTAATGAGTTTCCAGGCTCCCGCCTTCATTTCCTCATTTGAAACAAGGAGAAGTTTCATTCCTCAAGGACAGGTAATGAGGGTGATTTATCTCTATGAGCGAACCTTCTGCAAGACCGAATTGGGGTTACAGGAACAGCTGGAGCATCTCCCATCTCCTCATCTCCCTAAGTCCCCTGTTCTGGCAGGCACATTTCAGGAAGGTTACAAATGCAGAGATTCCAACTGTCTCCAATGTCTCTAGCATCCCTCTGTGTGAATTCTTACCTGTGGGATTTAAAAAAACAAACCTGCATTCTCTCTCCATTTTTCCCCTCTGGGAAAATAAGAAAAAAAATAAGAAAAGTTACAAATATTTTTTAAAGAACAATATTTTGTATTCTCTGATGATGTATTTTCCCTTCATCTAGCTAGACTTACATTAATTGTATATTGATTGCTAATTATAAGCCCATTTTTAGCTCATTTACTTCTAGCTTAGGGTCAAGAAGGTTAGGTGCATCACCTTGCCTGAGGGAAAAGGAAATCAAGAAAACAATGTCTTGGCCATTCGTCTCTACACTAGCCATTATTTGTGTCTTCCCTTTCTTCATATAGTACTGAATTTGGCAAAGTAGGCTGGGGAACTAGAATGTCCAATAGGGACTTCATTAGCATATGCAGGTCCCTTTTACATAGGTTTATTGTTCATCTTCTATCCCCTGACTCTCTGCTTCCAGTTCTGACCTGAGAACCAATCCAAATTTTCAGACAGGATAAAAAGCTCCTGAAAATGAACTTTAGTCTCCAATTTAAATACCTGATACTTCTTAGTAAGACTGTAATAAGTACATCAATGACAGGTAACAGGATTTATCATTCTCAGTTTTTAAAAGTGCCTGGGATTGATTTCTTCTGTGATTATAAAATAAGGGGCCAGTTTCACCATCTGTTCAAAACCATTTGTTATCCAAAATGCAGGAATTAGAGTGGGACAAGAGCACGCACAAGTTCTAACGAGTTCTTGTACTTTATCAGGACGAAATCTTTTCAAACACATTGTACGTTTCCCCTTCAATGTCTATCCCATAATCTCACCCAAATATAAAATAATACAGCATCACTAAGCCCCCAAGCTTCCCATCTTTTCCTTTATCCTCAACTGCTGCAGGATGCCAACTCTTTTCTGGTCTCCAAACCTTGGAGTCCAATGTCAGTGACAGATGGACTGAGCCTCAGCCCTGGGGAGGAGAGAATTCTGGCCCTCTCCTGGGGAGTTTGAGCAGAAGAAAGAGTCTAAATTCTGCTTTGGGGAGAATCTCTTCGTTTATACCATATGGTTTTCTGGAAGTAGAGGGCTCTGATTAACATGGGCATGTTAAGGACTCTGTATCTGGGTCATAATAAAGCTGTGTGTTTATGTTGGAAAAAAATAAAAGCAGGGCTATGAATAATGAAAATCATAGGGCTGTGTGTTTGTGTATGTGTGTCTCTGTGTGTGTGCATGGTGTTTGAAGGGCACATGCTGAAGGAGAGAAGAAGGATAACCAGGTTGGAATATGCATGCATCTTAGGGAACAAAAACGAGTGTGTACCCACATCAAAGATGAGACATTCAATGAAGGTTTAAGAAGAGAAGAAGAGATCTTTCTGTCAAAACAGTATTATTTGCCATTTGGTGGATTGTGAGATCTGTAGTCTTGGAAGAAGGTGTCTATTTCATGGGAGAGTTAAATTCCCAAGAAGGCACAAAATAAGACTAGTGTGAATAATGTTGCCACTCTTTTAAAACACAGATCTTTTTTTCTAAAGCAAGAAGAATGAAGGGGAGAGACTAAAATCTCAGTGAGGCTTGAGGGAATCAGGGAAACTACGATTGTGTGGGTGTTCAGAGCAGAACACATTCTTCTTCATGTAACGCTCTGAAGCATTGCCCTGAACCTGTCATCCACACCTTGACTCTGATCATCCAGTGAAGAGAAACAGTAAAAACAAGTCAGGAAAATCAGAACCAACCTGCCTTCTAACAAATTAGACTTTTTCATAGCACTATAATCCCACCACACGAAGCCATCAACCTGAAAGATCTAAAGCACAGCCTAAAGAGCAAAGGAGAGGAGATGAGGCCCATTCAGAAAGGGAAAACATCCATGTATGCAAACAGGTCCTCAGACACTGAGATGAGGACAAGTGAGCAACAGCAAGGTGTTGGGACCTGGACAAAGATCTTGCAGCCTTGAAATATCTGTTTTCTTTATTTCTCCCTGAATTTCTGAGCTGTTCTGCTCCCCCCAACCCCTACCCTCCATTCCCAGTCTGTCATCTCTAACCTTTCCCATGAACTTAATCATTTTCATGTCTAACTCTGTTAGCTTTCCTTTCCAAAATACTTTCTTAAGGTGGGATTTTTCCCCCTTAGCTATATTGGTTATGTTGTTAAAGTGGCAAGATGAACTTTAAGGGTATATAATCCTCCCACCTTAGCTTAAGGGGACAGCCAAGCATTCAGACAAAGCCTGTCCTCCTGTTGTAGTAGAATGCAGACCCAAAGGCAGACCTGGCCTTATTTCTGAAGTACATGATCATAGTGAGAAGAGGATAAGAAGCCAGGGTGAACAGATAGTCCTAAAATGGCTTGAGGTCATTATCATGCCAGTAGGAGTTGGTCAGTGCACAGAACCTGTTCATCAAAAGGTGTCCCTTAGCCATCCCTTGGGCTGTGCCTCCTCCCACCCTCACAGCCTTTAGTAAGAACTCTAGATGCTTGTTGAGAGCATGTAGCCCTGTCCTAGAAGGAAAGAGTCGAGGCAAGGAAGGGGCTATTTGGGATCAGATACCCCTCTGTTTTGTGTTTCAACTGCAGTTTTCCTCACCACAACTCAGTATTGGCTACAGAGGGGCTTGTTTTGGTTGGGGGCCAGCCCAGGGCTCCTTCCCAGTGCTAATGCACTGAGAACACTGACTCAATAGCAAATCAAAGCAACAGCTGTCCCCACCTCCTTCTCTGCCACCCACTTCCCAGTCTCTGCTCCTCAGAATCTTAACTAAGTCTCTGAGCCCCCCTCTCCCTCCCCAGCCTACCACAAGCCCACTTCTGCCTTCAGAGATTTTTTTTTCTTTCTAGCTCAAGAATAAGACAGGCTCTTCGGCTATTTCTCTCATCTCATCTAGACACTGTCTCCTACTTCAAAATCAGGTTAGCTGTCTAGGGGGCATGCTCCAGGAGCAACACATACAGGCCAGGCATATGAGCATCCATGTACTGGCGCACATGCACACACGCACACACATGCATGCACAACACACACACACACACACACACACACACACACACAGATCCTGTCCTCATAGTCATTCACTTTAGCTCATAAGGATATGACAGTGGTTTATGCCCTTCATCCCCTCCTTTTTTGAGAACTAGAAGCTGTGGTTTCTTCCCATTAGCCTCTCTCTCCTTTCCCGAGAAGTAGAATCTGTTGGTAAGATAGTATGAGGTTGTGCTAATGTGACCCATCTTTAGGGCCTCCTTTCCTATAATTTCACAACTTCTCCAGCTTCTCTTGGTGTTTAATAGACTTCCTTCCCTTGAGGTTTGGGGTCCTAACGTTCTTCAGTAGCACATGCTAGGAGATAAGCAGGAAGGAAGGGTAGATATCACTAGATGGAAAATTAAACTCAGTGGAAACTTTCAATTAGCTAGTCCACAAAGAATGCTATGAAATTATATTAGCATTCACTAAAGGCCTGCTCACTAAAGGGTGACTGTGCTGAAGTCCTAAATGTCTCTGATCCTGGCTCCCCCACCCCCTCCCACCCCACAGTTAAAGAAGAGAGTTGATCTGGGGAATGTGACTCAGTGGTCTGATTCTCAACATTGGCGGGGGGGGGGGGAACATGCAAATGAAATAAAGCCACAGGAGTGTTGGACTGACCGCTACTTAAGATTGTGTTAACTCTAAAGGTCTATGTCTCCAAGAATTATAGAGAAAAAAACTCTGGGGAAAATGAGGTAGAACCCAAAGAAGAGAAGAATTATTGAACTTTGGCAACAGAGACACAGACAGGACATTATTTCCATTCTGGCTCGTAGAATCAAAGATCTTCGGTATAACCACTTCTGGCCATTAGAGGTCAGCAGAAAATGACCAAGCCTACAAATTCACTGTAGAGCTTTAGGTAGTGTATAAAACCTATTTCTTCATAACCCCATAGTGTGTGAAACTTTTTTCTTAACATTTGGGTGTTGAAAATGTTTCTGAATGACTTTATACATTATTTTATTCAATTTTTTAAGTAAGACAGAAGTTAATACCAAGGTAAGCTTTCTTTGTGATAACCATATCCTCACATCCACTCCTGGACAACCTAGCCAATATTCACTAGATGTCTTGCTCATTTCCCCTAGAAAAGCCTAGCCACACACTATCCCAAGCCCAGGAAACCAAAGTCTTCCTTTCTCAACTTGCTGAGTATTGACCTAAAAGTTGTCTGTCATGTACATTGTAAAACTTGTTTGTCCAAGCCCAGACTGAATCCCTCTAAAACAGAATCCCAGAATAATCTAAAAATGTGAGACCTTTGCTCTACACATCCTGGATCTCTGGCTCAGGCTTTACCAAGATAAGAGGTTATTAGCATCATAGGATGTTCCTATAGTGAAAACTCAATTCCCCATCCCTGCTGACCATTTATTTCCACTTATCTTCAACATGCTTCTTTGGAGAGCAAAGCCAAGCCCTGAGAGAGTAGTAGTAGTGACTGCAGGCCCAAGAGGCCACTTGATAAACAAGACTCCCGGAGGAAAAACCAGACAGCAACAGAAACAACAGAGGGAGGAATGAAAAGGAGCAAGGTCTGTCTTGGTAGCCCAAACAGAAAATTAAAATGTGGAAAACAAAGGGGCCAGGATCACAGAGGCAAAGATGAAATGTGATCCAGCTTTGAGGTTGTGAAATGAACATGAGTTGGAGTGTGCCTGAGCTCAGCAAAAAATCTGGACTTGCTGCTTCCTGGGGGGAGGGCAGAGACTCCTCCCTGAGGAGCACCACGGATAGAGGGAAACACATCCAAGAAGACAAAGGGGCACCCGTGACAGAATCACCCTCACCTCTTATGGCCCAGCTACCCCTCTGGCTATGTTGCAATACTGCAGATACTAGGGAGCAGGGAATTCAAAGGAGAAGCAGCAAAGTTAGGAAAGTGTGGACGACAGAAAGTTGGAGACTATTTTGTTATTCAGACAATCAAAGTCTGATGGAGTGATTTCAGTGGCCCAAGGGTGCCCGCCAAAGAGCAGCTCTAGGAAGTTCAGTGTAAAGAGAGCCTTTGTGATCTGAATTTTTGTTTCTTTTCTTTCTCTAAAGTCAAAGTGACTCCCCCAAATCTCGGAGTTATCTTCTAAATCAGGATGGAGATGGAATGGGTCCAATTGCCTCCAAATGCACAATCAGACATTCACTGTCAAAGGAAACTGTGGCTCCGAGTATAAAGGAAAGCTCCAGGGGCTGAGTTCTGAGTTTAATTCTGCCATGAGCATTCTCTCCTCTGGGTGACCCAAATGTCCACCAGAATTCTCTAAGAACTTGAGTCAGGGAAGAGTTACAGTGAGAAGATCTGGTCAGGGAGCCTAGCAGTGAGCTTCCTAACATTGGGTACACCATTCTAAAAGTGGGTCCCTCTAGTATTTTGGGCCACAGCCCCCAGTATGTTTTCCCCTTGGAGATAACACTCCTCCACCCACCTGTTATGGTAGTCGTGAAGAATAACAAGTAGGTTGGGACGAACAGTATTTTTAACTCTGGAGTCAGAGAAATGCTGAGTCACCACCATCACCACCACCATCATCATCGCCATCATCATCACCATCATCATTACCACCAGCAACAGCAGCATCAACATCATCACTATCATCATCAGCTCTTACTCAGGGATGCTGGTTTTCTCCACAGTAAGGGATGTGGAGCTCTAGATCCAAACACTGGTAAGACCAGCAGCAATTCTACAGGACAGCTACAACCCTCTGTCCCAAATGACCCTTTGGACTTGTGACCCTGCTGATCGACCTATTGCCAGTCCATTAAAAGACTGCAAACAGACAGGCAATGGAACGGAAGATACAGGAACCAGGCAATCAAGGGTGATGCTAGCAGATCCACACATAGACTTCCCTATGAGAGTCACTTAAATTACTAATATAATGCATTTTTATTCATTTGAGTCACTTACTTAGTTATTCAGTAAATATTTATTGAGCACTTACTAAGTGTGAGGCCCTGTGCTTGCAGTGAGCACTGAATCGTAGGTGCCCATGCATGCTTTGAAGAGGCACGGTGGTGAGTCTCTAGTTCCTACCTCTGCTACTCTTGACATGAACAATCAATCTGAAGGAAACCAGTGGGTGAAAGGAATACCCTGGTATCCTAAAAATACCAGAACTCATGGGTAAATAAAACAAGAATTAGGCGCACCCCAGGGCAATTGAGAATCAATAAGAAGATAACCTTTTAATTTTTAGCCTAGTTGCTAGGATGCTGGGGAAACATGAAGTGATCTTGTTCATTTTAAATAAACATATCTGTCGCTTGGTTAACTAAAGAGTCCCACATTGTAAGGCACTTAGGGGTACACAAAATAGGCCCTGAAGTATAGATAAAAACACATTCAGAAATCCAATTAAAAATGCAATTCAGTTGGTACACATCATAGCACCTCCATCAGCAAAATCACCCATTTCTAACTTGCTACTCTGTTATTTTTATCATTCTGTAGGTGAGTACTGTGCATATTGTTTGGGTAAGCCAACCCCGCCCGGTCAGCCAAAGCAAGAAGGAATCTATCTATCCACGCTCCACAGCCACACAACACAAAATACATACTTCTGAAGCCAAGGGTGGCGGTGTAGTAAAAAGATGCAGAAAATCTGGGCTTTGTGGTCACAGCAGCCAAAGTGTACAGTCTGTCTTATCCCAGACATACAAAACTTGGCATATGGGCAAGTTCCTTGATTTGATCCTACCTGTTATAATACTTTATAAAAGCTTGTCTACAATGATGCACATGGAACATTCAACTTGGATTTCACATATAGGAAGTTGATAAATATCAAGTCCCTCTGCCTTGTAGATTTCTTGTAGACCATCTATATATAGGTAGCCTGCCATCTTCTTGGTCTACTTTTTCCCTATCTTTGGGGGTTTGTTCTCTCCTCTATATTGGCAGATTTTTTTTTTTTTACAAATCATACTCAGTGTTTGATTCACGATAAATATTTATTAAGCACTTTGTATGGTGTTATGCTGTATTAGGGACATTATTAGATACAAAAATGAAGCAGACATCAATCCTGCTTAAGCATCTTCACAATTTAGGAGGGAAGCAATACTTGCAGCACAACATGGCAAGAGGTGCATGATTTAAGGAAAGTGTTGGAACTTGGAGGAATAGGAAGTACTTATGTCTAGGATCACCAAGGAAGACTTCTTCAACGAGGTGCTATAAAAGTAGATGTTAAGGACAGATGTGATAGAGGCCTGTGAAGATGGGTGGATAGAATTATTAACTAAGTTACTATAAAAAAGGGAATGGAGGGCTGGTATGTTGGCACACATCTATAATTATGGCTACTTGTGCGGTTAGGAATTGGAAGGACTATGGTTTAAGCCAGTACTGACATGAAAAGGAAAGAAAAAGAAAGCAAGAACTTTTGAAAAGTAATAAAAGGCTAGGTGCATGGCTGAAGTGATAGAGCACTTTCCAAGCAAGTGTAATGCGCAGAATTCAAGTACCCTAGTACATTACCCCCAAAAGAAATGAGAGTGGACAGAGGAAAGCAAAGGGTTTATAGAGGATTCTAAAGAGCTCATGTGTCTGGAATATGGGATGAGTGAAAATGAAGCAAATTGTAGTTGAAAAGTAGGTTAGCATCAAATCATACAGGACCTTGAAGGCCAGTCTAACAATTCTGGATATTATCTGTAGACAATGAAGAGTTGGGAAAGGTTTCTAAGCAAATACATTGAGCCCAATAGGACTGAAGCTCTACTTCAGTTAACAAGGGCCTTCTGTCACTAATGGCTATGTCGTCAAAATGTCATGCTAGCATTGCCAGTAGCTCCTTCCAAGGACTTTAAGCAGAATTCTTGTGAATTCCACTTCAGAGTACACATAGCCCTTTTGGAAATTCCCAAGCTTTCCTCCTTTTCTTGTTGGAACTGTTTGAGGAAAATCAGACTGATGTCATAAATGATTGACACAACGTGAATCCCCCAAAGGTAGAAACCTTTCATCAAGCAGCTATAATTTCTGCTAGTTATCATGCTCCGTGGATAGTATTATAACCACTCCTCTGCTCCCAAGGGAGTGGCCCTTCAGAATTTATCACTACAGGTGTACGATTGTATTTTTTTTTAAGCAAGGAAATGTTCAGGCACATAAACAGATAATTGTCAAGAGGAGAGCATATGATCCTAAGTACAATTTCAAATTAAAGGAAGAAATATCACCCCCAGAGGGGAAAATAATCCCAGCCATTTCTGAAACAATATCTTAAAACACCACAAATCAGAATTAATTCTCCACCAACCTACAGAAGATGATAGACCATGCAGATCCCAAACATACAATTTATTGGAGGTTAATTGCTACCAGAATCCTTGTCTGAACAATTGTTTGGGCTGAATGATGTACCTCACCATCTCCCTTATTTGTCCTATACAGAAAAAAAATGACAGCAGAATGCAGGAGGAGAGGGAGGAGGAAAGAAAAAAGAGAAAAGCAACTGAGAAGGGATGCAGCAAAAATCACAGATGAAACCAGGGAGCAGGAAAGTGACAACAGAGCCCATTTTTGGACAGAAGACAGGCTCTGCCTGATTAGCAACAACATATAGCTCAGGGCCAAATGTAGCTGAATAAATTACCAAAGTCAATTGCATGCACTGAGAGCCCAGTATGGGCTAGGTAGTAAAGACACACAAAGATGACAAAGATGGAAAGGGCAAAGGCTCCCACTCTCCAACCAGCTCAAATTTTAGATGAAGGAACTGATTACCAAAGAAGAAAACCACAATACAGTGGGCTGACATGCTGCAAGAGACAGGACACTGTGGACAAAGCTTGGAGAAACACTCCCCAGAGAGAGAAAAGGAAAGATTCTAGGGTGGTGTGCCATGTGGGTACTTTAGGCCAGCCATTCTACCTCTCTGAACCCTCATCTTAAAGGTGATTACGACTGGCTGCTTTATCTCTGAAATTAAAAGTTGAAGTCCACTCTGCAGACTGCTAGTCCTGGGCCAACATAGGAGGAGGCAATTTCTGCTGCTCATCTGAGCAAAGGCCACCTTGAGGTGCTCGTTTTGTGTGCCAGGTACCAATGCTCTTGAGAGCCAGCATGGGCCTCTCGCCCAATCTTCTCTCTGTTCCTCCACCTGTCCATCCTGTGTCTCCTCACAAGTGCACGACCAATGCCCTCTCCTCCTGTGTGGGCGCACAACACACCCATGAACACACCATCTGAAGAAGACTGAGAAACACTCACCAACTTCTGGTGGTCTCCATCCTTGATGTCCACGGAAGGTGGCGGGGAGAAGGCTGGGCACTCAGGGGAAGCATGGCTACTGACCTTCACAATGCTAGTCCCTTCTTTGGTCCTCTTTCTTTCCTGCTCTCATCCTCCCGTTTATCTGTCAATCTTCATCAACCTTTCCTGGTCCCTTCCTCTGCCTCCTCCCTGTCTAACACAGTGTTTCCGGGCTTCATGGCTTCACTCTCTCTCCCCAATTGGGCAGAACAGAGTAATTTCTCGAATCTCCCTGGAGAAGCCCATCAGGAGCCAGGGAAGGGGGAGCTGCTTCTATCAAGGCCGGAACCTCTGCAGCTTTCTATTACAGCTCTATCTTTTGCTAGGACTCTGACTCCCCCATTCCTTTCCCCTTTCTTCTCCTCCCTCTCTTTCTCCCCTATCCCTGTCTCCTTTCTCCTTATTTCTTTCTCCCCCTACTTTCCTTTTTCTTCAGATTTAGCAATTGGCTCCTTAGTTTTGGTCTGCACCCTCCCTCCCCCATTATTAAGCTCATTCCCACTTCTTTTTATCAATCTCCTCTGATCCACCTGCTCTCTGCTCTCTCTCTCTCTCTCTCTCTCTCTCTCTCTCTCTCTCTCTCTCTCTCTCTCTCTCTCTCTCTCTCTCTCTCTCTCTCTCTCTCTCTCTCTCTCTCTCGCTCTCTCTCTCGCTCGCGCTCACCCAGGGGCCCCCTTCTTCTTACCCTGTCCCCGGCCTCTTTCCAGGCTCTCCCTCCTACTTCCTGGGCTCTGGAGCATGCTGGACCCACTGCTCGGACCACTGGCAGAAGTTCGGCAGGGACCCTTGGCCTGGTCCAGGGGGGAAACTTGCCGCTCCAGGTTCTGCTCAGCAGCGGCTGACCTCACTGAATTGTGCCTCGTGATTGGCTACTGCAGAGCTCTCGGCGGGAGATCCTGAAAAGGATTTGCTTGGCCGGTTTCTTTGTCCCTCTGCCTCCTTAGATTGAGTTGGGGAAATGGGCCCCTGACTAGTCCTGCACTTTGCAAAAGGGTTTAGGGGTGACCCTGTGGGCAGAGAGCTGTGATGCAGGCCTCCAGGTGAAGAGGAAAAGAGTTTTGTTTTGCTGAGAAAGGGAGCAAAGTCATGAGCTGAGGGGTTGACTGTCTAGTAGAAAAACCCTTACAGAATCTGAGCACCCTAAGAAAAATACCATCCAGGAAAGGTGCGGGCCTTCCGCCCTAACCTTGACCTCTCTGTTATATCTAGGAACAAATAGGAGCTTGAATCTGGATCAGGTGTTTAATTTCTAATCTTATGTGACCTTAGGTGAGTCATTTCATTCTGCTTCCCTCTGCAAAACAGGGATGATAATGCTAGAACACTTGTTTTACAGATTTAGTTAGGGAAAAAAAAGGATTACATGAGGGAAATTGGCAAATGTTAAACCTAAATGTGCTGTAGTGGATAATATGACATAACCAAAGGGGTGTGGTGGGGGAAATCTTGGCTAAGGAATGAAGAATCTTTGGTTTCCTTTGATATTTCTGTAGGTACTTTCAGTCTTTCTGGTCTTCATTGTCCTCATCTGTAAAATGGGAGATTTGGATGGTCGGATCTCTATCGTCTTCTCTGGCTCTAACATTATGTGATTGCTAAAGCTTAGCATCCTCCTTTAATTTGCCCTTCAGAGGATAAGTCACTCCCTTTATCAGGACTCTAGTTAATGCCTCCCCCTTTCTCTTAGATATCCCGGAGAATCTAGCTTTTCATAGGGGTCTAGCCTGTCCAGCACCCTCCCCTCCTTCCCCTCCCCTCCCCCCCTACAATGAAAGGGTAGACCCCAACTGTAGCAGTACATGCAGGGCTCATCCTTGATGGAGATTCTCTCCCCAGGCTACTGGCAGGAGCAGGATTTGGAGCTGGGAACTCTGGCTCCACTCGACGAGGCCCTCAGCTCCACAGTCTGGAGCAGCCCTGACATGCTGGCCAGTCAAGGTGAGAATCCGGGCCTCTCATCTCAATGTCCCTCAGATCCTCCCACCCATCCTCACGTCATTTCCCACTCATGCCGCCTCCACCCACGTCCTCACTCCCCTCATCACCACGCGGCTTCTCTCCTCCCCATTTGACATTTAGCTCTTAGTAGTACACCACCAACTTCCCTTGCACCTACACACTCCTTCCTTCTTCTTCGCCTCACTCTGGTACAGAGACCTCTGTAACCCTACACCTCTTTCCAAAAATAAAATGCTTCCAGGGGAATCTATCTCTCAGCTCAGAACAAAGACGTCCTGGAAAGACATGCTGAAGGAAGAATTCTTCCAAAGGAGTCAGGGACGTAGGAACTCTTGGTCAGGAATTGGCATATGGCTATGGCAAATGAAAGATTTTTCCCACATGTTTCATGGAAACATTTTAAAGAAAAGATCACATCCAAAATTTTCTCAGCCAGATCAGTTGACTGGCGAAGGAATCTCCAAATCGTGGTCTTAGTTCTCAAAAGTTACACGACTGCTTGGAGAAGCGTTTCCCTGAAAAAATACCAGTGTTTGGGAAAACCAAAGAAGGAAATTCCTCTCCTAATAAGAATTAGTGGAATGGTCTCAGTCATTTCACCTCTGTCGCCTCACTGCCTACATCTGTAAAATGAAGCAATTGGGTTCCATCAGCCTTAAGGTCTCCCACAGTTCTAACTTATACCATTCCACAGTAGAGCTAACAACGAGGCTTTGAACTCCAATTTGGAAACAAGCACCCTGAATATTGAACGCTCCAGCACATGCACCTTCAGGCCTTCTTACTGATAGAGGAACTCGGGGTGTATTTCTTGCAAATGGAATTTTAGCGGCAGAGGAAGGAAGAAATAAGCAGACAGGATAGGGATGAGGTCAGTGCCAAAGGGAGCATGGGATTGGTTTTAAAGTATTCAATAAGAGAAAGACCAGGAGTAAGTTTCTGAGTTCTCCTATTCAGACGTGAACAGTGCTGGTTAAGTAATTCCGTTCCGTAGAGCAGCCTGTGGATGTTGCGGAAGCAGGGCCGAAGGTGTTTATTTTAGATTAGTTTCTGCGGAGGTCAGTGCTGCTGGGTCACTGCAAGTCAGTCTGAAGATGAAGGAATCAATATTGGGAATCAGGATCCATGCTGTGGGGGTAGTTGGAGCCATATTGGATGGGATGGGGGCAGGGGAGGACACAGGTGTCAGAGTCTGAGAGGCTCAAAGCCAGACCCTGAGGAACAGGCACATTTGAGATTCAAGTGGCTTATCCAGATACCTCGTGAGTCCTTTTTGGTTTTGTTTGATTTGACCAAGGAGATAGGGGTTAGAAAACATGCTTCCAGCGCATTGAAAAGAAAGCATTAATCTTTCTCTCTTTAAAGTGATATCAGGCTGGTGATTTGGGTCTGTTTGCTGGGAGGTGGGAAGTATTAACTAAGGAAATATGGTAAGGGACTTGAGGGAAGTTCTTGTTAGAAGAATTTAAATGTGTGTCAAAATGTTCTAATTTCTTAAAAAATATTTTGTTTGTTTTGCTGTTTTAGTAGCTACGACATATAAAGGAATGTATAACCCAAGGGCTGATTTGGCCTTTTCGTCCCCATTTTAGCTTTGGGATTAGTCAACAACTGTTTCTCCCAGGTTTTTGTTTTGTTTTGTTTTGCTCACTTATATGTATATGGTGGCAGGAAAGTAAAACATAGGATGCTAGACTCAAATGTGTGTTCTCAAGGATGCGTGGTAGAACCATCTCAGAAAAAGACACATGCGGAGTAGTGCGTGCAGATTTGGGGTGCTTTTATTCCTCTCAATGTTTGTGACCCTACCAGTTCATTCAGCAAACATGCAACAAGTGAATGTTTGCATTACTTTTTTTTAAAAAAAGAACAATGTGTATTCAAAAGAAGAGAAAAAATATCAAGCCTGTCTTTTCTCCACCACCACCCACCACCACCACCACCCTCCCTGTGCCTTCCCCATCCAATCCTAAGAGTACACAGAGACCCAAGCCTTGGATCGATTGAGTTAGATGAGATGGGCTTTGGCCTAGAAACGGGTAGACATTCTCAGCACTCCTCAGGAAACTAACCCTGCTCTGCTCCTGCAGATAGTCAACCTTGGACATCTGATGAAACAGTGGTGGCCGGCGGCACGGTGGTGCTCAAGTGTCAAGTGAAAGATCACGAGGACTCCTCCCTGCAGTGGTCTAACCCTGCGCAGCAGACGCTCTACTTTGGGGAGAAGAGAGGTAGTGGCTCATGAGTTACCCTCGCTCCTTGGGAACCGTGGGGCTGGGAGAAAAAAAGAAGGGGGAGGTCCTGCAGAAGTCAAGGGGAGCAAATGATCTCCATGGTCCGGAGGCTGAGGAATACTGAGGTATGCTGTTTGATAAGGCAACGAGCCATAGGCTCCTCAGCTGATTCCAGAGAAACTTTAGTCTTACAGCTCTGACTTACTCTGAATAGTTTGATAGGACACTGGAGTAGCTTATACCCTGGCAGAAGCCCCAACAGGCAAGTGATGTCTGATTGCCCAGGTAGCTTACAAGGAAGTGTTTATGATCTATTACATTAGACCATCTCTGCCGTTGCTATTGATAATGGTCCAGAACAATCATGGAATGACCTAATAATTGCTCAAAATCAGGAGCAATGTTTCGCCACCCAACCCGGATCCCTTCCCCTCCCAAAGACATTTGGCCTGGGATTGGGAAATGAAACATGAAAATTGCCAACAGAAACTTAGCTTCCAATTCTCTCTGATTTCCCCAGCCCTGCGCGACAATCGGATTCAGCTCGTTAGTTCTACACCCCACGAGCTCAGCATCAGCATCAGCAATGTGGCCCTGGCGGACGAGGGCGAATACACCTGCTCCATCTTCACCATGCCTGTGCGGACGGCAAAGTCCCTTGTCACTGTACTCGGTGAGGCTCCCAAACCACCCAGTTTCTCCACAGCATGCTCCTTTGCAAACAAAAACCTCCCTCATTGGCCTCTGAAGCCTCACACAGAACCAGGCAAGCCTCCAAGATTTGAGAGGGGAAGTTCGAGTTGGGTCAGTGTTTTCCTTGTTGTGGGATTAAAAACACAAAAGAGAGTCAAGTTCGAATCCTCCCAGTTGTACTTCCTGGTGGATCTGGGAGAGACCTTTTAGTTCATTTGAGCCTAAGCTTTCTGATATAAGAAAGAATGCTAATGCTCACTTTACTTAGCTCCCAGCACCATGTGAGGGGAAACGTGACATTTGCATGCAATGCGTAATTACATCTTCCAAGGCAAGGTTCTTCTGTTGCCTAGATGCTTACATTTTCCTTTTGCATTTCAATTCCTTCTTTGCTTCCCTGAGCCTCACACTATTTCTGGCCACCCAGTTTGCTATCTGGGATGTCCAGTCAGGTCTCAGGTCTCAGGTAAAGTATATCTCCCCACTCACACCATTTTCCTTTGGTCTCCCCTTCTATTCCTCAGGAAGGAGGAATAGTTAGTCTCCTAACTCATCTTTCTGAACCAATGCAGAACCCTGGTATCCCAATGCTTAGAGAGGCCATCGCCACAGAGAGAGCTGAAAGGTGACTCGTGGTGCCTCTCCTTTCTCCCCTGGCTGCCCCCTGTCCATGGCAGGAATCCCACAGAAGCCCATCATCACTGGCTATAAATCATCATTACGAGAAAAGGAGACAACCACTCTGAACTGTCAGTCTTCTGGGAGCAAACCTGCAGCCCAGCTCACCTGGAGGAAGGGTGACCAAGAGCTTCACGGTGAGGACCCCTGGCCCCCAGGTCACAGGAGGAGGTGGTTCTGGGAAAGGGGTTTCCATGGTCTGGAAGGAGAAAGTGAATGACTGAGACTTTGTGTACACTGGTGTGTGCCAGGGCCTACATTCTTCTTGTATGTACAAATCCATCTCACAATTTTCTAAATTTGTCTTGGTTGAAATTTACCATCTGTGTCTACAGTGGGGCCCACACAATCTCTGCATGTGAGGACTCACTTTGTGTCTCTGTGTGTGTGTGTGTGTGTGTGTGTGTGTGTGTGTTTCTGCATCACAGGAGAACCAACTCGAATACAGGAAGATCCCAACGGGAAAACCTTCACTGTTAGCAGCTCAGTGACATTCCAGGTGACCCGGGAAGATGATGGAGCAAATATTGTGTGCTCTGTGAACCACGAATCTCTAAAAGGAGCTGACAGATCCACCGCGCAGCGCATTGAAGTTTTATGTATGTCCTGGGCTTGGGGGTGAAAAGGATGAGATTGTAAGATGAGGAGTGGGGAAGAGAAAAATGCAGGTGACTGCACATGAGGCAGTGTGCACAGATGAGTGAACAGGATAAAAGTGAGATTTAGAGCTAATCTAAATCAGCATCTGGTTGTATTGTTCTAAGCCACTGTCTCAACGCAGCCTCCTAAGCAGCCTTTGATATCAATGTCAGATGACATTGTTTCCTTGTAGAATCCATCTGTAAGTGCTAAGGTTTTCCTTTATCCTCTTCTCTTTTCCTTATCTTCATTTTATTTTTCTTCTGTTTTCTTTTTTCTCTTCTCTTTGCTTTCCTCTTCTCCTCTCTTCTCTGCTCTCTTCTCATCTTTTCCCTAATGAAAATATGACCTCCACCTTTGTTTCAAAGCTCAAATATGTTTAGACTGACCCCTCAAACTGATGTTTTATGCTCAGTTCTCTCTAGGCAGACATTTTACTACTTGAACCATGCCCCCAGACCATCTTCAACTTTCCAAGTAGTAAATGTTATAGGCTTGGAGAGTCATACAGTCTCAGTCTCAGCTATTTAACTCTCTCTCTCTGTGTTAGGAGAGCAGTCAGAGACAATATATGTAAACAAATGGGCTTGGCTGTGTTCCAATAAAACTTTATTTACACAATCTTATAGCTCATATAATTTGGCCCAGGGGGTAAGTTTAGCAACCCCTGGGCTAGGCCAGTGGAATGTAACTAGGTTATAAATTATAGTGGTAAGTATCGCAAATTCTGAGTCCCAGGATATCGTTTCTAGTCTGTACTAGCAACTAGCTGTGTGATGTGAAGACAATCAATTTCTCCCACTGAGCTTGAGTCCTTTATTAGTGAAATGAGACAGATGAACATGAAGCTCACAAAGGTTTCTTCTCAGTCTACAATTCCATGACCTCAGGAAGTCTAGATAGAAGGATGCAATTCCTCTGACACCATCACATCTTTCTAGGTCTTTCCTCTACTAGGCTCTCCTTTATTTCTCCAGGCTCCATGATTTTGTTTATTTGGTTTGTTTTCTGGTCCTAGGGCTGGAACTCAGGGCCTGGACACTGTCTTTGAGCTTTTGTGCTCAAGGCTAGCACTTTACCACTTAAACTATAGCTCCACTTCCAGCTTTTTTGTGGTACTTAATTGGAGATAAGAGTATGACAGACTTTTCCACTCAGGCTGGCTTTGAACTGTGATCCTCAGATCTCAGACTCCTGAGTAGTTAGGATTATAGGCGTGAGGTATCTGTGCCTGGTCAAGCTCCATGATTTTCCCTGGAATTCTCACTGGAAATAGCTACTATCATTATCACTATTTTCAACCTTTCTTTCAAACCTTTATCCCTGCCATTAACAAACCAAAACCATGACCAATTTCTGAAGGAAGTTGGGAAACTTGGAAATATTTCATCTGGTGCAATTTGAAAAATTTGAAAACATACCCTTCCGAGTGAGGGAACCACAGGGGAAAAAAAAGAATAGCCCAGAGACAGAGGATAGAGTTAGAAAAGAACAAATGTGTTGCCTGAATTTGTCCAAGGGTTGGGCAGTTTTCAAAAATAACCACGTTCTATTCTCTTTGTATGGAAGACCCAGGCTGATCACCATTCCCAACTCTAATGCTATTTAATCAGTGGCTAGGCCTGTTATTCCAATTTGAACATGGGGTAGGTCTGGGCAGCCCCACTCTCCATTTTGTAGCTGTCAACCTAGAAGCAGACGGCCAACATTCTAGCCACAAAGCCAGCATTGCTAGCTATGTTACCTTGACCAAAGCATTGAATCTCTCTGTGATTTCAATGTACTTCACTGTGTTGTCCCCAGGATAAATGTAATGATCTACATAAAACAACACGGTAAACATCAACATTCTATATTGCTATAAGGTGTTTCTCTCATGATGAGTTCTGAGTTTGAGACTCCTGGCCTTGATTGATTGTCTCTGAGCCCTGGTCCATGACTAGGGAGGGCTAAAGAAGGCTCTTCCTGATCAGAGCCCCAAAGTGTCTTCTGGCGGGCACCAAACCATCTGGCAATTACGCTCCAGGGTAGGTCCCTTTTGGCCCAACTGTGATCAGCAGTCAGTCAACAGCCAGTCAGTCCGGGCACTGTGTTAAGAGATTTCTATGGCTGTGGAAGCCCAGAATAGCCATTCTCTCACCTGGCCTGACTCTTTGTCTTATGTGATTTGACTGCAGCACGTTCATTAGCTGGTTGTTAAGGTTGGCTTTATCCTGAGGGGCAACATAGCCTCTTTATCTGCTCTTCTAAACCAGCATCTGGTTATATTGTTCTAAGCCACCATCTGGACCCTGCCTCCTAAGCAGCCCTTTGGCAATCCATGATAGATGCCATTCTTCCTTCTCAGAGCCCATCTATATTGTGTCAGGGCTTATTTTTTTTTATTAATTTTTCAGCCAGAATATGACACCTTCCCCCACTTCTCTTGCCATTTCAAAGCTCTCATTTCATGTGCGCACTGACCATTCAAAGTGCTGTTTTGTGTTCAAGAGCTGCTTCCAATTGGCAGCTCCCTTGCAAAGTAGACAGACATGAGAGGTTGTGAACTCAGTAAGTGTCAAGTTCAGGCTTCTTCATGACATTAAAAATCTGTATTAAGCACTGTCTGTGTGCCAGGTAGTTTGCTAGGTCTGAGTGAACCACTTCTTAGCTCTGTTAAACTGTCCTGGGCCCTCTGGTCCACCCCCCCCCCCCAGCAGCCCCCCGCCCCCTGCCCAAGACAGATTTCTCAGAATCCTATTACCAAGAGGTTACAATACAACCAGTTGCTCCTTCATTCAATAGCACTCACCATCTTTGCTCTCCAGAGCTGGGGGCGGGGGGGGGGGCTGGAGGGGAGGGAGAGGAAAGAACATGTTTGTTCATATTTTAAGCTTCTGAGACATTTCGGAGTAGAAGCTCTGGTGCGTAACTTGGTGATTTCAAGATGTTACGGATGCCTTAAGCATTGTCCTGATGCCATTTTCTTTTCCACAGACACACCAACTGCCATGATCCGGCCAGACCCGCCACATCCCCGTGAAGGTCAGAAGCTGATGCTACACTGCGAAGGCCGTGGAAATCCGATGTAAGAAGAGCCACTTGCTGGCCTCTAACGCCCCTTCAGTATTCTCACACTGTCATCTTCACTGAGCATCTGCTCTGTGCTGGCTTCAGTTCCTGTCTCCTCTGGGCTGGCTGAGCTGAACTTCCTACTCCTGAGGATGTCCAGGAATACCCAGGCTTTGTTTCTTCTGCAAAGCAGCAGGGTGGGCGAGGACGCTCCCTAGCTTAACCCCTTTGGTTCTCCTAAGGTGCAAAGTTGCAGCAAGATGGATATTAAGAAATCTCAGCCTTCTCCAGTATGAGCTCTCCCTCCCTCCTGCTTTCCTGGGACACTTAGCATCTTTGGCCCTTTTCACTTCTTGAGGTTTATCAAGAATTTACTTTCCTGTTCCTAGTTTTCTTTCTTTCTTTGGGTTTTGTTTCTTGTTTTTTGTTTCCTAGCTCTCTGGCCTATGCTTTCCTGAACACTTCTGATTTTTCTACCTCAACAGCCCCCAGCAATACCTCTGGGTGAAGGAGGGCAGTGAACCACCCTTGAAGATGACCCAGGAAAGCGCCCTCCTCTTCCCATTCCTCAACAAGAGTGACAGCGGCACCTACGGCTGCACGGCTATCAGCAACATGGGCAGCTACACTGCCTACTTCACTCTCAATGTCAACGGTGAGCCTCCCAGGTCTCCGGGTACAGACCTTCTCCATCCATCTCACGCCCTCTCCCCGCTTCCAAGTGGAGCTTGAAGAAAGTGCCCACCATGGGAGTCCATGGCACTTAGGTCCAGCCCCGCTCTAGGACATGTCCTCATGGAAAAATCAATAGAAAGTGGGCCCCTGTTGGCTTTGTCTAGAAGCAGGGCTCCCCCTGCATCAGCTGTTGTCCCTGGCAGTTACCTGACAGGGATAATAGTAAGCATTTAGAGGCTCTGGACCACCATGAGGATAATGTATGGGCATTTCCCTTGCTGAAGGGCTGCTCTTCCCCCTAGAACTCCGTATGGCACTCCTGCCGCTGCTGTCAGTTTCTTTTCTAAAGACCTTCTACATACTGTACTGGATCCAAACATGCGCTTTGCTGAGGCATGAATACAGCCTCTTCTGTGCTATTCCTTCCCGAGGAAACAGAAGGTGCTCCTTGGAAGTTCTCAAAGCTTGGAAGTTCTCAAACCCGAGCTTGTGGAAAAATGACAGGCCAGCACAAAGGCCCCCTAATGAAGAGTTAGCAAGAGACTTTATTTTGTTCTTGTTGTTTGAAGAGTCCAGGGGTATTAGGGTCCTGCCACAAAGGGAAAGTGCCTTGTTACAAGAACTTCAGGGGCTTTCTCACTTGAAATGTCCCTTTGTAGCAGTGTGTTAGGGTAGAGGAAACAGCCAGGCTCCAGGGATAAAAGACCTGAGTGCTTAGGACCAGAATGTTTAGATTGGCGATTCTGACTCTAGGATCCAACCTAAGCATGTGGGAGCCATCTTAGCACAAATAAACAAGGCTATTGTAAGATGCCAGGAGCAATGACAAAGCACTGAGGTCTGGTTTCTGCCTCCAGATCTTTCCAGACTAGCTCTGATTGTGATTGGCAATGAGAGAAAGTTTTTGTGCCCTGTGGTTGGTATCTTGCTGATCTCCCTCCCCTCTGCCCTGTGCAAAGAAGCCAAGCAGAGTCCTGGCTGCCAATGCTGACCTCTAGTGGTGGAAGATATTACCGCATCCGATTCCAGGAATATCTTGAGTGAAAACCTGCCCAGAATAAAATTAAAAGTACTTCCACCTAGAGACAGGGGCTTGTAATTGATGAGCCCTGAGGTCATTTTGGCGGTGGAAGATTGAGCCTTTCTAAGGGATTTCCATTTCCTTAGTATGTGCAATAATTATGTAGATTTAATTTTCAAAGTGGACCCTGGACCCTGTCTTAAGTACTCCCCAGGAGGGAGACAGACAGGGGGATGAATTTAGTGGGCTCCCTCCAAAGTCTGCCATCAGATCTACCCATCCCATTGTTGGGGTGCCAGGGACAACCTCTCCCTCCCTCCCTCCCAAGCAGAGCATAAAAAAAAAATCTCGAAGCACAAATGTTTTCTTTTCAAATAAGGCGTAGAGAGGCAAGGAGCTAAAAAGCTGGCCCAGTCAAGCCTAAGGAAACATAAGGTAGGAAAGGAAAAAAAAATTACAGAAGGAGTCAATGAGGCATCAAGACTCAAGCTGAGTCTAAGGAAAAGCAGTAGCTCTCCCATGGGTGGAAGAGTTATGTCTAGAGTTAATGTGATTTTGGAGATCATCAGAACTGTGTCCTGGGCCTGTGTACTTGTTCTTGGCTATCTGGGACCCTGACTATAGTTGGGGCTTGCCTTGTCACATCTGGTTTAAATTGTGCTATGGGGTTTATTTCCTATTGCTAAGGCAGACACATGCTATGTATCCAGTCATAACAGCCAACATGGGAAAAAGCAAGTCAGTCCTTATACACAAAGATTTAGATGGCATCAGTTCAGGCCCCCTTGTTGGGATAGATTAGACATCTTGGTTTTGTTGATCTACTATGAATTTTTCCCATCAAAAGAAAATACTGGAATAAAAAGGAGTGCTCAAGAGAATGTAGGTAGGCCAGGGAACTAAAGGAAGAAAAACATAACTGGAAGCAGGAATATGAAAAGAAAAAAACAACCCTGTTTTATGAGGCCCAGGAAATGATGTGAACCAGAAACACTAAGTACCCCAAAGTTAGGGCTGGAGGAGGTGTTCTTAGGTTCAATCTGGAGAAGGTAGAGATTTCCTAATCCCTAGACTACTGTTACTTTGTTCTTAGAGGAGCTTACACAGAATATTACAGTCTAGCATCTATTCAGTTTTTGGTAAGGTGTTGTCCAAGTGTTTAATTATGGCCCCATTGGCTTTTTTTTTAACTCCTTCTCTGTCTGTTCTCAGAGTAATTGATAAATAAACTGAGACACTCCCTAGAGGAACAAGCTCAGAATAGCCAACGGAGGATAGGCTAAGAGGGTGAATAAGAGGAAAGGAAAATTCTGATCACCCACAGATAAGGGAGAGGGAGGGAGGAGAAGATATTGGTTACAAGTATTAAATAATTGTTTCAGATCAAAGTCAAGCTATGGTGTCAAGAAATCAACGTGGATAGTTGAGTGTGAGCTGATGTGTATGATATATGAACCTATCAATTTGTCTGAATAATTACCACGTTCTGAGGCAGAGCACCGTCTACTAAGGACATGTTCCCTTTGCAGAGTACTGCTGTCCCATTTTCCTGTGTTCCCTGTTCTCTGCTGTGTAAAACAATCCAGGGCCAAGCCAGAATTCTAGAGGAGGGTTCTCCCTAGATTTGACTGTGCATCCTCCTCCTCTTTCAGACCCCAGTCCGGTGCCCTCGTTCACCAGCACCTACCATGCCATTATCGGTGGAATTGTGGCTTTTGTCGTCTTCCTGCTGCTCATCCTGCTCATCTTCCTTGGCCACTACTTGATCCGACACAAAGGTCAGAGGCATCAAATAGGGTGTTAGAGTGATCAATCTGGGGCAGGTAGAAAGGAGGCTTGCATGAAACACTTCTGGAGATTTATCCCTTGGAGTATTTGAGAAAAAAAGAAAGAACAAAAGGAAAAGAGAGAGAAGGAAGGAAGGAAGGAAGGAAGGAAGGAAGGAAGGAAGGAAGGAAGGAAGGAGAGAGAAGGAAGGGAAGGAGAGAAAGAGAGAGATGAAATGTGCAAATGAAAGAGAGAGGAATTATGAAATATAAGGGAAGGGAGGGAGGAAAACCAAATACAGCCACCCCTTCAGTGCCATCCCTGTGATCACTGAGCCCCACCAAGCCCGCAGCCACGCCTGATAACTCAGGGATCAACCAAGTAAAATCAAGTTCTCCCACTCACTCAGCTGCTCATCGCTGCTCTGCCTTCAGGTCTGCTGCAAGTTGAAAAGCTCTGGAAATGCATCTCCAACCCTTTGCTTCCTATACTACCTTTCTTTCCATTTAGCTGGTTTTATTTCCTTCTTTAGTCTCTTCACTTCTCTTCCCTACACCAGCTCCCTTTCTCTTCCTCTTCCTTTCTGTATCTGTGCCGTTTCTCTCTTTCCTTCCTTGAAGGTGTCCTTCTATGTGATTGCTTCCAGTCCACAGTCTAGTTGCTCAGGCTGATCTCCTCCTCTGCATTGCACGTGCTTGTGCACGTGTCCACACCCATCTCCCCTCCCCCCCATCCCCTCCTGTAGGCATGATTCTGATGAAGGGCAGGATCCATTATGCATGGGGGGGTGTGGTCAGGTGAGAGACGTTGGCAGCAGAATGCAAATGAAGTAGTGTGGGGTGGAAGAGAGCTCTCCCTGCAAGAGAAAATCTACATGAGCAAGGTGTGAGTGGGTGGCAGGGAAGTGGGTAGTGTGGACTTCATTGGTATGGGCTGCTTCTGAAAGCTGGAGCTTCTATCTCTCCACAGGAACCTACCTGACACACGAGGCCAAGGGCTCCGATGATGCCCCAGATGCGGACACGGCCATCATCAACGCAGAAGGCGGGCAGTCAGGCGGAGATGACAAGAAGGAATATTTCATCTAGGGGAGCTCACTCACCTCCTGTTGCCCCTACCCCCAGGGGCCCCATGGGGACTGCTGGGGTCATCACCAACCTGGACTTGTACAGAGCGGACCCCAGGGCCGCCCCTCCCGCTTGCTCCCCAGCCCACCCAGCCCCCCCTGTACAGAATGTCTGCTTTGGGTGCGGTTTTGTACTCGGTTTGGAATGGGGGGGAGGAGGGCGGGGGGGAGGGGAGGGTTGCCCTCAGCCCTTTCCGTGGCTTCTCTGCATTTGGGTTATTATTATTTTTGTAACAATCCCAAATCAAATCTGTCTCCAGGCTGGAAAGGCAAGGGCCCTGGGGTGAGGAAAGGAAACAAGAACTACAGCAACATCTAGAACGTGAGGAGGGAAATGAAGGTTGCAGGGGGATGAGAGGAGTATAGAGCACCATTGGCTTGCAGGTGGAAGCTCTCCCCAGCCTTTCTTCTAACCCCCAATGGATGGCAAAGAAGCTTCCCAGACCAATGCAGGAACCCAGGAATGGGAGCAGGGGCCAGCCACGCAGGGCAAGCCACTGGCAGGGGCAAGGCTCACTCTCTCTCTATCAGAGCCCCTCTTCCCTCACGATGGGAAGAAGGGAGTGGATGGGAGGGTCTCCCCAGGAGATGGGGCCTGCAGGTGGCATTCAGCTCTAGAGGGACCAAGGGCTTCACCATGGAGAGGAACATGGGGTTCCTCCCAGGAAGGGTAGCTTTGGGGAGGAAAGAGAGTGGAGATGGCCCCATCCACCGATTTGCCTCCCTATGGTGAATGAAGACAGGCTGTTTGCACAACAACTGCCCTAGGGGACCAGAAGAGCTCAGCTGCCCCTCCTAGTTCCAGCAGCTGTGGGAGAGTTTGCTCTGGGGCATCAACTGCATCTGCTTCCCCCGCTGAGGGGCCCCCCCTCACTCTTACCCAAGCCCTTGGACTGTTGCACGGCAACCACTCCTCTCATGGCATTGCTCAGCAACGACTCCTCCACCTTGTGCCACCCTGTGCCCCTTCCCCTTCCCTCTGCCACCCTCACGTCCTTCCTCCCTCAGCAGCCAGGCAGACATAACAACAAAAATACTAAACGGAGCTTCACTGCACTGAGCTGTTTCCTGCCCAAACTAAGGGAATAATGTGAACTGTGTGTGTGTGTGTGTGTGTGTGTGTGTGTGTGTCAGTGCTTATATGTGTGCATGTATGTGCACCTGTGTGTGTAGATTTATGTGAATGACAAGTATAGGAAGAGGATGGTCAAGGGCCCAGAGGTCCTGGGCAGGTGAATGGGGCCTGGGATGTGCAAAAGAGGCCTGTGGGAGTGGAGGCTTCCTAGCCAGCGTTTGTACCTCACCTGGGATACTCTTCTATCCTAGTCTTTTCCATGCCATTCCCAATGCCCACCTTGATAAAAACAAAACAAAAACAAACAACAACAAAAAAGGGATCCCAGGGTGTGGTTTTGCCCAGCTGTGCATTTCATACCTGCGTGAAACACAGCTTCCTCAGCCCCTCCCCCTGCCTCCCCTCTCCAAGCAGTGGAGTCAGTGCACCAGCCTTTGCTATGCAGCCCCTGGGCCTCTCCCTGGCACTGACTCTACACTCCTATCACCTATGCCCAGAGAGTAGAAGGCTGGGTCTTGTCCATCCCTGCTTTCCGTTTTCTGTCTTCCTTCCTTCTTTTGGCCCAGCTGGTTGCCATGGAGATGAGGTGGCTCACCCTCCCTTCCCTGGCCAGCTCGCCCTTCCTCAGATCCAGGATGCTCTCCGACATCCCCCTCCTCCAGCATGTCCTCCCTGCTCTGACCAACAGGCGTTATGTACGAAACCGGGGCAGCTGCAGCCCAGCAGGGCTGCCCACTCCTTCAGTTCAGGTAGTACCTTTATGAATCTTCCAGCCCCTGGCTTGGGCTGTGGACACCACAGAAAACCCCTCACCTAAGCCAGGGCCTCCTCCTTTGACAGCTGCGAGGGAGCGTTGGGTTCCAGGCCTGTTTTGGGCTCTTTGTCTCCCAGCACCCGCTTTTGGGAAAAACAAGTTTTCCTCTTCGAGCTGAACCACTCTGTCCATATTACACAGAAGCCATATTTGTACTGGGGGCGGGGGGGCCGGGGCTGTTGTGCTGTGTGTGTCTGTCTGTGGGTAAGGGGTGGGGGAAGGGAGCAGGGAGGGGATCGTGTATCTTTATAATCTTTCTAACTCTCCTGTGCTAATCTCAGAGGGGGCCACCCTCAATATATCTGGATTATCCGTGTGGTTCGGCTGCCTCCTTTCTCCTGCTCTCACTGCTACTGCTGCTGGCCTGCCCGGACCTAAGGAGGTCACTGTGTTCCCCACTGCTCTTTGCCCTCCAGGGGTGCTGCATCCTTGCCATGCTTTACCCCTCCCCCCCGAACATCTGGAAGTGGGACCAGAGAGTGTGTGTGGTGGGGGCATCTGGCCCCATGGCAGCACTGGCCGCACATAAGATGGAGGTGGAGACGACAAACATGGTTCTTCCAGCAGGGACAGCATGGCCACAACATGGCCAGATTCTTTCCAGCCCCCCTCCTTCTGAACTCTGTGCTTGAGCTGATTCTCAAAAAGAGAAGGGGGTGGGTTTCTACAGGATACCCATCCGCTGCACCTTCATCTAAGTGCTTTGCCCCAGGTACTCCTAAATGAATGCTATAGAAGGCACTTAACACACAGGGTGCTCATGCACCCCACAGTTGCTTGAATGAACTCTTACTCTCTCTCTCATTGTGCTGCCTTGGACCCTCTGGTTCAACTCACCTCAGATCCAGGCTACATCTCCCCAAGTGAAAAAAACAAATAAGAGGCAGAGAGGAGGAGTGTGAGGAAACAGCAGAGCTCCTGAGCAAGCAGCTTGGGGAGGGGCCTTCAGGGAGAAGTGGCTTTGGCTTAGGAAAGCCCACCTGGGGGTCCAATGCCCTTTGGATTGGCCAGAGGAAAGACAGCTCCAATCACTAGAAGACATTCTCCTATGACTAAGATGCCAGGCTAATGAAGCAGTTCCCAAACCTTTATGTCTCCCAACAGAAATACGAATAGGGATTACCCCTTGGGCAACAGTCTCATTTTAAAATAGGCTGTCCCGTTGCCCCCCAGAGTCTACTTTAAATGTGTCAGACCATGTGTTCTGCCTGGTATGGGAGATGCATTCATGGAACCCATAGGTGGTGAGGCAAATGCCCAACCGCTCCCTGAAGTAGAGTCATAATGCAGCTTTGATCGCCCTCCCTACCTCTTCTTCCCTCCCTCCCTCCCCCCTCCATCCCTCCTTCCCTCCAAGGTTGGCACCCCCATACCTCCAGATAACAATGCACCCACCCAGACACCACCTAGCACGTAACACTCTCATGTGGGAGCGCTGATACGCATGACATGCACATAGAAAAACAGGTGCCTTCTCCCTCCCACTCCGATATACAGCATGCACACCATAAGCACCATGAACACCCTTTGCCACTCTTGAACTCGTTCCCTGGACCCTGTTCAAAGAGATGGGGAGCGGTAAGAATTTATCAGCTGCTTTTGCACTCCAATTTCCCAGCGCCTCTCTTATCTGTGCCTCCCAAGTCACCTCTGGCCCCTCTTCCTTCCTTGTGCTTCAAGAATCTCCACTTGCTGGAAAGCCCCTGGTTTCTTCCTTTCCACCTTCAGGGAAATGCCCATCCTTGTTCTCACCTTGTTCCTTTCCTGAGACCAGTGGACCAGGCAAATTCACCCTCCAAACAGGAAACCCCTGGCCAGTGCCCTCGAGTCATTCTGAGGCTTAGGCGTGGGGGTAAAACTTCCTGAGCGGAGCCTCCCTGGCCCTGCCCAGAGCCCAAGGGCTTTCATTAGTCCCCCACACTTATCTTGAAAACACAGCTGCTGTCAGCTTGTCTTGGCCCTTCTCTCAGCCTGCCCAGAGTCAGCAGCGCCATGGGGAACTGTCTCTACCCGGTGAGTGTGGGAACCATGCACTGTCACCCCTTCCCTGTTTGCTCCCATTACCCTTTGTGTTTGCTCTGCAAGTCTTTATTCCTCATCTCCTACCCCTTCCTCCATTCCTTTGTTCTCCCTTTCAAGCATCTTTTCCCCTTCTCTCCTCCTTACCACAGTCTACTTCTCCCTTCTTGCCAGTTCCACGCAGGTGCCTCCTTAGCCCAACTCTGCCTTCTGCACCTCTGGGCCTCTTACAACACACACCCCAGGCTTCTCCATGACTTTTACTGTTTTCTGTCCTCTCTGCCCTGTTCTTCTCCACCACCCCCCTCCCCCCATATCACATCATCTTCTGCAGCTCCCTTGTTTGTTCTGTTCTCCCATCCCAAGCTTTCCCTGTGCCCTGCCCTCCCAACCAGCCTCCACCCAAAGAGGGTGCTCAGTGGAGTACTAGATTCTCTGCTCCTCTCCTCTGGGCATGTCCTGCAGGTGAAGCCCTCCAGCTCAATGGACCAGAACATAAGTCACTTTATGTTTGAAGACTTCGGGAATTACTCTGATGAGGGGAACAACTCTTACCAGTCCCTTGAAGACTACGAGATACCGGATTCAGTGGCCCCCTGCCATTCCTGTAACCTGTTGGATGACTCCTCACTACCCTTCTTCATCCTTGTCAGCGTCCTGGGTGTGCTGGGGAGTGTTGCTGTTCTCTTTGCACTTCTCCGACCTCTCTTCCACTGGCAGCTCTGCCCTGGAAGGCCCTTTCTAGCTCAGTTGGCAGTGGGCAGTGCCCTCTTCAGCCTTGTAGTGCCTATTCTGGCACCAGGGCTAAATAGTGCCCACAGTACCACTCTGTGCCACCTAGGCTCCTGGGTCTGGTACAGCTCAGCCTTTGCCCAGGCTTTGGTGATAGGGAGCCATGCCTGCCTGGGTCCCAAACTGGGAGCAAACCCCATCCCAGGCCTTACCCTGGGCCTCACTGTGGGACTTTGGGGAGTGGCGGCCCTATTAGGGTTGCCAATCACCCTGGCCAGTGACAGCTTCTGTCTCCTGGTATCTCGGAGGGGCCTGGGGGTTTGGCAATCCACACATGCTGTGATCTGCTTTGCCATCTTCACCTTGTTGCCACTGTGTTTGTTGGGAGTCAAGGGGTTGAAGAAGGCACTGGGCAGAGGCCCGGGCCCCTGGGTCAACATCCTGTGGATCTGGTTTATTTTCTGGTGGCCACATGGGGTGGTTCTGGGATTTGACTCCCTAGTGAGGTCCAGAGTCTTGCTGTTGCCAACATGTTTGGCCCAGCAGATTCTAGACCTGATGCTGCACCTGGCAGAAGCCGTGGCCATAGTGCACTGCGTGGCTACGCCCCTGCTCCTGGCCCTGCACTGTCACCAGGCCACTGGAACTTCCTTGCCTGCCATGTCTCTCCCTGAAAGAGGATCTCCTCATCTGGACCCCTTAGGAAGCAAATGCTAAATCTCTTTCCCTCTCTCGACCTGAATTAAAGCCTCTACTGCTTTTATAAAGTGGACGGTTTCTTATTTTGTCTATGGATGGAGAGGAGAGGAAGGAGAATGGAGAGAGAAAGGTCTTTCATGCTAAACTTTGCTGTCAGCATCTGTTTCTCTTAGCTGGCCTGGGGAGAAAGTGGATGACATATAAATATCCTCGGGGCACACAGATGCTTTCTAGAGCTGGGAGGTTACTGTTTGAGGAGAGAACCTAACTTTCCCCCCCCCTCAAAAAAAGAAAAACAACACCCAGAAGGTAGACATGGCTTAAACAGCCAATTTAAGGAAAGAGGGTGTTGCAGAGAGCAAATGGGATAGGAAGAGGTACCTAAAAGATAAAACAACCAAGAGTAACCATTAAGTCCAAAGCAATGAATTGCTCCTGTCTGACTTGTCCAGTTCTCAGTCCTCCCCCCACCCTCCCACCCACCCTCCCACCCGCTCTGCCTCAAGTCTTCTATCTCCTTTCTTCTCACTGGCTTGGCTTTGAGATCAGAGTGGCTGGGGGAAGGAAGGTAGGCAAAGTATCTTGGGGAACATTTCTTGGTCCAAGTTACCTAGCAAAGTAATTTAAAAAGCTACTTCTTTGGAGTTATCTTGCAGGTTTATTTTTTCAGTATGACCTTGTTTGCTCCAGTGTGTGTGTGTGTGTGTGTGTGTGTGTGTGTGTGTGTGTACCTGTCTGCATGTGTGTGTACATCTGTTTCACAATCAGAACCCACATCTATGGCAGACGCATGCATGAGTCTGTACATGGGCTTGCAGTCAGTATGTTACTACACCACACATGCTTCAGTCCATCGCTCCCAGGGCCTCTCTTCTTCCTCACTAATTCTTCACCTAACCTCTTCTCAGGGCATGGAATCAGGATTGATGACCCACTTTTTACCCAAATAAGTTTGTTTTTACGCCCAGGCTTTTCTTTATAAGATGGGTAGAGGCAAGAAGTGTTCCAGAGGCCATGAAGAGTGGAAAAACAAGTGGGGAGACTCTAAACAGATTCATCTTTATGCTTAGGATTTCCCAAATTTCTCTTTCAAACCTCCTGGCTCCTGAAGTTATCTTTCCTTTTTTCATACAAATCGTTCCTTCTGCTTTCTTTACTATAATCTAGGATTCCTACATTTCAAGTGTGTCCCTGATTGTCTAACTTCTTACTCCTGATTGGAGTTTTTTTCCTCAACCTCTACCTAGCCTAAGTCCTGTTATAATGTCAGGGGTAACGAGAAGTCCCTCTTCATGATGGTCACATCGCTAATGCCAACTTCAAACTCACCTTGTACGTCAAGATGTCACAGAATATAAGTCCTCTTTCCAACCCAGTGGAAGGCTGGGGAAACGTATGCAGGTATCCTGCATCTGTGTCAACTTACCTGAGCTCTCCCCTAAGCTGTTTCTGTGATTGGGGATAAATAGAGAGTGTGAGAGAGGAGCAGAGATGTCTTGGGCCACCTTAAGCAGGAGGGTGCAAAAGGCTCAGGGAATTTTCCTGGGTGGGTGCCTTGACAAAGCCTCTAAATCTCCCACCTCTTGTCTCTTAGCAACCACCATCTTTAGCTTCTGATTGGTGTGCCATAAATTGAAAGGCGGGATCTAGGGACTGATTGAGACGCGGGAGACATTCTAAAACAGAAAAGAGGGAGAGGGAAAAAATGAAGAAAAGGGAATCATTTGCAATCCTAAATCATGTTCAGGTCTCCAACCATAGTTGGTGAATGTGTCCTAAAGGTGTTTTGTTTTGTTTTGTTTTTCTTCTATTCCGTGTGAACCTCCTTTCAAAATCCTCCCTCTGGGCCCTGAATGCTTTCTAAATCCCACCAGATGTTGCCCTCCTCCCTTACAAGGGACTGGATTTAGTGGCTGACCTAGTTGAGGGGGAGGTGAAACTGTTTCTGACTCCTTGAATCTTCCACTGCCTACCTAATGCAAGTGCTAACCTTAGTTTAATACCTTTAGGGTTGTGTTATCTGCCACCTACCCCATGCTTCCAGGCAGAAACCTTTCCTCACTTCCTTCAGGTAGGGAGAACCCTAGACTTTCACATCCATCAAGAGGAAAGGCCAAGGAAGCTGGCAACAGATAAGAGGAGAGTGGGCTTTAGACAAATGTCCCTGCTGTTATCTGCTCCTTTGTACCCAGTGCTAGCCTGGCCCTAATCCCTGCAAATGTAGCCTTTTGTTGCCATTATATATGCAGCAAATGGATAGGTCTTCCTGAAATCCAACTCTGACCTCAGTCCTACTTTACAGCTTGGGGGAGGGGGAGGGGAAGGTGAAGCAGCTAACCCTGTCCATTTAACCCACTGCATGCCATCAACCACGCTACCATTGACCCGAATCTGAGCCAGATCTTTTCTGCAACTCTTCAAGAATACAAATCAGGTTTTCTTAGAACCTTAAGAATTTAATCTCAAGATTGGCAAAAACTTTAACTGTATGAGTTCATATAGCAAAGACTTCCTGGCTAACAAAAACTCTCAGGAAGATGAGCGTCCAGATACAAGCTCTTAGAATCTTGGAAACATCGGATGCCCTAGGGAGGGTCAATTTATATTAAGGAAATATTTTTTTTTCCTAGAGGGAAGTTTGAACACCACAGTGGTGTTCCTGATTCATATAGTTCACATTGAATCCTGATGGATTTAGGAAATGAGTGGATGGTCCCCACCCTGTTTCATCCACCACCACCCCCAACTTCCCAATCCTTCATCCTTTCTGTCCTGGAGACACTCTCAGAGGAATTCTGATTGAGCGCTTCCCTGGGATTTCAAACCAATTCATTGCCAACTCTAATTGCTAGGGATTTGCATGAAAACCGTCGTATGCTATCTAATTATTCTGACAACAGCAGCCCGCCGTCTGGGCACAAGGAGAATCGCAGTTTTAATTAACAATAATGCACCTTGCCGATGAATGTGACTGTTTAGGTTAATTAACAAGTCCAAGTCCTTCCAAATCATCTCTAGACATCGAGGTGATTTGGGAAGGAGGGGTATGGAACATGCAAGGGGATGCTTAGAAGGATGTTTAGAAGTCAGTTCAGAAGCAACATCATTCCAGCTTTCCTATACCTATTTGATGAAGGGAAGAGGGAGACAACTTCTGGGCATTCCATTTTGGACAACTGGGAGACTGTGTTTTAGAGAGGTATATTAGCATCACACTTAAATTTGAGGAAATGTTTTAGGTACATTTTTGTGCATGAGAGGGCTAAGTCCTTGCAATCCTAACTATCTCCCATTCATTGCCCAGTGGTTTATAAACTTGATTTCCAATCTGGGAGCCCTGACTTCCCCATTCCTGCCATTTTGCCTCATGTATCTTTCTAGGCTTCTACCACATCTGGGAGCATTTAAAGTGGCCTATGCCATATGATTTCCCACATAGTATCTCAAATCTTCTCTTGCTTCAAGATAAGTATTTGCACTTTTTCCCCTGAGTAGTTCTCTGAGTCGTGGAAGAAGACATCAGATGTAGTACCAAAGGGAATCCTCTGCCTTTCTGGTTCCTCCTCCTCCTCCTTCTCCTCCTCCTCCTCCTCCTCCTCCTCCTCCTCCTCCTCCTCCTCCTCCTCCTCCTCCTCCTCCTCCTCCTCCTCCTCCTCCTCCTCCTCCTCCCCCTCCTCCTCCCCCTCCTCCTCCCCCTCCTTCTCCCCCTCCCCCTTCCCTCCCCCTCCTCCTTCTCCTCCTCGTCAGTTGTGGGGCTGGGTACGGTCCTTGAACTTTTTTGCTCAAAGCTAGCACTCTAACACTTTGAGCCATAGCACTACTTCCAGTTTTCTGGTGGTTAATTGGTGACAAGTGCCTCATAGATTTTCCTACCTGGGCCAGCTTAGACTGTGATCCTCAAATCTCAGCCTCCCTCGTAGCTAGGATTATAGGCATGAGCCAGTGGCACCCTTCTATCTTTCTTAATAGCATGAGCCTTGTCTTTTCCTTCCAGATAGATTAGTTATTACTAACTAAAAGGGGTCAGGGTATACATCACTTAGGAAATCTAGCCAATGGCATGGAATCTTTTTGAAAGAAAAGAGAGTATTACATTCCAACTTTGGCATTTAGTTCCTCCTTAGTGCACTTAGGGATAATCCCAAGTGCTTTGAACCATCTTGTAGGACTTCCATTATCAGTCTGTGGCTTTGTCCCTCCCTGTTCACTAAGCTTTATTCCCAGTGGTGACTTTGCTCCTCTCTGAAAAGATGGATGGGCAAATCTCTTTCCTACTATAGGAATTCTTTCACTTGACATCTCTCTGTCTAGAACTCTCTTTGTTGTACTCCTTGCCTGATGACTTGTACTTCTTATCCTTGGAATCTCAGTGCAAATATTAAGTCAAAGTCTGACCTTCCCTGGTATCTGATGGGAAGCAGCACTAGCTTCTCTGTATACCTCATTTTTTCTCTAGCAGTGCCCTTGGGCTGTTTCTGTTGTAGCATGTATCCCAAGCCAACACTGTCTTGGTGATTCACTTACTGGCTTACAAATTCATTACCTGTCCACCCCTTCCTTTCACTCCTAGACAATATAAGCTCCAAGAGTCGAAGATCTTCTCTTTATTATCATTCTTTTGTGGTCATCACACAGAGCCCAGCAAACCCTGATTAAATACTTGAACTTATTCATTCATTTTTAAAAATAAAGCACAGTTTTTTACACTGGAGGGCTCACACACCAGTGGATGAAGGAAAACAGGCAAGCAAATAATTGGTGCAGAATAAAACTTGTTTTCCCTAAGTCTTCAAAATATCTCTTTCAGGTCATTGGGGAGCCTGGGAGCCAATTTTCCATGTCAATTTTTTGGCTGACAGAGGGGCAATTTCACCAGAGTTCCTGAGACACATGTTGGAGAAACAATGATTTTTTTTTTTTTTTGAGAAAGGAAAAAAACAGCTGGGCTTGGGATAGCAAGGCAAAAAGTGATCCAAAAGCAAAAGTGCGTCAAAGGATTCTAGGAGACAAAGATTCCCATTGGCTCAGAATCAGATCCACAGCTCAAACATCTCCTCAGGTTTCTATTGCTCTAAGAAAGGAACCCACACTCCTTTGAGCCTAAAGGTCACTTCAGTTTATGTATTAGGGTCCTCTGCCCCATCTCCCCCTGAACTATCCCTCCATTCTAGTTTCAACTTCCTGTCTCTACCAGCCTTTGCCCTTCAAGCCAAACTCCCTTTTCCCTTTTCTTTTTTCACCCTTTGGGCCCCATCACCTCCTGTGGCAATTTATCTTTCTGCTGCTGTGGGTATTGGGTCAGGTTAGCCCTTTGAAACACAGTGTATGATTCATGACATTCACAGAATTTGTTGCATACTAAGTCCACCGTCATAGACATCATCATACTCTCACTGGTCCCATGAGATTCCATCTATCTTCTTCCTTCCTTGGGTGTTAGGATTTCCCAGTTTTCTGCTAAACAACCCAGAAAATATTTGGATCTCAGAACATACTAGAAATCTCCCAAGCCCTCCAAGTCTTCTCAGACGAAGGCTGCTAACTTCATGGCCAGTCAACAAAACCTGTACTCCGCCCCCATCTCACCTCCATATCCAAGAATATTCCCTAGGTACAGATGCAGGCATGTCATCCAAGGTGATTGATGAAGATTCCGGAAGGCAACACACTGGAAGTCAATTACCCAGGGGAGAGGGAATGGGTGTGGAGCATTAGAGGAGAAAATGCTGTACAAATTAGTTGGCTCATTCCTGTCTGTGACCTGAGAAAGAGGTAAACAGAAGAAGTGGACTGTCTCTGCGATTAGCTCAGAAGCTTTCAGTCCCTGGAGTAGGGTGGTTCACTTCGCAGACATGATTGATTGGCAGGAGGTTCCATGGGAAGCATTGGAGAGTGTGAAAGGATCAAGAGGAGGGAAGGTCATTAGGCTAGCGAAATTGTAGAAAATAAATAAAATTTAATAGAAATTAATGCAAAAAGTTACATTTAAGAAAATCAATTGTACAAGATAGGATAGGAGAGACTTGGCTCACAGTTCTTGTTAAAAAAGAAAAAGACATAGAGGTTTCACTTGGCTACAAGCTAACAATGATTCAATAGAGTGCATGTGGAAGCCAAAATGCTAATGCAGTCTCAGACTGCATCAGGAGATGCAGTGCAGGACAAGGGAGAGCACAATGCCACTCCCACCCTGACGTGGCATATTGCCAATGGAGGGCTCAGCTCTGGGAATCATGTGTTGCCAGGATCACTAACAACATAAGCTTTTTAAAGATGGTGGGCAAAGCCAAGTGCCCATATTCCTAGCTACTCGGGAGGCTGAGATCTGAGAATCACAGTTCAAAGCCAGCCTAGGCAGGAAAGTCCATGAAACTCTTATTCTCAATTAACCAACACCAGTGCCAACAAAGTTAGAAGGGTTGCTCTGGCTCAAGTGGTAGAGTGCTAACCTTGACCAAAAAGCAAAACAAAACAGCGGAAAACCCTCAAGGATAGTGTCCAGGTCCTGAGTTCAAGTACCAGGATTGGCATGCACACACACACACACACACACACACACACACAAAAGATGTTGGGTAAAATGATGATAATCTCGACACTATGTGACTTCTATAATGAGGAGTTCCAAGAATGTGGGTGGGAGGGAGAAAGGGCAACAAAAAGAGAAAGGAGTCGGTGGTAGAAGATGTACATGGGACAAGTATATAAAATATTTAGCTGTATTGAAATGAATGAACAACAGGCTCTGAAAGAAGCATTAGACACGTGTAAGGTTAGAAGTGGAAACGGAGGATGGTAAGAAATAACAGGGTGTCTAATTTGGGCTGACTGTTAGGAGAAGCTCTCCACAGGCGAATCTGTGCTGTGAAGATAGGCTGTCACACTCTTGTGTGAAGGTAAAAGAGGGCAAAGGAAAGAAAGGAGGGAGAGAAGAAGAAAGAGAGGGAGAGAGAGAAGGGGGAAGGTGAGAGGGAGATAAGAGTTTCCCCAACTCATATATTCAGGAGTACATAATGTTCTACAATGATCTATATTCTGTTTTACTGTGGATATATCAAATGTGGGCCTTGGCCTCATATAATTTAAAAACTAACATGGAAAACAGAGATGAAGTGAATAAACATAAAAAATAATGTTGCTATGAGAGACCAGAACAAGTGAAAATATGAACAAGAAGAAGACATATAGAGTGGAAATAATCTGCATGATGAGATCACAGTTATGTAAAAGGTTCAAGATGAGGTTGGACAGTAGCACATGGACACAAGGTAGTACAGGCAATCCTGGGTTGAGCTGAGGGTGGTCCAAAGGTTTTCCCAACTTCTTCCTAATACCAATGCATCAGAACCACCTGGAAATTTCCAATAGTCTTTGGCAGAACCCAAGATATCCTGAGTCAGAATATTTGGTACCAGAACTCTGAAATCCTATGACAATGTTAAATCAAAGAATTGGATGAAAATCCATACTGTTTGATTCTATTATCTTACTTGATTACTTTAATTTCTTTTCTTGGGTTTCTGGAATTAACTTTCTCAGATTCAGAGCTCAAATACTTTGGTTTTTTCACGACTTGGTTTGTAGAGCAATTAAGGCTTTCTTACCAAATAATGCACCTAGCCTGAATTTCCCAAGAGGTGGGTACCATTTCTGGAACCAATTACTACAGGAAAAAAAAAAGTATCTGGTGCCGGGGTCCCTCTAGTGGTCAGACACTGACACTTCAGTGCCTACTGGTTTTCAAGACCCTAGTTTGTCCAGAGAATGTGCTGATACTAAGAATGAAGGTGCTCTGTAAAAAGAATGCAATGAGTCAAATATATATCTTCTAAAATTGATCTTTAAAATGCAAGCATCAGCTGTGTGCTGGTAGTTCACATCTGTAATGCTAGTTACTAGGGAGTCTGGGATCTGGAGGATTGTGGTTTGAGGTCAGCCTGGCTATACACAGGAGATTCCTTCTCAACCTATAATACCTGTAATCTTAAGCTACATGGGAAGCTGAGACTGGAAAGACCATAGTTTCATGCCAGACAGAGAAGAAAAGTACATGAGACTCTATATCCCCAGAGAGAGGCTGGATGTGGTGGCATATACCTGCCATTCCAGCAACTACAGGAAGACCACAGTAAGCACATGACAGTCTACAGGTACTTCAGATCATTTCTTAAAAACAGTCAACAAAGCACAGGACTACAAGCTTGGCTCAATGGTACTGAATTAGCCTAGCAAGCATGAGGTCTTGAGTTCAAACCCAATTACCACTATATTTATGTGTATGTATATATATATATCATATATAAAATATGTATTTGAGAGAGCTCAGGAATTGCTTTCCAAATTCATCCTACAATATTATTTGAATGATTTAAAGGGAGTTCAAGGATTCACAACTTTACAAAATAGATAACCAACTCTCCCGGATACTAGCCATTCAGTAGGAAGGCCAAAAGCCATTTTTCATTTCCTAAGAAAATACATAACATATCAGCATTCGTTGTCTGAATAGAGCACTGGGAGGCCTGGGTCCTGCATTCTATCATTTCACCTGCTTTCTGAGTGTTTTTTTTTTAATTTTCTCATGTGAGAAAAAGCAGGTAATGACACTTGCCCTACTTTGCTCACAAGTCTGATGTAAAGAGTAAATGAGTTGACAGATGTGGAAGCTGTAAAATGAGTTACAGCTGGAAAGAAACATACTGTAATTAGGATTAAAAAAGAGTTTGCCCTGCAGGCAATTGGGAAAATGCCTATGGCCTTATGGGACCATTCCACCTCAATATAAGGTACAATTTCCCAAAGGCAGAGTGCAAAGGAGCTGGACATTGGGAGTCAGCTTTGCACCTCTACTGTTGGGCCTGCACCCTGCCATGTGCCCATAGAACTATTACAATACAAGCATCCTCTGCAGGAAATGCAGACTCTTAGATCCCATTCCAGACCGACTGTCAAATCAGAATATGAGCTTCAACAAGATCCTATATGGTTTGTTTGTACTCTGAAGTTTCTGAAGCACTTCATAATTTGTTGAATATTCAACCTGAGTACTGCTCCATTCAGGATCTTCCATCTCCCCCTCTCCACCCCAGCTATACTTCAGCAAATGGAAAGCCCTAGCTCCCTGAACATTTCCCTCTTCCAGTCTCCCTGCCTTCCACCTGCTACCTCCAGATCTAGGAATTACCATGCACTGGGGAACAGGCATTGCACACTTATTTCTCACCCTTTAGAAAAAGTGACAAAAATCCAGGGCACTGTTGGTTCATGCCTATAATACTAGCTATTCAAAAGGCTGAGATCTAAGGATCGTGGTCCAAAGCTAGCCAGGGCAGGAACTCTTAGCTCCATTTAGCCACCAGAAGGTAGGAAGTGGCTTTCTGACTCAAAGTGGCAGAGTGCTAGCCTTGAGCGAAAGAGCTCAGGGACAGTGTCCACACCCTGAGTTCAAGCCCCACAACCAATAATAAAAAAAAGATACGACCAATAAAAAAGGCAACATAAATTCACATTCTTCATTTTCCCCCAGGCTATCTTTACCTAAGAAATGTAAATGTAGATGTTCCTTAAACATTCCCCAAATGGAACAAATGTGAGGCCTTCATGGTCCTGGTCATGATCATGATAGAGAACACAATTTCTCTCTCCTCTTACTCTCCCTCTTCCTCCCTCCCTCCCCACCCCCTCATTCCTGCTCTTGTGGAGAGATTCCTCCATGAGAGGAAAGCATATCAGGAAGAGGCTGCCATAGCAGCCCTGCTGTGTATAGCAGGAGACCACGTAAGATCTTGATGTCCACAGGTCTCATGAGTGCACTCCGAGATGCAAGGACAAACATGCCTGCCCAGAGCTAGTGAGTCACTGCACAGGGCATCCTGCTTCTCAGCTCTGTGTCTGGAAACCACTGACTTTCAGGAGAGTACATGTTGCTTCATCGCCAATGGGCAGGTGCTACCTGCAGTGCAGTTGGTGGCACAGCTCTCTGCACTTCCCAGGTGCCTGAAATGACTCCTGCCCTCTCCTGTGTTTCCCTTTTAGCTTAGACATATTTCTAAGAGGCCAATTAGTTAAACAATAGGCACGGTATATGAGTTAATGTATTGGAAATTTGCCATGAGAAGGGCCATGGGCAACAGGAGCAAGTCAGATATGTGAGAAGAGACAAGGAGATGAGTGGAGGCAGATGTAAAGATGGGGCCACAGCAAAAACCCACTTACCTGTGTCACACTTGTGCCAAGGAGTGGCTCTGGGGCTCTTGGCAGAAGACATGGGCTTGAATTATCCAACAACTTCTCCAGGACAAAGGAGGCGGCTACTATTTTTCAGCCTACTGAAAAACCTGCCAAGCTTCATCCTGACTTACCCTCCTAAACAGTTCTACCGGTAGTCAAAGAGATTCTTAAAACACGTCATTCTCTCCATAGCATTCTTCCCATCATTCTTGTGTGAAGTCAGGCCTTCGCATGGTACCCCAGGCTCACCTTCGCCTCCTCTGAATCTACTTCTTCCACCTTGATAAGCAAGCTAACCTCTGGACATAATTAAGAACAAATACTCCCCTAAGCAAGCCACTATCTCTGGGACCCTTGTGTGTCTTTTGAGGGAAGGTGACTCGGTTGTCTTAGAAAGCTCTCCATGAGTCTCCTTACTGTCCAGTATTGACTTGTTCTTGAAGAGTAGCTTGTCCCCTTTATTGCAATCATCTTCTGTGTCCTTAGGGCTGGTGTGTAGGGGAGGGGTGTGAGTGATGTCTCCCTGGTCTGTGCTCCCAATGCACCTTGAGCATCAGGATGTGACCTCCGTCTTTACTCCCTATGAGACTTGGGGAGCCAAGCCTGCATTGTGCTTATCTGACCATTTCTACAGCTTAGCCATGGGCTAGACACACAGTACATCCTATTGTTGGCTATGTGCATTATGGATATGCATGCAGGATGGAGGCTAAGCCTTTAAAGGGGTACCTGTTCTTCTTATAGGAAAGAAAATTAGGGCCCTTAGATCATGAGTTAAGACATCCCCCCCCCCATTATAAGCTGTTAGAAACTATAAAATATATCTAAGATTTGAATGAAGGTCTGAGTTGCAGGAAGGCTTCCAAGTCCTCCATGCTCTATCTTTTCTTCTGTCTTGCAGCTATGGTGGAGTCATAGCAGCACAGCTGTATTAGATTTCACAGCATAAATTCAAGATATTCCAATCGGACCTTCTAGGAGACACCTTAAAGTGAATTAGGTCCAGTCTTCTCATTTTACAGACCATGGGGGTTTGTGACCCCCCCCAGAGCCATGTGTTAATGTTGTCACCACATCCTACCACGGGCAGTACAGTGGGTAGGGGGGATGAAGTGGGGATAGCAGCATGGGGTGGGGGTGGGGGTTGGGGATGGGAGTAGGAAGAGAACAGGGATCCTACAGCCTGCCTTTTCTATACCAGAGAAGACTGAATCAAGCCAATACACATTTATTAGCTGTGATCTCATCTTTATCCCCAAGAGAACAAACTGTATGCTTCTGCAGCCAACACCCCACCCTACCCCATGCTACCCCATGCCCGCTCAGCCTAAAGGGAGAAACAGAACTGGGCACTTTAGTGGACTCTAGTCCACTTCCTTTCAGCTTCACCACAGGGGCCATATCCAGATGGAGAAGAGGGTTCAGAGGGTCTTTTATTTACATACATTTGCATATGTTTACATATCCACACAAGAACATGCAGTTCATTCCCAGGCAATTTTCAAGAGAATGTGATTATTGCCACCTTCAGGTTGTCATGGATAGATTCTACTCTTCTCACTTTCCTTCTCACCCACCCACATTCCCTGAGCCCTGATCCTGGATGTGTGTGTGTGTGTGTGTGTGTGTGTGTGTGTGTGTGTGTGTGTGTAGACAGTGGGAAAGGCACTGCTTAAAGGCACACAGGAGCCCTGAGCACCAGAAGAGAGGGGACAGGGAGAGCCAGTGGCCAGGGCAGCCACACTTGGGCCTAAACCTTCACAAACCTGCTTCAACACAACTGTCCTGTTTGTGCTAAGGAAACAACAACACATATTGGGTGTTCTCACTTAGTAGGTAATGTGTTTTTTTCCCCTGTGAGGAAAATATCAGTGCACCCTCTACAAGACTTTCGGTACAAGGACAGTGGTCAATGATGAGTGTTCAGTGAGTTAAGCCCTGAAGTCAAACCTCAGCTTCCTGGTCCCTTTAGAGACCTTCCTTCATCTTTGTATTAACGTAAATCCTTCTACTTTTCCTTACAGAATCAACTTTCCTACTATTTGGTTCACAGTAGGTTCTTCCCAATAGCTTTTTAATGGTGCAGGGGCTCGAGAAGACCCAGAGGGGAGCCTGTTTTGTCATTTAGGCAGCCAGGTAGTCCACAGGCACTGCTAGCTGCTTGGGGAACACAGGAAATAAAGGACAAGCTAGTCTCATGCTGTTCTCCTTGGCAGGGAGGGAGAGGCTGAGAAGAACAACACATCAGGGCTTTCTTCTTTGGCTTCAGTCCGGAAAAAAAAAAAGACTCTTCTTGTTGATGATGTCTGTGTGTTTGAATGCTCAGGTAGCGTATGAGTTCAGTGAGAGCACTATTTTACCAATGGCAGAGATTCTAAATGTTCCTATTTGGTTTGTGACTCAACTCATCAACAGATATTCTCTGTGTATCTTGGTGAGCCTTGCCCTTATCATCTGACATTGTAGGCATGGATAGACCCTTGCTAATTATGTTTAGTACAGTAAAGATACTGTGCTGTTGCTGTAGAATTCAGGAAATAAAAATATTCAGATTTTGCCATCTAGGAGTTTGGAGTCTATAAAGATACTTGAAATGTATTTTTTGTAATTAATATTTAATAACAGAAAGCATGCACAGATTTGTCTCAGTCAGTTCAGAATGCTATAACTAAATACTATATGCTGAGTTGTTCCTAAACAGCAAACACTTATTTTTCATTGCTCTCGTCTGCCTGGTTCAAGATCAAGGTGCTGGCTGATTGTCTCTCTGGTAAAGACCAGTTTCCTGGGTTATAAACAGATATCTTCAAGGTATAGGGATGATGGAATCTCTGATATCTTGTCTACAGGGTCACTAATTCCAGTGACCTAATTATTCCCTCAAACTCGCACATCTGGCCACCTAACTTTCATATTGGGGGTCTGATATGTATTATATATACATATATGATAAAATACATATGTCAATGTCATATGCATGTATGCATTTATGTATGTATGTATGCATGCATGCATGCATGAATGTATGTATGCCGGCATTTATCTAGCTAGCTAGCTACCTATCTGTAGTTATTTGGAGGACGGAAGTGACTAACTGGCAAAGAAGGTAACACATTCTAACACACTACTTGGCATTGGATAAGCTTTCAAGAAGTTAGTTAAATTATAAGACAGGCATAATTAAGTACTCAAAATATGTGACTTAGAGTTGTACCATTTTTTAAATTAGAAAAAACACCATTTAAAACTTCCTATTTAAAAAAATAATGGTCTATGGATTGTTGCCAACTGGTGACTTAAAAAATAAAATACCCAGTCTGCAGGAAAACGTAAAAACAGAAAGGTGAATATAGTGGCAGGCTATTCATCCTATTCTTTCTTTGGTGTTCAGTTTGCCATTTCTAATGAACTGATGAAAGGTACAGTGGTTAATCCTGTATTGGCCCTTTATGTCTTATTGCTGTGTTGCTCATTAAAATCCCTCTCCTTTGTAGAGTGACTTCACTCATCAGCCTCTCAGCTCCATCAGACCATGCTAGACAATTCTGCATACTTGAGAATTTAGACAGACCCAGTCAACAGATATAACCCTCTTCCTGTATGATGGTCTTTCAGATCTTTGAAGACAGTGACCACGGGCTTGGTATAGAGGGAAAAACCATTGGTTTCAACTCAGTTCCAGTTCTGCTAATGTGTTTGTTATTTCCTATAAACCTCTGTCACACAGGCTACATATGTCTACTGCTGAAGAGTGTTTCAGGGATCAAGGAAAAGAAAGAGGTGAGGTGCCTTACAAATTCATTCATATGAGACAGTCATGTGCCCATCAAAAGGTATTCATATACCACAGTGTCTACTCTACACCACCTCTTTTGAGTTCTCTGACGTGGATGGAATAGGATAGGTCTATCCTGTTCATATATGACACCCAGAACTGAACATCACCTTCAGATCTAGGTCTACATGGATAAAATGGGCTAGCAAGCTGGGCTGGATGGTCTTGTAGGTGTCTGGTTCTGTGACCATTAGCCCTGTATACCCTCACTTAGACACTCTAGTTTTATGTCTCGATCTCATCACAAAATGACTCTCATTTTCTTTCAGGCTGGCGAGCATTCCTAAAATCCTAGAACAGCTAGTATTTTGGAGCAACTAGAAGCTTTATTCTTTCTATTTTGGTTCCAAGACTACAGCAATTTTTAACTTACCTTTTCCAAGTGCAAAACCTGCTCTTGGGAGAAAATGCCAACAAAATAAGAGTCAATGGAGCTGCCTTTCCTCTGATACCTGTCCTCACTTTATCACCTTTATTTTCCCCATTATTTTCTCTTCTGCCTTCTACAGGGAAGACTCCCTTAAAAGCTACTCACAACTATTATTTTGCCCAAATTCTCTGTAATCTACTCGAACCTGCCATATAGTCTATTGAAAGAAATGGAACATGGGCAATAAATGTTAACTCTTAGAACTGTTTATCTGGATTCAAATTTCAAGACTGTTAGTGATTAAAAACAAAAACAAAAACAAAAACCCTGGCCTAGTATCTTAATTAGCTTGTTTCCTAGAACATTACTCGGTTACAACAACAAAAGATGTTAACTATTGTACTTCTTTATAATGTTCTTCTGAGGTACCAATGAGTTAATATGAATAGCAGTGCTAACAGGTCCTGGCAGACAGTAAATCCTGTAAATTTTGAACACAGATGTTATTATTGTCCTTACAGGATCAGCTGGACTTCCAGGTTTGTTCTCAGTTATGTTCCCTTTCTTATATCTTTTGTACAGGTCTTTATTCAATCTGAGCTCATCAAAGAGCTCTTTATGAAACCCCATGGGTTTTGTTAGCTGCCTTCTCCTCTTTTTGTCAGGATAACTCATGATTATTTTATTTGAATTTCATTTCTTAGAAGTGCCCATCCCATTAGAGAGTGAAGCACCATTATTATTTTGCTTCATAGGTCACAAGATCACCATCATTTGTTCTGACTTTCAGAACTCTGCTCTCCTATAGTCTAGGATATGCTAATCTAAATATTTTAATTAATTCATTCCTACATTACCTGTTTCCCAATAGAAACCAGCATAGTCGCTCTATTTTATTGTAATAATTGGCTACCCTGTTATTTGTTAGTTTTTCTTTTTTTCAGGAATGGCAGAGTTACTTTCTAGTTTTCTATGAAATACATATCCTTATCTAGGTCATCTTTACTGGTCATAATTAAGCCTGCAGAAGCAGTTCTCCCTCATTGCTTTTTTCTATCTACTGAGAGATTAAGTTGTCAGCAAGGGCAGGCGAGAATTCATCAGATGTTCTGCATGAGACTTCCAGCAGATGTCCTGCTAGTGGAAGTCCCTTACCACCACTCGATCTAACCCCTGCCAATTTTTGCAATTCAGAGAAGAGAGATTAGAGAGATATCTAGGTGCCAATTTGCACACTGGCCTGCCTTATCTCCTATGTAAGAATGAAAGTGACTACAAGACTCCTTATTCTAAACACCCTTCTAAGACTTTACCTTATTATTCCTCTTTTAAAAATCTAGATTGTAGGACCCATGACATCGCCACAAAGTGTTCATTATCCAGGACCCTGGGGGAGAATGTAAAATATGCAGGTTCCAAACAGAAACCCCTGTAAACAGAAACCTCCGACTGATGCTGAGCCATCACACTGCCAGCTAGCCACTCAGCCTGTCTGAGCTATTGGTTGTTGGTTTGCTAGATATAATTCTATGTATCTTCTGTCTGCAGAGTAATTCTGGGCGCCCCATCCATTCCTCACCTCAGGAAAGGATGCTATTTGCAACAGTAATACTCAAGGTTAAATTGGATATCACTTTGTTGAGGGAAAGAGTCCATTCTCCAGACATCAAAGGAAGGTAAGTAAAATACAGTAAAGCAATAATTTATTGAGCGTTTATGGCATGCCAGATAGTGTTGTTAAGTACAGAATGCAAAGATGAATAAGTTTTTGGTTCTCAAAAACATCATATTTGTGGTACAAATAGGCATAAAAGCAGATCATTGCTACACAGTGTGGTGAGTGCAGGGATAAAGGTACCGTTCTGCCTATGTCTATTACAGAGCACAGAAGAGCGGCACCAACCCAGGTGGGAGGCAGGAAGTGTGGACATACTACTTGTTAGGGTAGCTCCTAGTCAGCCACAATGCTGAAATAAGTCCTAAAGCCTGAATGCCTGGTTCAAAGTAAATATCATCCAGTGTCTCTTTTGTTAGAGAGATACCTTTGCCATGCAAACTAAAGCTGTAGTTTCCCCCTCAGTGGAAAATGATCAGCCTTTGGGTTAAAGCTGAGCAGAGCAAATTGCCTCATTGTCTCTTATCTGTGAATGGCCCGGAAAATCACCTGTAAATAGGCTTTTTTGAGAAAATTCCTAGCCAATACCCTTAATAGAGAAGGAGGGTGAAATCAGCTTTTGTTAGGAAGGGTCTGTGAGAAGAGATGAAAGGACTTGGGGAAGACATAGAAGGAAAGAAGCTTCAGGGTTTTGTCTGAGTCCCTGAGAGAGCATTGTATTTAGCCAGACAGGACACCAACAACAGGAAAGGCCCAGGCTGGTAGATAGGAGAGTAGGCTGGCAGGAAGTAGTGCTCACAGTAATGATCATTTCAGCTGTGCCATCTGGAGTTAATCCTTCCAGGATGGTAGCTGGTTGGTCCTGACCATTCTTGTTCTCTGGGAGCTCAGTCACTGCATGCAGTCTGGTCTCTGCCTCAAGATACCATCAACATTTTTTAAGTATGCAACTTGTAACTCTTGGGCAGCTGGAATGATAGGCATGCTCTGTGGTGCCAGGTCCTGGTCAGCAATTCTTAAGTCAACTAGATAGGTTCAATTGTATTATAGATTCTCTGTATTTGAACATGCATATAATATATGTATCTGTATTAAACATAGTCTATATAGTCTGTATATTTGAATATTTATAATGTTCCTAGACATATTAAGACCTTCTTCAATTTTTGCTCCATAATAAGATAATACAAACACTTCTTTTGTGTGTTGGGCTGGCACTGTACTATTTGTCTGTAGAAAGATTGTTTTGACTTTTCTTCTATTACTGGGCACAATGGCTCACAACTGTAATCCCAGCCATTCAAGAGGTACAAGCAAGAAGATGATGGCTGAGGCATCCTGGGCCAAGTTATAGAAAGACTTAGTCTGAAAAATAAGCTAAAAGCCCAAAGGCATCAATAGAGTACAAGGTCCTCAGTTCATGCTTCAGAACCGACAATTAAACACATCAAGAACTGGTTTTCAAAGGAGGGAGCAAAGCAACCAGAAGACAAGGAACTGGGTATTTCCGTTACCAAAGAATGAGGAGGGTGAGGGGAGAATGGAGGTTAGGGTTTTGGCAGAGAGGAGAAGGTGATCCAGTACAGAAAAGAAGATCACCACAATCTGAACAGAAAATGGATAACATCTGCATTGACGGACATGAAGCAGGAATCAGGAGGTGACAGAAGTGAGGAGCCACTAGACCACGAAGAACACAAGGATTTTTATCAAGTAGATGGTAGAGGCTCTTAGATTTTAAAGAGAAATGAGATGAACAGGATTCAGTTGAATTCAAACTTTAAAAAAAGATATCTTAGTGAACAAATCAATTTGGGTATTGTAGAGACAAAGGGCATCAAGAGTCAAATGAAAAAGAAGCTGTGGCCCAATAAGAGGTGAAATGACCTGAACTACCAGCTAAAGGCCAAGGTAGGGAAAAGGAGAAGGAAATGTGGCAACAGCGGGATATCTGAGTAGCAAAATCAACAGGAGGAAACTGGGAGAAAGGTAGAGAAAGGAGACGGACAAACCAAGAATGTTAATTAGAGCCAGATGCTGGTGGCTCATGCCTATGCAAGCTATTTAAAAGGATGAGATCTGGAGAATAATGGTTCAAAGACATCCTTAACAGAAACATCAGCAAGATCCTATTTCAACTAACCAGCCAAAGGCTATAGGGGATGCGGCTCATCTGGTAGAGTGGCCAGCCATGAGCAAGCAACTTGGGTGAGCAAAAGCCCCTGAGTTTCAGCTCAAGTACCAGAAAACAAGAAAGAGCAAAATAATAGGTTGATAACTTGGGTGAAATGGCACTTGTACAGTGTCTGCCACCCAATAGGTATTTGATAAATATTTATGTGCGTACAAGGCACTGTGGTGATGATTACAGTTCACTACTGTGTGGGCCTGACAAACCCACAGCATCTCTTTTATACAATGAACGTTTGACTAGGTAAATCCTAAAGCTCTTTCCATCTTTGAATTTTCTGGCAAAACATTATAGACCAATACTGAAAATAGAATATAAAATTTATGACATCTTCAATAGGTAGATGTACTTCAAACAAGTAACTTAAAATAAATTTTTGGAGGCACGGTCATAACTGGAAAACTGCCATTCCTCTCATATCATTTTCTTGCCCCTTCTCCTAAGGTATAATTTCTTCATGAATATATGTCTTGCCTGTTCAAAATTTTTAAAGAGAATGCTTTGGATTCCTTCTAATATTTGGCTGAGTGCCAGGTACATTTTACCACTCAAAATTTACTTGAGCTGTATTACATTATGTCTGCAGAGATTTAATTTTGAACCCAGAGACTTAAAGTATGTATTCATCCACCCATTCATTCTTCCATTCGACCACCAAATGCTTATGGAGTACTTAGCCAGGTCCAAAATTGAGTAAGACATAAACAGTACACTCATGAAGTGGACAGTTCAGCAAAACAGATAAGTATGAAGAATGCTATAATGTGTTCTGGGAAGTGAATTATGCTAGGAAGGAGATAGAGATAAAACGATGTGACTGTCAAAAGAGGGAAGTAATGACTTTCAGAGAAAAGACCACAGTAAAAGCAGATGTCTTTGGGAGCTACTAGACTGGCTTGTGCCCCACACAGATAAAATGATGGAACTATCAGCTGTGTTGCTGTTGACCCTCAAGCAGAAAAGACTTGAAGGAGGCTGGCTTGGTGCCAGAACCTAGGAAGCAGAATTCTGCTGGAGGCAAGGTCATCAGACAAGTTAATGACCAAATCCTAGTTCATGGCTTTGGGGAGGAAGCACAGTGGGTGGGGGGATCTCTAGACTTCAATTTACGATATATGGGGTCAACTACTAGTGCATGGTTCTTCTTAATAGGTTCACCAGTGACAATAAATATGCTTCTCTTACCTTCTTGTGGCATCAACTGAAGGGTCATTGGAAATGCCTGTTTAGATTTGTGAAGATCAATAGACATGATGACAGTAATTAACAATACAACTATTGGCCACTGAGTGCTTGCTATGGGCTGTACAACTGCCCTGAACATGTTGATGTATTCATTCATGTACTTCTCACAGTAACCCCACGAAGTGGGTCCTCTTGTATCTTCTTTAGTCGGAACAACAGAGCACCAGTTATCATCCAAAGGTCACACAGGTGGGAAACAGGGGAGTAGGTACGAAATCCAGGCAATCAGGCTCCCGAGCCTGTGCTCTTGCATCATGATAGCTCTTCACAGCACTTGTAAACTGCAGCATGCAGCATAGTATTTACTGTGAATGGTAATATTGTTCTAATTAAGTTCACCAATGAGCCCAGACGAGAGTCAAAGGAGGTAGTAACAGTTAAGTAAGAAAAAGTTTACATTATTTAAAAATTGGAACCAATTATCTTCTTTGTGTGTGTGTGTGTGTGTGTGTGTGTGTGTGTGTGTGTGTGTGTGTGTGTGTGTGTGTGTGTGTGTGTGTACTGGGGATTGAACTCAGGACCTTGTGCTCTCACTTGGCTTTTGCATTTAAGGCTGGCACTCTACCACTTGAGCCACAACTCCACTTCTGAATTTTTGCTGATTCATTGAGATAAGAATCTTACAGATTTGTCTGCCTGGACTGGCTTTGAAACTTGACCCACGATATCTCAACCTCCTGAGTAGCAAGGATTATAGACATGAGCCACTAGCAGCCAGTTGGAACCAATCTTTTTTGGTGCTGTAGTTGTTGATCATGGGGCTTGAACTCAGGACCTGGGCACTGTCCCTGAACTCATTTTGCACAAGGCTAGTGCTCTCCCTCTTTGAGCCACAGCTCCACTTTCAGTTTTCTAGTGGTTAATTGGAGATAAGAGGCTCATAGGCTTCCCTAGCCTGGCTGGCTTTGAACCCTGATCCACATATCTCAGCCTCCTGAGTAGCTAGGATTATAGGTATGAACAAGCAGCACCTGTCTGGGATCAATATTTTTATAGTAGCAGCTTGATGGGATATTTTGCTTGGGATGTTAAATTTTCAAATACATAATTTACACAAACTTTTAGCCTTAAAGAGCAAATGAGTGATTCTTTAGCTTAGACTTTTCATTGAACTGATGAAGATGTGCTCAGAAGTTTAAGTAGCTTGAAGTCGTGCAATTGGCAAAGCCAAGAACTGAAAATTATTTAGTGATTATAGAACTTGGAATTACGAGAGAGAGAGAGAGATGATCTTAAAAGCTAACTCTGTAAAGCCTCTCCTGATTGATGAATTGACCTTTTCCTGTCAAGGTATATTTCTCAATAATTAAACTGCTTCCCTAAGTCAATGTTGGACCATACAGTCTTGATTTCTATTGCTTCTTGTGATAAGATAACAGAAAGTAGAGCCTTATTGCTCTATTTCTATTATGTAACTTGCCCTGGGACATAGAAATTCTAACCATAGATCTTCTTTTACTATGTTCCCAACGCTGACATGTGGCTACTTCCTCCAAGTGTTCAAGGAGAAACTTCACTGGGAGTGTACTGTTGCTTTTCTTGGAGTCATTAAAAGGATTTATCTGTTTTTGGATTCAACTATTTGAGCTACTTGCAAAACTTCCTTTGAATGTTCTTCAGTTTGGGGTCAGAGAAACCGCTGTTTGTACCTGCATCCAAGGTTCTGTTACTTTGTTCTGGATAAATCTGGCTCATTGCAAAACTGATTTAGACTGCATTCCTGGATGATCATGGTTTTCCTGTGTGATTGAGATAAGCTGTATGTTTTGACAGGCATCTTCATAAAATGAATCTAGAGGGCTGTAGAAGCCCCTGTAGAGGAGGAAGGTTCTAAAATAAGGGAATAATAAATGGGAAATAACAATAATACCATAAGAAAAACTAATGTTTGCAGAATGTTTAATATGAACAGGAATATTGTAGGAATATTGATTTCCTTAGATATTCTTTGAGAGTACCAAATAAAAGAATCAGACCTGCTTTAATTATTTTCTTCTTGTTTTCAGAGCATCTTGAAATGTCCCCCAGTTACACAGAGCTCCAGGAATTATGCTGATTGCATCATAGTTTCCCAAAGATATTTTGACTGTGGGAGAAAACAAAACACACATTTTTTTTGGAGAGGGGTTAGGCTAGACTAGACATAGACATAAATCTAATTTACAGAAGCCACAATTAACTTTAGAAGTGACCTTTTAATTAATTAAGTAATCAATGAGTCAACTCCTTAAATAAATCTTCATTATGCACTTTCATGATATCAGTCATCAAATAAAAAAAGCAATCTTCTTTTCTCTTTCTCTTTTTTTGACTAGAGACTATCTTGGCTCAATTCTGGATATGCCACAGAGAGTGATATTTTTTTTTTTTTGGTCTAAGATTGCCTGGACTGTGAGCTTGTGTTTGCCCAGAGAGAACAGAATCAAGGGTATAGAGAAGCGCATCCAGTTCAGTGACAGGGCTCAAGCCCACAGAGACAGTTTAATCAGGACATAACCCTTTGGCTACTGTTCAGTGCCCACGAGTTCAGCATGTTGGCATAGAAACAGGTGGTACCCATCTGGGCTGGTAAAAGCACCTGATTTCTATGCATATGTGATGAAACAGATGCCCAGAGCAGCTCCCAGACAGTAGGCTCTATAGCCACTGGGCACATCTTCCCCTGTAAGGGGAAGGGGAGTTGCTTCTCCAAATATTAAACCCCAGGATTCGCTTTCTTTCCTTTCACTTCTGCAGCTCTGCCCCTCCCCCACAGCTGTTTCAGAAGACAACATCACTTTATTGCAGTGTGGAAAACTCTCAGGATGCAAACTATATCTGGGTGAATAATTATAAATACAGTTTTATGTCCTCAACTTGGCATTTGCTGACACATAAAGCCAATCTTTACGGTCATCTCCATCCTGCTTCTCAGTTTTAACTTTCGTTCTCTGCCCATCCAACTCCAATTGCAGAGTTGATTTTTTTTCTTTCTTTCTTTCTTTTTTTTTTTTTAGTTCCTCGGGTTGTTGAGGAGACAATATCCTTTCTGTTTACCCCCAGGTCCATACCTCATTTAGAAACCAAATCTGTCACCGTAATGGGTGGGTTCCCATCTGGTGACTTTCATGATTTCTATCCTAGGATTTTCCTGAATCAGATGAAAACAAACACATGTCTGAGAAAGTTGGAATACTCTAGCAATCACAAAGTGACTCAACTACTGATTAAATAAGAAAGTTAACTATGTGAAAGGGAGATGACTGAACTACATGATATTTCACGGGTCACATTCCATCGGAAGTGTTGGAAGAATGCAGAGAACATGATCAACTTGAAGTCTATGAAGAGTTAAAAACTGAAATAGTGGGCTGGGGATATAGCCTAGTGGCAAGAGTGCCTGCCTCGGATACACGAGGCCCTAGGTTCGGTTCCCCAGCACCACATATACAGAAAACGGCCAGAAGCGGCGCTGTGGCTCAAGTGGCAGAGTGCTAGCCTTGAGCGGGAAGAAGCCAGGGACAGTGCTCAGGCCCTGAGTCCAAGGCCCAGGACTGGCCACAAAACAAAACCAAAAAAAAAAACAAAAACTGAAATAGTGATGGTCATTTAAAAATATTTATTTGAGGAACTTGTGTCAACCAAGACAAGAATAGGCATTTCTGAGTGCCATCATGTCAAACACTTCCTATGGACTATTTTGCCTCTATAATGACTTTTTGAGATAGGGTGGAGTGTTAGCCTCATCTAAATATAAGGAAATCAAATGTTAGGTAAATTGTGTGCTAAATTTGTAGATCTTATATGTGGTTGATTTAGTATATGAGCCCAAACCATCTATCTTGAAAGCCTATACTTTTTGTTTGAAATTCAAAAATTAGTAAACTCGGCCAATAATGCATCTATTATTATAGATTTTATAATCTACTGGTAGGAGTAAGCAAGTGAAAAAATATTGTATGTTGATAAGAAAAGTGATATTATGGCTTGTTCCTGTGACATAACTTCCCTGGTCATCTTACTGCCTATTTCTGTTCTTAGCCAACCTGGAAAATGAACATAGATCACATTAATCTTCCTAAAGAACTGCATCTTCACACTATAGTAGCCTAAACTCCTCAAATGAGACATTTTATCTAGGAGAACTGATTACCGAAAAATGTTTATTTTCCAAAAGAGAAGATGTGAATTACCAAAGAGAAGAGTCAACCTAAACAGTGATTTTTATACTGTGAATTACAGAGCAAGAAATCAACTGCTCAGAGAATCCCCCAACATGTGACCACAGGCCTGTTGCCTACTGTGTGCCAGGGTCTGACTGGTGGGGATAGTAAGAAGGTAAAACTTCTTTGATGAGTAATCTTATGAACTTGATTGGATTAACAAATGCCTAGAAGAATAATGAAGAGTCCCTGAATACCACTGGCTGTGTCTGTGAAGGAATTTCCTTCTAGTTACAATGAGATCTGAGGCATCTAAACTCACAAATGTTTTAATCCACAGATGGATTCATATTATGGTAGCATTATTGACAATAATGAAAAAGAGTAGATGGGGCCTAGTTGGAGTCAGTAGGTCACTGGGAGTATGTCCATGGGGACTAAATTGTGCCCCTTCTGCAGTGACTTCCTCAGCTTTCTGACCACTAGAATGTTAGCTGTTCTGCCCCACCAACCCTTCCTTGCCCTGGTAGACTCAGTGCTCTGAAGCCAGGGGGGAAAAATAAATCATTCCTCTCGTAAGTTATTTGTCAGGTAGTTGGTCACAGTGATGAGGAAAGTAATTACTACAGTTTCTCATCACCAATCCATATGCTAATAAGCCCAGCTGATGACATTTATTGCAATGAAAATATTTTAAAACAACCACTAGTGTCAGTAACACTTCTAATTCAGGTAAAAAGATCTCACCATAAGCTCCCACACTGAAAAGGTATCTATATATCTTAAACATCACTCAAAGTAAATGTATGAAGAAGCAGATGTACTGTGCTCTTGAGATCTGATATCTAGTGCTGGACTACGGACATCACTCTCTTTCCCAAAATCTTCTCTAATCACATCTTCCACTCCCCCCATAGAAATGCTTCTTCACACCTAGTATCGTTTGTCTGAAAATAAATAAATTGTGCCCAAATACAATCAGCTTTGAGTCATAGTACTATTCAATGACCATTCCCTGGTGGGAGGAGAAATTTGAGTGGCAGAAACTTTCAATAAGAAAAAAAAACCACAACAAATTAATTAACTTGTCAAATTTGTCCTCTCAGATAATGTGAATGCACCAAGTTCTTGTATGAAAGATGATCATTTCCCAGTAGTGCCGACTGTCCATTCTTTGCTTCTCTTTGCATTCCAATGAATGGTTCCACAAGGACTCACTGACGAGCACAGGTTGCCCATGGCAGATGAGAAATTCTTTGCAACATTAAACATTATATTATTCTCAACTTTAGGTATTTGTAACCAAGGAAATAGACATAATTTGCAAAAAGTCTGGCAGTGATTCTTTATAAATGCATAGGCCTAGAGCATTCTAATTGTGAATAATTTAATTCTTTAAAAGATTTGAGATGATGTGAGTAAAGCTTTAAAATACTTAGTAAAAACTTAAACCATTTAAATATTTTATATTTATTCAATATGACTCACATTCTTCTCTTAATGTACAGGCAGTTAATGCCCTAGGTTCAGTCAAAAATTGTTTATAAAATGTTTTATATGTATCCAGGTACTGGTAGCTCAAGCTTGTAAGTAGCTAGTTCAAGCTAGCTACTCAGAAGGCTGAGATCAGGATACTGGTTTGAAGCCAACTCAGGCAGAAAAGTCTTTTGAGACTCCATCTCCAGAATAACCAGTAAAAAGCCAGGCTGAAAGTGTGGCTGAACTGGTAGAGTTCTAACTGAGCAAGTGCAAGGCAGTACCACACTTATTACAAACAGAAGATCATTTTATATATACTTTATATAAAAATGTATTCACATTTTGTACATCTGAAAGATGAATTTTATTTTGCCAGCTTTGGGGCTGTCTTGAGCCATGCCTCTAGCCTTAGAAGATTGTGTGTTAGTGTGTGTGTGTGTGTGTGGGTGTATGTGTGCATACACATACACACATGGATGCTGATTCTGGAGCTTGAACTCAGAACCTGAGTGTTTTTTTCCCCTCAAGGACAACACTCTACTACTTGAGCCACAGCTCAACTTCCAGCTTTTTGGTGGTTAGCTGGAGATAGGAGTCTTACAAACTTTTCTGCCTGAGCTGGCTTTGAATCCTGATCCTCAGAGCTTAGCTTCCTTAGTAGCTAGGATTACAAGTGTGAGCCACTGATGCCTGGCAGAAGACATTCTTCAGATCCCATAGGGCATTGAGAATAAATGCAAAAATATGAAAGAAAATTAAGGAATTTGAGCTCATAAAACCTTACGCTGTGAAACAAGATGAGCTATGTGAAACAATGAAGATGAGCATACTTCTGACCTGCAAGACCTACATAAAATTATGAATAAGACATACTTTTAATATCATAAGGGTTTAATATCATAAAGGCACATGAACAAGAAAATTATTCTTACCAAACTCACACCCTGGACAGATGAAGGAAGGCTTCCATAACTGCCAACACTTCTCTAAATAAGAACATAAATACTAATAAAAACAATGAGAAGGAGTAAGAGAGAATTACTCAAATTTTCAGCGTGGAAACATCAAGTACAATCTTGACCTGCCTGTTGGAAGGTGAGAAAAGTCTCCTTCATGAAACTGGACATATTCATAATTAATGAAGAATAAACTTCTTGAGCATTATGAGGAGAAAATATTATAAAATGGCCATCATATTCTTTTGACACCAAATAAATATCTTTAGCAAAATAAGATGCGATTCAAATAAATGTACCTACATAAGAATTTCAGCCACAAATTCAGCAGAATTTTTATTCCAGATTCATTCCATAAATTAAATTTGTTGCTAGATTCTATGGCTCCCATTTGTGCCTATGTGTAGGACATTCCAAAGAGTGCTCTATGGTTATGTATAATATTTTTGGACTTATAACCCAAAGATTATATGCAATAATTACTGGACAATTATTTTGATGAATTTTTTTTTTTTTTGGCCAGTCCTGGGCCTTGGACTCAGGGCCTGAGCACTGTCCCTGGCTTCTTCCCGCTCAAGGCTAGCACTCTACCACCTGAGCCACAGCGCCCCTTCTGGCCGTTTTCCATATATGTGGTGCTGGGGAATCGAACAGAGAGCTTCATGTGTAGGAGGAGGCAAGCGCTCTTGCCACTAGGCCATATTCCCAGCCCCTTGATGAAATTTTTATAAAATTTAATTTTATAATCATTGTTAAGGCATCTGGTGCAAATGTCAATCAAATGCTGTTACAAAGCTTAGAATAAACAGGGTAAGAAAAGATCCTTAAATAAATGGTGAATTATAATCATCAGCACAAAATAGAATTAAGTTTAATTATTTTAATTTATTTTATCTCCATTAATCTAAAAATAAATATTGTTCACTATTATTTTGGGTTTTTAAAAAAATAATTTATTTATTGTTGAAGTGATGTACAGAGAGGTTACAGTTTCATATGTAAGGCAGTGAGTACATTTCTTACCCAACTTGTAACCTCTTCCTTCATTTTTCTCCCCCCTCCCCCCTCCCTCCTCCCCATGAGTTGTAAAGTTGGTTTGCAGCATATAGTTTTGTAAGTAAGTTGGTTTGCCTTTTCTCCTTTGTCTCTCCATTTTGATGTTCCCCTTCCCTTCCCTAGTTTCAATAAGTGTATATATAATACCCAGTACCAAAATCAATAACGGTGACATAAGGGGTAAAACCCTGGGGAAGAAAGACAAAATAAAATGGCATAATTTCACATGGTTCGTTGAAAATAACAATGACCACTTATTTCCATAACATGGTGTTCATTTCACTTAGCATCATCTTATGTGTTCATATGTACATTGCTATTGAGCTATTGTGATCTTCTGCTAGGGTTATCTTGGACATGTACTAATTATTACAAACAAGGGAAACCATAGAGTCTATGTTTCTTTGGGTCTGGCTCATTTCATTTAGTATGATTTTTTTCCAAGTCCTTCCATTTCCTTACCAATGGGTCAATGTCGTTCTTTCTGATAGAGGCATAGAATTCTATTGTGTATATGTACCACATTTTCTTGATCCATTCATCTACTGAGGGGCATCTGGGTTGGTTCCATATTTTAGTGATGGCGAATTGTGCTGTGATGAACATAGTCATGCTGGTGGCTTTAGTGTGGTCTTGCTTGCAATCTTTTGGGTAGATGCCCAAAAGCAGGGCTGCCGGCTCATAGGGGAGTTCTATGCTTAGCCTTTTGAGGAACCTCCATACTGCTTTCCAGAGTGGTTGAACAAGTTTACACTCCCACCAAGAGTATAGTAGGGTTCTATTTTTTCACTACTATTAGCAAAGCTTATAAGCACCACCACTTATATCACATTAATAGTTCTTTATGAAAGAGGAAACAGGGCACCAGTGGCCACACCTACAATCCTAACTACCCAGAAGGCTTAGATCTAAGGATCATGATTTAAAGCCAGTCTGGGAAGGAAAGTCCATGAGACTCTAATCTCCAATTAACTACCAAAAAGCTGGAAGTGGGGCTGTGACTCAGTGTTAGAGTGGTAGTCTTGAGCTCAAAAGCTTAGGGACAGGGCCCAAGCCCTGAGTTCTAGCTTCAGGACCAGCAAGAAAGAAAAAAGTCAGAGGGACTGGAGATGTAGGTTGATGTAAGCATGCTTCCTAGCATGCACAGGCTTTGGGTTTGAACCTCACTATTGAAAAAAAAAAAGAGTAGAGAACTATTGTTCACAATATTTTTTTCTAGTCAAAATGTTCTTTTTAAATAAAAAGAAATTATATATGTAGGCTGGGCCTGGTAGTTAGTGTCTATAATCCTAGCTACTTGGGAGAAAGGTATCAGGAAGATCATGGCTTAGGTTCAGCTGAAATGAAAAGTTTGTGAAACTTGATCTCAACTAATAAAAGCTGGACATGGTGGCATCCACTTGTCTTTTCAGCTACACAGAAATCATATAGAGGAAGATCATAGTCTAGGCATCAATAGGTGTAACTATTTAGAAATAAATAAAGCAAAACCCTTGGGGAGTATTGCTCAAGTGATAGTGCACCTGACTTGCCAAGCACTAGGCCCTGAATTCTAAAAAGGAGGGAAAAGAGAAATTACCCACATGTAGTAAATGTATAGTCCAATGCTACAAAATAAATTTTGAAAAGGAATCAGAAGAACAGTATCACAACTCTGCTAAAAAGGATTCACACAACGAAATCCCAGCATTAATTTCCATAGAGACTATTAGGAAGTCTGTTAGAAGTAATGATATTGTCTCAGAAAGTAATAGGTAGGTATTGCCATTTTTGTGTTTGTTTTTTATATATAATATGTTAGCATTGAAATTTTGAAAGAACTTTCATAATGGCGTGTAGATATAGATATTATTTCTAGAGATAGTATTGCCATGCACATGACAGTAATTTATACTATGAAACTTGAAAATTTGCAACATAACTGTGATAAGGATAACTTATTACACTAACCCCATTACAATGTTTTAACACAATATGTAAAATACATGGTTTGTTTCTGACTTTATTTCACTCTGAATATTTTCTTGTCAGCTCCAATTATTACAAAGCCTCAGAAATGGAAAATTTCTACACATTGAAATCTATCCAAAGACCAAAGTCAATGAAAGCTATCTGACATCCCTCTCCAGAAGGCAAATATTACATGAGAATATTGATTAGAAGAACATAATTAGTGATTTTTCTGGGATGAAGGTGAGGAAAATAAATTTCTGGGTACAAACATATATTTTAAGAATTGTGTATCTATTTTATTCTTACCTAAACATAGCCTGTCCATAAAAGCAACACTCAAACATGCAACAACAATTTCAGACCTTTGTGATATCTTACTTTTAGCAAAGTTACTTTCAGACATATTAAAACTATAATTTTATTTATAACTTTTAATGTCGACTCTACAAAGGTGGATTTTCTATATAATACTTTAGAGTACATTTTATTCACCAATAATTCTTCATTTAGTTTACAACAGTTATATGTTTATACAAATATACTCTATTAGTATTCATCCACAACTCTCATGAGTTAGGGCCAGTCAAGGCTTTCATAACAAAGGGCTTAGTTGGGATGATCCTTCTCCCACTCCTTCTCAACCCCTATTCAGAACATATGGAAGAGCGAGTTCCTTCCCTCTGTGGAGAGAGCTTTACCTTCAAAGCACAATTCCCCCTTTCTGTATTCTACCTGGAGAATTCTTCCACATATCTAATTTCTGCCTCAAACGTCCCACATACACTGTAACACTTTGCTAACCGTTTGAGACGATAATGGGGAGAGGGATGAAGCACAAAAGTCATTTCAGTCATTCTCATATTGAATCAGTGATGTCTTCTCTAAATTCACTTCTGTCAGGTATTTCAAATCAGTGGCACCTGCATGCTTTACACAGCTTCTCATTGTCTTATTGGCCCCTTCTTTCTTCCATTTTTCTACCCATCTCTTCCTCATTGGTTTTTTTTTTTAATTCTGTAACACAGGAAAAAAAAATCTCTTATCGTCTTTACTCCCAAACGTACCTCTAGGCCCACTGTGGCTGCACTAAGGAAGTGTTTTGCCGAAGGGGCAGACATACTACATTAGTAGCACAAAAGACAAACAGAGTCCCCTAAGATTATTTTTTTTAACCAGGACTCCTCCCCCTCTGTCCTTTAAAAGGTAGCTAACGTTATAAATAGCAATATTTCTTTCTTCTTTTCACATCCAACAAAAATAGTTTCATAATAGCACAAGAATATAGACCTGTGACCCATTAGGGCCTAGCACAACAGCACGGCTGCTGCAGGTGGGTGTTGTATCCATTCAGAATCAAACAATAATTACACTGGCAACATAGCTTTATTTGGAAGAAAACTACCCTTCATAGAAGCGTGAACAAAGGTAAAAGAGAAGGAATATTCTGGGTGTGAAGAATAAGCTTTCATGGGCCAGTGAATGGGGGATAACGACTCTGAGAAAGGATGCTGACTCGAGTCAGAATGCCGTTGAGAAAGCAGGGTGGATATGCGTTTTTCTTAAGGATTAAGATCTCTCTCTCTCTCTCTCTCTCTCTCTCTCTCTCTCTCTCTCTCTCTCTGTATGTGTGTGTGTGTGTGTGTGTGTGTGTGTGTGTGTGTGTAGGGAGGGGGGATAATTGCCTCAGTTTACCACTCGGTTCTCCATGAAGGATAATTACCTACTGGCAGAAATGTTCTTTTTGGATCTGCTAGGTCTTCCCCACCTGCTCATATCATCTGCAGGGAAGGTAAGAACTAACTGGGGACCACCTTTCATTCTCAACAGAACACACTTGTCTGTACTGTCAGCATAAGGTTCCAAGGAGGAAAACCCACAAATGTGTAGGATACAAAGATACGAAGTGTTCTGTACTGTTTTGCAGATGCTTGACTCAGTTTTCCTAGAACATTGCCCAACATCCACTAAAGGCATTCTGCCTTTCAACAAATCTGGTTTTTGTCTTTGCTTTATTACTTAAGCACACAGTAACTTTAAAAAAATTAATATGATTTTTATTTTGTGTAACTTTTTTAGCGTTAAACACTTTTTCAAACAGAAACTTAAATTGCCATCAACTAACTTGCTTTGATCATAATTAAAGACAAATTACTTCTAAAACTCAGACTTCTAATTGTAAATCAATCTTCCATTAATCTACCTGGTTTCCTGTAAATGTTAAAACAGAGGAAATTCTTCTTTTTCATGTTCTTTTCTTTTTTTAGTTTTATTTTGCTGTAAAGGTGATATACAGAAGCACAGTAACTCTTACCTTGTTTTTGTGGGCCCTGTTTTGCCTTTTGTAAAGCAAAGTATATCACACTGGTTTATTTTTTATTTTTTTGGCCAGTCCTGGGGCTTGGACTCAGGGCCTGAGCACTGTCCCTGGCTTCTTTTTGCTCAAGGCTAGCACTCTGCCACTTGAGCCACAGCGCCACTTCTGGCCGTTTTCTATATATGTGGTGCTGGGGAATCGAACCCAGGGCCTCATGTATACGAGGCAGGCACTCTTGCCACTAGGCCATATCCCCAGCCATATCACACTGGTTTAAACACAACTGACAGTCATGTGAAACTCAGGCCTTCTCTATAGGGACTGAGCTGAGCAATGTACTCATTGGCTCAGAATATGGCTTAGTGGTAGAGTGTTTGTCTAGCATGCATGGAGCCCTAGGTTCAATTCCTCAGTACCACATACACAGAAAAAGCTGGGAGTGGCATTGTGGTTCAAGTGGTAGAGTGCTAGCCTTGAGCAAAAGAAGCTCAGGGACAGTTTCCAGGCCCTGAGTTCAAGACCCAGGACTGATTAAAAAAAAAAAAAGTTTTGTCATTGCAGTTTCTCTGGATTATTTATTTATGCATTCCTTTATTTATTTGATCCCTGGTCAACACTGTGTGCAGTACATCCTCAAATAAGGCAGACTTACTCCTAGAGTCCTTTGTCTTGACTTGGAAAATCTTTGGCAGATATTCATTCTGGAATCTTCTGGTTCCTTATGACCCCAGAAGCCAGGATTCCAAACAAGACCTTAGGAAGAAGTAGCTGCAGCTCCCTTTGGAGGAGTTCCCTATTCACTGCTGCTGCTATGTTTTGTACTCTAAGGCTTGTGATTCTGAGCACAGCTGATTGGGCCTTGAGATGCTGACACAGATGTCCCATCAAATGGCTACCCAATCCATCACGCTCCACACACACTTCTTGAGACCCCACAATTCCATTAAAAAAAAAAAATCTTTCTCCCTCCCTTCTGTCTTATCACCCTATCATCTCTTGCTTGGATTATTAGAACAGCTCCACAGCTAGTAACATTGTGTCAAGGGTTAATCCCCTTCCTCCAGCCACTAACAGAGTGATATTTCCCAAATGCCAATTGCATCATGTCATTTCCATGGTTGAAAGCCTCCAGTGTCTTCCCTCCAGAGGCATCAAGGATAAAGTTCACACATCCTGACATGATAAAAATGTCTTAATAAGCAGGACCCTGTTTATCTTCATGTCCCTGTCTTTCTCTGCACTCTGCTACTTTCTCCCACAGCTATAGCACAAATGGTTTTGTTTGGTAAACACCGTGGTATCTTTCTAAGTCCATACCATCCATACCATCCTTTTGCATTGCCTGTAACAAACACTCACTCCTCTGATGCTCAATTCTTTTGTTTTATATTCTTTGTTACTGGAATTGAATTCAGGGTTTTGGGTTAGTAAGTAACTCACTCAAGGTTGTGTCTCTACTACTTGAGCCACATCTACAGCCTGGATTTATTTTATTTTATGTTTTCTGGTTAATTGGAGATAAGTCTCACCTATTTTTCTGCCTAAAAGAGCTTCAAATTGTGATCCCCCAGGTCTCAGCCTCCAGAGTAACTAGGATTATAAGTGCGAGCCACTTATGCCCTGCTAAATCCTCCCTTTTCAGTTACTTCCCTTTTAGTGTATTATGTCCTACCAGAAGCTTTTCTTGGTGTCCTAGATGGGATTAAATAGCAACCTGTGTTCTCCTAATTACCTCTTTTTTCTCAGCTGCAAGTTCTGTAATGCCAGTTTGCCCCCTTTTTCTTGGATGATGACGTCTTGTAATAGTGTGTATGTATTGGGTACAAAATGATGCTGTGATAGATGGGTATAATGTGGAATAATTGAGTCAAAATAATTAAAATATCCATGGCCTTAAGTAGTTATCATTCATTTTTTCTGCCTAACAGGTTCATTATTCTCTCTGACCAACATTCACTTGACACACTCTCTCCAACTCCCTGTCCCCCTTCCCTAGTCTCTGATAATCACATTGTGCTCCTAGCTTTTCTGTGTTTGATATTTTTTAACTCCCTCCTGTAAAGGAATGCATACAATATTTGTCTTCCTGTTGACCAGATACCTTGGGTTCCAGACATGGAGTTGAAGGGAAAGGATTCAGTGTTTACCCTGCTGGTTTTCAGTGTAGCTTTAGTCTGTTTTCTCCTTGCTATTTTCCCATTCCTATATTTCTATGTCCTGTGCTATTGCATCTCGAATGTATGTATCTGGGCTTTGTTTTTCTTTGAATTTTACAGTGCTTATAGCTGGGAGTTTCCTGTGGGGACCAAGAGACCTTGAACTTGGGCTTCCTAGCAATGCTAAACTGTTGGCTTTGGTGATTCTTGGAGATGAACTGAAGTCATTGTGCACAGTGAGATGGACATGACTCTTTGGCGGCTGAGAGGTGGAATGTTATAGAATATATCTGAAATATTTTCCATACCCATGATATTGCCAACCTGGCAATATCTACCTCTACCATTTGAGCCACAGCTCCACTTGCAGGTTTGTTTTTTTTCCTGGTCAATTGGAGATAACAATATCTAAACCTTTCCTGTTTGGTTGGCTTTGAACCTTGATCCTCAGATCTAAGCCTCCCATGTAGCTAGGTTTATAGGCTTCATTATTTTTCTTTATGTATTTATGTGCTCCAATGTTTGGTGAATATGATTTGTATAATTATCATATCCATAAATGATTAAGGAATGACCACTTTGTCTCTTGCTCATTTTTGACATAAAGTTGATTTTGTATGATCTAGATATGCTTGCGCGCATGCACACATGCACACATGCTTACATACCTCAGTGCTAAGGCTTGAACTTAGGACCTGGGTGTTATCCCTCAGCCTTTTTGCTCAAGGCTAGCAATCTATCAGTTGAGCCACAGCTTCAGTTTCTGTTTTTTTGGTGGTTAGTTGGAGATAAAAGTCTTGTGTATTTTCCTTCTCAAGCTGGCTTCAATCTGTGATCCTCAGATCTCAGCCTCCTGAGTAACTAGAAGCCACTAGTGCCCCGTGCTTGCTTTCTTTTGATTTCTAATTGCATGGAATATCTTTTTCTTTTTCCATTCCTTCACTTTCAGTCTGTTTGTTCTCAGAAGGGTGATGAGTTTTTCAGAGATAGTATATAGTTATGTCTTGGCTTTTATATGTACTTAGCTATGTCTTTTTGTTCAGAGAACTTAAATTTTATTCGAAGTAAATATTGACAGATAAGGATTTACTACCATTAATTTTTTTTTCTGGTGTTGTATATATACTTTGTTTTAGTCTTCCTACACTGGAATTTTCTATTCAGTATAATGAGTTTTTTTCTGTGCTTTCAATACATTTACAGTTACATTTTTCATACTTGCTACACATTTTTGTTTTCTGGCTAACATGAGGTCACATCAGCTATTTATAGTCAGTAACAACTTAAAGATGACTGCATGATGCACTATACCTTTACTACCCTGTCCTCCTATACTTTATGCTTTTGATATCAAAATTAATATCATTTCATAATTTCTCTGTCTCTGTCTCTCTCTCTCTCTCTGTCTCAGTACTGGCATTGAACTCAAATCCTTACATCATTAACTAGGCCAGTGCAGTAGTAATTTGTATCTCTTGACAATTAATCTTAGCTATTCTTGTTTTAATATACTTTTTTATTTTAACCATTATACTAGAGATAAAGCACACATAACTACACAATTTCATCCCAGTGCATTTTAATATACTACTCTTTTACTTATATCACTGAGTTTTGAGCTTTCATGTGTTATCAAGGCCTTTTACACAGCTTAAAAAACTTCCTCCAGTAAGTTCCATGAGGTAGGCACAGTATTATGAACTCCCTTATTTCTGAAGGATGGTTTAGGTGAGTAAAGGATTATTGATTGGCAATTATTTTCTTTCACACAATTTCCTGGCCAGAAAGGTTTCTGCTGAGAAATCTATTACTAGTTCTATTAAAACTACCTGTATGTAACATGCTTACTCTCTCTTGCTGCTTTCAGATTTTTTCCCCTTAGCTTTTGATATATTGACTATTATATGCCTTTTGGGTTGAACTTCATTGGAGATTTTTGACTTACCTATACCTGGATGTTTTCACCTTCCCAAGATTTGGGAAACACTCATTTTGACAACAGCAAATAAATAAACAGAAGTAAATAAACAGAATTAACTTTTTACAGATATACCAGTGAAATGAGATTGCTAGACAAACTTCCACCATGATTATATAAACAGGTAATTTTAGACAGTCATTTGTAGATAGATTACTTACTACTAGAGAAACTCTGTGATTAAAAACTGGCTATTAGCAGGGTGCTGATGGCCCCTGCCTATAATCCTAGCTCCTGAGAGCCTGACATCTGAGGATAATGGTTCAAAGCCAGCCTAGGCAGGAAAGTCTGTGATACTATTATCTCTAATAAATTACCAAAAAAATGCCAGAAATAGAGCTTTGGTTCAAGTGGTAGAGTGTTAGCCTAGAGCATAAAAAAAGTTCAACAACAGGGCTCAGACACTGAGTTGAAGCTTCAGTACAGCATAAAAATAAAACAAAGCAAATCTGTCTCTTAAATTAGCTTAAATGTCACATGAAATGACAATTTACTTCACTTTAACTAACCAATGTATTATGTCAAGGTGTAACCAAAATAAAAAACATGCAAAGTATGTTAAAAGGCAGATGAAATATAAGCTCACTTTATAGAGGTGAAACAAGAATGAGAGGTTCAGAGATAACACAGGAATTCATTGACAAGAAATTGCCCTTGACAGCATTTTTAAGTATTTTTAGGCATAAGGGAAATGATGGTTCAGCAACTGGGATTTTCATAAAGAAAGGAAGGATACCAGGAAAGGAATAAGTAAATAAAATACAAAATCTTTTATTTTGTTATTTTTAAATTTCTAAAAGATAACTACTTAAAAAGTAATGATGATAACAATATTTTGTGTGATTCTAGTATATGACTGAAACACCTGACAGCAATATCATAAGAGATGAAAAGATGGGAAAAAAGATAAAATAATATGTAGCTACAAGGTGCCACACTGCATGTAAAGTGATATAGTATTATTTGCAGATGGACTTAGATTAGTGAACATGTATTTTATCAAATCTATTGGCAACCACTAAAATATTTTTAAAATCATTAGTATAGGAAGAGAAGAGATAAATGGAATCAAATAAAATGTTCCAATCAAACCAAAGAACATGGAAAAATTAGATTACTTAACAGTGTGATGTGGTTGTTACTAGAAAGTTTCTGTTTGTTCCTAGAATTCAAGGCTTGGCATTCTTATAGGGAAATAGGACCATTGAGCATACAAGGTGCCTAATCTAGTAAGATCAAGTTACTTAAATATTTCTGGATTCTCGGGAAATAATTATGCTTTTTGTTGTTGTTGTTGTTGTTGGTTGTAGAGCTTGAATTCAGGGCCTGGCTGCTGTCCCTGAGCTTTTTCACTTTAGGCTAGTGCTGTACCACTTTGAGCCACAGCACCACTTTCACTTCTCTGGTGGTTCATTGGAGATAAGAGTCTCATGGACTGGCTTTGAAGTGTGAGCCTCAGATCTCAGCCTCCTGAGTAGCTAAGATTACAGGAATGAGGCACCAGGGCCCGGTTTATGCAAAATCTTCTAATTGTTATTATTGTGATCCTGATTTTTCTGAGAAGTCTAAGCAGGGAGCTCCTTTCATTTTGGTATTCTGAGAAAGGCTAAGAAAAAGTCATGACACAAGAGCACTCATCTCAGACAACCTCACCCTATAACACATCCTACTCCAAGCTGAAACGCTCACCTGTACTTGTATGTCTAGAATCATACCAGCTACCCTCAAATCACCAAAGGATTCTAGGTTCTTTTTTTTTTTTTGGCCAGTCCTGGGCCTTGGACTCAGGGCCCGAGCACTGTCCCTGGCTTCTTCCCGCTCAAGGCTAGCACTCTGCCACTTGAGCCACAGCGCCGCTTCTGGCCGTTTTCTGCATATGTGGTGCTGGGGAATCGAACCTAGGGCCTCGTGTATCCGAGGCAGGCACTCTTGCCACTAGGCTATATCCCCAGCCCCGTGGTTCTTAAAGCACTTTCATTCCTTAATCTGTAAAGTTGTTGCTAGAACATTCCAGTGAAGAAATCCTTTTCATTTTCTAAACTTTTCATAACAACTCATCACAGTTTTAAAACAAGCGAAATGTATTCTTTTATACTTAGTGGCGGTTAGAAGTATTAAATCAAGGTTCTTATAATATATGGCTCCTACAGAAGGTGCCAGAAGATGTTCCTTCTTTGCCTCGATTTCTAGTGCTCCTTGACTTTCTGAAACATGGCATTAATGTCTCTCTCTGTCTTCATATAGCCTTCCTATGTGTGTCTGTAATTTCTTTTTTGTCTCTTATAAAGACACTTTTTCTGTCTCTTATGAAGACATTTGTTATTAGATTAAATCCTTACCTTAATTCAGGGTAAGTAAATCTCATTTTAGTATTCTTACTTTAATTATATCTCTAAAACCCCTTGTTCCAAATGAGGCATGTTCTGTTTTGGGTCAGTCACTCTTTTAGCCAAAGACAGTCTGAAACACTATAGTAGTATTCTAAGTTCTTGCTCTGACCCAGTGCTCAGAAGTTTTACCTGATAAGGATCTCTAAATGTTTTTCTTTATGCCAAATGTCCTAAAAAAGATATGAGAGTTTTGATCTTCTTTTAAAAAACCTTGGCAAACTCGCTGTTGACTTTTACTGATTTTATTTAGAATTATTCAATTAAATTTAGCAGCCCTTGTTCAGAAACTCTTGATTTCTTTTTGTTTTCAGTTATTTAAGAAAAGTAACCCATTTTGGAAAAAAAATTCCCAAACTTTTAAAGACAGGGAATTTCAAGAGGAATGTGCAAAAGTTTTTTTTTTGTTTTTTTTTTGTTTTTTTTTTTCTGAAGGTGATAAACTTAAGAGCCCAATCTGGGAAGCAGGCCCTCTGTGTTTACTACCAGCATTTAACACATAACTCTTGTTATCAAGGAAAACAAACAGCAGGAAATTCCTAGTAAAATAAAACCAGCTACCCCAAACAATGGGAGCCACTTTGTCTCAACTATAAAAGCTTGTGGGAAATATTTGTTTAAGTAACAGTTCCCACAAATTTTGCTCTTCTGGATGGGAAGCCCTCAGCAGTGAGCTTGTTTAGCCTTTGCCAAACTTCATTTTGGATATTCTCTGATGCCTATTCACCCCACCCAATCCCCTCCCTCAAGCTATTGAAGTCCTTTGAAACAAAGAGTGGGGAAGGAATTCCTGGATATTTGAGAAAAATTATCATCACCCAAGGTACATATTTCTCTCTTCCAATGGAAGTTTCTGAGAACAGAAATTTCTGCTTAAGAATAAACCAAGATGAAGAAAGAAGAGAAAACCTGGAGAATGAGTATACTGTCTCAATAGACAAGAGAGGATAATTCAGGGAGAATTTCAGGAGATGCGCACAACAATACTGAGTAAATGGCAAAGGAAATGATAGCATTATATGTAGCCCCTAAGCCATAACTATCATTCAAACCACTTATTGATGACTGAGAAATAATAGACCACCTTCCCAAGGCAAAACAAACAAAACTGGAATTGTATAAGAGAAACAGAAGGGGTCCAGTCCTAAACTGTTTGAGTGTTTTGAAGAGTTTGTGAGTAAAAAAATTACAAAAAGAAACTATTTGCCCAGAGTCACTGAGGATTGTTGAAGAGATAAGTTCCTGAACCAAAGCCCTCAAGTCCTAACTTGATTCACCTTCTACTGCCCTTCTGTCTTTCCATTCTGGGGACCACTTTCTGACTTGCCCCAAAGGAAGACCAATGATGAACATACAAAGGTTGAGAATTACAAGGTTCTTCCCTCCTAATACTTCAAAGAAGATAATTTCAATGTTTTCTACACACAATTCTGCTTGTATATTTCTGCTGATTCTTTGTACATAAAATCATACCACATGTATGTTGGGCTCAATATACCCTTGGAGTCTAAAAGCATCTTCTAATTTTGGAAAATTTATTAGAATTAATTTTATGCATGTCTTTGATTTCTTGAATCCCTTTCACTTCCTTTTCTCTTGCTTCCTGTGCCTATTGTCTTTGTGTTTTTTTCTTTTCAGGTCTGTGGCTTGAACTCAGGGCCTGGTCACTGTCCCTGAGCTTCTTTTGCTGAAGGCTAGTGTTCTACCACTTGAGCCAGGGTGCCACTTCTGGCTTTCTCTGAGTAGCTTATTGGAGATAAGAATCTCATGGGGCTGGGGATATAGCCTAGTGGCAAGAGTGCCTGCCTCGGATACACGAGGCCCTAGGTTCGATTCCCCAGCACCACATATACAGAAAACGGCCAGAAGCGGCGCTGTGGCTCAAGTGGCAGAGTGCTAGCCTTGAGCGGGAAGAAGCCAGGGACAGTGCTCAGGCCCTGAGTCCAAGGCCCAGGACTGGCCAAAAAAAAAAAAAAAGAATCTCATGGCCTTACCTGCCTGGGCTGCCTTGGGACTGTGATTCTTAGATCTCAGCCTCCTGAGTAGATAGGAGCACAGTTGTAAGCCACTGGTGCCTGGCTGCCTATTGTCTTTTCTTAACTCTTAATACTAGAATTTATAGCTGTGGTGAATGGAGAAATCCTTTCTTAAAAGCCCATACTGCAAATTTTTACAATGCTAATCTGATAATGCTTTAAGTTCTTCAACCATCTGCCTTCATTACAATTGCCCATTGTACTGCCTTTCTCCATAGGTTGTGGTGTATGTCACATTCCCTAATTTCTCTCAGCACCTTCTTCTCTATCCACTTCTCTGTTCCAGAGGATTGCCATAATCAGGTTAGTTTTTATGCAGAGCAATTTAAAATCTCCGTGCTTATTAATCCTTCTACAAACCAAAACCACTGTGACACCATGGAAAAGACCATTTGCTCCAGAAAGAAGAGAATAGTCACCAAAGCAATTGTTTTAAATGGCACTGTTTTTTATGCTTTTATGTTTTATTTTCTATATGTTACATCATAAAATTCGGAGACAAGAGCCTGAGATAAAAGAGAATTTTTTTGTTTTCCCTCCTCAAATAAAATAGGTCGACTAGAGTTTGACTTCAGTTCTCTGAACAGGTATCCAACAAGGTATGGATTTAGGGCTTGAAAGCATGAAAATAAATCTTTAGCTAGAATGAAAGAAGATGGTTCCTTATAAAAGGTTTGTGCAAATGAGAGAGAAGCTTAAGTCTCATTAGCTACTCAGTAAATCCACTTTGAGCCCAGCCAGAATCTTAACGCTGTAAGCTCTTCCTCGTTCACCTGCGGCTCAGCCAGCTCTGCAAACTTAATTATAATAGAATGAAACCATCTTCTAAGTTGGCCTAACCCAGATCACTCAGGTGCACTTTAGAAAAAAAAAACTATTGTATATACTAATTTGAATGAACAAAATAATGACAAATGAAAAATTGTAAGAGCTGGAATAGAACTAATACGAGTTCTATTGTCAACTTCCTTGACATCCTTGTCTTGCTTTTCTTCTGTTGTTGTTTTTGTTCATTGCTGAAGATTCAGCACAGTGGCTCAGCACATGACAGGTGAACAGCCTACCCCGGGGCTGAGCCCCACAATTGGTCTTACTTTAAAAAACATTATTTAATGATTGGCTTTTAAAAACAACAAATTAGCCAGTCTTTTCTTTAAAAATTATGACGAACAATGCTGGGAATAAGCCCAGATGCTCCTCAGTGGACGAGTGGATCAAGAAAATGTGGCACATACACTCAATGTTATCTTATTCATCCCTTAGAAAGAATTTGTAAAGAAATGGTAAGATCTGGAGAAAAAAGTAAGTCAGACCCAGAGAAACAAAGGATGCACCACCACCCCTAATATATGGAAGCTGGATTTAGTTTATAAACTGGGTGGTATGCAAGTGTATACAAATGTATTAACTAAAATATGTTAGAATCAAGGGAACACTCCAATAGTGTTAATTCCTTAGGAAGGCAAAGACAAGGTTCAACAAAATAAACACCTACAAGTGAGTACGTAAAAGGGATGAGGTGAGGTCAAACGGAAAGGTGGAGAAGAATGAAGAGGAAAAGAGGGGGAGAATGTGGTGAAGAAGTCAATGTGTAGCTTACAAAAGTAAGAAGAGTAAGGGAAAGGATAGGTGGGGGAGAGAATGTTCAAAGGGGTGACATTGATCAAATGCATTGTATTCATAAACTGCTTTGCTAAATGGAAACTCCTTTGCAAACTACTTAAAGATAATAAATAAATAAAATTTTAAAAGGAGAAATCTCACTAAACTTATCTTCTTAAAATTAAATGTAAATAACTAAAAATAAAATACCTGTAAAATTAAAAAAGTACTCATTTAACTCTTAGGAAATGCTAAGGTCTGCTCTGGGAATTTTTTGTTTGTGATCACATTTAAGTGTTTACAACAGCTCTCTGATATATGTACTGTTTTTACTGTCTATTTTGTAGATAGTAGATATTAAGACTCATTGTAGATATTAAGACTTATTGAATTATTATTTTCCCAAAGACCAAAAAGAATGAATCAGTTCTTTACAAAGTGATGTGTGATGGCAAGGGTCAAATGCTGATTATTATAGAACTCTGCCCTTATCATCTTTTCTACGAATTCCTAGTTCTTGGACTCATGTTTCTATCTGAGGGAAGGAAAGCTAAGAAGTATACTTCTAGAGAGACAAATGGTGCATGGTTTCCCTGATATGCGGTGTTAGATCTAAAACACAATGAGATATGACAAAGTAAACAGGACTCAATATGCCAACACACGGTGAGACCAAAAAAGGACAGTCTTGGGAGAAAAGCATCAAATAGTAAAACCCAAGCATGACTTCATATGTACATAAAATAATACATAGCCTGAAAAGAATCCTAAGGAAACAAAGGACCTCTTCCTAATTTGTCTTATAGTTTTTAGAGGACTCTATATTCTTTACCTCACATATGGTGTATACATGTGCACATTTGATGGAAGCTGGAAGGAGGGCACAGAATGAGTGGAAAGGGGGTAAAACACACACACACACACACACACACACACACACACACACACACACACAGCAGAGGGGCCCAACAGCTGCAATGGGCATTGATGAAAGTGAACTAAGAAACTCAAGGGCAGTGATGAGAGGGAGGAAATGAGAGAAAAAGAGGGAACGGTTGATACTAAGCAGAAGGAAAGAACTGTACATATCACCCAATCTGGAAGTAGTTGTTTTATTGTTAATGTTCATAGAGTTCATAAGCTTTGTAGATTAGAATGATGATGTCCATGATTGGGAAGGTTAAAATGTGTACTGTGAAATTTATGTAGTTACTTAATCTCAATAAAGGAAGAAAAATACGCAGCTAAAAACAAAATTCCTGCCAAAGGGACACAATCTGGTCTTAAAGACCCATCATGTAAATGTAAGCAAAGAAACACTACAAAACATCTAGTTTATGTATACTCTTTGAAACACCAGTGTCATGAAATACAATGAATGATTGGGGAACTACTCTAGAAGAAAAATTGCAAAGAACCACTGCAGTAGCATGTCCCCAAAGATCTGGGGTTTTAGTTTGTATTTCTTTTGATACGAATGGGAAAACTGTTGAAATGTTAAAAAAAAAAAGAGTCTGCAGGTTATATTAGACCATTATATCAATATTAATTTCCTGATTTGAGAAGTTATTGTGTGATTACATAAGAGGATATTTCCAAACTATTTTTCATTATTGACTCTCCAAGGAGATTAAGTGGTATTTAGATGAAATTAATTTCTTCCTGTAAAAGAAATTACATACTAAGAATTAAAATTTTTATTAGGTAGGGTTGAGCTTTGGCAGGCCATAGAACATTGTAATACCTGAGACTTTTTGTGCATAGCAGCAATTTTTGCCCCTGTAGGGATGATAGCATCCCTACTGAAAATGCATTAACAGAATTTCTTCACTTTTAAGAAATTGCACATTGCGGGGCACTGGTGACTCATACCTGAAATCCTAGCTACTGAGGAGCCTGAGATATGAGGATTGCAATTTGAAGCCAGTCCAGGCAGGAGAAGTCTATGAGACTCTTACCTTCAATTAATCACAAAAAGTTGGAAGTGGAGCTGTGGCTTATATGGTAGAGCACTAGCCTTGAGCAAAAGACCTCAGGGACAGTGCCCAGTCCCGGAGTTCAAGCAAAAGAAAGAGGAAGGAAGGGAGGGAGGGAGGGAAGAAGGAAAGAAGGAGGAAGGAAATTGTACTCTAAAGTACTTACAGTTAACTGTCATGTCTGTAATGACTTCATGTCTCAAAAATTACTACTAAAGGTAGACAAGGAAAAAGGGAGGAAAGGGGGAGAAGAAAGGAAGGAAGGAAGAATGAAAGAAGAACATGGAGAAGAGGTGAGTGTGATAAGAGAGGATAGAGAGGACATATCAGAAGGAAGATATGAAGCAAATAAAAGAAGATAGTGCTGGGAATATGGCCTAGTGGTAAAAGTGCTTGTCTCATATACATGAAGCCCTGGGTTCAATTCCTTAGCACCACATATATAGAAAAAGCCAGAAGTGGAGCTGTGGCTCAAGTGGTGGAGTACTAGCCTTGAGCAAAAATAAGCTAGGGACAGTGCTCAGGCCTTGAGTCCAAGCCCCAGGACTGGCAAAAAAAAGACAAAAAAAGAAAAAAGAAAAGAAATTCAAAAGAAGATAGCATTATTTGGAAATTTGGTGTGACAGACATATGAGGACTAAGGACAACATGGAGACTAGTGGAAGAGAGTACCAGATGGTCCTGCATATGTAAGAACTTATCAAGAGAAAGGATAGTGTCTTCCACAACAGGGAAAATTGGGTATCTACCTGAAAAAGAATGAAGTTTTACCCTTAACATAATCATGGTTGGAATGTCCTTCTGAAGTTCCTGAGAATCTGGGTGAGGCTTTGTTGTAAAACTGAGTGAGTGCTCTCTGAGTGTCTTACCATGCAATGCTGTCTCCAGGCCATGATCCAGTAAGAAGGCCCTCACAGAAGCTGGGCAGAGACTAGCCCTCGCACCTGCTCTCTTCAGCATTTCAGAGCCATAAATTCCTAGCCTTTGAAGTTAATCTGTGATGTTCAGCTATATCAACAGAAAGTGTCAACACAGCCATATACAAACATTAACTTGAAATGATCAAAGACATAATGTAAAAGTTAAAACTGTACAACTTTAAAAATAAGGAATAAGGAGAGTTTTTTGCATGTTGGATTTGGCATTAAATTTATAGACATGCACAAAAGGAAAAGTAAATAACTTGAATGCCATCAATTAAAACATTTGAATACCAAAGAACACTATCAAGGGAGTGAAAAGACAGCTTTAATATGAAAATGTTTGTGAATAATGTATCACAATATAATGTTGGGCTATTATCCAGGATATGTGAAGAAGTTTTACACCTAACAAAGAAACAAGTAAAAGGTGAGTGAAGTACTTATATATTTCTCTAAAAAAGATAAAACATCTATTTAGATAGATACATCTATTTAGAGTATCAATATCCAGATACATATTCTCTATATAAATATGGGGTATTGTATAACAGGCTTTATCCACAGGTGGGGTTATTGAGTCAAATTTCCCTAGAATCAGGGCATATAGCCAATATCTATAGAGAAGAGATAAGATAAAGCCTGTCCTACCAACTTTATATTGACCATATGTTAATTTCTGATTATTTTCATGTAGATTTTATTACATAATGCAGTTTACATAGGACCTAAAAAGGTTTGTTATCGTACTTATATATGATAGAGGAATTAAACATCTTGTAAATTATTTTCCTTAACTTGCTTATTTGGTCTGTATACTCAAACTCCAGTGTCATTAAAAAGAAGGATGTTTTATTCAGTGTAATGAATGAAGTTTGTGGGGCCCCATCTGACCACTTTTTCTCCAGGGATACCTAGTCCCTGAGCAGTTCATTTTTGTGTCAGAAAAACTTTTCCCTGGATGATAGGATGTGGCTGGTGTTAAAGAAATTTGTTATCAGTTTTTCTATTGGACCATGAATGAATTCTCCCACACCTCTCTCATTCCTTTTTGGCTGAGAAGTAGAAGACTTGAACAGACTGCTTCCCATGCTGGCTTCCTACTATCCTGACTCTTTCATGTTCACGAGTGAAGAGCCTAACTTCATGGGTTCAACATGCCTGAAGCTGTCATCTCACAGGCTGATGGCACTTCTCACAGCCTTAGCCTCATCGAAGGCAGAGGCAGGAGTGAATCATTATGTATTTTGCTGCTTATTTTGTTTAGAAGTAATAGAGGGAATAAAATCTTCTTGTCAGACATGATTGAAGGATCCCTTTAGCTGTAATTTTTCAAAACCAAAATGTTATCTTCCCAGTGAAGTACAGCTAGTGAGATTTTTTTTCTTTTCTACACCAGCTCTCGCTCAGAACCAAGGTTAGCCTCAAATTTTAGCACTCCTCATGCCTCAGTGTCCTTGGGTGCTGGCATTACACGTGTGAAGAAGCGTGTCCAGTTTCCAGGGAGACTTTTGACTTGTCTCTTACTAAGATGAGATATTAAGGTATTTTTTGAAAAGCTGTAGTTGTTCTACTTAACAAAGAAGAAAATGGACACAGAGATACAAAATGCCGTATCTCATTTAAAGTCAGAGGAAGGGCTGAAAACATAATGCATGTAATATAGAAGGTGCATGCTCTTAGCCTCTCTACTTGAATTGTTTTTCCCCCTTTCTCATCCTTTCTTTGGTGGCACTAAGGTTTGAACTCAGGGATTTCTGGTTGCTAGGCAGATTCACTATCACTTGAGTCATGCCTCCAATTCTTTTGATTCTGATAATTTTGGGGTTCATTCTTTAAGCAGGTTGGCCTTATTTATGGTCTTATTTGCACTTCCTAGCCGTAGCTAGGATGACAGGCACACATGACTATGTTCAGCTGTTATTTGAGATGGGGGTCTCATGAACTCTTTCTCCCAGTACTGGCCTCAGACTGTAGTTCTTCCAGTCTCCATATCCTGAGTAGCTAGGCAGAGGCATGAGCCACTGGTGCCAAATCTTTTCATTATTGTTTATTTGTGGGTTTTGCTTTGCTCTGTTGGGGATCAAACCCAGGCCCTTGCTATGTTAGACAAACACTCCAGCCATGAATCACATCCCCAGAAGTTCCATTGTTTTATAGTACAAATTGAAGGTTGATGAAATGATTTGATACACGCATGCATAGTGAAATAATTTCTACAGGTAAATAATGTAACTTATTCATCACCATCCATAATTGTGTCTTTTGTGTATGTGTTTGAGTGTGACTAAAGCATTTAATATCTACTCTCTGAAAATTTTCAGTATACAACATAATATTAAGTACAGCTTCCTGTTGTAATAAGAGCTCAGACTTACTTATCATCCATATGCAATTTTGTGCTCTGTGATTTTCTCCTGTCTGCCCCAGTAACCACCATTCTACTCTCTTTGTATTTATACACACACACACACACACACGTGTGTGTATATAGTTCATTTTAAGACTCTACCTATAAATGAAATTCGGATCTAGTAGTGTGGCTTAAGTGGTAGAGTGCCTGCCTAACAAGCATAAGGCCTTGAGTTCAAAACTTGGTACTGCCAGGAAAAAAAATGACATCAACTATTTATGTATCTAATTTATTTCACTTAGTATAATGTCTTGCAAGACTTCTGCACAGGACAATCTCCTTTGTTAAGGCTGAATAATATTCCCATGTACACATGCGGGGGGTGGGAGAAGGGAAGGTAACTCAATAAATCCTTCATCTGTCAACAGATAATTTTGATAGCTTGGATAACCAAGAGGGCAGGTAACTTTTGGAGATGTTTTTATTTCCCTTGAATATATACAGAGAAAGGGACTGCTGCATCAGATGGAAGTTTTGTTTTTAATTTTTTTTTTGTGGAACTTTGTTGCTTTTTTCCATAATGGCTGTACTAATTTACATCCCCACCCTCAGTGTACAAGGATTGATTCCCTTTCTCCATATGCTCTTCAATGCTTATCTTTTTGGTGGGTGGTCATTATTATGAACCTTCTTATTGAGCATGAGATGATATGAACTGTGGTTTTGATTTTTATTTTCCTGATATTCAGCCATATTGAACATCTCTGTGGTTCTCATGTCTGTGGCCCACTTTTCTGTCATCTTTGGAAGAATGTCTATTCACATCCTTTGCCAAGTTTTTAATGAGGTTATTTGTTTGCTTGCTACTGAGCTTCTGATATATTTTGCATATCAGCTCTTTATCAGATGTATGGTTTGCAAATACTTTCCCTCACTTCATGAGCCACTTTTTTCATTTTCTTGATTCTTTCTGGTCTAAACAAAGTTTTCTGTTTGTTTGTGGCAGCCCCATTTGCTTTGTTTTGCTTTTGTTATCCATTTTAGTGTTTGATAAAAAATAATTAATTGGCATGGCCAATATTGAGGAGCTTTTCTCTTATGACTTGTTCTAGAATTTTTATAGTGTCAAGTCTTACATTTAGATCTTTAATCCATTTGGGGTTGATTTTTATGTAGGGTGTAAGATAAGGGGCTAATTTCATTCCTCTACGTATGAATAGCCAAATTCCCCAGCCCTATTCATGATAAGTTTCTTAAAGATATTCCACATATAAGGATGGACCAAGATCTTTTTTTCTTACTGATTTACTATTTTTTTCATTAATAAGCTTAAGAGGTCTCAATTCAACATACTAGTTGATGAGTACAATGCATCTCCATCAGTGTCACTCCTGTGATCATTGCTGGCAGTACTAATGTTTGAGCTCATGCATGGTTTCATGCTTGCTAGACAGGTGTTCTACCACTGAGTTCTATCTCCATCCCCCTTTTTTTTTGCACTAGTTATTTTTGAAATAGGCTCTATTTGCGCCCAGGTGTATATCTGGACCATGATCCTCATTTTTCTTGCTTTTCATCATATCTTGGAAGACTGGCATGCTCCCCTACATCTCTTCACATGAAGTCTCATGGACTCTTCACGCTGGTCTGGAGCCACAATCCTCCTGACTCGGCTTACCTAGAAGAGAAGCAAGGATTACAGGTGCAATTCACTGGTGCCTGGCTCAGGTCTTCTTTCTTTACCTCCCCAACCAGATCATAAATTGGATTTTCAGAACATCTCAGTTATTTTTCTTTATCATTAATGGTTTCTGTATAGAATCTCCTTTGATCAGAAGTCACACATACAGAAAATATGATTGTTTTCAGAAACCTATTAGGAGAAAAGAGAGCCCTCAATCCTGTGTAGTAGTATAGAAATTTAAATTTTTCATTAAACATTTTAACTATGAGCATTTGCATAGGTTTTAAATATCTAATTTTATAATCTTATACAATATTTATAATAACTATAGGTAGTATTTTTAAAATCATTTGTTTAGTAATGAAAAACAGGGTTATGGAAGTATAAAACTTCCTGAGGGTCACACAGTTATAAAGGAGTATTTTCTTCCCCATAGCATCTTCAATTTTTATTTCTATTTTTTTGGAAACGTGGTCTCCAACCATCAAGCTGTTTTACCCTTCTGCTATCACAAAATCATTCCTCCCATTTTCCACCACACCTCTCTATCCCCATTCTAATTATCTTCCTCCACAAAAATCCTTCCAATGTAAATGCCTAAACTTTTCTAAGCTGAGAGCCCCACCCCACCCCCAAACCTTTCTGCCAGGTTAATATGGACAGGAAGAGCCCTTCTCAGGGCCCATGGCACTCCTGGCCAGGGACATGTCTACCATTTGCCTACTGTTCTTTCACAGACCAACTCTTCTCCCCTACCCCAGATCACAGGGGTCAGATGCAAATGATAAAAACACAAACAGAAATGAATGAAAGTGATTTTCCTCCTTGAGCACTTGCTTCAGGATGAGTGATGGTCCTCCCTTCTTTAATGCCTCATGTTCCATTAATGATTTTCTAAGAGAGAATGTAACATGTCAAACTATGAAACAGGCCCTGTGCCTTTAATACTTTTATTATTTATTTTCCAGGTCTTAGGACAATGTGGAAAGATAAAGAATGGGTGTCTCGGGGCTGGGGATATAGCCTAGCGGCAAGAGTGCCTGCCTCGGATACACGAGGCCCTAGGTTCGATTCCCCAGCACCACATATCCAGAAAACGGCCAGAAGCGGCGCTGTGGCTCAAGTGGCAGTAGTGCTAGCCTTGAGCTGGAAGAAGCCAGGGACAGTGCTCAGGCCCAGAGTCCAAGGCCCACGACTGACAAAAAAAAAAAAGAATGGGTGTCTCCTCAGAAAACAGATACCTTTCATTTCATAGGCCAACTATAGGCTTGACATGTAGGCAAAGGGAAGACCTTGTGTGGTTTTTTTTTTGTTGGTTTATTCTGTTTTGTTAAACTCCGAGAGTTTATCATTGCAAGATGAGGGGTGATTTTTGACCATTCTACTGTTTTACATGGTTTTTACTCATAACCATGCATTTGATTAATATATATTCATAAGTCATTGGTTAAATTTATAGATCAGGAGAAACATTCATATTGAAACATGAGAAACTCACGCAAAAATTAACTTTGAAATTAAAGATAGTAACTGAAAAGCCTACATTAATAAAAGGTAGATAAGAAATAAATTTACTATGCCATATTGGTCACAGTTGTTCCTATATTTTTCTATAGGCAGTAATATTTAAGGATGTAGTCAGAAATGCATTCTTGTTATTCCTTCTGACCCCCTACACACACTCTCTCTCTCTATATATATATAAAAGTTTTTATACTTTGTATATAAGTATATAGTATATATACACACTAAAGTATACATAACTACTATGTATATTAAGTATATAAAACATATATATAGTATATATGCACTATATATTACATATGGTAACATACATTGTATTATATAGTGTATATATGTATTGTTTTCAATTTGTGCATGCATCCTTTAAAAATTATTCATATTATAGACAGAAATACCCTAATCCACAAAATATTCTATAGGACATTGAGATGTTTTTAACAATCAAATACTGGGAAAGTAAGCATTTGAAAACTAAGCATGATTTTAAAAGAATGAACAAAACATAATGGAAGTTGTGACCCTGATCAAGATGCATTGTGTTCATAAATTCCCATGTTGAATTGAAATCCCTGTGAATAAGTACTTAAAGATAATACAAATTAAAATAAAAATTTAAAAATAAAAGTTATTTCTAGTCTATGTCAGAAAAAATCAAAATCAAGTGTTATATATTTTTGCATATAGTAAAGTCATTTCAATCTTCATTTTAATGTAGATTTTTATCACTGAATTAAATATGATATATAAAGTATCATTTTGAATGGGTCCATCAATTATGTCCTTTTTTCATAACTAATTTAAACTTAGTTCAATAATGTAAAGCATTTACTTAACGTAGATAAGTCAAATTTGCCTTTTTAGACATGTATTATGGGTGTAATTAAACACTGATAAAACCAACATCAGATTTAAAAGTTGTAACATATTGACACAAAGTAATGTATTTTGTGAAAATAATTTTGTATTGTGCAAAAAATAGACTGCAAGAATTATTTTCAAAATTCCTTAGGGAATTCATGTTAGATGGCACTATGATATAACATGTCATTTTAGCATTCATAGACTGAGAAAGCAAGATCAATTTAGGACAATCTAAAGTTACACGAATAATTCCAAGATCTTAGCATGCTGTAATTCTAGTCAGCCTTATTCTGACTCATATGCTATTATTGTTCAACAACTTACTCATTTGCTAATCACCTAACTGAGACCAAAAGAATCACTAAGCCAAATCACGACTGCACAGACTCATAAATAAAATAAATATTTGTTGTTTTTAAAAACTGAATTTTAATGTGGCTTGCTGCACAGCATAATTAAGGAAAAATAGACTGCCACAACCATAGTGGCTTTTGTTGTTTGCAACTGAAAGCCTTAACTCATACAGTTTCCGTTAGTGCTTCTCATTAACCTAGAAACTCCACAGCAATTCATTCCCTAGATAGTCTTAAAGCTTATACTACAAGTTTAACCACAGTGATTGGTACAGGAGATTGAACTGTGGTAGAAAACATACCATACCTGATTCACATGGATTTTAGAATCTTACAATCTGTGATGTGTAACAAGGGGAGAATCAATAAAGCAAATCTCAACAAATTTTACTGGCGATGAAGAAACAGACAGTGGATGACAATAAAAATAGGTTTATAAATCATAGATTTGGGTCATAGAATAGCTAGACTGTTCCTGGAGCCTGAGCATTAGTCGGTGTCTTATTGAGACAACTTCCTGGACACCTTACAAGAACCCTCTATTTCCTGATAATGGTTAGATTCCCTGGGAAGAGAGCCACTCAAACACCCAGCAAATGAGAGTTCCTTTCTAGAGATGTTAGCAATGTCATCACCAAGACCACAAGAACTTGATCTACACTCTGCCACAGCCAAGGAGTTTTCATTTCACAGCTCTGTGGAACTCCACAACTACTTTAGTCAGCAAATGTTCTACTGATCATATCTCAAACCTTGTTGGGTGCGGAATGCTTCCTCAAGCAGATGAAGTATGCTCATCATATAGCATAGTCCTGACAATAGAATGTGTGCTAATCAGTTTTCTATTACTATGAGAGAATGCATAGGATTATCAATTTAAAAAGAGGAAAGGTTTATTGGGGTTCATAGTTTCAGCGGTTCTATCCCATAATGAAACTGTTTTGCTGTTTTGGGGCCCTGATAAAGCTGAATGGCAGAGAGACTGAATATCTGTGCAGGTTGTGGAGCAAACTGCTAACCTTGTAGCAGCCTGCAAACAAAGAGAAAGAAGAAGAGATTGGCATCCTACAGTCCCCTTCTGGGGCATTTTCTAGCCCCAGGCTCCACAATGGCCTAAAGCCTCCCACTGGGCCCCATCTCTTGAAGGTTTCCATCACCAGCCAATAGCACCAATCTGGGGAACAAGCATTTAACACATTGGCCTTTAGGGAACACTTAAGATTCAAACTGGAGCCCACTGCCAGAATTTACTTAGCATAGAAGGTAGTTAAAGTCCTTTCAGCAGGACAGAGTAACTCTTTCCCGCATGGCAGGGGAGAGAAAGATGAACAGGACAACTTAGAAGGAAATAAATAGAATCATTGAAAGAGACAAGACAGATCTCAAATGGAAACTATAGATCAAAAAGTAAACAGGTTACTTTTAAAATGATCACTTGGCTCAGTTAATAGTTACCATTTATAACTTCACCTCCTATTGTTGGGACAGAGGGCCTTGCCTCTATGAGTGAAATATAAAAAGCCAAATAGTGAGCATTCTCTACTGAGATGACTACTGCTACCTCTCCTTACAGGGGAAGGCCAAGGAGATAGGGATGGAGAAGCTCTTTGTGGGGACCCTGCTCCTCTCTGTCCTTGCAGGGGTCATGACACAAGCAGGTAGGTCTGGAGCCCAGCTGGGAAATTCTTCCAGGTCTCTGAGGGAACAGGGTGTGGTGCCTTTTGCTGTGTCCACCACAAAAATACCTTCTGTTCAGGAAGGTATGAATCAGAGGTGGTGTCAAAGTGACCTATTGCAGTCTGAGATTTGACCTCAAAACTTAGCAGCTTGAAACAACAAACATTTACTGGCTCATATTTTTCTGTGGGTCAGAACACAGCATGAGGCTGAGCTGATGCTGCAGATTAAACGTCTCTCCTGAGTTTGCAGTCCGTGGAGCAGGGCTATAGTCTCCTCTCAAGGCTGCAGGAAGGGAGGATCTGCTCTCAAAACCACTTGTGTGGTTAGTCAGTATCACCTCTTGACAGTGTGTTTGGCTGAGGGCCTCAGTTTCTTAGTGCCTATTGGCTACAACCCCCTTTTAGCTTTCTTGCCTTTTCTGCAGAGCAGCTCATGACTTGCAGCTGACTTCTCTTGCCAAGAGAGAAAGTGTGCAACAGAAGAGCCACAGCCTTTGCATAGCTAGAGCTTAAAAATCACATCCCTCGTTCCTGCTGTATTCTATTCCTTAGATGTGAGTCCGCCCATACCTACAGAGAAAATTATTTTAGGATGTAGTTTTGAACCACCACAGATGTTGATAGATAAAGATATGCCTGATAGAAGGAAGTCCCAGGACTAGAGACAGGAGAAAGGCCTTTATTCATTATATGGGAACACCAATGCCAGTAAGGATAAAAAGGGATGGGAAAGTTGATCTTTTCTAGAAAAGAAAGCTGATAAACAAGTTGGAGTGGGAGCTCCTGATCCTTCTTAAGCACTTCATCTGGGTAACATGAGAGGAAGTAAGAGATCTTAGAAAGGGGTTGGACTGCAGATTTTCTCCTAGACAATTAAAGGAGCCTTGTGAAGTGGTTGAACTCTGAGCCTCAATTTCTCCATCTGTACAGTGGAATCACAAACAACATCTAGCTAGCAAAGAGTTGTTCTAAAGGGTGAGTTCAGTGACAGGCAAAAATGTACTGATGTTTTGCAATATTAGCTTTTTATAACCAGCGAACAGCTTTAGTGTTTGATACTCCCCTTGGCTTCCGCTTTTTCTTACATCCACTAAGGACAACTTCATCTCAACTTTGAGACTTTTACTTCTCTATTTTATTATTATCAGTAATAAGTTATCCAACATCTCATTTTCTGGCTAGTGGTTCTATTTTGCAACAGGTTCATATAATGACTAGGCTACCCAGCAGGAGGTAATTAGATCACAGGGCATAATTGAGCCTCCTAATTCTCCTTTGTATCAGTGAAAGTTTGGAATTCTCTCTCCTTCCCTCTGTCTCTTTCTCTGTCTCTCTCTCTCTTCCTCCTGTTGTCTGACTCCCTCCACCCCCCACCTCTCTCTAAGTGCTCTGTGCTGTGTTCCTATTCTTTGTCTAGGTTTTTTTAAACAAGCCAGTACCTAAGGAAATGGGAATTCATGCTGTTTTTCCATTTCCTACAATGAAGCAAAACTAGCTCACTTCAAGACTTCATATGATTTCTAGGCTATGTCTCCCTTGATTCAGTTAGTTATAATTCTCTAATTTATTTTCCAGCATATAGTATTTGTTAAATTTACTTTTTAAGCAAGAAAAAGAATGGGTTTTTATAAGGATTACACTCTCCTATTTTCTTGTGGGCCTTTAGAGGAAACAATAAGTCAATGATAAGTAATTCTGTGTTTGTATGTTGCTGCCAAGGAAACAGAATCCTAGTCTTGCCCTTGAATGCAGGAAACTGCCAAAGGGAGAGGGCTGGAGGGTATGGAAGGGTCCTGGAAGGGTCAGAGCTAGGTGGTTTGCACACTGTGGCACACTGTTTTGTGTCTCAGGCTTTGTGCTAACTGTGAGTGTTGGACCATCAGAGTGAAGCCAAGGCTTAAGATAAGCCATGAAAGTTCTATCTAATGGAGTATCAGTGAGTCATGCCTGTGATCCCACCCAGATAGTCAGGAAGACTGAGATCTGGAGGACTAGAATTTAAAGCTAGCCTGATCATAAGTGTCTGTGAAGATTCCATCTCCAAAAGAGAACAAGGTTGGAGGGAGGTATCCCTCAAGTTGATAGAGTACCCCCAAGTAATCAAGCCAAATAAACAATAGTCTCTGAGTTCAAACTCCAGTACTTCCAAATATATCTAACCCTAGCCATCAGTGTTCCCTAGGAGACATCTCAGGGTCTGGTCAATGGTGGGAGAATTTGGAGAGGGATGTGCATTATTCCTAATGATCAGCCAGCAAGTTGGCTCTGTTTCATTTTCTGTGACTGGCCTTTCCTCTTTTATCCAGTAGAAGTCAGTAAAGCAGGTGTAGGTGGAGTTGATAATGGACCTCCTTAATTTACTTTCATAACAAGACAACTTAACCCAAACATGCCTTTAATACTGGCATTTGGGCTCATAGTTATTGAGGTAATGCCGTTAGGGGAGCTCTATCAGTATACTATATATACTGTCAGGAGGCAGTTGCAGTCCACAGTAGGAGCAAACCAAACCACAGAGTTGATAGAATTGTTTTTTAATCGCATTGTCTTTTCTCCAGACATGACAGGGAAGGTATTTATTTTCCCTCAAGAATCAGCTACTGCCCACGTATCCCTGATGCCTCTGGTGAGGAAGCCTCTGCACAACTTCACCTTGTGTCTGAAGGCCTTCACAGACCACATCTGCCCATACAGCCTCTTCTCCTACAGCACTCCATCCAGGGACAACGGGCTGCTTCTCTTTGTTAACAAAATGGGAGAGTACATACTGACTATTGGGAATTTGGATGTCACTTTCAAAGCCCCAGTGACTCCTTATATCCCTGTCCATGTCTGTGTGAGCTGGGAATCTGCCTCTGGGATTGCTGAATTCTGGGTGAATGGGAAGCCCTGTGGGAGAAAGGGTTTGAGGAAGGGGTATTCAGTGGGGGCCCAAGCAAAGATCATCTTGGGACAAGAGCAGGATTCCTTTGGGGGTCGTTTTGAGGCAAAACAATCCTTTGTTGGGGAGATATGGGAGGTGTTGTTATGGGACCATGTTCTGCCCCTGACAGAGATGTGTGAATGGTGTTACAGTGGTAACATCCTGAACTGGCAGGCCCTGAGTAACGAAGAAAGTAGCTATGTGGTGACTAAGCCCAAGCTGTGGGTTTAGGCTTCATTCTCTCCATCATGCACCATGTTCAGTGATAATCACATAAGCTCCAAGATTAAGTCAATTGAATTTTATTCTGGCTCTTTAAGATGGTGCAATCTGCATTTTTTGAAAAATAAATATCAATGCAAAGGCCTTTGATACCTACTAATTATTGTTACAAAAAAGTAACTTTGGATGAGTGGTATCATAATTGTTCTCAGCACAAACCTATAACAACTCAGGGGAAGCACACTTTTAGTACTGGACACCAATTTATTTATTTATCTTTAGTTGTACAAAGAGGTTTCAGTTCAGTGTGTGTGTGTGTGTGTGTGTGTGTGTGTGTGTGTGTGTGTGTGTGTGTGTGTGTGCTGTTACTGGGACTTGAACTCAGGGCCTGGGTGCTGTCCCTGAGATTATTTTTCTTAAGGCCAGAGCTCTGCCACTTGAGCCACAGCATCACTTCCAGCTTTTCCTAAGTAGTTTTTTTTTTTTGGGGGGGTGATAAGTGTTTCATGGATTTTCTTGCTCAGGTTGGCTTCAAACTGCCGTCCTCATATCTCAGCCTCCTGAGTAGCTAGGCTTATAGGTGTGATCATGCCACCAGCGCCCAGCCAACATGTCAGTTTTGGGGTGCAATAAATCTTGATTAGTATCTCCCTTTTCATCATTCTCACCCACCTCTCAACCGCCATCCATCTCCTCAATTTACCTGGTTCCCTTTTCACATATGGACATTGAATATTGTGACTGCATTCGACTATACTTCCTCTCTCCACCTGTCGACAATCTTGCAGAATTCTGTGCACCTGTGGAAGATTCAACAACCTATAAAAATGATGTGTCTTCTGGGACAAGATCTTATAAATGCGTTATTTTAGAGTGTGGGACTTCCAAAAGGAAAGTCTCAAAAGGGGCTTTCTTAAGAGCAAAGTTGTGAAAGTGTTTCCCTGTACCATCTCAGAAAAATCAGAGTTAGCCTTAGAGAATCACAAATAAAGGCAAAGTTAAGCCCCAGAGATTCCTCTTCATACCCACTCTCAAAGTTGTTCTCTTAGAAGTAAAGCTGTTCTGAGGAATCAAAATCTTTTATTCTTTTAGGCCCCCATCAATGCAAATTTCCTTTCTTGTCTGTTTTCCCACCAGGGATTCCTAGGCCCCAACTTATTTTCAACAGAGATACTTGGGCAATCATGGTAGATAGGAGATAGATTTTTTTCCATCATTCTTTTGTAGACGAGAAAACTTTTGGCAAATGTGTGACTTTTTTCTCCCTCCTTCCCATATAATTTCCAAATCTCAATTTTTTTTCATAAAAAAGCAACATAAGTTTAAGGTGATAAGAGTCTGCAAACTCTCAGACTCTTGCATGGAAAAGCATTCAAATCTAAAGTTTAAATTAAGTACCTAAAAATTCACACAATACAAGATCATCAATGTTACAATGAAAGAGGTAAGAAAACATGAGTATCAGGTCATGTTCTGTATATACAAGAAGGAAACGTCATAGGCTAATTTTTGTATCTGAAACAGCCAAAGTTAATACTCAGGGTATTAATAAAATTAATTTTAAAATATCTTTGGCTATTGCTATGGTCTTAAATATAATATAACCTATCCTAGAAAGCAAAAATAGGTAATTCAGAGCAAGATGTGGCCAAGTTGTTTACAAACACTGAAAGTAAATCCAGACTTCATGAGGGAGCAGTTCTTATGTGAACCTCAACAAAATTGGGGGAAATATTTATGAGTCTCTAAGGCAGGTGAGAATGTTTAGAGATGCTGATATTTCTTATGGAGTGTCAGGGTCTGTTAGCCTTGTCACTCCCCAAAGAAGGAAATGATGAGTGTGAAAAGGTAGTTTTCATTGTGTTCCCGAAACATCCTGTGTACCAACCACATCCTCCTTGATCTTCCTGACATTTGGGTTGATCTTTCTACCCATTACAGTCACTGTGCAGCCCTATTCTCTGCCATAAACCACTCAATGTCAATGAGGTACCCCTTTGCTTATGATTTCTACCCACTTCCCTTTGAGTGAGTGGCATCTAGTCACCACTCTAGTGGTAGCCGGTGAGACTAGTAGGCGACCTAAGAGACTGATTATTAAAACCAAGATGGTGTAGCTATAACTCATTGTCAGAACACTTGTCCCACATGCATAAGGCAATGGAGTTTAACACCCATCACCACAAGATTAAAAAAGTTAATATTTCTTTTAGAAATCAAATTAAGAAGTTAACCTTTAATACATCCAAGTGGAATTCCTTTATGCAATCATACCACCAAGTTTTGCAGTGCACTCTGGGTAGAGGACAAATGATAAGATCTATCACTTTTTAGATTAGGCAAAGAACCAGCTGCACTATGGTAGATGATATGGTAGGTCTCTTTATCTGTGGCAGATATGTTCCAAGATTGCCAGGGGTGTATAAAACTATAGGTAGTACTGACCTGCCTATATGCTGTTTAACCTACCCACCATACATTGCACTTAGAAAGTTTAATTTATATCATGTATACCAATGGGTGGATAGCATACACAACATAGATACCCTGGACAAAGGGATGAATTATGTCTCATGTGATATAAAGCAGGACCATGCTAGATTTCACTATGCTGCTCAGAGATGTGCACAATTGAAAGCAGGAATTCTATGTTTCTGGAACTTGCCACTTAATATTTTAGAACACAGCTGTCCACAGATAACTGAAACTTCAGATCAGGAGAATGTGCTGACAGCCAACTGCCAAAGATTCTAGGCAAGAGATTTTTTGCTAATAACACGGCAAAGGGCATCCTTGACCTCCTTGTTCCTCAAAGTATACACCACTGGGTTAAGAAGCGGGGTAAAGATGGTATAAGTCACTGAGATCAGCTGGTCCTGATCCCTCGTGTTCTCTGACTTCGGCTTTAGGTAGGCAATGGAGGCACAGCCATAGTGGATGATGACCACAGTGAGGTGGGAGGCACAAGTTGCAAATGCCTTCTTCCGCCCCTCAGCAGAGGCAATCTTGAGGATGGTGGAGATGATGAGGATGTAAGAGATGAAAACCAAACCCATAGGCACCACAATAACCAGTGAACTGATGAAGAAATTAATTAGGTCATGTAGACTGGTATCAGCACAGGAGAGTTTCATAACCGGACGGATATCACAGAAATAATGTGCCACCTCCCTACCACAAAATGGCAGCCTGAACACAGACGAAATCTGAATGATGGCAACCAACAGCCCAATGCTACAGGCCCCCCACACTAGCTGAATACACACCCTCTTGTTCATAATGACCATGTACCTCAAAGGATTACAGATGGCCACATAGCGGTCATACCCCATTGCTGTGAGCAGAAAGCAGTTGTTGATAGCCAGAGTGATAAAGAAGAACATCTGGGTGGCACATCCAGCCAAGGAGATGGTTTGGCTTGAACCTACAAGGCTGGCAAGCATCTGTGGGACGATCACTAATGTGTATACAGTCTCTGAAGTAGAAAGCATGCTAAGAAAGAAGTACATGGGAGTATGAAGGTGATGATCAATGCTGATGATTGTCACAATGATGACATTTCCAGTCAGAGTTAAAAGGTACAAAGTAAGAAATAGCACAAAGAGGGTAAGTTTGTGTTCATGAAAGCTGGAGAAACTTTGGAAAAGAAACTCACTCACCAGTGTGTCATTCTCTCTCTTCATTGAGTAGAACATCCAGAAATAGTAGACTTAAGCCAATCAATCAGAACACATCAGTGCTTTGAGCAGGGGATTCTAGGAGAAAGAAGTGACAAGAAGTGTATTCCTTGATAATGCCAAATTAATAAGGGAATTGGTTTCTCTACCGGTAAAAGCCAGCAAAACATTCAGGACACAACCTAAATAGACCATGCATAAAGTTATGGAAGAACAAACAGGGATGGCACCAGGTGGAAGAAAAGAAGACACCCAGGGCAAGTGTGGAAAAGATGGCCTGGTGATTTGGGCTGTAGATGTTAAAGGGAAACTTGGAAAGAACTTCTTAATATTATAGATTCATATTTCAGAGAAATGTGTTGAAATCAGAGTTTTGATTATCTTCTTAATAATCTTCCTCTCTGGGTTGGCAAACAAAACAACGTCTCTTCCAACATCATATGTGCTTGTTTTCTATGCTTGTCTGTGTATTTTATGAACCATTTTCCAAACTATTCAGCAGCTGCAAATGCCTGACAGTCTCCACATTTTTTTTCAAAAGGAAATGATCCTGTTTCTTCAATACTCAACTCAAGCATCCTGTTCCTCAGAAAATCTCAGGATGGAACCCAGCCTCTAAGTCCAAGCCATGCTGCTAACTAAGCATGATCCAGTTTCTTGTTTTGGGGCAGTGTGAAATGTCATGCATTTTCTAGCCTGTGCTTTGAACTGAAAGTTCACAGGTAGTTTGCCCCATTACTAAATTTTATTTCCTAATTTCTTTGGAATTATAAACTTGGTAGCTGTGGAGAAACTTAGTTTCTTACCTTTATTCTCTGAGGAGTTACTGAGAATCACAAAGCTCTCATTTTCAAAGCTGGTTTAATTATCATCCTCATAGTCTCATAGCATCTTTTGGCATTTATACAAAAGATATTCCATATAATACATTTCACATTTTAGTTCTAGTGCTAGAGTGGTTTGTCTTATACCACCATTACCTAAGAAGCATCATGACCACAAAATAGATAAGAAAGAAGACGTTTTTCTGTTTTACTGAGAAGTAATTTATTTTCTCTTCATTTTGAATGAAATTACACACTGGGATAAAAAGGAAAATATGGGAAAAATTCAGGACAAGTGAAAAGGTTTAGTAATGTTATATCTAGATCAGTTGATGGAGTATTAGTATGTAAGTGTCCTCTACCCATTCCTGTGACTTTAATATTTTGAGTTCCAGTTGCCTATTTTAAGGCATGTATGTATGAAAACCTTTTCTTGGTATTTATTTTCAAGAGTGGAGACCAGAAATAATGTAAGTTAATAAAGGAATAATGAAATTAACTCTAACATATCCATGTTAGAATAGCTAAGTGGCCATCATAACTTTATGAAAAGCTGACATGGAAAAATATGATAGAAGGAAGGTAGGTAGCTATGTAGACCATGGACTACAGTTTGGCAAAAAATAAGAAGAAAAAAAAAGGAAAGCAAAGAAGTAATTATCAAAGGAAAGAAACATTTAATGGCAAAAAGGCCATTTAAGAAGTTAGTATATCAAAATGCTAAAAATAATTTTCAGAGTAATATGTGGGGAATCTGAACATAATTTTTCCTTTATGTTCTCTATGTAATACAGATTTTCATACTTAATTATTCCCTCATGAACACAAAAACAAAATTGCAGATATTTCTCCAAGGTGGAAATACATCATTAGCTCAAGGGCTGAGAGAAAAGGAGCAAATAGTATGTTAATTTACCTTGGAGAAAGGAGGGCTGGCAGTGTAATTCATGAGAAGATGAAAGTCTCTGAAAAGGCAGTATATAAAAATTTTGAGTACCCAAGGTCCAGATCCAGGGGAAATAAACTTCAAGTTTTTAAAGTTTGTAACTAGTAAAATGAAAGACTATAGAGAGTTCCAGCAGTTTAAATTGGCAAGTGAGACACTTATCACAGACACAAAATTTAGTGGAAAACAACAACAACCACAACAAAAACCCTCAGCAACCAAGATGAATAACATTTCAATATTAAAAATTTACAAATTAAAGTAAAATGTCATGATTAACCAGATACTATTAGCCAGGACTTAGGCTATTATATTACAAACGTGGGAATGGAGGCAAGTACTTGAAAGCAAATTTTGGAAATCCTTCCTAAGATTCTGAAGAAGAGAAAAATCCAATACCGTTTTCCAATATGAAGGAAAGTATAAAGCCAAATCGGTGCTAATTTTCCTTGCAGATGTGAGGATAAGAGAGCCTTTACCACTCCCGTATATCCAAGATATGATATATTGCTGAACAAGGTAAAAACAAATATTTAGGTAACTGGAATATCAATTCTGCCTATACTTGGGGGATGAAAATAAATACATATGTTCAGTTATGGAAAAGATGGATTGAGCAGAGGCATCTCTGCACTTCTGTTGCCTGTCTCATCATCCCTCAGGAAAAGGATGACAGAAGCAGATGAGTGCTAAGGAAAGTGGGGGATGGGGACAGTCAAAGCAAAATGTCAGCCTCTTTCTGGGGAATCCCAGTCACAGAGAAAGCAGAGTTTATTTAATTCCAATTTCTGTTCCCTGTTTGGCCTCACATGCCTCTGCGTCCCTAAAAATAAAATAAAATAAACACTTCAAAATATTTTCTTCTAGAGAAGTGATTTTCTTCCTAGACCTAGAAACCAATTCTAGGCAAGAAGTTAATCTTTTTCATTTTATTATGTAAGTCTTTCGCATTGGAAGCATGTTGAAAAAGAAAGTCTGTGCGTCGTAGTTTTGACCCCATCACATAGAACCAAATGGCAGGGCTCTGGATAGGGAGGCAATTTTAAAAGCACAGCAATCCCCCAAAATAGCCCCCCAAATTCTGCATCAGTGCCTCTGGTGATTACAAATTCATTACCTTACAAGTTAGTATAATCTTCTCTTTTTTTTTTTTTGGTAAAATACTAAATTTACATAGAAAATCCAAACCAGACTTTTCAGATTATAAAAGTGCTCATAGTCAGTGTGGGGAGGAATCAACCAAACAGAAGAGCATACACAGAAAACCCAGTTTTCTCCTTCTTTCACATTCCCTGGTCTAGAAATAATGATTTTGGTTTTGTTGTTATTTATGCTGGCTAGAAGTTTTCTACATTTGACCATACCTATTCCTATGTCATTTCTGTGTTATACAAATGGAATTAGACTGTACATACCGATTCATGTATAGGTTTCTTATTTTTTTCCCACTGACGATTACATCTTTAATACTTTCTGTAACAATACTATATATCTTACTCCTTTTATTTCCAGTGATGCATATAATTCCATTATGCATACGATTCCATTATACAGAAGTCCTGTTATGAATTCTACCCTTGATTACCTTTAATTCTTAGACTATGTTACTTTCTTCTGCTGTGACATCTGTCTCCTGGCTACTTCTCACCTCCCACATCATTCTACCTTGTAATCCTTCTCCAACCCAATAGGAACCAATGGACTCCTGGACTTCGTGAGCCCACGGCCTAGAGACTGGCCCCGTGAGGGAGCTGGGGGAGGAGCAGCAATTTTTAAGCTGAAAATTTCAGCTTATTTTGTTTATTTTTTTTTTGTTTATTTTCTCCGAAAAGGAGTCAAACCCTGTGCCCTAAATCTCCTGGGACCATCCTATTGAAAATTCCTCTGATACTTACAGGTAAAAATGATGCAAACCAAGAGCTAGTCTCATGGGCTTCATTAGGAACTTTGGTAACTGATGAAAGAGATGCTTTCATTTGTTTACTGATTTGGGGAAATTGTTTGGGTTTCAGCTATCAATGTGACAAGTATCTAAGTAAATTATGAGTACTGTATAAACTACCAAGGAAAGACACTGCATTTTAATCTCAGAATTAAAAAGCACCTAGCTTTCTAAGAACTTTTTTTGAATAAGTAAGATCAGGGCAAACAAGCAAATGGTGATCTGGGTTAAAGGTGTCTTCTGTCCAGCTTCAATCTTCAGCCAGTATCTCACTGATGAACATCCTAGCCTTACTGTCCCATTTGGATGAGATCCACCCATCTTACACTTGAAAAGGGCGGAAGACTACCTTTGTTCATGCTCTGATCTGGACAGGGTGAAACAGTATAGATTCCTAAGAAATTTAGTTTCTGCTTCATTTTGACCCTCACCCCAAGCTGTTGAGCTGCCTCAGCTCTCCCCATAAAAGGCTGTGAAATTTTTCTGTCCAGGTGAAGCATTTTACTTTTGGAACAACATTATTTCCTCTCTGATTTTGAAAACGAATGCATATTGGGCACAGAAAATACAAAGAAAGGGAAATAAGTCACTTATTATCACTAACAGGAATCAACCATCACCAACATTTTGGTAAATATTTTAAATACTGTTTTCTTATGATATTACACAAGTGTACTGGTTTACAAGGACATCAATTTGGATTTATGGAAAAGAAAACAACACCAGGGACCATTATTACTTTTGAAGCTGCTAGAGTTTGAATGGGTCCTTCAAACTTCATGTGCTGATAACTGAGTCTCATATTAATGGCATTTATTGGTGGAGCCTTTGGAAGATAACTAATGTTTTAAGTTAGGTCAATAGGATGGAAACTCATGATGGTATTCTGGACCTTGTAAGGAGGGGAAAGGAGACCAGAACTAACACCCGTTTACTGTTTTGCCCTCTAAGGTCCTTTCTTACATTATGATGAAGTATGAAGGCCCTCACCAGATGCTGGCACCATGTTCTTGAAATTCCCCAGATCTGGAAGTGCAAGCTAAATAAACCTTTAAGAAAAAACAAAAGATCCAGTCTTTCATACTCTGCTATAGTAACAAAAAAATTTGACTTAAGACAGTAGCCCCTCTCCTTTTTCTCTTCTATCTGGTGCTCTACCACCTGAGTCAGGCCTCCAGTTCTCCCCTTTCTCTTAGAACAATATGAGAGCATGCTATACACATTTCTTTGCATCTATTTGGGCTTTTCTCTTAATATATTGTGAATCCTTCTCACATCAATAAACATTTTTTCTACATTACAATTTTCGTTCATAAAATAGGATTACATTACACTATGCTTTGGATCCAGCTTCATCCACACATTGCATTTAATTGGTAAGTCTTTAAAGTCTCTTTTCCTCTAGACTACTGTTTCTCAAACAGTGGCACTGTTGGCATTTGGGAACTGACAACTCTTTGACGATTGTGGATGTGGATAGTAGCAGTGATGACAGGTTGTACTGTATATTTCAACATGTTTGGCAAGATGCATGGCCTTACTCATGAGATGTCTTATGTTTGTGACATCCTTCCTCCTTCTTCCACTGCACTGGAGAAAGTGTGTGTGTGTGTGTGTGTGTGTGTGTGTGTGTGTGTGTGTGTGTGTGTGTGTGTGTGCTGGGTTGGGGCTTGAACTCAGGGCCTGGGCATTGGCCCTTAGGTTTTTGCTCAAGGCTAGTCCTCTACCACTTATGCTGCAGTTTCACTTCTGTTTGTTTGTTTTGATGGTTAATTGGAGACAGAAATCTCTCAGGTTTGTTTTACTGCAGCTGGCTTTGAACCATGATCTTCAACCTCCTTAGTAGTTAGGTTACAGGTGTGAACTGCAGGCTTCCCAGCTTGGAGAAAAACAAATTAAAATGTCTTTCATATCTCTATATTATCAAAGATTTCATGGAAGGCAAACATTATTCTATAATACTGATTGTCAATTTTATTTCATTGCCTAATTAAAAACCAAGTCCTAGATGTCATTTATTTATTGTGTCATTAATGTCATCTCTTCTATATTTCTTGGAAGGTAATTCTAAAGGCTTGATTAGATTCAGGTTAAATTTATTAAGTTACATGATACTGGATACACTATTAGCTGTTTATGAGTATGCTAAACTGTGGACTATTAAAATGCGTCCAGAAACACCTAGTCATTTACTACATAAGAGTAGTATTGTTAACAGTGAACAGCATATGTGATGGGGTCAGAGAAGACCACATCACCTAGTGACTCATAGCCATCTTAGTTTGTGCAAGTTCCATTTTCACAGTGTTAAATATCTTTCAGGATGTATCCCTGTCATTAAGCGGTGCGTTACTATATATAAGTTTACCATACACACACATTATAAAGCTTACAGACACATAGGCTTCAGATTTATCAGATCAAAATACACAAAAAGACATATTACAGAAAAACCTATGGTTGTTTATCTGAAATCCAAATGCAACCCCAATCAGGAAACTCATGTTTTCTCATATCCTCATTCAAACAAATCTAATGTCAATACATCATACTGTACCTGGTCGATGGAAACAACTTTTATTTGTTAAACAATAAAATCTGAATACACACTACTAACTAGCATTTTGGGTGTCAATAACTGGATCTTCCATTCAAAGGAATCACATAACCATTTATCTTTTAATTTATTGATAACTTTGTCTCAACTAATTTTTATTATGGGTTATAAAACTGCTTCATTATGTCATTTCTTTTACATTATTCAACAGAATTCCTTTGGACAGAAAGAATTTCTTGCATCAATTAGGTCAGCAGAATAAGCTAGGAATAAGCAACTCCTAGTTCACAAACTCTGAGACTAGTATGACTTCCAAGATGGTGAATTGGGGAAAATAATTCACTTTTGATTTGTTAGTGATGCCAGACTAGAAAATAGTCTTACTCTAGTATAATTAGGCCTAAAGTTTTACAGGGATGGGGAGTGGCAGGAATACGCCATGGGTGGGAAGAGCTACCTATAAACTGGAGCAAATAAGTACTTAACGAAAGCAGAAAAAATTAAAGTCCTGTAAGTAAGGGTTAGATGATGGTGAGGGACAGAGAGAGAGAGAGAGAGAGAGAGAGAGAGAGAGACAGAGACAGAGACAGAGACAGAGACAGAGAGACAGAGAGAGACAGAGAGACAGAGAGAGACAGAGAGGGTCTACAGCTAATAAATCTATGATTTCCTTTCAACCTAGCCACAAATTTTAAGTACTTAAAATAAATTTTGCAAGTACTTAAAATAAACTTTTCAAGTATCTCTTCATGCATGTTCCATGCAGAACTAAATTGTCTTTTTTGGGAGGACTAGGATTTTTTTTTGTTGTCCCTAAGGACATCTTAAAAGTCAGAGCAAAGGAGAACCTCCCTCAGTCACATGACTGGGCGGAAACTTATCTACAGATGGTGACTTGGCAGCACTAGGAATTCCATCTTCCTTTTCATTTATTCACTTCATTATGTTGTATTTCCACTTAATTAAATTTATAGTTAAATACCCTGTGGTTAGAACAGTGGAAAGAGGATTGCAAAAACCGTAGTATCTTTCCCATATTTTACATATTCTGAGGAGGGCTGACAGGCCATCAGTCATAAAGGAAAATATTCTATGATATGAATTACCATTAGAGTTAACTAAAGCTTATGTATTGGGGACCGGTCTTTCTAAGTACAGATGCAAATGTGAAATTGGTGATTCCCACAAAGAATGAACATTTGGAGATAAAGAATTGTCCAGCACAGTTTAGTGTTCTTTGGTATACACACAGACACACAGAAACACACACACACACACACACATATATATATATTTACCTCTAAGGAAGGTAAGGATGACTTACTGTATTGCAACACCTTGATAGAATAATCAATGAGTTAATTGCTCATTTATTCCCTCTAATTAATGCTTATTGAAGATTTACACATGCTTTACCCCATGATAAGCACCAGGTAAGGGGCAATGAATCAAATTCATATAGCCACTGACTTCAATGAGTATGTGATGAGGAGTCAGATAAGGAAAGATGCTTATTTCATATGCCATGATACATGCTTTTATAGGTAAGAATAAAGTAATATAAGAAAAATAAGCAACTTTCTGGTATACATCATACTAATTGCTTACATCCACCAGGAAGTGAAAAGTATATGGAGATGACCAGCCTAGAATATTTACTGTTCAAAACATTACTACATCTGTGATTTCTACTGGGAAGGAGCTTGCAGGTGTGGGCATTTTGAACATAGTATACATCTGTTTTGCAAAGGGACCCACGAGAGCCACTGAATCTGGTGACTTGGTGAATTCAGACTGTCAAGAGAGCATCATTGTCCCATCATTTCAACAAGTGATTAGCCTAAATAACAAAAGTAACCACCTGCTCTCTGTTGCACTAAGCTGATTTAATTACCTACTCATTACTCTGTTTGTTGATACATGTACTCTTTTTTTTATTGCTTTTTTTCCCTCCTTGGACTACAGAATTCTTAAGAGTACTTGGTCCTTTGTTCTTTCCTCAGTCTTCAATCTTCCCCTTAAACAGCAACATAAACACCAACCACTACCAAAACGGCAGCAGCATCATACTTTAGTTCTCTGCCACAGATTAATTGCTCACGTATGTAGCTCATACAAACTATTCTGTGGGGTTCAGGCTTCTCAATCCATAAAATGAAGAAATTTAAATTGATTATAGCTAAAGTTCTTTCTATTTCAACACTGATGACATTTTCAAGACATGATTAAAAAAAAACTGATTAGGAAACTGGGGATAACACCCCCTCTACAGTCACTTTTAACAAATGTCCCCCACTCACATCACTCCTACTACCTTTAGCTATTCCACTTTCAACTTCTTTCTTTCTTCAACTTCCACTTTCAAATCTGTCACCACCGCCTGCTGCTTTTCCTTTTCACCTCTGTCAGCTTTGAGACACAGGCACAGAAGGCGAGGTTCCTGTGTGTCCTGTACTGTCAGCCTGGAGGCCAGAGAGGAGAATAAGACTTATCTAGCAGTCAGCAGGTGTTAGTGCTTTTTGGGGCACTCTCATAAGGCCATATTGTCTAAGTAACTAGCTGTTATCCTCTTGAACTCTTACATTCTTACTTGCCAGAAAATGTTTTGATGTCAGACCTACAAATAACCTTAGAGCACATGTAGTCAAAACTTTGCATTTCATAGACAAAACTGTCTTGAAAGGAGGCTTAACTTGTGAGGTACAAACATGAAATCATTAACACTTGATATGTGTTGGGAGGTAAAGGTTGGTGACCACACCACCTATGCTTCTGTCTTCCAAATGCATCTACTTCTTCACTTAGAGGAGAGGACAAAGGATGAAAGGGGAAAAAAGACAACTATTGTAATGATTCGCTGTCAGCTCCTCATTTTGTTGTAACTACTGCCTTGTAAGTGAACATAAGATTGTGATGTGCCACCTCTTTAAAGTTATCCTTAAGTACTTGTACAAAGGGGTTTCAGTCCAACATGTTAGTTTGTGAGTACAGTGCATCTTGATCAATGTCACCCCGTCCCCTTGTTAATAGCTGTCACCATTTGTCTGATTGATCATACTTTCTCATTTGTCAGTAGGCATTGTTGTAGAATATCTTTGTGGATTCTTCATTGTAGAAAGGGTGTGGCTCAGGTTGAAGAGCGCTTACTGATCAAGCACAAGACCCTGAGTTCAACACCCAGTACCTCAAAAAATAAAAGGAGCTATCTACCTGAGGTTTCCTCAGCCCTCATTGCACAAAACTTACTTACTAACATCTTGTTGTTTGAGTCTCCATCACTGGAAGAGGGGTCTTTTTCAGGAACATGGGCAAAATGGCTGAAGTTGTTTTCAGTGTCTGTGTATACTGAAACCATGGGACACATAAGTAAATGCCACTTAAAATGGGGCAACATAGGCAAACCCTAGCATACTTCTCTCATATCCTTCACTTCTTTCTTTTTTTACCTACCATTAGGTTCTCTACTGGTGTAATGTCTTATAAATCGTGGCACCAAAAATATAGACATGAATTCTCAACTTATCGCAAGTGGAATGAATGGTTCAATCATCCAAAATGTTGTGGCAATACTGCTGGAACACTATGCTGAGAGCCTTCTTTCTCATGTCTGAAACTACTGGCCATTCAAACCTCATTTCAAACCCTGACTGTGTCATGCACTGCTTCATGAAAACAAGGGGTGCTAGCTATAGCTACTACATGGATTCCTCTGAGTAGTCATTGGAACAATGTGCAGTGTCCAGTAGTTGGAACATTAACAATTACTGTTAATATTCTCTATTTGTGATTGTTTGGAATATATCCCAGTTTCTTCATTATTATTTCTGCCTCTGGAAATCAAGTTGTTGACAAAGTTACTATGTTTAGGAGAATCCCTCTGTACTTTACAAAATATGTATTCAAAATATTATCATGCACATGGTAGCTGCCTAATAGCGAACAATAGAGTATAATTTGATCCAATGTACATTTCTGAGAAGGAAGTTAGTCCCTATATTATCCACAAATCATGAATTAATGCCATTATAACAGAGAAGTTAGTTCAAACACCATTTTCCTACTATGTTTTTGTTTTGTACTACCAAGGAACAGCAACCGAGCAGAGATGTTACTTGCACAATGGGACACAGAAAGATAAAGTTTGCTATACACAGGCTCTTCACTGCCAAGTTTTCTTGGCTTAGACATTGTTAGGAAACCGAGTCATGAGTGCTAGGAAAGATTAAGTGGACAAAAGGAGAGAAAGAAGGTAGAGACCTCAACAGACCACAACAGCCTTTTTGTAGTTAATTGGATAGAAGAGTCTCATGGACTTTCCTACCTGGGCTGGCTTTGAACTGTGAGCCTCAGATCTCAGCCTCCTGAGTATCACAGATTACAGACATGAGCACTGGCATCCAGCAATATTTTTTATTTTAAAGTTTTTTGTTGCTACCACAGATTTGAATTCCAGGCCTCACACTTGCATGCCTGGTGTTCAACCATGTGAACCATGTCTCCAGTCCTGATGTTTAATTTGGAGATGGACTCTCACTAAATTCACTGCCTTGGGTGGGTTTGAAAGTTGACCTACCAGATCTCAGGCTCTTGAGAAGTTAGGACTAAAGATGTGTACCACTCCACCCTTCCTACCTGTTTCCTGCCCACTCAGCCTAATTTCCACATGTACCACTCCACTGCCATTGCTGAAGTCCCAGAGATTTCTGTATTGCTGCTGGATCCAAAGAATCATTTTATTTTCTTACCTTACTTCACCTCTCTACAGATTTAGTCATGGACTATTTTTCCAGAAGTGTGCTCTCCTCTGAGCTGTAATGATACAGTTTCCTGAGAGTTCTCTTAACTTGCTAATTGTTCTCTAGTCTCACGCTAGTCTCTTTTCCAGCTCTTTTCTTTCTATTCTCTTTAAAATTTTGGAATTCCTTAGGGCTGTGTTCTGGAACATGCTTTGTTCTTCAGCTCCTCTCTCTACTTTTAGTTGACCTCATCTTACACAGGGACTTTAGACATAGGCTAATAAGTCTCAAATTTAAGTCTCTAGTCCTTGTCTTTTTTCCTGTTCTCATAACTTTTATAGCTGCCTATTTGGTATAAACACATATAATAAACACATCGAAATCCAGAACACCTTCAAACTGAGATACTTGATTTTCCTCTAAATCTGGTACCTTCCTAGATAAAGCCTTCTTAAGCCTTTGCCATGTGATAAGCAGTATTACCACTCACCTATTTAGTAAAGCAGAAAGAGGGGCTGGGTTTTATACTTGCTTCACATTCCAATCTGTCAATATAGCTCAAATACTTCAACTCTACCACTTTTCTAGATTAATCATCCTATTTTACTGTCATTGAAATCTTATTTAAACTTTCTTCCCAAGTCTATAGTCCGGACAACTGCATATATACCTGTTTGTATGTGTAGAGATAAAATATTGACATATAGGTAAAGCCTTCCAATTGTTATAAACAAGGGAATATGAATATGTATATGTACATATACATATATGTACATGCACATACATATGAGTGTGTACTATGTGTGTGTCTGTGTGTTCCCCTGCTTTAAATAGGTGGGTTTTTTTTTAAGTGCTTTCCATTATCCTTCAGGAAATATCCTGACAAAGCTCTTCCTGGCCTTCATGATTTTGCCCATACACACATTTCTATATTCATTTTAATCCTTTTCCCTCTTGCTTACTTAGCTTCAGTCTCAATTCCTAGAGTTTTCCACAGACACTCTCACTTTGGAAACATTGAAATTAGAGTACTTAATTAACCAAAAAAGTGACCTGTTGGTAAGTTTGTTAGCTATATTCAAGTGCTAACTTTAAGGAAATAGCCATTGATAAATCTAAAATAGCTTCCTCCTTCTCTTAAAGAAATGTTAGTAATTGTGACAATATTAAAATACATAGCAAATTGCTCTAGATCCAGTTTAGGAAATGAGACCACAAAATAATTATATATTTACTATTTTGCATTCCTTCTAATTAACTATAGCTCCTTGGACCATAAGAAGAGAAAATTTCCCTGTAGTCCTTTTTGTACTGTGACTACACCATTAACTATGATTTAAAAAGGTAGGTTGTGTTTCGAAGCCTATTACACAGTACACTTTATGGTGATTTATTCTTCTATCCGTTTTCTGCCTTTGAAAAACCCTAGAAACCACATTCATGGGTGCAACAGATAATTTGACAGTCACAGCTGTAAATTGTTAGCAAAAAGTCAAAATGTAGGAACTAAAAGTGGCAAGTTTGGGTTAGAAAAGCCATCATAATAATCCATAACACTTGGATATTAATTTATTTCATTACCAATACAAATTTACATCTTTTCTCATTAACATATTTGCAAGTCCCTAATTATGAGAAATACTGGCCTGTAAGACTGTTTACCAAAATGTCCTCAGTTTTCTCATAGTGCACCCATCTCTAATACTCAGTTCAATTTTCAAGTCACAAGCCAAGCCCTAACTTTTAGTTTTTGATTACAGCCTCAATTCATTCATTTTCTTAAACCTCTAATAACCTGTAGATGTTGCCTGTTGGGGAGAAGTAAAGGAAAACTGTAATGAACACTATTGGGAAGTGACAGTGTGAAGGACTCCATTCCTCCTTTCTCTGTCCCTTTCCCCTTCTTCAAAAATGTACACTAGTAATCATATTTCATTTGACATTGTGCATGTCTTCACACTCTCCTGATAGAACATTGGTCAATGATGAGCTTACCTGTAAGTGATGGAGTTAGGAAAGTTAGGTGTCATGACCCCTCACATGCAAGAGCCCCTCTAAGGCTCTGAATAAGTTATCTATTTCTATAAAATTTACAAAACTAAGATCTCTGTGTTAGTCAGTATTTTGTTACTATAATAAAATAACCTGAGATAATCAACTCAAAAAGAGAAAAATAAATTGTTTTGGCATCCAGTTTTGGAGGTTTTGTTCCATGGTCAGTTGGCCCTGTTGTCCTGGTTTAGGGCATATGAAAAGGCAGTATAGAACACCGTGGTGGAGGAAACTGCTCACCTCATGTGGCGTAGGGAAACAGAGAGAAGGGAGGAGGAAGAGTAGGAGAAGGACAAAGAGGAAGACAAGGAAGAAAATGAAGAGAAGGAAGAGGAGGTGGAGGAGGAGGGAGAGAAGCCAGGATCCCAATATTCCTTTCAGGTATATATCCCAGCGACCTGAGATCACTCCTGGACTCAACTCTTAAAGGATCCATCACCACCCTTCCCCCTCCCCCTGCAATAGTACCATAGGCCAAATATAAAGCTTTTAATGTAAGGGCCTTTAGTAGACACTTATGCCACCCTGAGCAACACTTCAGCTGCATTGGGGTATTACCACTGCCTTACTTCACACACACTTCCCTCCTCCATTACATTTCTCTCTCCTATGGGTGGCATGAAAGTAGCTGCAGGCCACTTGGGGCTCCAGGTAAGAAGAACTTTATTTGATCAGTTTCATTCTGATTTAACATACTATCTGTATGTAGTTCAAGGTGACTACTATGAATGTTAGTCTGTTGCATGGTGTCCTAGTATAGGTATGATTCCAGGAAAATGGAACAGTCACAGTGTAGTGTGAACACATCTTCCAAAGCTGAGCACTGGACAAAGGAGAACCAAAGATGGAATATCTATAGAGAGAAGCTAATCTTACCATAGTTTTTCTGAAGTAACAAGTATGTGGAATCTTACTAGTAGAGAACTTGTACTTTTTCAAGTCCACAAAGAATGTAAGCTACCAGGAATCTATTCAATGATGTAGAATACAAAATTATAAGTGTATGAGGTATAGAGGATATTGCACATCTCATGGTGTCTAGGAAGCAGAGAGAGAGAAAGAGAGCTGGGGGCGGGGGGGATTGTGATTGGGATTAGTACTAGAGAAGTCTCATAGCACTGAGGGCATGCCTGTGCTTCTAAAGCAGGACTACAAACAATGAGGATATCACATATGGAAGGACATTTTATATGCATCCCAGCTACCCTAATAAGAGGAAATAAATGCTGAACAATCATTCCTAGTAGAATGAACTGTATTTCTAGTTTCCCTATCAAGGTCTAATATTACTCTGATAAATAGATCAAATAGTATGTAGCAAAGATTTGTAGAAAAGGAATAGTGAGGTATATGAGTAGTGAGGTATATGAGTGACGGTTGTTTTCTGCATTTCATATTTATCTCATCTGTTAGCTTTTGTCCTTTATAACTTGTTAGGACTTTTTGTGCTCAAATTCATATAATTTAAATTTCAATTTTTCATACTGTGTTTAAAATTCCTTATTTTATTTTTAAAGATGAGTCCTTGACTCTGGATCTGTCTCTGTGTTACCTACATAGAAATATATTTTTAAATCAGTATGACTTGCAGTTTTAATATAAAGAAGCAATAAAGTGAGAAAACTTTACAACAAGAAAATATGACCATGGTGAGCACTACAAGCTAGCCTGAGATGAGGCTGCCCCAGTGTGGAGAGCACTACAGCTGCTGGGGATCTGGTTCTTGGAAATTGGAAGATTCAAGGATACTTTTGCAGGAGAAGTGAGGAATCATCTTCCTTCAACATGCATGGTAATCTATTTACTGCAAAATCCACTCTATATGAAAAAAGTCCCCAACATGCTTTGCACTTATTTGTCAAAGTCAGTTTCAAGAGTCAAATAATTATAAAATATCAAACTGGACACTCAAATGTATAAAACCAAGGTGAACCAGCATATAATGCTGTCTGGGATAGTCAAGAACATTTGACTGTCTCTCATATAATCATCACTGAGACAAACAATCTCCAACACACACACACACACACACACACACACACACACACACACACAAACACAAACACACACTTCCTGCCAGTCTTCCCTTAGGGAGTATGATTGATGAACATTCAGATTGAAGCTGGGAGCATGTGGCTTATGCCTGTAATTCCTAGCTACTTAGGAGGCTGAGAACTGAGAATCACTGTTCAAAACCAGCTCTGGCAGAAAAGTCTGTAGGACTCTATTTTCCAATTAACCACCAGAAAATGGAAAGTAGAGCTATGGTTCAAAAAAGCTCAGGGACCGCACTTAGGCCCTGCCCTGACTGAACAAACAAACAAACAAAAAAGATTCCAAATGAACTCTTCCCTTCTCAGCTTTTTCCTCAAACCCAGTTCATATCCACTTCCTTCCCCTCCTTAGAAACACATCACCATACAGTTTAGACATGGTGCTGAGAGATTAAGGCTTCAGCAGTTACCTATTAAAATGTAAATGTTTTGGGCTGGGCTAAGACCTCAGGTCCTTATCTGCTAACAGCCTAAGGGAATTTTTCTAAGAGAAGGCTAGTTTCATTTTTTTTTTTCAACTGCAATTCTGTTAGGATGCATAAAATAAACCTAGTCTGTACTACATTTGACTGGAGGGTTAACTGCAAAACTGGATTTTTTCTGCCTAGAATCATACCTGCCAGTGAACTTCTGGCTCTCTACCCTTGCCCCCGCAGGCCTGTGAGTATGAGAAGGGATTTTTCTCACTGGCATGAATGTGGAGAAATTGTCTTCTCTGCTACTCTGAAAATAATTATTATCCCAGCAACTGCTAATGTAAACAGCACATCCTGTCTGCTGTGCTTTGTTCTAAGAGCTTCATTATATGAACTTAAGCTGAAAGTGAGTTCCATTGCAACCTCCATTTTTTTAAAAAATAATTACTTATTTATTGTCAAAGTTATATACAGAGGGGTTATAGTTTCATACGCAAGGCAGTGGGTACATTTCTTGTACAATTGGTTCCATTTTATAGTTAAGCAGACTGAGGCAAAGAGAAATTCAGTACCACCAGATAGTCCCAATAAGAGATCTAAGCTGAGAAACAAACCTAAGACCCTGTTTATAAAGCCTGGACTCTCAATTAATCTTACACTTAATTTCTTTGAAATCTGCACAGATAATGATTCCGTTTTCCTTTCCTTTTTCTTTTGCAATTTAATTATAATACGCTAGCATTTAAAAGTACTTTCTCCTACCAACACATCCCTTGAGCATCTTCCTCAGCAGACTCATAAGACAATTCTTCCTATCTTCAAGGAAAGATCATCTCACTTAATGTCTAAGTCTGTTAGATGACATGAAGGCAAGTCTGAAGCCCATTCGGTCTTTTCACTGGAATATGGTGTTTATAAGGCCAAAGTCATTGTCAATTTATTTGAGAACATATTATGTTCAGATTCCTTCATTAACAACAAGATGCCACAAGATCATTCAGCTACAACATGTGAATAACTGGTCACACATCTTGAAGTCAAACAACTTGATTTAATGGATGTTCACACCATACATGATACAAAACAGATTGTGATGTGAAATAGACTATGCTCAGTGTTACTCTGAGGGAAAAAAAATCAAGGGAGCCTATTGAAGAATTGTCTCCATATTTAGCAGTTTAGAAGGTTGCCCAAGAACTGTAACACTAGGTTGGAAAGCTTTCCCCAATTTACTGAGTTTTCATGGCCATGAAGACACACCTGAATGGTTTGGTTTCATTGACAGTGTTCAATTGCTAACTCTGATAGGATCTGCCTATAAAAAGCCCCTAGTATATTTGCACCTGCTATATGTGTCTGTAATATTGAAAGTAGTGTGATCACTTTTAGATTTGAGTGACAATATCATTTTGTATTTAAAAAAGAAATCAAGTGCTAGCAGTGTGTTTTATAGTTTTTCTCCATTTGAATACAATTTCTGGGGAAAGAAAGCCCATCTGATTCTCCCTTTGTGTTAGAAAGAAATTAGTCTCCAAAAATGGAAGGGAAAGTATCATCCTTGGCAATATTTCTTGAAGTCTCATTTTTCTTCTCCGGCGGGAAGAATCTCTACATACTCCCAAGGCTATAGCTGTGTAATTCCTGTCTTCATCTCTTTCCTAGTGACATTTACTTTGGCAGTCTCTGGGAGTTGCTATTTATTTCCCTCAGATTTATTATTATTATTCTTTTGGACCTAAAATGAAGGCAACCATTCAGGTCAAGACAAGAAGTAAAAAGTACTAAAGCCATTGCATTTAATGTGAAAATCTACCTGAAAATCAGGACCTGCTAGTGAGAGCTCTTTCTTGAACACATTCCTGTTGCTAGCAGTAGAAGGAAGATGACCAGGCCTTAGTGCCCTTTTAGCCTAGAAGGGGAACAAAGCCAAGGATTTCCCTGTCTTCCTTTTAGAAATGTTTGCAAAATGCACACAGTAATGGTAACATCCACAAAAGTGGCTTGAGAAGGCCTCAGTGGCTGTGAATTAAGTACACATCTCCTTAAGCTGAGAAAAGGAACTTATATCACAAGACTTAGAATTAACTAAATTAATATTTCCCATTTGTAGATCATAGACTCCTGGGAATCTAAAGGTTTTGAATGGGTACTATGAGTCCTTGTGTAATTCAATCACAACTCACAACAAAAGAAAGTATCTCAGGTGCTCACTTTGGTCTCACATATACTAAAACTAGATGGTATGAAAAAAATTAGCATGGCCCTTGTGCAAGGATGACATGCAATTTATGTAGCATTCTATATATTTTTAAAATCTTATGTATCTGTATATTATCTAGTCATGACTGTGAACTCTTTAGCCAGATTTCCTGGATACAAATCTTAGTGCTTTGATTAATATCTACAAGTCTTCAACCAGGTGCTTATCTTCTTCATCATTTAGTTTCCTCTTTCCTCACCAGACCAAATCCCAAAATAGATAAGATACATGGCATACTTAGCTTTATCCCTATTCCATAGGGAGACACCTTAGGGAGAGATTTATTAGGTATATATCATGAACAGATAGCTATTTTGTTCTTTCACTATTTCATATTTAATATTACTAATTGCTATGCAATTAGAGTAAGTTCTATAACTTAGAGAACAAGCACTCATCAGATTGGCCCTTCTGCTTCCCTAGTTTGGAGAAGGCCACAAAGACCAAAGCATTTATATGAACTGAGTTCAGATGCCTCCTTTACCAGATATATCCAAAAACACAAATGTCCCTGTCAAAAGCTTCTCACTCTGAATTCAGCTACAAAGACACTTCTTAGTCTACATGTCCCTGTTTGTGCATGGCTATTTAAGTTCAATTTCACCACTGGTCATAGCAATGCTGTGATGCATTGAGTACATGTGTACCTGGATTCAAAAGCCTGTAGTTAGAAATGAGGTAAAGACATATCCTATTCAGTTTAGTAAACTCATAGTCTTTTCCTTCTTTTGTGCCAAACACAGGGCCTGAGTGCTGTCTGTGAGCTTTTCTGCTCAAGGCTAACCATCTACCACTTGAATCACAGCTGTACTTTCCAACTCTTTGGAAGTAAATTGGAATGAACTCATATTCTTGTTGTAGGCAGGGTAACTATAAGAAATGAGATTATTCTATCCATATAGTAGTTATAAAACTTGAAGGATGTAAAATGTTTTAGGAATTACACATAAAACTTGTAGAATTCAACCAGTTTGTCAATCCATTCTGCTAGGGCAGTGTAGAGCTCTTGTTTAGTCTTAATGTTTACATGTTCTTTTGTATTTGAGTTTTGTTTGAGTATCTGTAGTTAGTTATGCACTTTGGGAATCATATATTATTCTTTCTGAGGTTCATGTAGTTGGCCATTGTTTTGGGATGATTTCTTTTCAGGGTTGGGCAAGTAAGTGCTAGGGCTTGTTTATTTGGAATTTTTTTTAATGATTGCTTTTGCTGAACTTGTGAAGCCTTTGGTGTCATTGTTACCAAAACATTTTCTTCATTTCAATGCTAAACACTTCTGCAAAAGCTTTAGAATGGTAAAGAAAATCAAAGCAATCTCTAACTCTAAAGCGTATTCTTCAAACCAGAGCTAGTACCTCTTCATGAGCTCTCCCCAGTTCTCATCTAAGTAGGAGCTACTTGGACAGTGTGCAGACTTCAGGGAAAGCCTGAATGAAGTCAGTCAGTGATGTGAGCTACAGAAAACTGACAGTCTCTGAAGGACAATTTTATTTTATTTTGAAAGCTTAAAATATTTATTATATCTAATTGTTGTTATTTAAATTGTCATACAAAGGGGTTTCCATTCAACAGATCCATTTGTGAGTGTAATGCATCTTGGTCAATGTCAATCTCTGAAAGACAATTTTATTGTAGGGCCGCTGTCCTAGGAAGAAGGAAATTCAAACATCTCTGGACAAATCCTCAACCAAGTAGTAAAATAGGATCTGTCTCAATGTCTAGGGATCTGTCCAGACTCTAGGGATTCAAATGTCACACAGACAGCAGCTCAGACCCATATCCTCTCAGTCCTTCCTCCAATCCATTGGGACATTTGTGTTCTGTTCTTCCCTGATCCTGCTCTTTTCTTCCTGATTACGGAGAGAATTGAAATTGCTTGGTTTGGCTAGGCAAGATAACTAGTGCAAGATACTAGCTACTGAATAAAATATCATATGGTGATTTCTAACTCCCTTTAGCCAGATTAAATTCATATTTCTCCTAAATGTCTTTAATAAAGAAGATGATACATTTACTAATCATCTTTTGGCCCTGAGTTTAAGTTCTAGCACAAGCAGACACCCACAAAAGAAGGCACAGTAGAGGAGGAGTCTAGGAAAATATCTCCAGTTTAACCAGTCAGATAGTATATCATTAGTCATTCAGAAATGTGTACATTTGTAAACCAAGTAGATCAGCAGGAAATTAAGCAACAAGAGGGCTGTTACTTAAAATATATCAGTAAAATTCCAACGGCATTTTACTGATGATTGGCCACAATGAGACATGCATAAACGCTATGTCAGAATGAGTAAGAGCTTGACTTGGGTTAGATCTTATGTATTGAATATCAAATTTTCCATGTTCTAGACGGTAACATAAAACAAGTTCATAACCCTTCCTAAGACCTAGTTTTCTTATCTATAAAATATAGCGATAACACAATTTACCAAAAATATTTGTGAGAAATGTCAGTTTTATTTAGCATAGTGCCTGGCTTCTGCTAAGGTATTCAGTAATTAGACTTTCACTCTGCTCTCACTTGTAGGACTTTTCTAAGTTGCAAATTAAACAGTTTTTCATGATTGTTTTAACAATGTTATAATGATTGTTGCAACCTTGGGGTTGTGTCTAGAACCATGCTCCTTTCCTTACCAAGTTCCAAGCGTACATGAGGAGCAAAGTAAAGGGGGTCAATATAAAAATGCTAAATTTTATACAACCCTGAATATTGTCTCTTGAGAAAGAGGCATGGCTGATGAGTTGGCCAGATATGATACAAAAAATGTTTCCTTCCCCTTTTTGGTTTCAAGCCTATTTTTGGAGCCATAAGTCTTTCTAGCCCAGTTGGCACATAAAGCTAGAGAGGAGATGGCTACTGCCAGGGTATGGCCTGCACTGCTGCAGATGGCTTCGCTGCTCTTCTGTAAGTAGAGGTTTAGTCACCCATCATGCAAAAACCAAATGGATCTGGGTGGTAACCATGAGAGTTTTAGTGTTGACTTTTTCGACTACTTGTGCACACCATGGGTCATTTCTCAGGAACTCTGGGGAAAGAGATGAAATAGAGATGTACAACACCTAAGGGGGAAGCCAAACTAGGAGCTTGGTTCTTTACAATCCTCTGGCATCTCCCAGAGTGCAAACTCTGCTAAAGAAGGAGGATCAAGGAAAGGGAGGAGCTCCTTCTTATTTATGCCGATTTTTTTTTTTTTTTTTTTTTTTGGCCAGTCCTGGGCCTTGGACTCAGGGCCTGAGCACTGTCCCTGGCTTCTTCCCGCTCAAGGCTAGCACTCTGCCACTTGAGCCACAGCGCCGCTCCTGGCCGTTTTCTGTATATGTGGTGCTGGGGAATTGAACCTAGGGCCTCGTGTATCCGAGGCAGGCACTCTTGCCACTAGGCTATATCCCCAGCCCAGCCGATTTTTTTTTGAGAAGATATTTAGTCCTTTAAACTCCATAGGTATGGATTCATCCCAGTATACAGATCTCAGTAGTCCAGAGTCTCAGGAGACTTGACAAAGTTGCTAATTTATCCTCTCTGGACTTTTGCAGCTCCAGACGGCATGCTGGCAGGTAAGTCCTCGGTCTGTGTTCCCTCATCCTTTCACCATGTCTTGGCCTTGCTGTCTCCTTACTGCCTCTCTTCATCCCATCGCTTGTGCTCCTTCTTGTGCTCACCTTTCATTTCCACCTGCTGTCTTTCTTCTTTCCTCCAGTTCATTGAGCCCATTGAACACCGCCCCCCCCACCCCCTCAAGTCATCTTTCTCTTCTATTTAAGGCAGCAGCACCTCAGCCATACATTTACATGACTTACCATCTCTTTCAGGTTTCATATATTCATTCAAGTTCACATTATTATTATTTATTATTACTATTATTATTATATTGGTATTTTATAACAGAGTATAAAACACATTAAATGCCTTGATGGAGGTAACATAGAAGACAAAAAGCTAGACTCAACTGTAAGATTTTTGGATCTAAATACATTTTACCTTTGACTGTATCATCATTTTGCCATCTTGCTACTCTCTTGTCTGCTTACATTCGCATCACATCCTTTTGCTCTATTCCAGACTAGGTCTCTTGGTACCTCTTACTACCTTCAAGAACTGATATAAATTTTGTATTCTATATGTGCTTGCAATTAAGTAACCATAAAAATTTAGATCTTGGAAATGTAGACCTTTCAAATAGTTCAGTTTGTTTATTATCCCCTATTCCTGTATCCATTTTCCTCAATAAGTTTTTAATGAACACTTACTATGATCTGCCACTGTACCAAGAAATAATCAAGTATGACAATATTTTTTGCAAAGGGATTTCAGTCCCCACTTATGGATAGTAAAGTTGAAATGAAGAAAAATATAATGAGATATCCCAAGTCATTTAGTAAATTAATTTGTGTTCTCTCTCCCTAGGTTGGGAGCTCCCTAGAGACACAACACTGTGGCTTCTATTTTTTAATGCCTCCCCTAGTAATTAGAACAGCATCTTATATCTTATTCGCACAATAAGGGGAAACTGATCATTAGTTAGTTATTGGAATGTTTGTACATGTGAGCCTAGATGGTTTCCTATGAGTTTTTATTTTCACTTCTTTATCTCTTCCCATAATGTTATCTTCTTTAAGCCACTCAGAAAGCTACAGTGACTTTGGAGCCACCATGGAATAGAATATTTAAAGGAGACAATGTGACTCTTATATGTCATGGGAAAACCTCCCTTGAAGCTGGCCCCTTTACGTGGATCCACAATGGCACCATTTCTAAGGTGACGACTTCACGTTTGGACATCGTGAATGCCAACTTTGAAGACAGTGGGAAATACAAATGCCAGATCAATGGACTTTATCAAAGCGAATCTGTGCACCTGGAAGTGTTCAGTGGTAAGTCCTCAGGATTTGGAAATGCCTGTCTCCCATGTGAGGAATGCCTCCTCTGCAGATGGGAAGAAAGGAAGTTATTCAGAGACAAAGAGCCCCTGGGGCAGACTGGGAACTTCTCATTTAAACTTCTTCATCTCAATCCTTCTTCTTTCCTTTTATCTTGCTCTTCATCCTCTTCCTTTTTCTTATTCTCCTCCTCTTTTGTGTGTTTTTTTTTTTTTTGGTTTGTTTTTTTGGACAGTGTTTTACTATGTAGTGTAGAAGGCCTAAAACAAAACTCTCCTGCCTCCGCCTTCGATATGGTACAGTTACAGGTTTGCACCAGGTGTGCAGTTTCTTTTGTCTTCTAGAACCCACTCCTTTTATATCCACTTTCAATATTCCAGTCATCTTTCAATATCTTTTGGCTATATTTCCTCTGTCTTTTTTGCTTAAATGTAGATGTCGGCTATGTGGAAAAATGGTATGATGGATATGCGGGTATTGCTGAGAGAGATATAATTCTGGAATAGGGTCAAAAGATCTGATTTAAAGATTTGCTCTGAACAATCCACATGCCATGACCAGAATATTAAGTTGATTAGGAAAGCTACCCATTATGGTCCCCTTGTTAGCTACGGCTAATTGAAACCAATATTTACTTGTCTATCATCTTTATATTCTCCCTCCCTACCCCCAGTGAACAATGAGCACAGCAAACTTAGGCATATGGGGTTAATTAGTAAATGTTGAAGGAGCAAATGAATGATTTCTTTGGGTGGAACAGTCATGGATATATTTTATAGAGTCCAAAGACCTCAAAGATGTCTCCTAACTCAAGTACGCTGGCACAGGTCAGCCATGATGTCCCTACACAAAATTCTCCTATCATCAATGTTTTACAATTCTTACTACTACCTTAGCCTTAGAACCTGACTCTTGTCTTTTACTGACTCATTAATAACAAGTATTTGCTGAGTGTCTGTGTAGTCCTCGGCATCTTGTCACCCATTGGAGGTATATTACCAGCAAGGTATCATCTCCAACTTCCTGAAAGAAGAGGAAACTGAATAAAGAATTAAACAAATAAATGATTAAAATTTCTGTGCATGTTTTTTTGTTTTGTTTTGTTTTTTGCCAGTCCTGGGCCTTGAACTCAGGGCCTGAGCACTGTCCCTGGCTTCTTTTTGCTCAAGGCTAGAACTCTGCCACTTGAGCCACAGCGCCACTTCTGGACATTTTCTATATATGTGGTGCTGGGGAATCAAACCCAGGGCTTCATGTATGGGAGGCAAGCACTCTTGCCACTAGGCCATATCCCCAGCCCTCTGTGTATGTTTTAAGAAAATATTGAAGTTAAGAGCAGACCTAAGAAACCTCTATGAGGTGAGAGAGAACAAAATAGATTCTCCTAAATTATAACTCTCAGTTTTGTGAATAGAATTAACTGTAATAAATTTGAAGGAAATTCTGGTCTCAGGGCCTTTCATTCACAGGCTCAGAAGAAACATGTGAGAGACTCCATGGCTTCAGGAGAGAAGATTCATTAGTGTAGGAGACAGACTCTAAGCCTTACTTTGCTCATTAATGCTGCCCTTGTGAGTCAAGAAATAAATTAGTGATAATTTGTAATTTCTGACATTTCAAGCATAACCTCTTGTATGCATGCATGCATGCATGTATGTATGTATGTATGTATGCACCTATCTATCTATCCATGCATCTACCTACCTACCTGCCTACCTATCATTTATCCATATTTCCTCTCTGTCTTCCCTCCCTCCATTCATGGTTAAATTAATAACATAACAAATGCTCTTCAGATTGGCTGCTCCTTCAGTCCTCTGCTGAGATGGTGAGAGAGGGTGAGACCTTTCTCATCAGGTGTCATGGCTGGAGGAACTGGAATGTCTACAAGGTGATCTACTACAAGGATGATGTAGCTTTCAAGTACATGTACCAAAGCCCAAACATCACCATTACCAGTGCCTCACTTAATGACAGTGGTACCTATCACTGTGATGGCAGAGTTCGGCGCCTGGAATATCACTCTGAGAGGCTCAAAATTACTGTGATAAAAGGTGAGTTTATGTGTGTAATCCCAACTCTTCAGGAGGCTGAGATCTAAGGATCCTGGGTAGCCTGGGCCTAAGACTCAGCAAAAAGCTGAAAGTGGAGATATGACTCAAATGGATGAGTACCATTCCTGAGCTTAAAAAAAAAAGCCAAGGAACATCACCCAGGCCCTGAGTTCAAGCTCTAGTACTGGCACAAAAAAGGTGAAATTGTTAAGGAAAAACGGTTCACAGTGGGGAAGGCAGAAGGAACATCTGTGTTTGCAGCTATTAGAATGGAGCCAGCTGGGTTATGCTACTAGCTTGGAAATGCTGCCCGACTCACAATGAGGAGACCTAGGTGCCAGTGTCTGTCTCAACTGTAAATTCCTTATTTGTTAAATGCTAATAGTAATACTGCCCACACTATGGAATTTTATGAAGATTAATGAGGTAATTTTGTTAAGTGGCTTTGTAAACTATTAAGCACTGCCCAGGCATAATAGATTGTGATTACTGTTTTGATCTCAAACTTACCTATTGTCCCTGAGGAGAGCACTCCTATTTATCAAATGGAAAGTGAGTTTCAAAGTTGTAACAAGGGATGTGCAAAGCTTGACGATTCCATTCTTGGTTAGGGGGCTGCAGAATGAAACCAAACAGTCAGTAAGCTGCATGCTTGATAAGGAGAGAACAGGTGGGTGAGCTGCCTCTATAGCTTAAAAGAAAAAAGAACTACTCTATTCAAACTTCATGTAAAAGGAAGGGCCTTTATAGCATTTTCCTTGCAAGGAAAAGAATGAGATGTTTTATCTTGGTCTTGCTTTTAATATTCTCTGAAAAAGCACATAAGCGAAGTCAGAATTAAGCTCTGATGGCAAGACTGCTAATTTGAGGCCAAACTGCTAGTTAATTGCCTCTGGTCTCCCAATACATAAAGTAAAGGAGGGGGTTATTCTAGATCCTACTAGAATCATCTAAGGAACTTCAAAAGATATTATTGTCTATGATTCACCTCTCTAGAATCTGGTTTAAATGGTTCAAGGTGAGACATGGGCATCAGAACCTTTTAAAACTCTTTTAAGTGACAGTTAAGTGAAGCCCACCTTGGTTGAGAACCACTAGTTTATATCATCCCTAGGTGATTTATGACTGAGACTTTCTAGACTCTATAATTCTAGAGCAATAAGGGAAAAAAAATCAGTACTAGGTAATTAGAATAACAGCATCACATAAGGATCATCCAAAAGAAACATAACCAAGCTGGGAATATGGCCTAGTGGTAGAGTGCTTGCCTCAAAAGAAACATAACCATTCCAACGTCCTTATTTCACATGGTAGCCATGCAAGAAATGATAAGAAATAAGACACCGATGGTTGCCTCCTTCCCCTCACTCCCAGGCTCCCCTGTTTTTATTTCTAGAGTGTCTGTGGATGCTAGTCATTTCAGCTCCAAGAAAGAAGTCATTTTTTTTTCTATAACCTTCCCTTAGAAACAATGGATAGACAAAGAGCTGAACAGAGGTTATTGGGGGACACTTAGCCTTAGCTTTCCTCAGCACTCCAAGAAGGACAGACTGTAAAACTCAGTCTCCTGGGTATTTTCTCTTTGCTCCTAGATGAAATTGCATGCTAAAAACGGGGGACTGTGTTTGGGTTCTCTCATAAGAAGATATACATCTCATTCTTCAATTGTTTATATGAATTACATTTCTTTTTCATCTATATTCTTCTCTAGCTTACCAATCCAGGTTTTCCTGGCTCCAAGTTATTATTCCATTGGCAGTGGCCATGCTGTTTGCTGTGGACACAGGGATATTGTTCTCAACCCGGGAGCAGTTCAAATCAATCCTGAAGATTCGGGAGACCAGAAAAAGTGGCCAACACAAGTCCACTCCTCAAAGTAGCTAATGTCATTACTAAAGAAACAGTTTGCCCTAGCAATACATTACAGCCTACTCAATAACTTTGCAAATGTCAAACATAGTTCACAATATGCACAGAGACACCCATACTCAAAGATCTGTTTCATTAAACCAACTGTAACTGGTTAGTGGCTTATAATAGAACTCAATAAACATTGGTGGGGAAATGAGTAGCTTCATATTAATGTTTGTAAATTAGATGCATAATTTAAACAAAATAAACATGAAACTACATAACAAGATATTTTTAGAGATTCAAAACTTTCAGTTCATTTTCTTTTTGAAGAAAAACCAATCAGGACCTAGATTTCAAATGTCATCTCTTAACCATTATAAGCATGAGCTGGAAATGAATAAAGATGAGAGGACACTAATGAGGTGGGTAATTCTTTGCTCTATCTTCAACTTACTTCAAGCTTTTAGTTCTTGACAGCAATAGGGCTGGTCTTGAGCCACAGGATACTAGAGATGAAGTTCAGTCCAGGACTTGTGTGTGAATGATTTACCCCTCCAGTAACTCTCAAACTTTTATCTTCTGTCTCAATAGAGCCTCTTAAGCATTTTGGAGATTTTTCCAGCAAACAGTTGTCATCAGAACACTCACCTCTGAGTACGGTGTAGGATCAAATGAGTTATTCTACATAGTTTTAGTTTGTTTACTTTCTCTTTCATTTATTTAAGGCCCAAGTCTGTCTTACAGAATGAATGGAATAAAAAGTTACTCATTAGAGCTGAGCATGTTGGCATGTGGCTATAATTCAAACCTTTGGGAGGCTACGGTAGGTAGATAGCTGTCTGACACCAGCCCAAGCAAAAGTGCAGACCTTATCTGAAAAATAATGAAAGCAAAAAGAGCTGGGAATATGGCTCAAGTGATAAAGCACTGTATCACTAAGGGTAAGATCCTGAGATACAACCCCTTTACCACAAAAGCAAAAAAGAACCATGGGAAAGAGACTAAGCCATACCAAGTCTGGACTGTTTTTACTTTCTAGGTTTGTGATTTGAGAACATCTTAGAACAACATGGGTCAAATACTTCATTTCTAACAGACAAGTGATGTTAGTCATCCCATATACCTCTGTTACTACCACTTCCATAACTAACTGAACGGGAGAGTTAGGAAGTGTGTGAAGGATGAGGGAGAGAGGAACATGCTGTTAGTGGTGAGCATGATTTTCTGGTACCCACTGATATCAGATGGCCTCGACAACTGTGGGTATCAGAAAAAGGATATATGGGGAAGAAAAATCACAGGGATAAATTCATTTTTCAATTCCAGTTTTTTCCAAGGAATGTTCTGAGGAACTAATATAGAGGAATAATTATTTGAGCTTTCTCTTACCCATTTCTAAAGACAGGTGGCTCTTATAAAGCTCCTTCATATTCTCTTGTATTTTTTTCTATTTGCTTCACAGAGGTAAAATTTTGCTAGATTCCCAATAGCTTGTAAAGAAGCTTTTTGAATTAAGACCCAAAGGTGAATGAGAGATTACCCTTGAAACAGTATGAAAGAAAATGACCCCATAGGAGGCTTCCTTGATGTTGTGCCAGGAAATTTCCTCCTACTTCTACTCTGAGGCGACAGCAGTTCACAGCTTTGAAATCACATTCTTGCCACCACACTTATTTAGGACATCTTTAGCCATACCCTTTCCTACCATGTATCAGCACACAAACATTAAGCTAGAGAACAAACTCAAGCATGGGTATGAGGCCAAAAGACTGGGAATTAGGACTGAGAAGTACTTAGTATGGGTAGGAAGTACAACTTGAGATCCAATTTCTGAGAGTTTCGAGGGTCTTAGGTGTCATAGTTCATGGCTGCCTCCAATTCCCGCCACATCCTGGACCAAGCTTGGGGAGGGTTTGGCCAGAGCAGAGATAAGGAAGATCAAGCTGCTACTAATTAGAGGTGGTATTGGACCAGGTGACTTGCCAACCACTGAGATTTTACTCTTTCTTTTTACAAAGGTAGGTTTGGACAAGATGGTTTCTGAGGTCCCTGCAGTGCAGACAGGGTTGACTCGTTGCCCTCTCAGTCTCAGTCCAGGTCATGCACAGTCTCAGTCCAGGCACAGATGCTCAGCAGGCTTCCCTCAAGCAGTGGCCACACCGGCTGCAGTCTAGGCTGTAAGCATTGGTCACTTCCTGCACGGTGCTCTCTTGTGTATCTGAATTCCAAATTTGTGTCAGACTTGTGCCTACCTTTGCTTTTTTCTTCTTGATAGTAATTCATATTCTATTCCAGGAGGAATGTGGAGCAAGAAATAAGAAATAAGTGGCTCTGCACGATATGCCATTCATAAATGGATCTTTTTACTAGAATATGTACAAGATTATATATAAGGTATAAAATCATATAGATTATATAAGCTTATACATATGATTATATAAGGAATATATTTACATATATACACTATATATAATCTATGCCAGAGAAAGAGTATATTATAGGGATTATAGGGATGACAGAAAGTCATCTCTGATTTACCATGTGACCTCATTTGTCACCTTTGATCTATCCTCAGACATAAATTCTGGTGTAGGCTACAATATAGAGTAATTTGGTTGTTCCATTTTAGTGACTACACCTTCTTGTGAGTTCCCATTAGCTCCCTACTTGTCTCCAATGAAAGATACAAATTGATAGACTGACTCCAGAACAGATTCACTACAAAGATTCATCTGGTAAGCATGTTAAGGAACTAAGTCATTGAAGGAGAGCTGTGTTCATCTTCTCATTCAGTAGTAAACAAAGAGCAGCCTTTTGAACTTCTATGCAAAGCTTCCTGTTGTGAAAGGCAGAGGCACTGACAGCCCAGAACTTTTCAGGGCCTAAGAGAGTAGAGCTCTCTTCTACCCTCTGCCCTTGGGTTATCTGCCTTCCTTCCAGTCATTTACTAAGTCCATGGTTCTTCATCAGCCCCCACAACATTTTCATACAAAAGCTTTGACTTTACACATGTGTCCTAGATCATTTCTTTAAAAAAAGTTACTATTTCCCTCTTTGAAAATCAGAAAGATATAGACAGTCAATCTCCTTTTATTGTAGATGGTCAATAGAACACCACCAGTCAACAGTGTAATAGCACTGGACAGATAAGTGCAAAACTGTGCACTTCTATGGATTCTGTGAAAAATACAGAATTTTTAAAACTATCTCTAAAAAGATAAAATTTTATTACTCACAACTAAATTGAGTCACAGTAAGCAGAGCTTAATAAACAACTAAATAACTTTTTAAAAGTTAAAATAAGCAACAACTGGCTCTTTTTACTGAATCTATCATGAATAAAAACTAACCAGTTGTCACTTCAGTTACTGTGCTACAAATGGGATTATTGGGAGCCCCAAGAAAAAATGGAGACACAGACTTGAATATGGAAGTTTTATTGCAGGAGGCTCTCAGCATTCTACTAGGGTGTGAATGAAGGAGGCAATTGAGATGAGATGCAGTCAGCACAATCCTCAGACCCTTCACGTGTCCAGATAGTAAAGAACTCTTCCTAATTGTCTCAAAGTCAGTAAATACACTGAAATAAGTGCATCCATCATTGGGAGGAAAAGGTTCTGAGAAAAGATAAATGAAATGGATGGAAGAAAATCAGCACAAACATTTCCTGAGGGAGACTCACTGAGAGCTGGGAGCCAAGTTTCTCCCAGCACATGTGGGCAACATGTGTGGAGCCTGAAGATGTGATCTGGTAGACTTCAACACCCACTGAACTCTTCTTTCAGTAAAGACTCAGTTATTTCATTGAACCGTTAAGCCTTTGTTCAACATCTCTGAATTGGATTCAAAAGAATAACTAAGAAAAACAAAATCTTGAATTGGGTTTGACCAACTTTCATTTTTTTTAATGGATCTTTAGACACCAGAGCAAAGTTATCTTTTATTTATTTTTTACATGCCAGGTTCTTTTTCTTTTCCTTTCTTTTTAAAAAATTTTCTACCAAGCAGCTAATATGAATCTACACAAAGACACACCGATGACTCTTTCACAAACGAGAGCTTGCCTCTGCAGTTTGATGCCACAGGATCAAGCAGATTCTGGATGCTCCACAGCTGTTTGACTCCAGATGCGCACATGTGCTCCACACACTGAGCAAAGGATGGGAGAGAGAACTTTTCTTGCACCAGAACATCTACTTTGATTTTATGTGATGCTCAGACATGAAATGCTGTTTTGAACTCAGATTTAAAGTTAAAAGGACCCAAGAATATTCGAGAATTTCACTACAGCTGGTTTAGGATATTCCTGTTACATCTGCAAATCAAATGTCTGTCTTCTGTCCACTAGTAAGAACTGTAGATGCTGTAATATTTGTAACATTATTTCAGAGAGCTTAGGTGTAACTTACGGAAGGCACTCTACTTTCATTTCATTCCTTCAGACCTCTATTCTCTTGAATACTGTGGTAAATGTTTTTTGGTTTGTTTTTTTTTTTGGTTTTGGGGGCTTTTTTTTTTTGCCAGTCCTGGGCTTTGAACTCAGGGCCTGAGCACTGTCCTTGGCTTCTTTTTGCTCAAGGCTAGCATTCTGCCACTTGAGCCACAGTGCCATTTTCTGTATATGTGGTGCTGAGGAATCAAGCCCAGGATTTTATGTATATGAGCCAAGCACTCTTGCCACTAGGCCATAGTCCTAGCTGCCCTCCCCCTTTTTTTAAAGACAACTCTTCAGCATGCTCTCTTTCCTTCGTTTCCTAATAATGGCATCTCAGAACTGTGGATAGTCCTGCTCCATGTTCTCTTCTTGCTTGCTGCTTTCCAACATTTCATTCCACACTTGCAGTTGGTGAGGTCTATTCATATCAAGAATGATCTTCCAGGGCTAGGGATATAGCCTAGTGGCAAGAGTGCCTGCCTCGGATACACGAGGCCCTAGGTTCGATTCCCCAGCACCACATATACAGAAAACGGCCAGAAGCGGCGCTGTGGCTCAAGTGGCAGAGTGCTAGCCTTGAGCGGGAAGAAGCCAGGGAAAGTGCTCAGGCCCTGAGTCCAAGGCCCAGGACTGGCCAAAAAAAAAAAAAAAAAAAAAAAAAAAAGAATGATCTTCCAAGGCTTTGATGATTATTGGTTGTGGTATGATTTAGATAGTATCAAAACAAAAACACAGGCAAGCCTTGGACAGAGAGGCCCAGGGGCCCCCTCAACTACTGCAATGGTTGAAGTATTTCCTCTGAGACTCCCATCAACAATGAAGAGTTCTTCCTAAAACATCACAACCACTTGGGGAGCACACAAACACATCCTGAGTCAAACAATCATTAGTTGTGATGTTTTAGAACCCTATCAGAAGCTATGCATCACTACATTTGTATAAATAACCAAGATGATTTTCCTAATGTGTATAGCTTTGCACCATTGTGTCTGAGTGCCCTAGGGAGGAGTAGTGCAGAGATGCAATCCATCCGTGTGTAATCCTGTGAATGCCTGTTCACTGCCACTGTGCTAGAGCAGAAAAGAGAGAAATGGGGCTGCATCAACAGGAAGCTTCTTGTTTTGAATTCAGCTCATCTAGTCTGCAATTCTTGATTGCATAATTAAAGGCACCATAGAATTAGCATAAATTAGATATAAATATATAAATTATATATAATATAAATATATACATTATATATATACATTGTGTGTGTGTATGTGTGTGTGTGAGTGTGTGTGCCTGAGCAAACAATCCTAATTAAGGTGAGAGGATTTTTAGTCCTAGGACTCTGCGCACAGCATCTTTGACCTCCTTATTCCTCAGGCTGTAGACAACAGGGTTCAGCAGGGGGGTGATGACAGTGTAGGTCACTGAGATGAGTCTGTCCTGCCCCACGGAACTCTGGGACTTAGGTTTGAGGTAGACAATAGAGGCACAGCCATAGTGGATGATGACCACGGTGAGGTGGGAGGCACAGGTGGCAAAGGCCTTCTTTCTCCCCTCAGCTGAAGCAATCTTAAGGATGGTGGAGATGATGAGGACATAGGAGATGAACACCAGGCACATGGGCAGAACAAGAACACAGACACTGACAATGAAGTTGATAATCTCATTGACAGTGGTGTCTGTGCAGGACAGCTTCAGCAGGGGTCTTACATCACAGAAGAAGTGGGAAATGACAAAGCCCTCACAAAAGGGCAGACCAAACACAGAAGTTACCTGGACAATGGCCATACTCAGGCCAATTCCCAGTGACCCAGTCGCCAAGTAGACACAGGCTGCCTTACCCATGATGACTGAATATCTTAGGGGGTTGCAGATGGCCACATAGCGATCATATCCCATGGCTGTGAGCAGGAAGCAGTTGTTGATGCCAAATGTCAGATAGAAGAAGAGCTGGGTGGCACAGTCCTGGAAAGAAATAGTCTGTTGAGGGCTGAGGAGGCCAAAGAGCATCCGTGGAATGATGGTCACAGTGTAGCAGGTCTCAGAGATGGAGAGCATGCTCAGGAAGAAGTACATGGGAGTGTGCAGGTGACGATCCAGGCGAATAATGGTCACAATAATCACGTTTCCAGACAGAGTCAGCAGGTACAATGTCAGGAATACCACAAAGAAGGTCAACCTGTGCTGCCACTGAAAGCTGGAGAAACCTTCAAAGAGGAACTCATTCACGAAAGTGGAGTTGAGTTTTGACATTGAGGCAGGTACATGTTTGAAGGATCTAGGGAAAAAACAAAAATAGATGTGCTGTGTGAACCATGAAACAGAGTAGCGTGGACCATGCCTTTCATGCAGAGCATGGTCATTTGAAGCAACGATCCAGACCCCAGACAAATCAATGCTCAGTTTTTAGCTAATACTACCATTTTCTTTTATGCTTACCCTCTTCTTTGGGACTGTAGAAAGGTTACCTTTGGATGCTAAGGATGAGCATACCGAAGGAGATTGGAGACTGATAAGGAACAAGTTGAAAGACATTTGTAAGAACAGCTAAATGACCTCATCTCTTTTTTTTAAATCAATTATAAAGCAAGATTTACGATTTCTAGATTATATTGTACTTCTATGTTTACATTTTAAGGTATTTAAAATGGTTTTTAAACCCTTTCAATGTTTCTATTACTTGGTAATACCTTAAAAATAATCGGTCCTGACAGTTGAGCATTATCTCCCTGTGGTTTGATTTCCATTTCCTCAAGCATTAGTGATTTTGAGCATGCTATTATTTCTTCAGATTGAAATCATTACCTTAAAATGGTGTCTGTATATTCGTGTTGAGGCACTAAGTATTATACAAAGGTTATGAAGACAACCTAGACTTTCATAGACCAATGAATAAAGAAAATGTCGCTTATGCAGAGAACAGAGTGACATACAGAAGAATAAAAAGCAACTTTCAAGAAAAGAATCCTTCCACTTGTAACAACTTGGAGAAATCTAGAGGCTCTTAGGCTCCACATTGCAGAAGAACATGTGCGCATGTTTTTCCTTAGATAAGATACCCAAAATAGTTGCCTTACATAACAAGTGAGTGCTATTTATCAGGGTGAAGAACTAGGAAGGTAAGGAGATTGCCCTGCTCTTTGGATCCTCAATTCCTATTGAATTCCTCAAGGCTTCAATGACCTGTGACCTGGTAAGGTTTGAAAGGGATCTGAAGCACACCCTGTTTCTACTCTGCAGCACTGCTCAATGCCAGATGTCCTAGAAGTTCCCTTCAATTCAGTTCCCGGAACTATCACCTTCCTAAGATTGGCACTTACCATCCCCTGTTATATGAAAGACTAGCAAAGACAGAACTTTCCTTATCTAGTCTTCCCATAGACTGTGTGAGAACTACCCTGTAATACCAGGGAAAAAAATGGCACAAGACAGTGTAGCTAGTAAGCTTATTTTCCTGGCTCTTGCTACAGAAAGGGATTGAAGTAGTCTGGGTGCTGTCCCTTCAGGTTGGCCATGGTTTTTCTTTGTATGGCAGCAAAGAAAATGCTATCTCATCAGACTAAAACAGACATGCTATTTGCTTCATTTTTGCACATTGTGCTCTGGGTTAGAGATGGGAAGGAATATGCTCATCTACTTTTTGTCAGTGTCCAAGTTAATCCACCATAGGGTCTCTCCCAGGCAGGTTTAACCTTGTGCCATTACTCCATTTACAGAACTCAGAATTAATTAAATTGTTTCCCTTCCATTTGAACTCAACCCAAAGTCAGTGTCTGCTATACTCTCTTCTTTGTCCTGTTTTCTTTTTCCTACATATCATTTTAATTTTCATTTTGTATCAGCACAAGTACATGCACAAAGAGACTTCATTGTGAACTTACAAAATGCATAGAAGATATTTTACCAATTCTCTCCAATGTTGTTAACGTTTTCTTACCTTTCCCCCTCATCCTCTTCAAACCCTCCATTCAAACAGGTTTGGGGCATTTCAGTATGTTATTTCCCTACATACCTAATATACACCTGTAATATTTACCCTGCTATCATTTCTTTTTCCCTTTCCTGAACCAAATGGCATCTTCCCTTATACAGTTCTGTTATACTGGTAATATTTTTAGGACTGGATGCCACATTTTAGTCACCATGAAAATCAGTTTGAAGATGCTGGACAAACTAAAATTAAAACTTAGTAAATTAGTAAATCACTGGGCACTGGTGGCTCATGCCTGCAATCCTAGCTACTCAGGAGGCTGAGATCTGAGGATCATAGTACAAAGCCAGCCAGGGCAGTAAAGTCCCCATGAGACTCTTATCTCCAATAAACCAGACAGAAAAAGCTGGAAGTAGCACTGTGGCTTAAGTGATAGAGCACTAGCTTTGAGCAAAAGAAGCTCAGGGACAGCTCCCAGGCTCTGAACTCAAGCCCCAGGTTCAGGCAAAAAAATGGTAAGATTGTAAATCACATACACCACATGGTAGCACTAGATATGGAACTAGACTATTAACCCAACAACCAATGATTATATAAAAAATATGGTACATATATACAATGGGGAATTTTTCAGTCATAAAGAAGAGTGAAATTATTATATCCTTTTTAGGAAAATGGATAGAACTGGAGAGCATGTGGTGAGACAAACTGAGAAGAAAAGAGTCCTGTTTTAATTATACATTCTACATCCAAATTGCACACCTATCCTTGCTCCTATGTCACTAAGATTGGCTCCTAAGCCATTTTCCTCCTTTCACTGGCCCTACCCAGGTCTTCCTTTTAAATATAGCCATTATGTTCTTTTATACTTTCTGCTCACTGTATAAATTCCTTCAATAGCTCTCCAAAAGTGGTAAGTACAGCCTTCACACAGATTTATTAATTGATAATAGTTACATAAGACAAAGGCTTCATAAACATTAGCTAGGCTAATATACTTGCAGAATTTCACCTGAACTTTGACATGCAGGAAGTGGTTAATGAATAAAAATGGTATTAGTTGTTTTCCTTTTTATTTTTCATGACTGAGTCAGTTTAAATATGTAAGAGAAGGACTGTTAATGAGAGATTTAGGGGCACATTCCTGGATTTGTAAGCCTTTGAATACATCAAATTTGTTTTTATAGATTTATTGGTTTACCTCCCATGTTTACATATGGCCTTTTCATTTTCTTTGAGAACTTTTTAGTCATGCGCATGGGTCAGATTTATACACTTCCACAATGCTACTCTGACATAGGTACAGATTAAGTAGACATAAATTTGAGTTTTACTTCTAATCCCTATCATGGTAATGCTCAATATTTTGTTCCTCCCTGAGGTCAGAAAAATATTACCTTATCAGAAATGATATCCAGATCCCTTGTCATATTATAGTTGATGGCTTGAGCCCTTTTTCATGTTAAGTCACGGTTTCATTGCACTTTCATATACAGAAATTCATGCACATCGTTTATAACACTTCATTAGACTCTGTTGACCAGAGTTCCTGTTCATGTCTGTGGCCTGAAGTACTCTTTTTGACTCATTCCTCCAGAGGATTATCAACTGTAAATTATATACATTCTGAAATTATTTTTTGCCTTCAATACCATGTGGGAATAATTAACTGAATAACAGTAAAGGGATAGGGTGTAGTGGCAGATTTAAATAGTGGTGAGAGCAGGGTTATTCACAGAGGCTCTAGGAAATTAAATAAGGAGGGAATGACATAGAGAATGTAAAGATAGACAAAATTCAGCTAATGTCTTTGAGTTTAGAATTTTCATTGCCTTTTATGTTTTTTCAAATAAATGACACACAAAAGAAAGCATATAAGCTGGTTGCTGGTGGCTGATACGTGTAATCCTAGCTACTCAGGAGGCTGAGATTTGAGGATCACAGTTTGAAGCCAGCTTGGGAAGGAAAGTCTGTTCAATTGTAATCTCCAGTGAACCACAAAAAGCCAGAAGTGTAGCCATGGCTTAAGTGTAGAGCACTGGCCTTGGGCATAATAAAGGATTAGGGACAGTGCCCAGGTCCAGAGTTCAAGCCCCAGGATGAGCAAGAAAGAAAGAGGAAAGGGAAGAGGAAGGAAGGGAAAGGAAGGAGAAAAAAAAGAAAGCAAAGCAAAGCAAAGGAAAGATCTGCCTTTGACCCAATCCTGGATGAATGGAATTTTTACATCTTTCCCTAAATTTTTTTTCGCATATCTTTTATAACTTTAGCTAATATTTGGTTGATATAACCCCCCAAATTTATTTGCTTTTACCCAGAAAAATTATTTTATCCAGAAGATAATTTCATCCACTATTTAATGTGTTCATTAGTTATGAAGTCTAAGTATTATACTAGAGGTGAGAAGAGAAAAATGGCAGAGATGCAATTATGTTTGCAAACACAGATTCTTGACCAGCCTTCGGTATAGACCCAATTCACCTAATTTTACATTCACATAATTTCCAATTTCCTTAATGTCATTTTCTTTCCTATGAGAGACCACACTTTTCTTCTTGGACAGATTGTCACACAGAATGGAATAGTTGACTGTATACTCAAGTAACACCCCTTCTCCCATCCTTAGCAATAAGGAAGCGACACTCACCAGCCAGCTCTTTGTTCCTTATGACTTACAAAGCGTTAGGTTAAAGACTGAGTCATAGGTATACCCCCTAGATATTTGCTTCTAAAAAACAATAGATTGTAGTTGTGACCTATAGTTATAGAAAATTTCCAAGAATTCTGGAGAAGACTGTCACAAAATTATTTAAAATCCAGTAGTAACTTCACTTTAGGTCACATTGTAGAACTATGATATTTTCCTGAGCTAGTCCACAAACTTTCTTATTTCAGGATCATAGAAGCTTCCTGGGCAGAGACTTGCAATAGGCATCCTTACAAGTAGGTATCCCTGAATTAGACATGACACAGAAATCCATATATAAAACATACCATTTAGATAGGAAAGGAATAATGACTATCTCAGTCCTCTTGGATCTGGGACCCAAGTGAAGGACAGAAAATAACACAGTAAGTTCCTCCAGAGTTTCATCATCTCACCTGCTAAAAGAAGCTTTCTTTGTGTCAAAGACCAACAACTGGATTGGAGATTCTTAATAAGGTAATCAAAGTTCTGTCCCAAATGTGGGGCATCTATTTCCAAAATAATATTCATTATTCCCAAATGACCAATGGCAGAAGACACAACGTAAACAACAGAGTGCCTGGAGACCTTGTTACAGAGGTATCCCATCTTGAGAGAACCACTTGGGAAGAGGAGCTTGCTAAGCTATTAGGAACAATCTCTGGGGTACAAAAGCTAAGTTTTCTTCTTAGGGTTGACTTTTGTCCTGCTAGAACCCATGCCATATTTTCATCCATTTCTCTAATGTCAAAGGAGGGGATTTTTAGACACCTTGTGAAACATATCTTTATGTTTGAGAAGTTAGAAGTAATAGTCACCATGCAGAATTTCAGTAAGCATGATCCTCTGTCCTCATGAACACACAAGGGCAATCTTTCTATTATCTGGTGCTTGAAGTAGTTTCAATTCTCTTGTCATGCCAGGGGCTGGTAGTTCACACCTGTGATCCCAGCTACTAAGAAGGCTGTGATTTGAGGATTGCAGATTGAAGCCAACCCAGGTGGGAAAGGCCATGAAATTTTTACCTCCAATAAACTATTCAGAAAAAGCTGGAACTGGTGCTGTGGCTCTAATTTTCTAAAATTCCATCAAAAACCCAATGCCATTCTTCAAACAGAGAAAAGAAAAGCCATCTCAAAATTTGTATGGAAGCGCAATAAGCCACGAATACACAAGAAATCTTGAGGGAGAGGAAAAAAACCTCCTGGAAGTATCATACTACTAGACTTTAAATTATATTATAAAATTACAGTAAGAGAAACAATTTGGCACTAGTACAAAAGTCTTGAAGACCACTGAAATAGATAAGATTACATAGAAATAACTGCACACAACTGTAGCTAACTGGTTTTTGATGGAATAGCTCAAGAAAAGATAACCTGTTTAACAAATGGTTCTGGGTGAACTGGTTGTCCAAATGCAGAAGATTGAAATTGCAACCCTAAGTTTCACCTTGTGTCAATGACATTCAAAGTGGATCAAAGGTTTTAATTTAAGATTTGAAACTGAGACCTCTACATGACACAGTAGGGAAAAATACTAGAATTTATGAGTCCAAGAAATAACTTTCTGAATAGAACTCTAGTCACTCAAAAAATAGAGTCCAGGAATTGCATCGTGTGGCAAAGCTTCTGCATAGCAAAAACATGTACTCATTTGGCTAAATTGTCAACCAACAGGATGGGGGGAGGATATATTTGGCATATATATGTATATATACACATGTGTATGTACACACACATACACATACACACACATATATCCAACAAAGAGCCAAATACCAGAATATATAGGAGTGTCTACCTAGGGAACACACTACAGCTCTTGGGCACAGGTCAAAACTTTCTAAGTAAACATCCAGAAACATAATAAATCAAAGGAAATTTTGATAAATGGGATCGCATCAAAGTTAAAAGTTTCTGCACAGCAAAAGACATAAACAACAAGATAAAAAGAAACCCTACAGAATGGGAGAAGACATTTTTTAACCAGCTATGTATCAGACAAGTATCTCCTATTCAGAATATACTTAAAGCTCAAAAAATTAAAACCTCAAAAATTAAAACCTGGACAAAAAAACCAATCCAATTAATAAATAGTCTAATGGCTTAAAGAGAAACTTCTTAGAAGAAGTAAATATATGGAGAAATGCTCAACATCTGTAGCCATAAAGGCAATGCAAATCAAAACAACACTCAGATTCCACCTGACCCCCATTAGAATGGACATTATCAAGAAAAAAAATAACAAATGCTGACAAGGATGCAGTCAAAAGAGAACATTAATACACTGTTCATAGGAATATAGGCTTGTTAAACTACTCTGGAAAGCAGTATGGAGGTTCTTCCAAAAACTAAACTCGGAACTACACTACATCCCAACAATTCCACTCCTGAACATTCATCCAATAGATCACAAACAAGGTTACAGTAAATTACCAGCAAAACCATGTTCATTGCAGCACTATTCACTGCAGCACTATTCACCGCAGCTGAGATATGGAATAAGCCCAGATGCACCTCAATGGATGAATGCATCAAGAAAATATGGTATATATACACAATTGAATTTTACTCATCCATCAGAAAGAATGATATTGTACCATTTGTAAGAAAATAGGAAGGCTTGGAAAAAGTATATTAAGCTACATAAGTCAGACCCAGAGAAACACAGGTTGCATGGTTTTCCTCATTTGTGGTAGATAGAATGTACCTATAAATCTGTAAGTAAACAAATTGGGTGATATTGAAATAGTTACAAATGGATTAACTGAAATATAGCTGACTGGATGGAGAGCTCAAATAATGTAATTTTTTAGAAAGATGAAGTCAAAGCCCAACAAAATAACCAGGAAATGGGTACTTGCAAGGGGAGAGTAAAGGAGAAGTGGGGTAGATACATGGGGGAGGGAAATGCAGTCAGCTATTGTATATACCACAAAATTCAGAGAAATAGCGAAGGGGTGAGTGAAAGGGGGTGAGAATGTTGAAGGGGCAAAACTGAACAAGATGTATGGATCCATAATGACTTTGTTCAGTAGCACCTCCTTTGTACAACTACTTAAAGATAATAAAAAAAAATCAAAAAATCAAAAAATCAAAAATTTACTCAGCAGAGAGTACTCATATGTGAGCAAAGGAGGTAAACAGACATTTCTCAGAGGAAAAACTACAGATGGCCAATAATACACAAAGAAATGTTCAACATCCTTAGCCATAAAGGAAATACAAATGAGAACAACTAGTTAAAATAGTTAGAATAGCCTCACTCTAGTTAGGATAGACATAATCAGGAATAGGCATACCAGCAAATGCTGGTTGCAGACCACTGGCAGCATGTGAATTAGTGCAACCACTAAATAAGTTAGTATGGAATTTTTCAAAAGTAAAAATAGAACTAACTACGTTAGGATTCAGTGATATCACTTCTAGAAATTTATCTGAAAGACTGCAAGTCTGGACACAATAAAGTGACCTGCATTACGACACACACGAAGAACTATTCACTATAACCAAGTTATTATGTAAACAGCCCAGATGCTTTATAGATGCCAATTAATAGACAGTTTAAGTATATAAATATTAAATATTAGGAAACTGAAACATGTCTTCTTTCTCTCTCCTCTGTCTCTCTCTCTCTCTCTCTCTCTCTCTCTCTGTGTGTGTGTGTGTGTGTGTGTGTGTGTGTGTGTGTGTGTGTGTGTGTAGACTAATGAAAAGGGGTTGGGGCTGGATGAATAGAAAGAATTGTCAGATAAATACAGTCATACACCCCAATGTAAATAAATATGTGAAAATGGAACCTGGACGCTTGATGAGATGGGTGAGGGATTGAATAGGTGGTGGCGTGGGAAGAAGTTGGAAGGGATGACTCTAATTAAGATGCATTGTACATACAAATGGCTATATTAAATTTCCACCTTCTTGTGTAACTTTTTGAAAATAACAGTTTATTAGTTCTGTTGCTGAATTCTGTTGCATGAACTTTTATAATTTTAATTTGATATATGCTCTAGTCACCTCATATCTATATTTATTTGGGACTTTTTACTCCAATTTGGCCCCAGGTTTCAGCCTTGCCAAGTAATCTTCCTTAAATGGACTCTACCTCATTTTTCACAGCTAAAATAGATTTTAATATGTATCTATAGTCTAAAAATATGTAAGAGTTTGTCACTCCATTAACCGCTACTAACTAGCTGCAGGATTAGGTTAGATTACTTGCCAGGCTCTGAGATTCTATTTATCCTTTATGAATAGAATAAAAAGGGGGTTGTACAAGGTGGCCTCTGGGCTCCCTTCAGTGCTGACAGGGGTCACTCATTACACTGTCCATGCTGATCCAGGCACAGATGCTCAGCAGTCTTCCCTCAAGCAGTGGTAGCACCTACTGTACTGCGTGCTGCACATACTGTTTGCTGCCTTTGGTGTGCTCTTCTGTGTATCTAAATTCCAAGTTAGTTTCAGACTTGTGTCTACCTTTGCTTTTTTCCTCTTTGCATTTTGATTGTCATTCATAGTCTATTATTTTCTATTCCAGTCAGAACATGGGACGCACAAATATGACCCAGTATTGTGTAGATCTACAGGGTTTGCCATTCATAAATAAGTCCTTATTACAATATGTGTGTATGTGCATAACATTTTCTATCTATGCCAGAGGAGTATATTATAAAGACAATGAAAATAAAGTCATCTTTGATCCACTCATTTAGCCTCATTTGACACTTTTGAATTATTTGCATATTCTGGTTTAGGCTGGAATATCAAGGCTCTTGACTCCTCCATACTAGCCACTACAAGTGCTTGTGAGTTCCCATTAGTTAGTCGTGGGTTTTCTGAAAATCAAGACAAAGGCCAGTGTCCAATGAAAGACAAAGGCCTGTGTCCAATGAGAGACACAAATTCCACATGCTGCCTCCAGGAGACTCAGGGCAAACATTGACCTGGTATGCATGTTTGGAGACTGAATCATTAAGAAAGGCTATGCTTAGTCCCACTTCTCATTCAGTAGTAAGTGATGAGCCCTAGACCACAAGTATGATATTACAAGTGAATCCCTCCTGTGCAAAGAAGAGTCCCCTGCCCTGTGGTCCCTTTAATACACCCGGAGAGTGGAGCTCTCTTTTGCCCCTAGGTCATTTGTCCTGGTCTACATAGTGACTTACCTAGTCCATATCTCCTATAGGACCTCAACAACCATCCAACATTCCCATGTAAACCTTTTACTGTTTACATGCCTGTTTCCTGAATCACTGTCATGTGGTTTTTTTTTTTTTTTTTTTTTTTTTTTTTTTTTGTGTGTGTGTGTGTGTTTTGCCAGTCCTGGGGCTTGAACTCAGGGCCTGAGCACTGTCCCTGGCTTCTTTTTACTCAAGGCTAGCACTCTGCCAACTTGAGCCACAACACCACTTCTGGCCCTTTTTGGGTTTTGTTTTGTTTTTCCCTATATATGTGGTGCTGAGAAATCGAACATAGGGCTTCATATATATATCAGGCAAGCACCCTTGCCACTAGGCCATTTTTCCAAGCCCCTCACTATCATTTTTAATTTTCCCTTTTCTTTCTTGAAAATTGGACAGGCAGAGGCCAACTTGCAGTCTATTTTTATGGCTGGTCTACAACATAGTGGGCAAAAGTCTTTGCAGTACAGTAGTACTGGATGGCATCCGAGCGAAACTACTCATGACAACCTTCAGTAGACAAACAAACAAATGACCTCTTGCACTGACAGTCTAACCTAGTGGTAGGAAACTTGCCTACCCCGTGCAAAGTTCGGGTTCAATGTCAAGTACTGGAAAAGAAATAAAGACCAGAAAGAAAGACTTTTTTTTATGAATTCTGAGAAAATATACTTTTCTTAAGAAAAAGAACCTGTGTTCCTTACAATTAAATTGAGTCACACTAAAAATAGCTCAATAAACCTAACTAAATCATTTTTTTTTATTTTTTGGTCAGTCCTGGGGCTTGGACTCAGGGCCTGAGCACTGTCCTGGCTTCTTTTTGTTCAAGGCTAGCACTCTGCCACTTGAGCCACAGCGCCACTTCTGGCCATTTTCTGTATATGTGGTGCTGGGGAATCGAACCCAGGGCCTCATGTATATGAGGCAGGCACTCTTGCCACTAGGCCATATCCCCAGCCACTAACTAAATCATTTTTAAAACTCAAATAGTGAAGGCCTTACGTTCTTACTCAGAATGTATATAATAAACATTTAATCAATTGTCTTATGTTAATTATTGTTTTATCTATAAAGCTCTCAAACTGTACAGACCAGGAACTCAAGAAAGGGACTGAGACACAGACTTGAGTATGAAAACATTATTATGAAGTGCTTTTGGCATTACACCTGTGCATGAAGAAGGGAAGCAGGTGGGAAAACCAGCTGTAATGAGAGGCAGTCATAGCATGTTCCTCAGAAGCCTCACACGAGAGATGCGGCCCTCAGAGCTCTTCATATTTGTCTGAAGACAGCAAATACACCAAAAAAGACAAATCACTGGCAGCCAACTATCCTAGAGAAAGAGAGTATGAAAATGAAGAAAATAGCTACACTAGAAAGAAGTCCTGAAGAAGACTCACTGAGATCCCTGGTTCTCCTAGCCCCTGGGTGAACATGTGTGTGGATCCTGAAGAGCTTATATGGCAGTGGACAGTCCCCACCAAACTCATCTGCAGGGAGGACACACAGTGTTTCGTTGAACCACCAGGAATTTATTTATCCAACATCTTTGAAGAGGACTCAAAGGAACTTCTGAGAAAAATACTCTTGAGTTGTATTTTGAATTTCCTCACAGAAATGGATTGACATCATTTCTAGAAATCTGGAAGCTTTCATTTCTGAAAATCTTGAACCTTAAACAAAGCTATCTATTAATCTGGATCCTAATTCCCATGCCATTGTGCACCCCCCCCCCATTTTTTCCAAAACAACTTATGGTAATTTACATACTGATGATTTGATGACACTTTCACAATGATGTCATGCCTCTGTTATGTGACAGGATCAAGAGGGTTTTGGATGTATTGTCTGACTCAAAGTGTGCCTGAGTATTCCCTAGAGTGGAGGGGCGGATGAGAATTATGATCGTCCCTTGTACCAGGTGTCTACTTCCCCCTTCTATGAGAGGAAGACATGAAATGCTTTCAGATTTAAAGAAAAACTTCTGAAAATTAACCACAGCAGGCTTCAGAGTTTCCTGATAAACTGACAAGTGAATCTTCTTTTGTTCATTAATAAGCATTATAAAACTTGAAATGCTTATGTGTGTACCAGTGTTTCAGAGAACCTAGGTTTACCTACAAAAGCTGTTCTGCTTTTCCATGGCCTCTTCTGGCCTCTATCCATTTTAATGCTGTGGTGAAAAAAATTTTATTCAACTTTTCAGTCCATTCTCTTTCAGTTTGAGTTTTCCGAATTGGACATCTGAGAACTGGGGATGGCTCAACTGAACCGCAGGTATAGCTGATGCTGATTGCTTTTCAAACATTTGACTCCATACTTCTAGGCAGTTAGGGAAGATGTATCCACCCAGAGATATAACTCCAATATGTTGATTTCTTGGTCATGGTGCAATTTTGGTAAGTATCAAAACAAGAACACAAGAAAGCCTTGAGTAGAGAGGCATATGGAGTTCCTCACTTAATAGAACAGTTGCAAAATTTACTCCAACTCTCTCAACAAGAAAAGATTTCTTCCCCAGGAGTATTCAAAAGTATTAATTATGATGGGTCCAATAACCCAATTAGGATGTGTGTGCCATCATAATTGTTTAAATACTTAAAAGTATTCTCACAATGTGTGTGACATACCTGAAAGTATTCTCACAATGTGTATAGCTTTGTGCAAATTTGGATGTGTGCATTTGAAAATAATTAGCATAGCAATGTACAGCTATTCACTGCTTTCTGCTGTGTGTACCTATCTGTTTTGTCACTGCTCCTGAGAGAATCCAGAGAAGTAGAATTATTCCCAAAGGAAGATTCTTCTTTCACACTCATTTTAACCAGTCTGCTCTTCTTGGCCTCATAATTAAAGGTAGCATAGAATTAGCATGAGTTCAACACATATCTTGAAACTCATAAAAATGACTGAACAATCCTGATTAAGGTGAGGTGATTTGTAGCCCCAGGACTCTGCGCACAGCATCTTTGACCTCCTTATTCCTCAGGCTGTAGACAACAGGGTTCAACAGGGGGGTGATGACAGTGTAGGTCACTGAGATGAGTCTGTCCTGCCCCACGGAACTCTGGGACTTAGGTTTGAGGTAGACAATAGAGGCACAGCCATAGTGGATGATGACCACGGTGAGGTGGGAGGCACAGGTGGCAAAGGCCTTCTTTCTCCCTTCAGCTGAAGCAATCTTAAGGATAGTGGAGATGATGAGGACATAGGAGATGAACACCAGGCACATGGGTAGAACAAGAGCACAGAGACTGAGAATCAAAGTGATGATCTCATTAACTGTGGTGTCTGTGCAGGACAGCTTCAGCAGGGGTCTCACATCACAGAGGAAGTGGGAAATGACAAAGCCCTCACAAAAGGGCAGACCAAATACAGAAGTTACCTGGACAATGGCTATGCCTAGGCCAATTCCCAGTGACCCAGATGCCAAGTAGACACAGGCTGTCTTACCCATGATGACTGAATATCTTAGGGGGTTGCAGATGGCCACATAGCGATCATATCCCATGGCTGTGAGCAGGAAGCAGTTGTTGATGCCAAATGTCAGATAGAAGAAGAGCTGGGTGGCACAGTCCTGGAAAGAAATAGTCTGTTGAGGGCTGAGGAGGCCAAAGAGCATCCGTGGAATGATGGTCACAGTGTAGCAGGTCTCAGAGATGGAGAGCATGCCCAGAAAGAAATACATGGGAGTGTGCAGGTGACGATCCAGGTGAATAATGGTCACAATAATCACGTTTCCAGACAGAGTCAGCAGGTACAATGTCAGGAATACCACAAAGAAGGTCAACCTGTGCTGCCACTGAAAGCTGGAGAAACCTTCAAAGAGGAACTCAGTCACGAAAGTGGAATTGGGCTTTGGCATTGTGGCAGGGATATGTTTGATGAATCTGGAAAAAGGAAAACAATAACAGGTGTGTTGTGTGAACCATGAAACAAAGTAGAGTGGTCCAGATTGTCTTTATCCAAACCAGGTTTCCAGCCTCCAGGAAATCAGTGGCCAGCTGTTGATCATTTACTCAGTCTTCCTTTTTGCCCATTCACTTCTTGGTACAGTAGACATCACTTTAAGATATTTAGGATTGAGATGTATGTAAGAGAGAAAGTAGAAATAAGTTGAAAGAAATGGAAATGGTTACCTGATTCCAAGTATTGATTATGAGACAAGAAACTGTAATATCTAGCTTATATTTTAGTTGTACCTTTATATTTAAGGTATCTTAAAAGCAGTGCTCCAAACCTTCCAACATTTATCTCTTTTTAATACTTTTATAAAAATAATGTCCATCCAACTGTTGACAGTTATTCCATTTTGTTTTTATTGGTATTTCCCTGAGAAATAATGATATTGAGAATCCTATTCCATACCTGAATTGAAGTCAGAATCTCAAAGTGGCACTTACAAATTCATGTTGAATTTGCCACTATGCCTTTGGTCCTCCTCAACATATCTTGAATTAGTACCTGATGGACTGAATAAACCATGACCTAATAAAGAGAATAGGTGTCTAAAGCTGATATCCTTTCTACTCTACAGCACTATTCAATGCCCATTGTCCTACATGTCCCCTCCTGGAATCATAGTTTTCCACTTCCTGAGCCTAGCACCCATTGTCCACTGTCATCTTGAAAGACTAGAAAAGAGAGCACTTCTCCTGTGAGTCTCCTTATGGACCATGTCAGAACTGTCCTCCAGTATGATGCAAAATAATTGGCTAAGGCAGTATAGTTATTTAGCTTATCTACTTGACTCCCACCACAGGAAGAAAGGAACTGTATTGAGCCTGATGATGTTTATTCAAGTAGGCTCTGCTTTTTTCTAGTGATAGCAAAGAGAAATTTTATTTTCTCAGGAAAGATTACTTGTGTGGTTTACTTCATTTCTGTGTATTCTATGCTGGGTTAGCAATAGAAAGTGGTTGGCTCCTCATTCTCTTACTCCAATAAACCTGTCTAAGAGCCTCTGTTAGGCAGATTTCACCTTGTATCTTAAGTAGGTTTCCACCATTACCTCCATTTATAAATCTAAGAATCAGTGGTATATCTTTCTTTTCCTTTTTGTCTACCTCAAAGGAAGTGTCTCCTCCAAGCGTTTCCCTTTTTCTGAAGTTAACTTTTTACCTTTTGCATTTTTAGAATAAGTAATTGTAAAAAAAATAAAAAGAGGATTCATTGCTGTGTTTATAAGTCACGTGCTTTCACCAAATTCCCTCCATTTGTGTTATTATTTCTTAACACCTCTTCCTCATCTCAACTCCCATTTAATCAGGTTTTGATGATTTCCATTACACTATTTTCATACTATATATATAATATACACTATTTTCATACTATATATATATATAATATCCAACTTCCAGTCATTCTCTTCTTTCTCTTTCCCCACCAAGTGGTTTCTTCCCAAAATAGTCTCTCTTACAAACATGCCATACTGTTACTGTTTTTGAAACTAGATTCCACATTTGAACCACTATCAAAGTCCGTGTGATGGTTCTCAAAAAACTGAAAATAGACCTACCATATGATCCTGCTGTGAAACTCTTAGAATTCAAGTCACATAGAAGAGAGATACACCCGTGATTATACTAGCACTATTCAAACTATATTTGATATGGAATCATTTTATGGCCTAAGCCATCAATAATTAGAAAAAATATGGTAAAAACATAAAAGAAGGTGAATTATTAAGTTATTTGAAGGAAAGTTGATAAAACTGGAGATCATGATTCTTGGTAAGATAAGCCAAGTTTTGCAAAGAAAAAAGTCCTGTTTTCTTTATACATTTTACCAACACCCAAATTCTATACCTAACATCACGCCTCTGTTACACTGTGATTGCCCCCTAATTGATTTTCCTTACTTTAGTTGGCCATACTCTATGATTTCCCTTTGAATGTTACCATTATGTTCAAATATCTCTTTGTTTGTCAAGTACTGCTTCATAAATTTCTTAACTACCTCTCCAAATATTTAAGTACAATATTCAAATTAATTTGTAAACTGGTTTTAGTAACATGTGAAATTGTCATGAAGATAAATGGGACAATGCATTTGAAATATGTGACCTGAACCATGACAAAAGAAATACTTAATGAATAATATATTTATTACTTGTTACTCCTTTTTTATTTTTCATAAGTGAGTCAGTTTCAATTTGTAATAAAAGAGTCAGACTGGAAATGGGGAATTCAACGAAACAATCCTGGATTTGTAAACAATCCTTCGAATATCTACTAAATGTGACTTTGGATTTTGCCACTCCTGTCCCTGTTCTCATATGGCCCTTTTCATGCTCTTTGAGAGCTTTGAACTGTATGGTTGATGCATGTGCTTTGGTTGGATTATACCCTGCTGCAATGCTATCCAACACTAGGTGAAGATTAGGCAGAATATGTTTGTTTTATCCTAATCCATATCATAGCAATGATCCACATCTTCTGCTTCTTTGGATCAGAAATGCTCACCTAATTACACTAGCTAGGAAAAATCTAAAGTGATGTCCAGGTCCCTTGATGGCTTGGGCCCACTAATGTCAGCTCACAGTTTCATTGCACGTCGATACACTGAAATTAGATTGTTTTTTAAGACCTAATTCTAGTCTATTGACCAGAAGACTTATCTGTTTAGCTTCCTCATTCAAAGTATTATTCAGCAGAATATTATAAAACCTTAAAAATATTTTGCCTGTACCACCAGGTGGAAAATTCCAAGACAGTAAACAGTAAAGGGTATAAAGTAGAGTGAGACATCCAAATGAGTGCCAAGAACAAGTTTGTTCATGTAGGTTCTAGGAAATGAAGGTAAGCAAGGAAAGAAAAGAGAAAAACAATAGAGAATGTAAAGATAAACAAAATGCAAAAATAATCACATGATTTAAGTTTGAAGTTTTTATTACCTTTATGTTCATTCTAATAAATGGAACACAAAGCAAAACAAGATCTGTCCTTGGTTTAATACTAAATGAATGTACAAATTATGCTTTTCCCTAGAAACTGAAAATAACCATGTAATTTCACTATTTTTCACTTATCCTTTATTTTGGCTTAACTCAAAAATTTATAGACTTTTATCCAGAAAATGTATTTTATCATGAAAATCAGTTTCTTCTACTGTCTAATTTGTTCAGTAGTTAAGATGTTTAAGTATCGCAATAGTGCTAGGGAAAGAAAAATGGTAGAGATGGTCCTGTACACATGGTGTTTAAATTCCTTAACAGACTTTAGTAAAGACACAATTATAGGCTTTTTAAGCATTTTATACTTCTTGTTTTCATATTATCCAACTCAATTACCTACTTTTCCAGATTCTTTTTTTAAACTTCATGTTACTAGAACTCTTATAAATTAGGAACATGATTTCTCACTATTCAATTAATGAAATTACATCATCAGCATAATTTAATGTCATACATACAATAAGATGGTTTTCCAGATTTTTAAAGGTCATATTCTTTTCGATGAGAGAATAATTCTTCTATTAAAGATTCTCACTGTCTATGTGAAAGCTGGTAGTATGTTCTAGTAAGTCCTCCTGTCCTGACATATGAAGAAATGATATCATGTTTCCTGTATCTTATAGAAAGTTGAACTGAAGCTTGAGTCTTGTGCACTATCCCAGATGTTTGGCTGCATATATTACTAATAGTTATGTTTACAAGAATATTCCAAACCCATTGAAAATTATTTAAAGCCAAACAAATGCTTCATTGTAGATCACATTGTAGAACACTGATATTTTCCTAAAGAGGTCATGACTTTTCTTCTCTCACATCACTAAACTTCCTAAGCAGAGCCATGGTTTATTAGGAATTACCTAGTCAAGATACCATCCAGAATACCATGCATTAAACTTACTGTTTAGATGGAAAGGGAATAATGACTATCTCAGTCTTCCTGTGTCCATGACCAAAATGAAGGACATGAACTGCATAATTCTTCTGAATTTTCATCATCTACCTCCTGAAAGAAACTTCTGAGACACAGAGCAGTCACTGGGAATTAGGTATTCTTAATAAGGTAACAAACTTCCGTTCCAAATGCTAGTCATCTGCTTCCCAAATACTACTTACCACTCCCAAATGATTAATGGAAGAAGACACAATCCAAACAACAGAGTGCCTGGAGACCTTGTTACTGAGGCAGTTCCTTTGCCAATCCTGAGAGTTACAGAGTAACACCTGGGAGTAGGAGTTGGCTAAGGTAATGGGAACGATCTCTGGGGTATAAAGGCTAATTTTCCTTCTTAGGGTTGGCTTTGGTTTTGCCAAGATCAGCCATATTTTCTGTCCATTTCTCCAGGGTCACGGGAGGGAAGTTTAAGACCTTGGGGAATGTGTCTTCATGTGTGGAAAATTCAAAGTAACAATTCCAAGTGGTGTTTCAGTGTGCATGAATCTCAGATGTCATGACCACACTAGAACAACTTCCCAATGCTCTGATGCTTGAAATAAAAAAAAGTTGGTATTGTCACTAAACAGACTCAACGTCTGACTGTTAGAACAGACTAGAAGACCCAGAAACAAATCCACACAATGACAGCCAAGTGAATTTTGACATGTATACATTTAAGAAAAGAGCTTCATCAACAAATGGTCCTGGGAGAAATTGATATCCACCGGCAGAAAACTAAAATGGGTCAAAAACTTTAATTTATGACATTGAACTTTGGGACTTCTACATGACAGAAAAAGTGATATATGTTGGATAACATGAATTTGGTGTTTTTTTTTAAGGAAGAGAAACAAAAGAAAATGAGCCCTTCGTATATTCTGAGGGAAAAAATACAAGCTTTTATTTTTGAACTATCCTATAAAGACAAAATTGCACTGAGTTGAACCATGGTAACTAGAGCTCAATAAATATGAATTTTTTAAATTTTATTTTTGGTGCAGGTCCTGGGGCTTGAATGTAGGTACTGGGTGTTGTCTCTGAACTCTTTGCTCAAGGCTGGCACTCTACCACTTAAGCCACATTCCACTTCTAGCTTTTTGGTGTTAATTGGAGATTTGAATCTCACAAATGTTACTGTCCAGGTTTGCTATGAACCTTGATGCCCATATCTTAGCATCCTGAGTAGCTAGGTATAAGCTACCAGTGCCTGGAAATTAAATCATTTTTAAAGTTCATGTGAACAACTGATCTTCTTTCACTAAGTATATCATGGATAGAAGTCAACTGTCTTAAAATTTTCAATTGTCTTATGTCAATTACCATCCTATAAGTGGGATTCTAAAACCATATAATTGGAATCCCAAGAAAGGGACTGAAACATGGACTTGAGTACAGAAACATCATTACAGGGTGCTTTCAGCATTACATTGTATGTTTGTATAATGTTCCCACTCATGAGAGACATGGACCTCAGAGAGCTCTTTATAATTGTCTCAAAGTCAGGAAATACCATGAAACAAGTGAATCATGGTCAGAAAGCCTAGTGGAAGAAGATAGCATGAATGGAAAGAATACAGTTTCCTTACAAGAACAATTCCTGAAGGAAACATACTGACAACCCTCAACCCATTCTATGAACCTTGGGGATTACACGTGTGGATCCTTAAGTTGAAATCAAACAGGAGATTCCAATACCCACTAAATTTACTCAGAGTAAGGACATAGTACTTCATTGAGTGATTGACTCAATACATTTGGAATGGATTCAAAGAAACTCTGTTGTTGAATTGAGTTTTGACTGACCTCACAGATATAAACTGACTATCATGCCTGGAAATATGTACATTGGAGCAATATATCTTTTATGCTACCACACACCAGTTTCTTTCATCTTTTTTCCTTTTGCAAAATAGCCTAGGTTAATTTACATGACAATGATATGAAAACACTTTCATAAATGATATCTTGCCTCTGCAGGGTCATACCACAAAATCTGGCAAATTCTGGATGCCATTCGAACTGCTTGGCTCAGGGTGTGCATGAGTGTTCCCAGATGGAGGGCTAGATGAGAAAGAGGATCATTACTTGCACCAGAAATCTACTTTCACCTTTTATAAAGTGCAGAGATGAAATGCTGTTTTGAAACCAGATATAGAGTTAAAGGGATCCAAGAAACTTCTGAAAATTAACCATGACAGGCTTAGGAATTTCACATTACATTTATAAGTAAATCTTCAATCCTCTGTTCATTAAGAAGTGTCATGAAAGTTGAATTTAAAACATTTATGTATATAATGCCATTTCAGAGAGCTTGGGTCAACTCTACCAAAAACATTCTACTTTAACTTAGTTCATTCTATTCTATCCTCCTTGATGCTTTGGTGTCACTTTATAAAAATTTAACTCATCAATACATTCTCTTTACAGCCTTAGCTTTCTCATCTGAGAAAATCAGACCTAAGTGCAGCCCTATTCCATGTTCTCTCTAGATGACATTTATTACTTTCCAATATTTAATTCCATATCTCCAGTGAGCGAAAGAACAACTATTCATTTAGAAGATGGTACTCCATCCAAAGTTTTGACAATTTCTTGGCTGTAATGAAGGCTTGGCATGTATCAAAACAGGGACACAAAAAAGGCTTGGATAGGAAGGCTTATGTGGCCTGCCACTTACTGTAGTAGTTGTAATATTTACTCTTGATACCCTCATCAACAATGAAGAGTTCATCTGTACCTGTGTTTGAACTATTTCTTATGATATTTTACAATCCTTTTGGATTTTGTGACACTGAATTGTTATAAATCACTAAAACCATTCTTAGGAAGTATGTGGTTTTTTGCTACTGTGTATGAGTGCACTTTGGGAGTAGTAGACACACACACACACACACACACACACACACACACACACACACACCTGTCCACTGCCTTCTCCTATGTCTGCCTATTCCTCACTGTGCTAGAGCAGCACCCAGAGAAATATGAATATTCCAAAAGGAAACTTTGTTTTCTCACCTAATTTATCTAGTTTGCATTTCTTGATTTCTTATATAATGGAAGGCACCATAAAATTAGCATAAATTGTATAAATATATGTACAAACTGAAGGCCTGAACAAACAATCCTGGTTAAGATGAGAGAAATTTTAGTCCCAGGACTCTGCGCACAGCATCTTTGACCTCCTTATTCCTCAGGCTGTAGACAACAGGGTTCAACAGGGGGGTGATGACAGTGTAGGTCACTGAGATGAGTCTGTCTTGCCCCACAGAACTCTGGGACTTAGGTTTGAGGTAGACAATAGAGGCACAGCCATAGTGGAAGATGACCACGGTGAGGTGGGAGGCACAGGTAGCAAAAGCCTTCTTTCTCCCCTCAGCTGAAGCAATCTTAAGAATGGTAGAGATGATGAGGACATAGGAGATGAACACCAGGCACATGGGCAGAACAAGAACACAGAGACTGAAAACAACATTGATAATCTCATTGACAGTGGTGTCTGTGCAGGACAGCTTCAGCAGGGGTCTCACATCACAGAAGAAGTGAGGGATGACAAATTTATCACAGAATGACAGTCTAAATACAGATGTTACATGGACAATGGCTATGCTCAGGCCAATCCCAAGTGACCCAAATGCTAAATGGATACAAGCTGCTTTGCTCATAATGACAGAATATCTTAGGGGTTTACAAATGGCTACATAGCGATCATATCCCATGGCTGTGAGCAGGAAGCAGTTATTGACACCAAATGTTAGATAGAAGAAGAGCTGGGTGGCACAGTCCTGGAAAGAAATAGTCTGTTGAGGACTGAGGAGGCCAAAGAGCATCCGTGGAATGATGGTCACAGTGTAGCAGGTCTCAGAGATGGAGAGCATGCTCAGGAAGAAGTACATGGGAGTGTGCAGGTGACGGTCCAGGCGAATAATGGTCACAATAATCACGTTTCCAGACAGAGTCAGCAGGTACAATGTCAGGAAAACCATAAAGAGTGCCAGCCTCTGCTGCCACTGAAAGCTGGAGAAACCTTCAAAGAGGAACTCAATCATGAAAGTGGTGTTGGGCTTTGACATTAAGGCAGGTATAGGCTTGAAGGAGCTGGGAAAAGAAAAGACAGGTGTGCTGTGTGAACCTTGAGACAGAGTAGGGTGCACCATGCCTTTAATAAATATCGTGTCCATGTAGAGCAAGTCTTCAGACTCTAGTAGTATCACTGTTCAGCTGTTGATCAATTGCTCCATCTTCCTTTTTGCCCACTCTCTTCTTTGGTACTCTGGAGAATTTTCTTTAGGATGTCTAGCATCAAAGGCAGAGATGATGATGAGAGGGAAAATAGATAGAAATGTGTAGGGAAAGCCCTTTATGTCAGTATATTGATTATATAGCAAGGAATTACTATAAATTTCTATTATGTGGTATTTCTGTATTTATATTTTAAGCTATTTTTTAAAATGATGTTCAAATTCTTTCAATGTATAGTATCCCTGGTAATATATATGTATACATACACATATGTATATAATTTATATAATATTATATACAATATATAAGAGTATAATATATAATAGTAGTATATAATATATATAATTTTATATATAATTTAAATAACATTCCTCCTGTTGTTTTGATTTGCATTTTCTTGAGAATTACTGATTTTGAGCATCTTATTTCATTTCTGAATTGTACTTACCACCTTAAGGTAGTATCCATACATGCATATTTAAAAAAAAATTTTAGGGGCTGGGGATATAGCCTAGTGGCAAGAGTGCCTGCCTCGGATACACGAGGCCCTAGGTTCGATTCCCCAGCACCACATATCCAGAAAACGGCCAGAAGCGGCGCTGTGGCTCAAGTGGCAGAGTGCTAGCCTTGAGCGGGAAGAAGCCAGGGACAGTGCTCAGGCCCTGAGTCCAAGGCCCAGGACTGGCCAAAAAAAAAAAAATTATTGTTATTATAAAGGTGATGTACAAAGGGATTATAGCTTCATAAGTCAGGTAAAGAGTACATTATTTTGGACAATATCACTCTTTACCTTGTGCTCTACCAATTTTTCCCTACTGTTCCCATTCACAAGTTGTTTAGTTCATTTTTATCATAGTGTCTAGTGAGTACCACTGCTGCATTTGCTCACCCTTTGTCCCTTCATTTCTCTGCCCCCCCCCTTGCCCTCCCAATGACAGATAAACAAGCAAGACAAAAAAAGGAAACAAAAATAACAAAAAAGAAAAAATCCACTCCATTTCATGGAGTTCATTTTGATAATGTACATGTGTGTTTATCAAGGCATTATTTAGTATAGAAAGTTTATGAAAGCAACTGCCTGATTATGACCAGATTGGTAAAGAAAATGTGGCACCTACAGAGGACAGATTAATAGATGTTCTGTTTGACAGCTTTTAAAGAAAGGAATTCCTCCATTTATAAATCATAGATAAACCTAATTATGAATAATGCTAATTACTAAAGTACAAATAGTGCATGATTTCACTCATATGAGGTACCTAAAACAGTCAAATGACAAAACAAGTAAGTGGCATTGACCATTGGAAAGAGAAAAGTAAATTGACAATTGTAATTCAAGTGCTGTAAGGTTTTCCTTCTTCAGCAGGAATTAGTTTTTCAGCTCTCCTATGCAACATGTAAATGCTTATAGTCAACAATACTGTATTATAAATTTAAACTTTTTGGAGATGGTTGATTTCTTGTTAAGTGTCTCACTACAAAGGAAACAAAATATCAAGGAACATAAAGAAACATTTGAAGGTGGTAGATCTTCCTTTACCTTTATTTTGGTGATAGTTATGTGGTTGTATGCCCATCTTCAAATTCATCAAATGTGAACACACAATGTGTTTCAGCTGTTGGGTATCAATTATCTCTCCCCTCAACTACTAAAGAGGTTAAGAAACAAGCACGTGACAATTAGAACAAGATTACGTCGAGATGGAAAGGGGAGATAGAGAAAGGCGAGATAGATGTGTTATAATCGATATCAATATCCTCCCCAGTGTGTCTTCAGTTAGTATCACAAGGACTCAGTGAATAGTCCCCTAGTAAAAGGTGACAAGGATTCAAGACTGATACCTATTTATCCCTGTTAGTCCTCAATCCCCAGTGCCAGGCAAGGCCTTTGACATGTAGTTTTTGAAATCTCCTGTCATACTTACTGAAAGCCTAGAAAAGAATAGTTTTCTCTTAGAGTCTGTCAAAACTAACCTCTGATATCATGAAGAACAATTGCATAAGTTAGTATAAATATTAAGCTTGTTCCCTTGACTCCTGGGGTTGGTGTTTCCTATTGTGAAAACAAAGACAATGTTACTTTTTATCATAAAAGACCAGATGTTGTGTTTAACATCATTTCTATTCATTCTACCCTGTCTTTGAGAAAGCAAAGAACTGGCTCATCTACTTTTTGTCTTATTCCAAGTGAGACTAACTTGGAATATTGTACCAGGCAGATTTAACCTCACACCTTACCAGACTTCAACACTACCTCTGTTCACGATGCTGAGAATCACTTGAATAGTTGCCTTTACTTTCTACCCATCCCATAAACTGTGCCTCCTCTTACTTTCTTATTAGTCCAGTCTTTTGTTCGGTGTTTTATTTTATTTTATGTCAACATATCTAATTGTGCAAAGGGGTTTCATTATGTTACAACAGATGTACAATGTACTTTGAGCTGATTCATTGCACCTGCATTACTCTTTATGCCTCTGTTTCCCTTACCCGTCTTTCAAACAGGGTGGCTTTCATTGTACTATTTTCATATATATATAATGTATATTTCACATATGTAATCTTCATCTTTTTATCTTTTCCTGCCTCAAATGTGGTTTCTCTCTAAAATCTCTTTTGTTACAAGTATGTCATACCATTACAATTTTTAGGACTAGAAACCACATTTGAGTTGCTACACACACACACACACACACACACACACATATGTGTATATATACATAAATATGTATATATATATACATATATATGAAGACTCTTCAAGAAACTAAAATTATAGCTATCATATTGTCTTGTCTTGACATTTTTGGATATAAATCCAGAAGAATGTAAATCACATAGAAGGAAATACCTGAACGGCAACACTCATCACAATAAGCCAAGATGTAGAACCACACTATTTATTTGCCCAACAATCAATTATTAGATGAAGTGTGGTACACATATGCAATGAGGTATTATTCAGTCACAGAGAAGAGTAAAACTAATTATTATGAAATTTCTGGAAAAATTGATATAACTGGAGATGGTAAATGAGACAAGCCAAACTCAGTAAGAAAGTATTCCTGCGTACTTCATACATTCTACTAACACCTACATGTGACACCTGTCATCACCTCTACATGACAGGAATTTCCTCCTAACTGATTTTTGACCTATCAATAAGTCACACCCTATGACTTCCTTTAGAACATTACCATTATGTTCTTCTGAAATATCTGTTTGCCGAGCACTCTTGCAAATACTTCTTCAATTCTTCTCCAAAAATTTAAGCATAATATTAAAAAACTAATTTGTAAATTGATTACGGTAACATAAGACCACGTTTTTATGAAGATTAAATAGGTTAATGTACCTGAAGCATTGGACCTGAACCTTAACACAAAAAAGTCATTAATGACTAGTAGTGTCATTAGTTGTTATTCATTTCTATTTTTTATGAATGAGCCAGTTGAAATTTAGAAAAGGAAAAGAGTAGAATTGGAGATGTGGGATTCAAGAAAATATTCCTGGTTTGTAGACAATTCTTTGACTACTTGGCTTTATGGATTTTTCTGTTCTCCTCCCTCATTCTCATATGGCCTATTTCATGTACTTTAAGAAGGTTTGTATAAGCATACCAGAGGATAAGCTTTATTTATATGCTGCTGGAATACTCTTCCAACATTCTACTCCTTATTCTGGTAATGCTCAACATTCTATTCCTCCCTTGGATCAAACGAGCTCATCTAGTTACTATATCTAGGCACAACCAAAAGTGAAAACCATATTCCCTTTCGGTGCTACCATTGGTATCTACAGCCCACTAATGTCAAATCACAGCTGTATTATACTATTACACTATGAAATTTGTGTACATGCATTGTTTTAAAAACTTAACTTGACCAAAGTACCTGTCCATGCCTATTGCATGAAGTATTATTTTTTGGTTCCTGATTCAGACACTTAGCCAGCTGTAAATTATAAATACCCTAAAAGGTTTTAAGTGAATAAGTATGCTACAGATTCTAACAGAATAACTAGTAAAGGGTGCAAAGTGGGACAGATTTAAAGCAGTAACAAGAGTAGGATTATGCATGTTTGCTCTAGGAAATGTATGTAAGGAAGGAAAGAAAAAAATGATAAGAAATGTAAACATGAAAAATTGCACAAAATTTAGAAGAGTTTTTGTATGTTTGCTTATTGCCTTTATGTTCTTTTCAATGAATGACACACAAAAGAAAGTGAAACATGATCTGGCCTCGGTGAATATAGTCCCAGATGAATATACTCTTTATATCTTTTCCTAAACTTTTTTTCAACTTGCTCCATTTTTTGGTTTATTTAACTCAAAAATTTACTAGATCTTATCCAGAAAACAGATTTTAGTGAAAATTGACTTCCTCAGTAATTTCGGACATTGTGTAGTTACAAAATAAAAGTATTGTACTAGAGCTAGGAAGAAAAACATGGCAGGAAGAGATTTTGCAGTTCTATTTGCAAACATAGATTCTTGGCTAGTCTTTGATATAGACCCACTAAATGAATATCAAGCATTTAATGTCCCTTTTCTCTATATTACACATCCCATTGACTTTGCAAGATTCTAGAAGTCACGTTCTTACTGATCAGAAACTACATGCCTCATCTTTTACAGGTCATTGAATGCATGACAACTGATCATACATTCTTCATCCCTCCCCAACCTGGCACATAAGAAAGTGAGAGTCACCCAGATAGCCTGTTTCTTGTATCTTATAGAGAGTTGAACTCAAGCCTGATTCACTGGCACAATGCTAAAAATTTGGCTGCATGAAAAATAAAATGTAGATATTTACCAATAGATATGAAATGTTTCCAAGAGTTTTGCTAAGGCTCATCATCATATTTAAATCTACCAGTTTCTTCACTTAAGGTTAGAGTGTAGAACAACGATAATTTTCTGAACAGCCTGTGTTTTCTTACCTTAGGAGCCACTGAAAATTCCTGAGTAGAGCTACAGTTTAATAGAAATTTCCTAATGTAGACACCACCCAGAAAGTCATACCTAAAACTTGCTGTTTAACCAGGAAAGGGAATAAAGCCTCTTGCAGTCCTGCATCTGAGACCAAGTGAAGCATGTAAACTATTAAAGTAGCTCCTACCAATTTTTGTCATCCTGTCTGCTGTGCCACAGAAGGGCAATTGTGGATTTGAGATTCTTAAAAGGGTAACAAACTTCTGTCTCAAAGGTTGGATATCTCTTACCCAAATAATACTCAATATTCCCAAATGATCCGTGGCAGGAGACACAATCTAAACAGCAGAGTGCCTAGAGACCTCATTGCAGAAGCATCATATTCCCAATCCTGAGAGAACCACTTGGAGTAGGAGTTGAGTAAGATGTTAGGGACAATCTATAGGATGCAAAGACTAATTTTCTATATTAAGGATGTCCTGCTACAAAGCCTGTAATGTTTTCTAGTCATTTCTCTAGTCTCAGAGGATGGGAGTTTGAAGCCTTATGGAGTGTTTCTTTATGTGTGAGAAATTAGAAGTAAAAGTCCCCAGGTAGAGTTTCAGCATGCGTGAATCTCTGCTGTCATGAACACCCAAGGAAAACTTTCCATTGCCCTAATGTTTGAAGTCAGTTTAAAATTTCTTGGCACAATAATGCCAAGGTAATCTACACATTTAATACAACACTTACCAAAATCCCAGTGAGATTTATCACAGAGTTAAAAGAAAAGAAAGCAATTTGTATGGGAATATTACAGGCTTCAAATAGTAAAGCAGTCTTGACAAAAAAAACTGTAGGTATAAAAAAACCAGACTTCAAATTATATTACAAAATGCCAAGAAAGGAAACAGCATGGTATTGCCACAAAATAGACCAAAAGACCTGTGAGACACACTAGAGAATCCAGAAATAAATTCACATGACTATAGCCAACAGATTTTTCATAAAGGGAGCCCAAAACATATGAGAAAGAAAAGTTAGCCTTTTCAACAAATGGTGCTAGAAGAAATGGATGCCTTCATGTAGAATCTGAAATTGGAACCCTGTCTCTCACCCTGTGCCAATATAAATTCAAAGTGGATCAAGGACTTTATGACCTGAATCTTTGGGACTTCTACATAACAGAAAAGGTTAAACATTAGAATTTATTAGTTTAAGGAATAACTTCTTGAATAAAACTCCAGTAGCTCAACAAATAGGAACAAGGTTTTATAAGTGTGATTACATTATGATACAAAGCTTCTGAGTAGCAAAGGAAGCACTCACTGGCTACAGAGTTAACCAGGAGAATGGGAAAGAATCTTTGCCAAGTATACATCTTTCAAAGGACTAAAAATGGGAATATACAAGGAGCTTTAACTTGTCTCCCCAAAGAATCAAGAGCTTAATTAGTAATGGACAAAAAAGCTCAACAGACACTTATCAGAAAAAGAAGCAGAAATGGCCAATAATGAAGAAATGTCCAACATTCCAATCATAAAATAAGTAACAACCAAAGCAACGCTGACATTCTATCTCACTCCAGTCTGAATGATTATCATCAAGAATATGAAAAACAATAAATTCTGGCAAGGTTGTCAATGGAAAGGAAACTCTAAAACATTGTTGGTAAAAATAGTGCAACTACTATGGAAGTCGGTATGGAGATTCCTCAAAAAATTAAAAATCCACGTCCCTTGTGATCTATTGAGAGCATTCATAAGAATGGTTTCTAGTAAAGAGATAAAACGGGTACCTGCACTCCCCATGTTCACTGAAGCACTATTCACAATGATCACATTATTGAAATAGCCCAGATGCTCTATGACAGATTAATAGATGTTTTAACTAAATAAATATTAGGAAGTTGAAACAAAATATCGTGTGTGTGTGTGTGTGTGTGTGTGTGTGTGTGTGTAGGCTAGTGGGCAGGTAACAGTTGAATGGAAAGACGAATGAGTGTTGAATGAATCTGTAATGTCTTGTGTAAACATGTGATAATGGAACTAGGAAATAATGAGATGGGTGGAGGAGTAACTAGATGGAGAAGGGGAGGGGATGGCAAAGGTGACTGATCAAGATGAATTATATACATAAATGGAGACATTAAGGGGATTTGTAAATACCCATGAAGATTATGTATCCCTTTCCACTGAGAAATGTTCTGACCCTAACAAACAAAAAATGGAGAATGTATTGTTCTTCCTCCCTTTTTTCCACTCTTCTCTTTTCTTCCCTCCCTTTCCTCTTTCCTTTTTTCACCTTCCTCTTTAAATGACAACATTTTTTTCTTCCCTTCCTGATTTAGTGAATGAAGGCTGTGGTCATCCCACCTTCCTATTCAGTAGTAATGAAAAGCACAGCAGCAGCTCTTTAAACTTCATCTGTAACTGAAGCTTTCTGCTGGAGAAAGCAGAGGCATTGACAGACCAGAAGCCTGGAAAATCCCACAAAATGGAGCTCTCCTGCCCTTAGGTCATCTGCTCTGCTTTGAACAATAATTTACCAAATCTAGTTCCTCCATCTAGTACCTTATCAACCTCCGCAGCATTCTCATACAAAATCTTTGACTTTAGACATGTCCTACATCATTATTTTTTAAAATTTCATTATTCCCCTCTTGAAAATTTGAAAGGCATAGGCCAACTGTCAGTTTCCATCTATTGTGGATAGTAAGCACAGCACTGTCAATGAGTAATAGTCTTTGCTGAATAGACTTTGGAGCACAGGTGTGAAACTGTTCATATACAACCTTCAGAAGACAAACAAAAAGACTTCCTGGTCTGAGAGTCCAACCCAGTGTAAGAGCACATAATGTGCCAGGTTCTGGGTTTGATTTATGAAAAGAAAAAAAGGACAAGGAGAAGATGAAGGAGAAGGAAGAGAAATGAAAGAAGAGGAGGAAAAAGAAGAGGAGGAGGAAGAACAGTTGTTCTCATGGATTCTGAAACATACAGATTTTTATTTTCAACTAGTTCTAAAAAGATAAATCTGTGCTGCTCACAACGAAATTAACTGACAGTAAATAGAGCTCAGTAAACTGACAATCATTTTTGAAAATTCACACGTGCAACAATAACCTTAACTGATCTATAAATGGCATTATAAAGCTGCACAAATTGGAAACTCTAAGAATGAGACTGAAATGGAAGTACAGAAGCCTCATTACAGGATGCTTCCTGTATTACAACTGTTTTTAAGTCAGGGAAGCAGGCAGAAAAGAAAAATAATTGAAATGAAATTTGTATTTCCTGAGAGCCCTGGACTTTACAGAACCCTTCATAATTGTCGCAAAGTCAGAACATACACGGAAATTGGAAAATCATTAGTAGCAAAAGATCCAGGAAAAGGTACATGAACTGAAAGAAAAAAAAAGCATCTTAACATGAACAGTTCTTGAAAGAGACTCACTGAGAGCCCTGAGACCAAGGTTCATCTGGGGCTGGGGTCAGGAGATGGGTGCACATATATAGTTTCTCCCTTTTTCCTTTTGCTCTTTCTGCAAAGCAGCTTCTGTTAATCTACACATGGAGAGACCTTGCCTCTGCTGGGTCAGGTCACAGGATCAGCTGTTTTGGGGTGCACCAGAGTGGAGGGAAGGGAGAAGGAGAAGACCCTTCCTTGTACTAGAATATGTACTTCTTTCTACCTCCTGTGATATGAAGATGTGAAATACTGTTTTAACTCTGATTAAAGCTGAAGGGATCCAATAAACTACTGAAGCAATGGATGGCTTAGGAGTTTCCTCTTAAATTCCCAAATGAAGCTTCAACTTTCTGCTCATTAATCATCAGTATTGTGAAAGTTAAATTTAAAGCATTTATGTTTGTAGCACTCTTTCAGAGAGCTTAAGTGTCACCCACAAAAGGCCTTCTGCTTTTACTTTGAGTCTTCTGACCTCTATGTCCTTTCATCCTGGGGTGAACTTTATTTTAAAAATTCACCTTTTAGTAGCGCAATAGAAATGTATATATGATCACAAGCTATCCTAAGTGAAACGAACTACAAGATTTGGAAAAAAGTGGTTTATCTTTGATGTCGTTATTTCCAATGTACCCTATGAAATTATGCCTTTTTCTTTTGTCTTTCTTCCCCAAGCTTTTACCCCTGCTGTCACTGTACCTGACTTTGGTACACTGAGTACTGTATGTACATTATTGGAACTAGGGAAGGGGAACACCAAACTAGAGAGGCAATGGATAAAAGGCGAACCAATGCCATCAGCAATACTTAGAAGACAAAATGCTGAAAACCAACTGTACAACTCGGGGGAGGGTGGGGAGGGAACGGGGAAGGGGTGAAGGTGGGGGAAAAATGAAGGAACAGGTAACAAGTTTGATAAAAAATGTACTCACTGCCTTACATATGAAACTGTAACCCCTTGGTACGTTACTTTGACAATAAAAGAACAAGAAAAAGATAAGTTCACCTTTTAAGTATTTTCTACTTCTTAGTCATTTTTCTTATTTGTGCATCTCACAACTGGGTACAGTTCAACTTCTCATTCTCTGTACCTAATGTTGTTTTCTAGCTTTTCAGATACATTTCTGTGTCATTTAGGGAAGATTTGTACACTCCTCCAATAGTTTGGTGATTTCCTGGCTATGATTCAATTTCAGGGTATGCAAAAACAAGAATGCAAGAAAACCTACAGCACATGGAACAGAGACATATTTTACTTTTTAATTGTTATTGTAAAGCTGAAGTCCAGAGGGGTTACATTTATACATATCAGGTGTTGAGTACATTTCTTTTTGAACAGTATCACCTCTTTGTTTTCTCTCAGGCTTTTCCCTCCCGGTCCCCCTCCCCCACAAGCTGTATAGTTCATTTTCAACATAGTGTCTAGTGAGTATCACTACTAAATTAGTTTACCCTTTGTCCCACCATTACTGGGGCAGAGGCTTATATATTTCCTCACTTAATAGTAGTGGTTGCATACTTTACTCTGATACCCTCTACAACAATAAAGAGTTTTTTCCCTGGGTTATGTTCAAAACCATTTGTTGTTACCAGGCAGTGCTATGTAATTCCTACAGTCCTAGTAAACAGGAGGCTGAGATCTGAAGGATCATAGCTCGAAGCCATTGCAGGCCACAAAACACAGGAAGTTACCCTTAATTAATCAGCAAAAAGCTGAAAGTGGTGGCATGGTTCAAATGATAGAGCACTGGGAGTAAGCACCAAAGCAGAAAAAAAAAAATGGAAAAGCTATGACTTTAAACCCCAGTAGAGGCATAATGATGTTTGTAGAATTTTACTTTAGTTAACATCCTCTTGCATTTTTAAAAATTACCAAATGTATTCTCAGGCTATATATAGCTTTGTGCCAGTGCATTTGAGTAGAATTGGGCATGAGTAGCAGAGTAGCAGGAACAAGCACATCTTTCCATTGCCTTCTCCTGTCCATTTTCTTACCATTCTAGAGCAACATCCAGAGAAGAGCTACTACAAAAGGAGCCTTCTTGTTTTTTTCATTCAATTCAACTAGGTTGTCTTTCATGATCTCATAATTAAAGGCATCATAGAAGCATCTATCTATCTATCTATCTATCTACCCTTACCTATCTAGAAATTCCTGAGCAAGCAATCCTGTTTAAGGTGAGAGGATTTTTAGCCCCAGGGCTCGGCGCACAGCATCTTTGACCTCCTTATTCCTCAGGCTGTAGACAACAGGGTTCAGCAGGGGGGTGATGACAGTGTAGGTCACATAGATAAGTCTATCCTGCCCCAAAAAATTCTGTGACTTAGGCTTGAGGTAAATGATAGACGTACAACCATAGTGGATGATGACCACGGTGAGGTGGGAGGCACAGGTGGCAAAGGCCTTCTTTCTCCCCTCAGCTGAAGCAATCTTAAGGATGGTGGAGATGATCAGGACATAGGAGATGAAGATCAGGCACATGGGCAGAACAAGAACAAAGACACTGACAACGAAGTTGATAATCTCATTGACAGTGGTGTCTGTGCAGGACAGCTTCAGCAGGGGTCTCACATCACAGAAGAAGTGGGGGATGACAAACTTATTACAGAAGGGCAGGCCAAACACAGAAGTTACCTGGACAATGGCCATACTCAGGCCAATTCCTAGTGACCCAGTTGCCAAGTAGACACAGGCTGCCTTACCCATGATGACTGAGTATCTTAGGGGGTTGCAGATGGCCACATAGCGATCATAACCCATAACTACCAGCAGGAAGCAGTTGTTGATGCCAAATGTTAGATAAAAGAAGAGCTGTGCAGCACAACCCTGGAAAGAAATAGTCTGTTGAGGGCTGAGGAGACCCAAAAGCATCCGTGGAATGATGGTCACAGTGTAGCAGGTCTCAGAGATGGAGAAAATGCTCAGAAAGAAGTACATGGGAGTGTGCAGGTGACGGTCCAGGCGAATAATGGTTATAATAATCACGTTGCCAGACAAAGTCACTAGGTACAATGTCAGGAAAACCATAAAGAGTGCAAGCCTGTGCTGCCACTGAAAGCTGGAGAAACCTTCAAAGAGGAACTCAGTCACGAAAGTGGTGTTGGGCTTTGACATTAAGGCAGGTGTAGGTTTGGAGGAGCTTGGACAAAAAGGATAGGTGTATCGTGTTAACCACCAAACACAGTAGGGTGGACTGTAAGGAGTGTGTCCATCCTGCACAAGGTTCCAGAAGCTAAGCTCTCCATGATCAGCTGTTGACCAATGCTTCACTCTTCCCTTTTTCCCAGTGTTTTCTTGGGTACTGTAGAAAGATTACTTTGGGATGCCTAGGTTTGAGGGCAGATGAGAGAAGAAGCAGGAAGAAAGGGGGGAAGTTTGTAGAGAGAGAAATTCTACCAAGTTTGCTTATATAGAAATAAACAACAAGTACTACATTATATTATAGTCCTCTGTTTAATTTTTAAGTTATTTTTACTCATGGTGCTCAAATAATTTAAACATTTGCTATCTTGTGACAACATTTAAAAAAATAATCTAACATCCAGCCTAACTATTGAGCGATATCTCCCAGTGGTTATGACTTACATTAACCCAATGATTAGTGATTTTGAGCATCCTATTATAGAACTGAATTGAAGTCAGAACCTTACATCTAAACACTGAGATTTAATGTATCGCCATGCATTATAGAGAGCTTATGAAAACAACCTGGATGTCTACAGACCAACAAATAAAGAAAATGCAGTGTAAACAGAGAATAGAATGATATACTATTTTAAAGAAAGCAATTCCTCCATCTATAACAGCACAGATATGCCTAGAGGACATTAGTCTACATGAAATACCTTAGTAACAGAAGAACAAATGCTGCATGATTTCACTTACATGAGGTATCTAAAAGACTCAGATAAGTACAAAACAAGTAAGTGGCATTTACCAGGTCAAGAACAAAAGAAACAGGGGATTTTAATTTAAGTACTGTAAGTTTTAGTTTTTCAACATGAATTAGTTTTTCAGCATTCCTGTGCAGCACACATTCAGAGTCAATAACATTGCATTATACATTTAAATTTTTATGAAGAGGGTTGATTTGATGTTAAGTGTCTTATAACAAAAGGAAACAAATGCCAAGGAATATAAGGAACTTTTGAAGATAGTAGATGTCTTTACCTGGATTTTAATGTAGTGATCTGAGTGTATGCTTATATTCAATCTCATCAACTGTATACAAAAAGTGTATTCAGTTCACTAAAATAGCAATTATACTTCAATAGAACTGTGCAAGAGATAAACAACTTTGCAAATGGAGAGATGGGCTTAGCTGAGATATTTAGTGTGCCCAACTCCTCAGATTTCCGTCAACATACCTTGAATTAGTACCCCAAGAACACAATTACCTGTGATGTAGTAAAAGATAAAAGGTGTCTGAAATGATACACTTTCTACCTTGTCAGCACTGTGCAGTCCTTGCAATTTTAGGACTTATCATGCTCTGTCATCCTGAAAGACTAGAAAAGGGAGAACTTCCCCTGTCCAGTCTTCTCATAGATCTTGTCAGAACTACCCTCTAACATCATGAAAAATAATTGCATAAGGAAGCATAGGCTTGTCTCTTTGACTCCTGCCACAGAAAAGAAAGAATTAGGAGCCAGATGATGTTGATTCAAGTAGGCTGTGGTCTCCCCTACTGTGGCAGCAAAAAGAAAATTAATTTCATCAGAAAAGATCAGATGTGCTGTTTTATTTAATTTTTTTTCCATTCTGCATCAGTTTAGCGAGAGTATGGAGTTGGCTTGTCTACTGTTTGTCTTACTCCAAGTGAACTCACCTTGGGAGACTACCAGGCAGATTTAACCTTGCACCTTGCCTGGTTTCACCATCACCTCCCTCCGTAGCATTGAGGATCCACTGAATTGCTTCCTTTCCCCTTCAATCACCCAAAGGCAGTGTCAGCTGAATACTTGCTTCTGTCCTATTTTTTTTTTCTGTATTTCATTTTAGTTTTTTTTTTAAAAAAGTATTAGCATGAATAGTTTTACAAGAAAGCCTCATTGTGATATATGCTATGTAAATGATGTACTTTGATGAAATTCACAGCATCTCTGTCACTCTCCCTTAACTACCCCCCCGCCTTCTTTTAATCAGGTGCCTTTTGCGCTGTTCTCATACATATATAATGTACCTCTATAATATGCACCCTCTTAGCATCCTCTCTTTTCCCTTACCCCCACTGAGAGGATTATCTCCAAAATAATATCCCCTTTCTAGTCATGTCATACTGTGACTGGTTTTTAGATCCAGATCATACACATGAGCCACCATCAAAATCAGTGAAGTGGTTCCCCACGAAACTAAAGATAAAACTTCCATATGATTGTGTTATACCACACTTGCATCAATATAAAAGAATGTAATAACATACAAAAGAGATACAGCCATGATAATAGCAGTAATATTCACCATAGCTAAAACATGGAATCAAGACATTGACTGACAGTCAATAACTGGATAAAGAATACACAGTACATATGTATGAGATGTTATTCTACCATAGAGAAAAAAGAATTTATCGTGCCATATGTAGGAAAATGGATAGAAGAAGAGATCATGATGGTAGGTTGGATAATGCAAGCTCAGAAAGAAGACTCCTGTTTTCTTTATACAGTCTACTAACACCCAAATTTTATACCAATTATCACACCTATGTCACTGGAATTGACTCTTAATCCATTTCCTTCATTTCAGCTAGCCAGATCCTATGTTTTCTTTTTGGAAGTTGACATTGTATCCTTCTGAACTATCTTCTCACTGGACATGCCTGCAAAAATTCCTTCAATAGTCAAATTCATTTGTAAATTGATTGTAGTAATGTAAGGCTAAGTCTTCATAAAGATTAAATGTGGTAATGCATTTGAAGAATTTGACCTGAATTCAACACATGGGAAGCCACTAATTAAAAGAGTTCTCTTAGGTGTTAATACTTTTTATTTTTAAAGACTACTTTAAATTTGTAAAAGGAGGACAGGAAGATTGGAGATTGTGGATTCAAAAAAACAATTATTTGAACACCAAAAATTTGACTTTACAGATGTTGCCATTATCAGGTCATGTTCTCATGTGGCCATATGGCCTTTTTCATGCTTTTAAGAAGGTTTGTGCATGTGCATCAATCGGATTTATGCGCTGCTGCAATGCTATCTGACAATAGGTTTAGATTACATAGGATATATTTTAATTTTGCTTCTAATCCCTCTTCTGATAATGCTCAACAGTTTGTTTCTCCCTTGGAGCAGAAGAGCTCATCCAATTACTATACCTAGGAACCATCTGAAGTGATATTTAGATTTCTTGCTGTGTTAAAGTTTATAGCTGGAGCCTACGAATGCCAAATCACAGTCTCATTATACTTGGGTACACTGAAATTCATGTACAATGTTTTTTAAAGTTTAATTCCACTTTATTGACCAGAATGTCTATTCATGTATTTGCAGTACATCTTGTGTTTCCTCAATCAGATCATTAGTCAGTTGTAAATTTGAAATACTTTAAAAATTCTTTGCTTGTATTAGTATGTGGGAGACACAAACAGAATTACCAGCAAAGATTACAAAATGGAGTGGCACATTTAAGGCAACAGCAAGAGTAGGGTTATTCACTTAGGTTCTAGGAAATGTGGGTACGAAGAAAAGAATGTGAGAAAAACACAAAGAATGGAAAAAATGCCAAAAAAATCAGGTAATGTCTTTGAATTTGGTGTTTTTATTGCCTTCATGTTCTTTCAAGTAAATAAATCACACACATACACACACACACAGTCAAATAAGATTCAGCTTTGCCCCAATCCTAGATGAATATACTCTTCACATCTTTTCTTAGGAACATAATTTGCCATGTTGTGTCCTAAGAAAATTTTTAACCCATCTTATACATGTTGCTTAAATTTTGTTTTACCCCCAAATTTGCTTGATTTTAAGCAGAAAAAAAGTATTTTCTGCAGCATTTTAATTGTTCTAATGCTAGAAAGAGAAAAGTGACAGAGACACATTCATGAAACTTCCTTCCTTGACCCGTCTTTGGTACAGACCCAATTAAATATCTTTCAGGTGCCTCATGTGCCTCTTCCCTATGTTACACAATGCATTCACCTACCTTGGCAGATTCTTGAAATCATATCCTTTTCTATGAGAGACTGCTTCTTCTACAGACACTCACTAGCTATGAGATAATCCACTGTATGTTCTCACAGGTACTCTTCATCCTGGCATATAAAGATGTGACATTCACTGTTTCTTTCATCTTATAGTAAGTTGAACTCAAGCCTGAGTCGTCTGCACCATGGTAGAAATTTGACTGTCTGAAAAAAATATTATAGACGTTTACCAATAGTTACAGAATTTTCCCAAAGCTTTTGCTAGACCTGTCATAAAATGATTTAAAATCCACCAGTAATTTAATTTTAGGTCACATTGGAAAATAATGCTATTTCACAGAATAGTCGATGAGGTTTTTCATTTCAAGGTCAGAATGATAATTTAGTAGGTATCCTTTCCTTGTTGGAAAATCTAAACACCATTCAGAAAACCATTTGTATAACTTACCCTTTAGACAGGAAGGAGCAGTCTAACCTGACTCTTTAGACTGTCTATCTCAATCTTTCTCCATCTGAGACCAAAGTGAAGGTCAGAAAATGTCACAGTAACTTCCTTCAGATTTTTATTATTAACCTGCTGAAAGAATCTTTCAGAACAACAACTGTAGTTTGGGAATTCTTAATGAGGTACCAAACTTCTGTCCCAAATGTTGGGATCTCTTCCTCAGATAGTATTCATTTCTCTCAAATGATCAGTCACAGAAGGCATAATCCAAACTGCTGAGTACCTAGAGACCTCATTACTGAGAGAGCTCACTCTAAATCCTGAGAGTAACACATGGGAAGAGATGACTAAGCCATGAGGAACACTCTCTAGAGTGCAAAGGCTAATTTTCATTGTTACAGTTGACTGTGGTCATGATAAGGATCCATCATATTTTCCGTCCAGTTCTCCAATGTCCAGGGAGGGAGGTTAAGCTCTTATGGAATGTGTCTTCACGTATGAGAAATAGAAGCTAAAATTGCTAAGGAGAATTGGAGCCTTAGGGATCCTTGCTACCAAGAACACCAACAATGACCTTCAAAAGCTCTAGTTTATTCAGACTAAAGTCTCTTGAAGTCACATTGAAGTGTTTCAGTGTAGTCTTCTTTTCCTGAATTCCACTGTATATGTGTTTATAGTCTTATATTGGTATTTGATAGTTTATAGTCTTAAATTGATATTTCTCATCCCTGTTCCGATCCTCTCACTGCTACACTTACAATAGAGCCTTTAACTCAGTCTTGCCCCAGATCTTTTCCTTGCCAGCTCACCCTCCACATAACAATGCTGTGTATTGGAGTAGTGGTTTGCCTAGGACTTAATCCATATTTGCTGCTAACTTAGTAAGTGTTTAGATGGACAGTTTCTTCTCTGAGACTCTTTTTTATCCCTTTGTAAGTAATGATATGATCATTTCATGGTGGTAAGTATGGTGGCAAACAGGGACATCACAGTCCATAAGATCATGGGCTCACCACCTTTTCTTGTCTGGCCTGCAAGCTCAACAGTAGGTTTTGCATTCTCAAATGACTGAAAACAAGTTTTAAAAAAAATAATATTTTATGGCAGGTGAAAATGACATGAAACTCAACTTTTAATACACCATAAAAAGTTTTGAACCACAAGCACACTGCATTCACTTATGCATTGTCAACGGTTATTTTTATGCTGCTGTGGCAGAATGTAATAGGTACAGTGGAGACTATGTACCCTTTACACTAAATTACATGTTTTCTGGCTCTTTTCAGGGAATATTTGAAATTGCTTGATATAATGTTCAGGATGTAAGACATACATACCAGAGACACCAGGAGAAAAGAGCAAAGGAATAAAGATTAAGAGGGGAAAATGTTAAATACAAACAGATCCATATAAAGACTGTATTGAATTAATAAGATAAAAATCCAAGGTAGTTGTTATTGTGGCAGATTCTTCCTAGGGTCATCCACAATGAATCACAGCCATATCTAAGTGTGACTAGAACCAACTTATCTCTATCCAACATATAGAAAAGAGTATGAGATATGACCCCCTCAGTGTTACTCGGTACAAATCCTTCCTAGTGATTGATCCTAAGACAAACTCTTATCAGATATAGTCAAGGAAGAGTTAATTCCTTGGAGTCTTTGAAGAAGTCAGAAGCCATGTTTAAGATGACCCGTGAGAGGGCTCTGTGCAAGATACTTGGGTATCCTCTAAAAGCTGAAAGCGGTTGCAGCTGACATCCAGAAAGAGAAGAAAATAAATTCAGTCTTACAGCCAGAAGGAACTAAATTTTGCTAACTACATTACGCTGGAAGTGAATGGAAATCTGTAGGAGGAAATATGGCTCCGCTGACACTTTTGATTGCAAGTTTGTAAGAACCTAAGCAAAGGACCCCACCATACCCCAGATAACTGACCAAGGAATTTGAGACATAATATGTGTGTTGGGTTAAGTTACAAAGTTTGCAGCACTTGTATGCAACAATTGAAAATTAATCATAATTGTGTTAAAAATAAAACAGATCTAGGTCTTGGTGGCCTATAATTTCAGCTACTAGGGAGGCAGAGACAGGAGGATAGTAAGTTCAAGGCCAGCCTGGAGCAAAGTTAGTAGGACTCAACTTCACAGAGAAATACAAAAGACACAAAGTGTGGAGGTGGGGCTCCAAAAGGAGAACATTTACTTAGCATATGTGAAGTCCTGGACTGAACTGGAAGACTGAAAAGGAAAAAGGTGGTTAAATTGTGGATTATAGCAGAAAACTGAATGGATGTTCCCCATTCACTCCCAAATGAGTTTGCCACCTGGAGTTAGCAAGTCTGCAGGCCTCCATTCAATTTCCAATACCACTGTTTGGTATGGCAAACTCCAAGCCACTCCTATTGAAAGTTCCATGTACTGTGGGGATGAAGAAAATTATAAGAACTCCTCTAGACAAAGAGGATGCATTCTCTTGCTAGTTTAACCTGAAGCTCTCGCTAATTTTATAAATGTTTTTAGCTTTTGACTTGACTTTTGTCAAGTTTTAGCTTTCTGCAATAGTAGATTCTAACTACTAAATTCAATTTTATACTTTTTTTTTTTGCACAAATAAATAGTTGCCTTCTTTTCATCACCTTTCCTGGTATTTTGTTGCCTCCCATTGCCCATAATCCTTAACCAGTACCAATTCCATGTGATGTCTAATTCATAGCATTAGGATGCTGGAAAATGAATGTAGAGTTTGATTTTGAATTTGTTAGACAGGGGAGGAAGAAATATAATGTTCATATAGGCAATATGTATTGACTTGTAGATTTAATCAGAGATTCTAGGTTTGATGTGTGTACTCAAGGAGACTGAAGTTGTTCTTATTGTTTGCTCCATTAGTTAACTGAAAGTGCATTCAACAGTGGAAGACTTAAAAGCCAAGTAACACTATGCACCTTTCAGATGTAACCTGAATATAAGCTTAACAAAAGGTGCTACATTAGTAATCAGAATGGTTTGCTTGTAGAACTCATTGGTGCTATTTAATGGTATGTCTAAAACTAGAATAAATGGCAAATGATTCTTTATAATAGTGATGTTTAAGAAATCTCTATGAGTGGTAAACATAATCCTGACATGAGTCGTCATAAGAGAGAATTGGAGCCTCTCAGCCAATTCTCATTGAGCCGGTTCATATTCCTAGACTATACTGAATGACCCTATCTGCTTCAGGAAGCCCCTTACGATACCAATGCAAACATATTATCAATTTTCTGTGTAGCTTTCCCTAAAGCTACACTGACTGATTTTAAAGGACATACTGTTTGGGAAGAGTCCTGAGCATTGCCTCTGATCTGACACTTATCCCTAAATACTAAAAACAGTTCAATATGCAGGCTTGTGAAAGTGACTTGAAAAAAAATAGAATTTGGAGCCTGGATGTTCATGGCTCATGCCTGTAATTGGCCTAATTTCTCAGAAGACTGAAACCAGCCTGGAAGACAAATCCAAGAGAGACTCTCATTTTCAATTAACCAGAAAAAAAGAAAAAGAAAAACTAGATGTAACTCCAGTGACAGAGTGCCTGCCTTCAGTGAAAAAGCCAGGCAGGAGCTTGAGGCCCTGAGTTCAAGACCTAGTACACACACACACACACACACACACACACACACACACACACACGAATTTGGGACTGTATCTTACACTGGGCCAGTGATTCCTTGATTTATTTTCCCATTTACAAATGTATTATTTGAGAAATGACACATGGCATTGTACTGCATATCTACTACTTCATCCCAGTTCTTGAGTCACCTGTGTTATTGTTGGTTATAAGAAAGACTAAAAGCAAAAGAAACATTTGAGGTTAGTTCAGGATACAGTGGAAGCAGCTCTACCTCTAAAAGACTTACAACATAGTGGACCCAACATACACAAATGAAGTTCATTCTTAGAGTGATCACTATTGACATGTTTCCAGGGTCTGTCACACAAGGGATTGGCCACTCATTCATTCATGATCTCCACTCCATCCAGTCCAGAGAGAGAGAGAGAGAGAGAGAGAGAGAGAGAGAGAGAGAGAGAGAGAGAGAGAGAGAGAGGAGAGAGAGGCAGAGACAGAGACAGAGACAGAGACAGAGAGACAGAGAGAGACAGAGAGAGACAGAGGCTACCATGATTCTCCATTATGATGAATGAAGTCATTATTCTCTCAAGCTACAGAAGGGAGATCAGAGTGCAGAATCTTTAACTTTCTACAGAAACCACATTTTATCACTCTAGATAAACATTTTCTGAGAATTGACTCCTGAGTCACTGCTGGGCTTGGTAAAGGAAAGTCTTCTGACCATGCAACTTCTGATGCTTATCATGAGTTGGTTTTGTGGGCTCCAACAAGCCACAGTCATCTCCAGCTCTGGTTCTGACTCCATTAGCTTTCCAGCAAGAACAGCAGTAGCCCCAGTTGACTTTTCTGCATTCCCAACTTGCTCTGCTCCAATTTATTTTTTCACATTACATCTAGACCTTTCGAAATGCACATTTCATAGACCTATTCACTTCCTTAAAAGCTTTGCTGGCTCTACATCAGCCTGACAACAAATGTAATGCTGTACAAAGCCCGACATTCCTCATACTCCCCTCACCTCCCAACATTATCTCTCCCACAGGATCTCTGCTCACAATTTGGCTTTCATTCATTTCTTAGAATGAATTATTATCATTAATTCAAATCCTTTAATCATGTTTCCTTTTCCTGAACTTAAATTTTCTCCCCTAACGTCACTTTGTTGACTCATACTTAACATTTCTTAAACATCACAACTCAAAGATCATTACTAAAAAAAATGTAAAGACTTCTTCCATAAGCACATATTCCTTCTGTTATACATTCTTATACCACCCTGTATTTTTTTTGTTGTAGTTTTTGTTGTTGTTTGAAATATGCCAAATAGAGCAGAAACTGCAGCAGAACGACAACTAACCAAGGAGATAATAAGAGATAAAATCCAGCCTACAGACTATAGAACTTGAGGCCCTGAGTTCAAGCTCTAGTACCACCCCCTCTACACACACCCCAGCCACACATACAAAAATTTGTGTGTGCATGAATCTTGGTGTACAGCTCCATCTGATTATAGGAGGAGAAGATGTTTTTCTAATGATATAAATAAATAGTTTCCTAAGTGGTTTACACATGGCCTGAATCTACTTAGAAGAGACTCCTTTTTAAAATTTGCACAAATGTACTAAAGGATTAGCTACATCTCCGTATGCCTCCTTCCTTGGTGTTCTATGAGAACAAACATAGTGACTTATTTTGTTTTGCTTGTGTGTGAAATCCCCAGCATACTTCCTGGCACAAAAGTAGATGTTCAATAACACTTGTTTGTTCAATAAATAAAGGAATGATACCCAGACATAGAACAAAATGCAGATACTTTATCTGGCATGTTTCTTCTGGTTTTCCTTATTTGTTAACAACAACATTTCTGTTTCTAAAATGCAAGCTGCTCCTGTGAGTCAGTATCCAAAGCCAAAGAGAGTTGTTCTACCAATTGCCCAAACTTTTAATATGCTCCTGGGACAGAGACTCCTACTCTCTGGTGTCCCCTGTAGGGAGAAATGTTTCTGAAGGGCAAATCCTCAGAGTGCTGGAGCAAATGGATCTGCTTGTCTTTTAGAAGTAGTATCCTTGGATTTAGGATTAACAGAAATTTCAGCTCAACAAGCTTTTACCAGGCCAGAGGAGTCTACAATTGTTGTGAATTAGTCACAATATGTGAACTTTTTTCCATGCTCAGGAAATTCTGATAATGTAGGCTTGGAATTTTCAGTATCTCTTATCCAACCCTCTTAGAGAGAGCTCCATCTCTCTTCAAGTTCAGGTATACTAGCTTTGGAGACAATATCTCTTATTTCCTTTACCAAGTATGAAACAAGTGATTGCTGGTAGAAAAAAGGAAGGAGAGTGTAGTTAATATTAAGCTTTTTGATGTCTTCCTTTTCCCATTCTGTTTTTCTGATGATTGTCTTGACAGAATGTCATACTTCCCCTACATCTTCTAATTGAGACTTGGTGTCTATATAGTGAAAGATAATAGTATCAAAAGTTGCATTTTTAAATAGTAGAAAAATCTGATAGAGATCATGGAGAAGACAGTAAATAAAACAACTATGTAGTCTACTACCCACTATAAAAGTAATAAACATTGATTATATTTTAGAACTCTATTTTCTACCACTGGTGGGCTTGTTGGTTCATGTGCCAACACCAATGTCTTAACTATTGTAACTTTATCATTAGTAATGATATTTGAAAAACAAACCCTCTCCTTTTGCTTTTGCTCTTTAAAAATGTTTTGAGGGCTGGGAATATGGCCTAGTGGCAAAAGTGCTCGCCTCGTAAAAATGTTTTGAACCAGGAGCTGGTGGCTTATGTTTATAATCTTAGCTACTTGTGAGGCTGAGATCTGAAGAATCATGGCTTGAGGCCAGCTGGAACAGAATAACCAGCAAAACGCAGAGCTGGAGGAATAATAGGCTAAGTGGTAGCATATCATTTTAGCAAAACATATGCTCTTGAGATCAAATACTTATACCACAAAATAAATAAATTATACACAAATAAATACATAAATAATTTTGGAACTTTGAATTTTCTTATAAATTTTATTATTAGTTATGAATCCAACAAACAAATAATCACAGGCAACTTATTTGAGATTCTGAACTGAATTTGATTGAGTCCATAAGTCAATTATGGATTAGTTGAAACCTTTAATTATTTTATAATTAATAACCACAATCATTTATTCCATCTTCCCTAGAGCTGTTAAACTTTTGTAATTTTCTCTATAAATATGTTAATTCATGGACACTATTTTTTAACTATTATAAATGGTACTTTCCTTACTTTTTAACTTATGGCTAGTTTGTTCAGAAACAAAAATAAACTCAAAAGGTACGTGTGTGTGTGTGTGTGAGAGTGCCCGCGCTCACCCACGCACGTGCATGCGTGTGCATGTTGTATCAGAATGCTTGCAAATTTTCTTAATAATTCTGATAACCCATAAGTAGTTTCTTGTTTGTTTGGTTTTGTTTTTGTTGCCAGTCCTGGGGCTTGAACTCAGGGCCTGGCTTCTTTTTGCTCAAGGCTAGCACTCTGCCACTTGAGCCACAGCACCACTTCCGGCTTTTTTCTATATATATGTGGTGCTGAGAAATCAAACCCAGGGCTTCATTTATACGAGGCAAGCAGTTTACCACTAGGCCATATTCCCAGCCCACCAGTAGTTTCTTTTGAATTTTCTATGTGCATAAACTTTAAAGAATATCAGGGTTTTTCCTTCCTTCTCAATCCTTCTATCTTTAATTTCTTTTACTTGCCTAACTGGGCTGGCTGAAATATTCAATACAATATTGAAGAGACTGGCTAAAGTAGTCACTATTCTCTTGTTCTTCATCTTAAAAAGAATTCTTCAGTAACTTACCATGAAATATGCTTTGGGCTGTAGAACTGCTCTACTAATGTTTTTTTTAGCTTAAAGAAAACCTTTTATTCTCAGTTTTCCAAGGACTCTTTTCAAAGTAAGTATTGCATTTTAAAAATACTTTTTTTTTTGGCAGCTGTGGAAATAATAATGTAACTGTTTCCCTTCAAACAGTTTGTTTGGGGAAATAAATATTTGGACTTTTTCAATTTTAGACAATTTTTCCACTCTGAAATACACCATTTTTTTCATATACTCATTTTCTACATTGCTGCATTTCTCTTCATAATACTTGTTTAAGATTATAGCATCTAGATGTGTAAGTTTGGCTTCTAAGTTTTATGTCAACATAATTCCAGCTTTATAAAATGAGGTGGAGAATATTCCCTTTTTCTGATACCTGAAATAGTTTGTGCAATATTGTAACTAGGTTATCTCTTTTTTTTTTTTTGGTGACATCTGGGCCTAGAGGTTTAATTGAAGTTTTTAAACAATTGTCTATATTTCTTAAAATAGTAACACATTTTTTAGGTTTTCTAACTCTGAATTCACTACCAATAAATGAATTCTTTTTGTCAGGATATCCACTCAATTATCAGAGAGTAGAACTACAAGACCAAGTTGTCTATAGTGTTACCTTTCATCTTCTTGTGTCTTACACATCTCTAATGATGTACCTTGTTTAATTCATAACAAAGTTTATTGATGTTTTTCTCTTGTGTTTCATGGTCTTCCTCACTGTTTATGTAAAGCTTATAAGTGTTTTGCTTTGTAGATTTTCTTTATTTTATTCATCTTTTATATTATTGATATCTACTTTATTATATTTTCTTTCTTTTTCATATTATTTTTTGCGCTTTCTAAGGATAGGTGTTGAATTTATTAATGTTCATCTTCTGTGAACAAGTATTTTAAATTATAAATTTACCTCTAATAATGAACCGTATGAGTTGTACATGCTTTAGTATTTGATTCTTTCATTCTAAATATCATTACTAGTTCCTCCTTAACCATGGGTTTGAAGATCTAACATTTACAGATTTTCAAGTTATCATTTTTTATAAAAATTGCTAATTCAGTCATATTATGGCTTAAGAATCTGTCTTTTAAGAAAATCTACTTTTAAGAAAAATTTTAGAGCAAATTCATGAGCCTTGGGTGATCTTTATTTTCATTTAAAAAGATTCAACTGTACTTGAAAACAATATTTTATAATTACATTTTACAATAATATTGCTTGAAGTTGCTGGACAACTGTGGCTTGTGCCTGTAAATCCTAGCTACTCAGGAAGCTGAGATCTGAGGATCGTAGTTCAAAGCCAGCCCAGGAAGAAAAAAAGTTCATGAGCCTCTTACCTTCAGTTAACCACCAGAGCACCATAAGTGGAGCTGTGGCTCAAGTGGTAGAGCACCACCCTTAAGAAGAAAAGCTTAGAGATAATGCCCAAGCACTGAGTTCAAGTCCCCCCCCCCGCCCCATCAAATTATATTGCTCAAATTTATATACCTTTATTTCCAGTTCAAGGACCTAGTCTACCATGTTGGTGAAGACAAAATTTGATCCATCGAGTTTGGAATTGTATCCCTGCCACATTAAATCTTTCCTCTGTGCAGTGTAAACAAGGTAACAGAGTTTGTCTCCCAAGCTTTCTCCAGTTTCCAAGGATATCAGTTGCATGTGTTCTTGCTTTCTGCACCCTAGTTGACCATTTTCTCTGTTGACTATCACTTCCATATCCTCCTGTGCTTCATAAGTTTCCTTTCTACCTCAGAAACTTTCTACCACCTAGCCACTATCCCATATGTTCTTTCTAGCCTTGAGCTAACCCATCTTACAATCTTTTTATTCTCTTTGCTCTTGCCATCTTTAACCACTATCTTGCTAGCAGTAATGTGGTAAGACCATCTGCATCTCATTTGACTATACCACCATCATTAATTATATGTTCTGGGCTGTGTTGACATCATCATTGTCTTTCCACAGGTGTCTTCCGTTCATGAGTTCAGGCAGCTGTGACTATTTGCACATTCACCACATTTTTGTGACTCCCTGATCATTTCTTCCATGATGTTGGATTTGTGACATGGCCTATGTTGTCCAATTAACGGTGAGGCACTAGCTTTAATTATCAGCCTCATGGCCATCATAACCCCTGCCACCCTCCTCTTCCTCTCCTGTATTATCATAAGAATGATAGTGGAAATGATAATGTAAAAATGAGAATAATAATGTGAATAAATATTCAATAATTCTCATTATTTCTATTTTCAAGATTTCCTCAGGTAAATTAGAGAAGACTGACACTTGTACCTTTCACTTTACTGTCATCCTTTTACTATGGCTGTGCCTCTGTTGCCTACTTCATGCCCAATCGAGAATACCAGGGATCAGGATCAATTGACCTCAGTGACCTACACAGTCACATACACTTGCCTAAAACTGTAATGGACAAACAAAGAACGCCAGGACGCTCCTTGGTTAAGTATTGTGTAGGAAATCATTTTCTTAAGATGATAATCTCTATCCAAATAATTGCATATGCTTTCCAGATGGAAGCATCTAGTTAAAGTTATAGAGCTGGGGTTTCATGTGATTAGCGAAGACTCATACATCACAGCCAGGGCCAGGGCAAAAGGGAAGCTGGGAGCTAGCCTCTAATAATTGAGTTCCATTTCCTCAACCTCTTTGTTAGCATAATAAAAACACAGGTCACTTGACAGACCTGTACACACACAGTTGTTGGCTCTACTCCAGAAGATAATTACAAGGTCAAAGTGTGATCTGGTATTCATTTCAAGCTAAAATTTAAAGGTACTAGTCTATTTTGTTGAAGTATAAACCATATTAAAAAAAATTCCCCAATAGAACATTCCTTTAACATAATTTAGATGCTGGAACAAGTGGTTACTAGAAAGGATATGTGCAAAAATCTAATTGCCTTGTGTTTTAATAAGATAAGCAAAGCAAAGAAAAAAACTCTGCAGATATCTTTTAAGAAATAGGTTTGAAATAGGTTAACAACTTGCCAGAACGAATATTTCCACACAACCCAGTGTTTATTTCCTAACAGTCATGAGGAGACCTCCAAATAAAAGGGAGCAAGAGAGAGTGGAGGGAAAGAATATGGCAGTTATGGGACTCTGACCATGCGAACCCAATTTAAGTAACTTGTTCTTATTCTTTATTTCTCCTAGTTGAAGATAAGTAAGATGCAGGGGCTTGTGGGGCTGAAAAGAAAAGGCCTCCTTGTGAACAAGATAAAACAACAACGACAACAACAAAAGCCCAATTCAAAGAGGAAGAGCTGACTTCCCAGAGAAAAGATTGATTGCTGAGAAGGCAATGAAATTGGCTAAGAATAAGGAAAAAAATAGAAATGGATTTAAGTTAGCGTTTTCTATAATAAGTCAGTGGAGAAGGAAGACAGAAGGATGTGGGAAAAGGGAAGAGCACAAAGAAGGATTTAAAAACTCTCATTCAGATTAGGTCCTCTCCTTTTTAAGTTACATAAATAGAAAGATGAAGGAATCAATATAATACCTTTCTGGAAATTTGGATAATTTCTTTACTATTGAAAAATGAACCAGTGTAAATAGTAAAAGGTTCTGATATGAGAACTTCTATAAAACTAAATCAGCTGAGCTAGAAATGGAATAAATAATAACAGGATTTTTATTCTTCCTTACCACAAAAATAAAAAGAAGGGTAAATTTAGATTCAATTGTATTGTGAAATAAATGATAAATAATTTTTTTTTTTGTCTTTCATGGCACTTGATCTCTGGGCCTGGGCCCTGTCCCTGAATTCTTCAGCTCAAGGCTAGTGCTCTACCACTTGAGCCACAGTGCAACTTCTGGTTTTCTGGTGGTTAACTGGAGATAAGAATCGCACAGCCTTTCCTACCCAGGCTGGTGATCCTCAGATCTCAACCTCTTGAGTAGCTAGGACTACAGGCGTGAGCCACTGGTGCCTACCTTGGTGAATAAAGCCATAATAATTAATAGTAGTAGTTGTTCAGAAAATCATTGTCATGCTGCAGAGAAGTTTATTTTAACTGTACAAGGTATTGGAAAGAACACAGTACTTTTCTAGTAATGTTTCAAAATACAGAAATACAAATAAAATACAGAAGCCAGTTGTGAATTTTGTGTAATATATATGTGGGTGCATAGAAGCTAAGTATCACTGTAATTCTGCACTCCTATTCCAATGATGGAGAAAAACTCAACTACATTTCTTTTCATGTAAAGTCAAGCAATTGATTAATAAGTTGTGTTAAATAAAAACAGTAAAATTCAAGGTCCTGACCAGACCCTTCCTTTTATTTTTCACCAGTATTCTCAGAGTGATGTTCTCGGAGTGAATCAACTTCTGGCCAAACTTTCTTTTTTATTCCCTTGAAGGTAGAAGAATGCAATCTGCAGTCATACCTGTGCAAATAATGATCCTCACTAGCCATCCCATGTCTACCATTGAGAGGGCTCTGATACCTCCATGATCTTTCATCTTTGCAATCTCTATAGTTCATATCTTGCTGTGACCACCTGCAGACAGCTCCTGGTTCACTGTTCTTCCATCTCTTTTCAAGGGCCAGGGATACTCAGTGGACGTGTGTGTGTGTGTGTGTGTGTGTGTGTGTGTGTGTGTGTGTGTGTGTAATGGAATGAACATGACTTAGTGTCGTGTCATTAATCCATCCACGGGATCCCTCACTAATCCACTTCTGCCATGCCAGAACTCAGGCCTTTCATAAAAGTTTGTTTGAGAAATAAGGGACATCTCTTCCCATTCTGATCAGCTCCTTTCCTTCCTTTTTCACACCAGGGTTTATCTGATGAAGAAGCAAGAATGGACTTTCCCACTGTAATGGTTTTCCCTCCAAAGGCTGGATGCCTTTGTTTTATTTAAGCAAAAATACCCCCTGAGTTCTTCCCAACTCTACAGTTTATATTATACATTTCACACACAGAATACTGAGGCTTTTGATATTCAAAATCATTCTTTAGAAACAAAAAGAGGCTTTCCTCTCTAGAAAAGTTTGCCACACTTAAAAACTATTTGAGCTTTTAATATATAAATGTTTTTGAAATTCAATTGACTTTTTTTTCTGGATTATTTTGAGTTTCTCCTTCCCCAGGGCAAATGGATGTCCTCTGGAACAATGTGCAATGACAACAATAATTTTTGAAGATGCAACATTAGATCACTGTCCCCAATAGTTCTTCTTGGAGTATATTTTTGCAGAAATTCAGAAACGATTTACTTCTCATTTGAGACCTTCAAGTGAAAAAAGCCCTCTATTATAAATTCACTTCCCCAGAATAGAAAATTCTATTTTAAAAGTATAATAAGTAAGTCTCCATTGAGGGGGAATTCTCACCTTCCTAGACTGAGGGTTACTTATGTCTGCCAGCAGTGTCTCCCTCCTACCTATTGGTTGAAGTCTTCATCTCCTCCTACATGTAGCAAGCTTTTCTCTTCTTATACAAGTCAAGATTCTCAGAGGATCCAACATAATAAAAAAAATTTAGATACTTATTATCCCTTTATTGAAAGGGGGTAAGAAAAAGACTTTATTAAAAGCAACAAATGAGTGCTAGCAGGCCTTATAGCCCCACATCTATCTCCTGACTCTTTTAGTGTGTGTGTGTGTGTGTGTGTGTGTGTGTGTGTGTGTGTGTGTGTGTTGGTACTGAGGCCTGAACTCAGGGTGACCTCACACTCTCTCTGGGCTTACTTGCTCACAGCTGGTGCTCTGCCAGTCCTCTAAATACTCTCATCACACTGAGTCCTGACCACTGCATGACTACATGTAGAAGTAAATTAATTGTGTCATTTTCCAGTTTTACTGTTCTGGATCTGCATACTGAAAGCACTCCCCCACCCCATCTTCTCCATATTCACGTGGAATCTTAGGTTAGAAACACCAAATATAAAATAGATACATTGACAGTCGTCTTCCCATTGCTGCCTAGCTCTTCTGTAACACGAGTAACCCAAATAAATCAGCAGAATGAAAGACTTCATTGGTCTCCTCCTTCCTTCTACAAACTGTCCTCTTTGTATCCAGAAAATATGAAGCATTTTATTTTAAAAGTCAGATTTATAGCTGTTGTTTTTTCCATTGTTAGTTCTTTGTGTTTGTTTCTCAAATTTGGTGTTTATGTTACCCAACCCTCTTTTTAGAACGACAGTTTTCCAAGTTGTTCTTTGAAAAAAAGCAAATATTCTGTTCTACTTTAAATGCTAACATAAAATAATGACACGAGTGTAAAAAGGTCACTGTGTGTGTGGATGAACATTAGAGGAAGGAAGGAAATAAGGAGAGGGTAAAGGTAGATATGATTAAAATGTTAAATGTATGTATGAAAACAGAATAATGAAGCCCTTCAAAACTTTTTTAAAAGGCAGAGCAGAAAAGAAATAAACAAGTCAATCCCCCAAATACAATTATTTTGTAAGTTTGCACTTGTCTTTAATTTACTCTTTGGCATGTCTTACAATTTTGCTATTGATGTATTTTTCTATTATATTGCCAATTGGCTTTTATTTATGTATAGTCAAGATAATAATAAATTTGAAACAAGACATGCTATGGAATCATTTTAATGCATGTAAGACTTCCCCGGTGGGGTTTTCCATGTAGTCTATTATACCATCTAGAAATGATTATAATTCTATCTCTTCCTTTCAAATGCTTATACTTCTAATTTCTCTCTGGTTGTATTTAATTACATTGGTGAGTACATTGTACATTACCAATTACATTGGTAAAGTTAAACAATGAGAGTTATATTCATTGTTTCCTCTTGTTATTATAGTTAATGAGATTATTTCTCATTTTCCTTCATAAATCAAGACATTAGAATTTTTGTTGAGATACACACATTTTGTCAATGCTGTAGTTATTCATCTAATCCTATTTTAATTAAGTATTTGAAGTGAAGGATGGACTATATACATTTTATCATCTATCCTTTTCAGCATCTGAGAAGAAAGACATACACTTTTTTGCTTTATTTACACAATGCCATTTATTAATAGATTTAAAATGCAGAACTAATCTTGTATGACTAAAATAATATATCTAAAGCTTATTATAGGCCACATATGTTTCTAAATATATATGTTAATCACTTAATGCTATTTTGTGGAAACTCTATAATTTAGATGTTATCTCTCTATAATTTAGACTGTTATCTCAAGTTCAGATAGGTAGATACTGTTAGCATATTCACTTTATAGTAAAGGAAATTGAGGGGCCTGGATATTAAAATATCTAGTGTAGCACACCTCATTAGCAGTGAAATAAGGATTCAAATTCCTAGAGTTTTAGCTTTGAGATTTTTCTTCTTGGTCTCATTACATTTTTGCAATAGTGTCCCATTATTTCAGTGCACTGTGGTTTCTTTTATTTACTTTACTGGTTCTGTTAGTATTATGTTTAGGTGGATTTGTATGTCTACCAAATCAGATATCTTCAATCTCTCTTCGATGCTCTTTTTTTGTTGCTGTTGTTGTTGTGTTTCTAGATTTTTTTCTTGTTTATTGTCAAAGTGAAGTACAGGCGGATTACAGTTTCATATATAAGGCGAGTGCATTTCTTATCCAACTTGTTACCTCCTCTCTTACTTCCCCCCTCTCCCTCCCCATTTCCTTCTCCTTCCCATGAGTTGTTCAATGCTCTTTTTTTAAAAAAATTAAATGTATTTACTGTCAAAGTGATGTATAAAGCAGTTACAACTTCATACAAAGGCAGTGAGTACATTTGTTATCAAACTTGTTACCTCCTCCCTCATTTTTCTCCCACCTTCCCCCCTCCCCAATTCCTTCTCTCCCCCCAGTTGTACAGTTGGTTTACAGCATATTGTGTTGTAAGTATTGCTGTTGCATTGGTTCACTTTTTACCCTTCTTCTCTCCATTTTGGTGTTCCCCTTCCCTAGTTCCAATACACATACATACATTAACCAGTGTACCAAAGTCAGTTAGAGTAACATCAGGGATAAAACCATGGTGAAGAAAGACAAAAGAAAAAGGTAATAATTTCATATGTTACATTGAAAATAACAACAAAAAAGATAAAGCACTTATTTCCAAATCTTGTAGTTAATTTAACTTAGCATTGTCTTATGTGATCATATGTACATTGCTATTGAGTTATTATGGTCCTCTGCTAGGACTATTCCAGACACGTATTACTTATTTCCAATGAGTGAAACCATAGAATTTATGTCTCTTTGCTCTGGCTCATTTCACTTAGTATGATTTTTCCATGTCTTTCCATTTCCTCACGAATGGGACCAAGTCATTATTTCTAATAGAAGCATAGAATTCCATTGTGTATATGTAGCCCATTTTCTTGATCCACTCATTTACTGAGGGGCATCTGGGTTACTTTCATATTTCAGCAATAGCAAATTGTGCTGTGATAAACGAAGTTGTGCTGTTTGCTTTAGCGTGATCTTGCTTATAATCCTTTGGGTAAATGCCCAAAAGTGGGGTTGCTGGGTCATAGGGGAGCTCTATGTTTAGCCTTTTGAGGAACCTCCACACTGCTTTCCAGAGTGGTTGAACAAGTTTACACTCCCACCAACAGTGTAGTAGGGTTTCCTTTTGGCCACATCCCTGCCAGTGTCTGTTGTTGTTAGTTTTCTTCACTAATGGCTATTCTTATTGGGGTGAGGTAGAATCTCAATATTGCTTTTATTTGCATTTATTTTATGGCCAGTGATATTGAGCACTTCTTCATGTGCCTCTTGGCTATTCTCACTTCCTCTTCAGAGAAGTGTCTCTTTAAGTCAATGCTCTTAATGTCATAAAAATGATTTGAAGAATTTTGTTTCTTCTAGAATTGCAACATTTTAATTTTGCTTCTTTTTTCAGATTTTTTTTTGGCTGGTACTGTAGTTAGAGCTCAGGACTTCATGAATGCTATTCAGTCACTCTATCATTGGCCCCAGTCCTTTCTTGTTTTAGTTGCTTTTTGGACAGGATCATTGGACAGGACATTTTACTTAGGATTGGTATCCGATCATGATCCTCTTTCCTTTTCCTTTTATGTAGTTGGAATTATAGATATAAACCATGACACCTGACTTATTTGTTGAGATGTGGTCTTGCTAAATTTTTGTCTGCATTGGCCTTGAATCATGATCTTTCAGCTATCTTCCTCCCAAGTGTGTGCCTACATGCCTAATCTACAATTGGCACATTTTTGATGGTCCATTTAAGTTATTACTTCTTTAAAATGTAATAGAATTGACCTCTAATTTTGTACTATACCGTTTTATAGCCTGGAATTATCTAGAGATGAGAATTTGATTGTAGATGAACAATTCTGTAACAACTTCCTCAGTGAAGCTGAGTTAGAAGAAATGCTAAATCTATTATTCTGGTTTTGATTCTTTCTAGATGTAGGCTTGACTTACCAGGCACTCCGTACTTCCATTTAGATGCCTGAGATCATTCCAAAAAAAGAAAGCAGGAAAAAAAACTATCATGCATTCCTCGGTATGGTTAATGGAACCTTTATCTCTACCCAAGTGCTCAAGTTGAAAGCCAATGAGTCTGTCTGGAGTGTTTCCCCTCACTCCTTTCCCTGCATTGTTATGCAAAACGAGAAGAATAAAAACCCACACATACTCTAACAAAGTTCTACAAAGATAAGCTCCAGAGGCATGTCAAAGTATACTCAATTCCCCAACCTCTCATTAACCTGTAGCTAAGCTGTGTGTAACTGAACTGATTACAGTATAATAATGTCATATTTGTAAGCAGAACATGAATCCCTAGGAGATTATATAACAGCAAAAGCTTCTTAGTTAAAGTAGTGCTTTTCGGAAAAGGGAGCATTGAGGCCTCAGAAGCCAGTAGTTGCCCATTCTCCTACTGAAGAGACTTTGAAGCACTGATGTGATTTAGCACTGTTGTATAAGCTTCCCCCTCAAACCAGAAGAGATTTTAGAAAAAAACAAACGAGTTTTTGTAGACATCAAAACTGATGTTAATTGACAAGTGTTGTCAATTCTACTTATAAAATGGCCTGGGAAAGTGCCTCGTTAGCACAGTGAGTAGCTTGTCAGTCTCAAAAAATGGATTATGAATTTCTTCATTTTCCTCTAGCTTTACTAACACTGCCCTTGTCAACAAATAATCTCTCACTGTCTTCTGCTTTGCCTTCTCTAACTTTTTTCACAATCAATATTTTGCACAATAGCCGAAGTTATCAGTTGAAAATTAAAAGTAGATGATTCCTCTCTCCTAATTAAAACTATAGAATCTATTCCATTGAACTTGGAATAATGTCCACCTGCCACAGAATGGCCTCTAAAGTCCTACCTGTCTGACTCACACATGCTAGCACTGACCAAGGGTTTGATAACTAATCCCTACTGGTGACTCCAGTAACTTGTCAATATAGCAAGCTTACTACAATTTAGAACGGAGATGTTTTTCATTCTTCAGTTTAAAGAGTGACTGTCTTATCCATATTATTTTTTGTTTATTCTAATTCACTGGTTATTATCTAAGTTCCTTCTATAAGTAGAGCTAATTCCTCATCTTAATGCCTTAATCCATGGTAGTACCTACCAGTGTCATTCGACATTAGATCACATGGTTTTATGGTTTTGATAACATCCCATTCTACAAACCAAAAGATAGAACAAGGGTTGAAAACTGTATATCAGGCAAACTCCTAAAGGAAACAAACCAAAGTAATCAATTTGCATAAGCAATCAAGATTATGTTAACAAAGATAAGAGATCCTAGCTTTTACCCTAAAACAAATAAAAAATGAACTCCAACCTTAAACATGTTTTTGCTCTCACAGAACTTATCTTTACAAAAGAACATAGATATTTTTTAAACATGATCAAGTAAAAGAAGATTATTTAGAGAAGTCTGAAATACTCTGAAGAAAAAGAAAAAGAAGACAAAAATGACAACCATTTCTGGCACAAAGAGTAGAAAACCATAGATGAAAAGTAGTCAAAAAGGCTCTTCTGAGAAGTTGACATTTGGAGAGAAAATTGAGTGGAGGGACTGAGCAATTCATATGAAAGCCCAAGGGAAGAGTCCTCCAAACTGAAATGTGAGCAAGGGAAATACACTGAAGTGTATGTGTGGTGAAAGAATATTGTCTTTGGCATGAATGAGATAATGCAAACAGACATATACCACTGGGGAATAAAGATTAAGATAGACAGGGGAGATTCAATCATTGTCATATAAGCTATTATTATGCCACTGTTGTAATTATCAACATGCCATGTGAAACCGTACCTTTTGTATTTTTTGTTTTTTTCATTGTTTGTTTGTTTTGTTTAGTTTTGTTTCTCTTGTATTCCCTTCCTGTGGTTGTACCCCCACTACCACTACATCTCATCCGAATACCTGGATACTGTTTAAACGGATATTAGGACTGGGGAAGGGAAAGGGAATATCAAAATTGGGAGGCAAAGGACAAAAAGACAAACCATTCCAAAAGCAGTACTTACAAAACCATTTGGTGTAAATCAACTGCACAATTCTTGGGGGAAGAGGGAAAGGGGGAGGGGGAAGGCAGGAGAAAATGAGGGAGGAGTAACAAGTTGAACAAGGAATGTACACATTGCCTTACATATGAATCTGTAACCCCTCTGTACCACACTTTGACAATAAAGAAAACAATTTAATAATAAAAGAAAAACTTGGGAAAACCTCAAGTTGCAATAAAAATATTGTTTCTTTAAATGCAAATAAAGGAAAACAAAGCCTGTCCCTCCATTTAAAAAACAAAAACAAAAACAAAAAACAAGAGCTGGAAATATGGCCTAGTGGCAAGAGTGCTTGCTTTGTATACATGAAGCCCTGGGTTCAATTCCTCAGCACCACATATATAGAAAATGGCCAGAAGTGGTGCTGTGCCTCAAGTGGCAGAGTGCTAGCCTTGAGCACAAAGAAGCCAGGGACAGTGCTCAGGCCCTGACTTCAAGGCCCAAGACTGGCAAAAAAAGAACTTGGAAATTTATTTTGAGATAGATGCAAAATTATAGAAGGGACATCTAAATGAGGATATTTTGTATTCTATTTGTACATTAAAATCTTTTCTTTTTGTCTCTGCCAATCCTGGAGCTTGAACTCTGAGCCTGGGTACTGTTGCTGTGTTTTTTTGCCTAAGGCTAGTGCTGTCTACCACTTGAACCACACCTCTACACTAGTTTTTTAGTAGTTAATTGGAGGTAGGAATTTCATGGACTTTCCTGCTCTGATTAGCTTTGAACCGTGGTCCTCAAACCTGAGACTCAGAAGTAACTAGGATAATATGCATGTGCTACAATTGCCCAGCTATACATTAAAATCTTTGCTCTACTTGTTACTGGATTAAAAATTAATCCAAGAAGCCAAAGGAGAAGCAAAGCACGACATTTATGGCATGCTCTTGTGAAAATCAGAGGCGGTGACAACTGGCACCTTTCAAAGAAATGTGTCTGGTATTGGATATGTATGTGGTTATCTAGAAAACAAACATAGTTAGGATGAAGACTCACCAAATAAGCTCTAAATTCTGGTAACTTATGTCCCTGTTACCACATTCAAAAATCTACAGACAGGCAATGTTGATGAGAACTAACCAATGAATGCCAAATAACACTATAAAATTGCTTTTAAAAAAAGAAAGAAAGAAAGAGAAGTTGGTCAGGTCAATCGAGACATTCTCTCTGCAATACTCCAAACAGACACTCACATAGACATAATGGTTTAATGTTTGAATATATAACCTGGGAGTGTGTACAAGGAGTACAGATAGGAGATATAAATTTGGGTACTGTTTAAAGGCACAGAGAAGAGACATCTGAATGGTACATGAAAATATGGAAGTGATCTATAGCTGGACATTGGACAGTTCATCAAGAACCCGAGAAAAAGAAGAAAGGAGAATAACATTGGGAGCAACAGCATAAATTATGTGAAAAGTTTGAGAGGATACGTTTTGAAACTACATGAAAAAAATGAGGTTTACAAGAAAGGGAAATTGACCAACTGACCAAATGCTACTAATATGACAAGTATGATAAATTAGAGGTGCCAATAACAACTAAGTTTAGAAATATAAAGTATTTAGTCACTTTGAAAACATTACTGTATTAGTAGAGTGGTGATGTTAAAAGCCTAGCACTGGTAGTTCATGCCTGTAATCCTAGCCACTCAGAAGGCTGAGTTTTGAGGACCACAGTTCGAAGCCAGCTGGGTCAAGAAAGTCCATGAGACTCTCATCTCCAATTAACAACCAAAAACCTGGAAATGGAGCTGTGACCCTAGTGGCTGAGGGCTAGCCTTGAGCAACAAAGCTCAGGGACAGCTCCCTGAGTTCAAGACCCACAACCAGGACAAGAAAAACAATGTGTAGTAGGAGTGAATAGAATTGGGTACAATGGCTGATGCCAATGATTCCAGCTACTTGGGGAGGCAAAACAGGAGAATTACAGTTCCAGTCCAATCTTGACCAAAAATAGTTAGAGAAACCATAAATCAAAGAACAAAATGGATGTGGTGATACATGTTTATAATCCCAGTTATGCAGAAAGTGGAGATAGGACGATCACAGCTTTGGGCTATCCTTGACAAAAAGCTTATGACACAAGGTAAAAGATAACTAAAAATGAAAAGGGAGAGGAGCATGGCTGGATGGTAGAATCTGGTAGCACAAGGCCCTGCTTCAATTCCCAGTACTGCTTCTTCCACCCCGCCCCCTCCCCCCAAATGAGTAAATAGAAAAGGAATTCTTTCCAAGGGTTTTCTATAAAAGGGAACACATACTCTATCCTATAGCTGGTTAGGAATTGGGAGTGAAAGAAATTCGGTGGGTTGTTTTTTTTTTTGTTTTGTTTTGTTTTGTTTTGCCAGTGTGGGGCTTGAATTCAGGGCCTGAGCACTGTCCCTGGCTTCTTTTTGCTCAAGGCTAGCACTTTACTAGTTGAGCCACAGCACCAGTTCCTGCTTTTTCTGTTTATGTGCTGCTGAGGAATGGAACCCAGGGCTTCATGTGTGCACGGCAAGCACTTTACCACTAGGCCACATTCTCAGCTTGATTTTGTTTGTTTTTAATGAGAGGAATTGGAACAAACGTGTTGGTCAGTGAAAGTGATCTGGTAAAAATCAAAGGAGATAAGGTGCTACAGCAGTGTCCTGAACACACAAGAGGGATCAGGATCTCTTGAACAAGTAAGTGGGTAGATGGCCTTGCTGGAAAGCATGGTACACTCATTTTCAGGACGAGTATCTGAGGGTTAGGAGCTGAGCACAAATCCACATTGACTCAGTTGGATAGATGTGGTGGTCAGAATCTACAGAAGATCTCCTCTAATTGCTCTGAATTTTTAATGAAATAAAAATAAGGCATCTGCTAAAGAGGTGAGAGAAAGAATGGAAGGTGAGAAACACGTTGCCCAGCAACATCAATAACCTACTTAATGTTAAATGTCATGAATTTTAATCAAGACAAGTTATCATAATAATGCATTTTTTTTGGCCAGTGAAGTTCAGCTTCGTGGGTGCTCTGTGCAAGAAGAAAAATTTGTGATTTTACCAATGTTGATGCAGATGGCAGATAAAACAGGGATATTATAATTAAAGGTAAATCGTTAAAATGATTGTCTGTAGGATTTTAATGGGGAGGCGGGAAAGTGAGGACAGAAGAGGGAGCAGCCTCAAAGAAATTGACAGGAGAAGACAGACATAGAACATAGACTTTGCAAGTTGGACTATCATTTGAATTAGAATAACTGGGAATGAACTGGAAAGGTTAGAAGTGATGAAAACTATAATAGCTCTTTAGAAAATATAAGAAAAGATCTGAACTGTATATACTGGTATTAGAACTAGGAAAGTGAAAGGGAATATCAAAAATGGAGAGACAAAGGATAAAAAGACAAAGGATTACAAAAGCAATATTGCAAAACTGTTTGGTGTAAACCAACTGAGAGGGAAAGGGGGAGAGGGAGGAGGGAATGAGGGAGGAGGTAACAAACAGTACAAGAAATGTATCCAAGGCCTAACATATGAAACTGTAACCTCTCTGTACATCACTTTGACAACAAATAAGAAAAAAAAAAAAGAAAAGATCTCATTTCTAACTAAAATAGACAAAACAGAGAGGGATAAGAAATCTAACTTTCTTTATGAAAAATACTTTCAAATTCTACTGGAACATACAAAAGGAAGCAAACATTTGTGTGTGTGGGGGGGGGATCTTATTTTGGATAATAAGCTTCAGTTGATGTGAGAGGGCGAGGGAAGTTAGGTCAAGGAGAGGAGCGTAGACAAATGAAATGAGGAAGGGTGAGAAAATACAGCCATAGCATTCAATATGACTTTGAAAATGGAACTGGGAAAACTGAAGGAATAGATAGGGTTGAGAGAAATGGGGAAGAATAAGGAAAGGGAAGACATTGATCAAGATGGATTATACTCGTGAAACAACATATTCAATTGAAATGCCTTTGTACACCTACTTAAGGCTAATAATAAAATAAAAAATAAATAAAATATTTTCCTCTGGGGGAAAAATGCTTCAGTTTTATTCAGCTTAATGATGGTGAATCTTTCTAAATGTCTATGAGTGTAATGAGAAACCAATGAAAAAAATCTTGAAGAAAAATAATGTAAGGAACCAACATATGTTAGCATAAGGAAGGAATAGTAAACTTTTATTTAACTATTATATATATATGTTGAGAATAAAAGTTATATTTGTTATTAACAAACTCACTTAACTTACAACCAATTAAATTCAGATGAATCAAATATGAAAGCATAAGAAGTACAGTATGTGAGTGCTTTAAAAAATAATCTGAGAGTTTGGAAGGATTTTCAAGTAATAATAAAAATGCAAAAGCAATAAAGTCTGATATGAAGAGATAAATACATAAATATAATGCTGAAAAAATTTCAAATCTACAAACCCAGTAAAAATGATAAATGGAAGGAAAATATTTGGGGCATCTATGGTAAAAGGCATATTTTCTTATCATAGAATTCTTACAAGAAAGGACAAATAACAAAAGTATGAAAAATGAGCAAAATATGTAAATGGAGTGCAGCAAATGAAGTACAAAGGCTAATAAGCATATAAAAAGATACTCTGCCTCATTCGTAATTAAAGCAATAATAAAGATTCAAAGGGAAAACACCATTTTTATCTATCAGCTTGTCAAATTCTAAAAGAGGTAAAAATTTTCCTAAGCAACAGAGATGTGAGCAAGGAGGCATTCTCAGATTACTGAGTGTGTAAATGGACACATCTTGTTTAGCTTTCAGTTTGATAACAACAAAGACCATAGCTATTGTCTTTTCAATTTTTATTTATTTATTTTTGTTTTTGCTATCTTCATTGACAGATGAAATGTTTTGTTCACCTTCTAATGTTCTCTCCAAAGGTCCCACAATTGTGTGTCTATATTCATGTACATACCAATCACTCAGTGTACATACACACACACACACACACACACACACACACACACAAACACACAGAGTCTTATGGGTTGTTGTTGTCATTGTTTTTGCCAGTCCTGGGGCATGAACTCAGGGCCTGAGCACTGTCCCTGGCTTCTTTCTGCTCAAGGCTAGCAGTCTGCCTATTGAGCCACAGCCCCACTTCTAGCTTTTTCAGTTTATGTGGTGCTGAGGAATTGAACTCAGGGCTTCATGCGTGCTAGATAAGCACTCTACCAATAAGCCACATTCTCAGCCCCAAAGTTCTGCGTTTTCACATGTATGTTTTTCTTTTAGTTCTAACAAGCACTTATGCCAGAACACCTGCAACCTCTGTTCTAAAATTGATTCTAAGCTTTTGTTCTAAACTATGTGTATCATAATGATCCATCCTGCACTAAACATGTCATTCCTATGTATGGTTTAATAATACTCCATTATGTATACATACCACATTGTCTTGACTCACTTATCAGGTATAGGGATCTATAGATAGTGCTGTCACAAATATGGGTATGCAAGTGACTTTATATTATCCTGACTTACATTCTTTCAGATGTATGTCCAAGAATAGTATTGCTAGATTGTAGGGTAGTTCTACTTTTAGTTTTTTGAAGAGCTCCCATACTGTTTCTCATAATGGTTGTACTAGTTGATAGCCTCACCATGGGTCTAAGAGTCAGCATTTGTTTTTGTTTTTATTGATGATCATTCTAATTGGATTTAAATGAAATCTGAATGTTATCTTGATCTGCATTTCCTTTATGGCCAGGGATGTTGAGCATGTCTTCCAGTATTTACTGGCCATTTGCACTTCTTTTTTCTTGAAAACTGTTCCATTTCCTTGCCCATTTAGTGACAGCAGTTATTGCTTTTAACTGCATGAATCAGTTTTGGGGAATATATCCTTCACATACATGTTCCTCAGATTGCATGATTACAGATGGACAGTAATTCTATTTACAATACTTGTAATAAATGGCCAAAGAACAAATACCTTAAAAGCTAGATTTGTATGGTTGTACCTCATAATATGCAGTTGTTCAAATTAAGGTAATAAATTATGTAGTGACTTGAACAGTCTTCCAAAAAGCATTCTTACATGAAAAATCAAACTGCATAACAATGAACAGAGCATGGTGTATTTGAATTACAAAATAAAAGGGCATATGCACAAATATAGGTATATACATAGAATATTCAAAATTCTGTTTGGCAATTTATCTTTTAATGTGGCAGGTGTTCGCAATTTAGAAAAGAGTTATAAATATAGAAAGTATTCTCCCTTAAATTATATCCATAATAAATTATAACCATGACAGCTTTTTGTCACCTAGCTTTATGGTGGCCATAAAGTCTCCAGACAAAACATTAAGACATTTAAATTAAATGAAGAGCTCATATCAATTTATCCCAGGTGATTATATTATATTTCAATTTACTGAGATTCAAAAACCCGATTCTTAAAATTTGTGTGGAAAGCAAAGGTTCAAATACTGAAAAGTAAAATGAGGTTAGCTATGAAATTAGGCCTGTTAAGGTGATCTAATCTTGGTACAGGGGTTTAAGTTAACCATAGGGCAAAAATAAAAAGTTCTCAAATAGCCATGTGTATACAGATAACCCCATTATGTGTTGGCTTACATCCTTTCAGATATATACATAACAGCGGCATAGCAGCATCATGTAGCAGTTTTAGTTTAGTTTTTTAAAATTAATTCCCATAGAGGTTATATGACTTTACATTTCCGCCAACAGCAAATCAGAGAGTATTTTACCCCACATCCTCTCCAGCTTTTGTTGTTTGTTTTCTTTATAATAGCCATTCTAACCTGAGGGGAGATTACATCTCAGTGCTCTTTTGATTTTAATTTCCTTTATGTTTAAAGATGTTGAATATTTTTTATCACGTATTGTATTTCTTTTTTAAAGTCCCTGTTTCAATTTATTTGCTCCTTTATTAATCAAGCTATTTGTTCTTTTTTTTTTTTTTTTTTTGGCCAGTCCTGGAGCTTGGACTCAGGGCCTGAGCTCTGTCCCTGGCTTCTTTTTGCTCAAGGCTAGCACTCTGCCACTTGAGCCACAGCGCCACTTCTGGCCATTTTCTGTATATGTGGTGCTGAGGAATCGAACCCAGGACCTCATGTATACGAGGCAAGCACTCTTGCCACTAGGCCATATCCCCAGCCCCCGCTATTTGTTCTTTTGATGTTTAATTCTTTGAAATATTTATATATTATGGACACTATCTCTTTGTTCAACAACTTTCTCGCAAACACTCCATTTTCTCCATTCTGTGACTTTGTCACTTTATTCTAATAATTGTTTCCTCTGTTGGGAAGAAGGCTTTTAATTTGATATAGTCATATTTGTCCATTCTTACATATTTCCTGGGCAATTGGAGTCTTCTTCAGAAAGTCATGTTGGAGATATGGCTTAGAAGTATTGTGAAAACCTAGCAATCACAAAGCCCTGAGTTCAAATCTCATTCTGGCCCAAAGAAGAAAGCAAAAAGATCTTTATCTATGTCTATATCTTCAAGTGTTTCCCCTATATCACCCTGCAATTTTTTTTTTTTTTTTTTTTTGCCAGTCCTGGGCCTTGGACTCAGGGCCTGAGCACTGTCCCTGGCTTCTTCCCGCTCAAGGCTAGCACTCTGCCACTTGAGCCACAGCGCCGCTTCTGGCCGTTTTCTGTATATGTGGTGCTGGGGAATCGAACCTAGGGCCTCGTGTGTCCGAGGCAGGCACTCTTGCCGCTAGGCTATATCCCCAGCCCACACCCTGCAATTTTTGATCCATTTTGTTTTGATATGTTATAGAATAGAATTATAAACAGGTGGAAAAAGAGAAACTCCTTAGAAAAGCTGCCAAAATATCTATCATGTCACATTTAAAAGAAACAAAGTCCACATGGACTTAAATATGAGAATGTAAGTATGCTTAGGAGAAAATCAAGGAGATCATACTAACATTGCATATGACTTTTTTCATGACAGATGAAAAAGGTGCTAACTGTAAAATATTAGAATGCTATATATGATTACATTAAATTAATTTCAAATAGGAAGTACCATAAAGAAAATGGAAAAAGAATCACCAAATGAGAGCAAATATTTGCAAAATATATTAAAGACAAGAATTTGATGACAAGAGTCCATTAAAATTGCTACTGCTGAATAAGAAGTCATAATAAAACCATTACAATCATTAAACACAAGGTAAAACATGTAAGGAATTGGGCACAATGACCCACATCTATAATCCCACCCTTTGAGAGGTAGAGACAGAAGGTGTTGAACTTCTGGGAGGAAACTGAAAACACTAGGATGGAATGGCAGAGAACCCAAGTCATTCAGTTCTCATCTCAGTGCAGAACTTGGCACTCTGTGTTCACTCCACTAACCTGTGCATTCAGGGGACAGTGGGATGCCTGTGGAGTAAGTGGGAACTCCTCCAGCTCACAGTCTTTGAAGTCACCAGTGGCTCCCAGGATACAAAGGTCAGGAGCTCTCAAATATAAGAGCATAGAAGCAAGCAGTGGACTCTTATCTGGCTCCACCTTTCACCCACACATAACTCCAAGCTGCACATTAAGACCTAAAACAGACCCTAGATATTTTTTCTGCATTTGAATGGTGCTGGGGATTAGACCCAGGACCCTGAACATGTTGGCAAATGTCTGGCTACTTAACTATACAACTGAATGTGGTAGTGAGAGATTGAACCACAATCCTGCCACTACATAGTCATACTTGAACCTTGAAAATACCTGAACTAAAGGACTACAAGTGACTAAAGCTCCCACCCAATAACTTGGCTTGTGGTACACAAATCCCAAAGCAGAAACCCAACATGGAAAACCAAAACAACATGATTCCTACCAAAGAGAGCTATTCCATCAAAACAGACTCCTATAAAAGATGTGAAGTGGATGAAATCCCAGGAGAGATGTCAAAGAATGATAAGAATGGACGATAAATTTTAAGAGACATATATAAACACCTGGATGAATTTAAAGAAATACAGATAAATACTGATCGGATAAAAAAGATTCAGATAGGGGCTGGGGATATGGCCTAGTGGCAAGAGAGCTTGCCTCGTATACATGAGGCCCTGGGTTCGATTCCCCAGCACCACATATACAGAAAACGGCCAGAAGTGGCGCTGTGGCTCAAGTGGCAGAGTGCTAGCCTTGAGCAAAAAGGAAGCCAGGGACAGTGCTCAGGCCCTGAGTCCGAGGCCCAGGACTGGCCAAAAAAAAAAAAAAAAAAAAAAAAAGATTCAGATAAATAACTCAGTAAAATAAGGAAAACTGTGCAAAATATGAAAAAGAATTCGGTTGAAAAAACATAGAGATGCTTGAGAGAAAAAATAAAAACTAAGATGAAATTCTGGAAATGCAAAACATAACCCAAGTAAAAAAGCTAGCACAGGGGACTCATGCCTGTAATCCTAGATATTCAGGAGGCTAAAATCTGAGGGTCCCAATTTGAAGCCAGCCTGGGTAGGAAAGTCTTTGAGACTCTTATCTCCAATTAACCACCAACAAGCCAGAAGTAGAGCACTAATGCTGAGCAAAAAAAATTCAGAGAGAGTGCACAGGCCCTGAGCTCAAACTCCAAGGCTGGCATAAAAAAAGTACATGTAATTCATCAAGATATAACAGTTAGAGGCATACACACTGAACTTTTGCACACCTGGTTCCCTAAAACAAATAATACTGGATATAAATCCACAGGTATACCCCACACAACAGTACTTTAATACCAATAGATAGGTCATCTGGACAAAAAAATCAATAAGGGAACTTTAGCATCAATTGGCACTGTAGATCAAATAGACTTAACTGACATCTGTAGAATGTTCCTTGTAACAGCTTCAAAATATACAATCTTCTCAGCAATCTAAAGTACATAATCCAAAACTAGACCATATTTCAGGATATAAAACAAGTTAGTAAGTAAAAGAAAATTGAAATAACTTCCTGCATTTTATCGTACCACAATAGAATAAAACTAGAAATCAAGAGCAAAAGAAGATACCAGGAAATGTTAAAATACATGGATACTTAAACAGAATGCTTTTCAATGATCAGCATGTCACTGAATAAATGAGGAAATTAAAAAAATTAAAAATTAAAACAAAACTTACCAGAACTAGAACTTAGGAACACAGCTAAGGCTCTGCTAGGAGGTGTGTTTATAGCTATGCCTGCCTATATTAGAAAATTAGAGTGATCTGAACTATATATTATTTTGATGTCTTGGATTCATTTATTCTTCTAAAACATTTTATTAGCACCTATCAGTAGTACAAGGAGTTTCATTATAACATTTCCATACTTATATGCAATGAACCACAATAAAATTCAGCTCCTCTATCATATTTCCTTATCTCCTTTCCCTGGTTTTTAAGACTATTTCGAAAGGTTTTGTTATCCTGTTTTCATACATGTATATAAAGTACTTGAACCATATTCACCCCTCTTCCCCCACTCCATTTGTCTTCCCTCAGTAGAAAATGTTTTATATTCCCACTGTTTACTGTTTTAATATATGTAAACTGTACAAAGGGGATTTAATTTGGTATTTCACACATGAATTTATTATATTTTAATCAAATTAATTCTTTCTGTTGTGCTTTCTTTCCCTTTCTCTTCTATCCCTTATTACTCATCAGTTTTCAGTTCATTTCCATGCTCTATCTTCCCATGAGCTTGCAATTCTCAAATACATAAACCCTAGAGGAACTTTTACACATTAGCTTAAGGAAGCATGTAGTAAAATATTTGAAATCTCACAACTTATAACAACAAAATTCTAAAATCAATCCTATTTTTCCTTAAAAGAAAAATCAATAAAAACCAATGTGATGTATAATTAATGACTAGAGAGCTCCATCGTAGATCTTAGAAATGGAACTTTGGCCAGGCTTCAAGGGTTTATGCCAATAATTCTAGCTACACAGGAGGCTGAAACCTAGGATCTCAGCTCAAAATCAGCTTGGGCAGACAAACCCATCAGACTCTTATCTCCAATTAACTAGCAAAACACTGGAAGTGAAGATATGGCTCAACTGGTAAAACACCAGCCTTGAGCAGGAGAAGCTAAGCAAGTTCTGATACCAGTCCTTCCCCCCAAAAATAGAAAAGAAGGAAGGAAAAGAGAGAGGAAGGGGGTGGGGGGAAGAGGGAGAAAAAGAAAAGAAAATATAAAGAAGCCAGTCTCAAAACTGCAGAGTATACTTTGACTATACTGAACCATGAATTATTAAAGTTTTTACAACTGAATAGGCATATAAATGGGGTCAGTAGTAAACACTGATGGGTAGATGAGCACTTGAGCAAGGAGATAGAGAAGATGAGAAATAATTGAGTACAGTGCTTGTGTTGACTGACAGGTTCCCAAATGTTTCCTATATTGTTATGCTTTACTATTTACATATTTTAAACACAGTGCTTTGTAAGTAGCACTGCTATATTAAAATTATAAAGGAATAACATATTTTAGAATAACATAAGGGCTAATATCCAACCTATAGACCTGCAAACTGGAATGCTGATTTCTTGTCTATCCAGCCAAACTTTGAAAATTGTTTAGGAACTTTTGTTTATCTTTTACAGTTTGATAGCCCACGGAACCTAAATCTGTTACACTTTTAAACTCAAGTCATATCACCTCAAATTTCTAATGTTAGTTTTGCATATGATCTATAATCTTCCTTTTTGAAGATCTGTCACTTTTTTCCCTAATAAGCCCTATACCTGAAGAATTTTAAATAGGAAGATCAGATTTACATGAATATCTCAGGAGGGAGAATGGAGAGTTCCATTAGACTAATTTTGATTTTTGTTTCCTGCTCACATTTGGAGATAACTTACCTAAATGGTCTAAAAGAAGTTATTTGCCATCTGTTAATTCATGGTGACACACTGGATTTTCAAATATGGACATAGAGTTCTGATTTCAGATATCTCTACAATGTGTCTAAAGTCTGAGCTACATCTGGAACTTGAGTGAGCTTTTGTGATAGTTTGAATAACACAGAGAAGCAGCCTAGGTCATGTGGAAAGGTTGTTTTATATATCTCAGGCCACAATCAATGTCAACTAACTGGCACACGAATGAGCAAGTCCTAATAACAACCCCACCAAAATGCTGTAGGAACTCACATCCCTCCAGTATGTTTTTGTTTTTAACATTTATTTATTTATTTTTCTTCCTTATTGTCAAAGTACAGAGGTGTTACAGTAAGGCAAGTACATTACTTATCCAACTTGTTACTTCCTCCCTCATTTTTTATCCATCTACCCCCCTCTCCAGTCCCCCCTCCCTAATGAGTTGTATGGTTGGTGTACACCAATTGGTTTTGTAAGTATCATTTTTGCAGTGGTTTGTCTTTTTATCCTTTTTCTCTCATTTTTGGTATTCCCTTTCCCTTCCCTAGTTCCAATACACATCTATACATTATCCGGATACTAAAATCAGTTACAGTAATAGCAGGAGTAAAACCACAGGAAGGGAATGAGAGAACAAAAGATACAGTTTCACATGGTATGTAGAAATCAACTACAGCAATGATATACTACTTATTTCCATAACATGGAGTTCATTTCACTTAGCATTATCTTATGTGTCCAGGGTGTTGTATGAACTTATTATTTCTAAGCCAACTTAGCTCGCCATCTTAACAGGGATCTTATATATTTGAGAATTACAAGCTCATGGGAAGATAGAATGTAGACACTGACTGAAAATTGATGAATAATAAGAGATAGGAGAGAAAAGGAAAGCAAGCACAATAGAAATATTGTTGTTCAGGATGGTTTGTAATAGATGACTGGAACAGCTGGATTTCCAAAAGAAACAACTTTGAATATGGACAGCTAGTGCATATGGATGATTTGAGTCAGAGTATACAATCCTTTCACTTGTTCATGCAGCTAGACCTTCAGAATTCTGCTGGCCAGGAACTGGAGATCATTTGGCCATCAACCTCCTTAATAGAGCTTGTCCTGATCATTTATAAACATAGGCTTTTGCATTGTTTGATTTTTAAATTCATGAAACATAAGAGGTCCTTCACTGAGAAATAAAGGTCTTGGTACATTGAACTGCAAGATGAACTTTTAATTTTTTGAGGGAGAGAGAACTCAAACTTTTGCAATTCAAAGCAACCTCTGTCCTATTTCTGTCCTAATTGACTCTGTTGCAATGGGGGGATTTATATCCACTTCCATTTGAGGGGGAACCTTTCTATCTCAGGACTTATTGGTGTTTCCAAAGAAAGTAGCTCCAAGTTATGGTAACTTAGCTCCCTTCTTAGAGCAGAGAAAGAGAATTGCTCTTAATCAACAGGTTTATACAAAAAGGTGTACCTGTCAATGCATACTTGACCTCCCAAAAGAGCAGATTGTAATGCTTATAAAAATACTACTCAGCTACAATCACCAAAAAGATGGGAAACTAACTCTATCAATGATCATTTAATTAAAGCATGTGAGTTTTCTAAAAAACCTAGTTTGGATAGTGTTTCATTTCAGAGGTGTCTGAAGCTTACTGAGATATGAGCAAATGTTAATAACATTTTTAAGTTTGTTATAAACTTTTATCATTTAATGATTTTCTAAATTTAAAGGTCATCACAAATTCAGAAGAGAAAGAAGATAAGGGAATAAAAATAAGTAAAAAGAATGAGTCTAGGAGCATTTTATGTTTGTCATGACACACACAGGTACTTCATTTTTTGCCAAGTGTGGTAACTAGGAGGAGATTTGGCCAGATTTGGTAAAGAAATGGACATTAAACTAAGAACAGAGTAAAATTCTGCCTGGAAGGATGAAGGACCTGGGACTGGAGCAGGAAAGCCAGAGGTGGCTTATGAAGCTTAGTGCAGTGAACCATTTGCTCTTAAACAATGGTCGCTGTGCATGACATCCTAGCTCAAACTGTTTAGAGATTCGGTGGTCTCCTGGCCTTCTCCAGAAGTTTCTGCTGTCTTTTAAATTTTTAATCTCACATTTTTAATTGCTCTAGAAAAAAAAATCCATTTTCCTTTTCATTCAGAGAGAAGGAAAAATAAAACCAACCCAGCTTGTGATGCAGAAAGATGTTCTTGACTATAGGGAGAGTTGCATAGTTCCCTGGAACCAAGAAAATGGCTTGTCTCTCAGTTCATTTGAGCTTGTAACCATGGTTTTCCAAGGCCCAACTGTATAAAAATAGTACATTTATTAAAAAAAAAAAAACAACTTGCAAAGTAAGCCATGGCTGTTTCTATTTACTGTGAAAATGGCCTCAAGACTCCTAGAGCACAAACGCATGAGATCAGGTAAATGTGGTCCACATGTAACGAGGTCCCCTGGCGAGAGCTATCCACTGTTACCTTATCCCGGGTGGAGTCTCAGGCTGCTCCTTGGAGAACCTTCCATTGATATCAAAAGCTCCTCTCCAACTGCAGGGACTATCTTGTATCCAAAGGGCCCCTTGTATTTTTCCCTTCTCTTTCCATTCTTGACTGACACAATCGCAGATGGAATCTCCACCTTCCAATGCCTCTTCTTCATGATCTATATTTGTGAACTCTTCTGATTCATGGACGCATCACATCTCTGACCTCTACCTCAATTTTTCTGTTGTGCCATAGATTTGCTGGGAGAGAAGTGAGAATTCAGACAAAATCTTCACTGGCGCCATATGAGGAATAAAATACAAGTAAGGATCCAATTTTACTAAGCTGGAAACCACTCTGGTGTCTAGGAATATTTGCTCTTCTTCCTTTGTCTATAGCTCCCAAGTATTTATCCCAATAAATCATTACTTCCAAGGATTAAAGGATATCTCTGCTAAAACAGTAATAAACAATGATTCTACTACTTACCACCTATGTTCCCTTGTCTGTATTCTGTCTCGGAAAATTCATAGTCCACAGTAGCATGGTGTATAAAGCTTCATAAAGCTTGTTTACAGTTACTTACCATGCCATGCACATCAAGGTCAAACAATTTTCCCTAATAAGAAATGATCTCTCATATCTCATGTAAGATTTACTTTTTTTTGCAACACATATTCCCTTTCATATCATGCACTGACGAATTAAGTTCAACTGTATGTTAGTGTCTTTTAACTACCTTTTATAGATTTGTTCTATGAAAAGTGGTATATTTATGAAAAATGGTTAAATTAAACATAATTCAAAAGTACTAGGTAAGTCTACCTTTGAAATTTAGCCAATAATAAATCATTTCATAACTCATTTGCTTTACTTCCAGCAAAATGCACTTTTGAAACAACTCCATCATTCTGTTACTGAATTTGTCTTTTTTAATACAGCTAACCTATTACATAATTGTGTCACTTAGTAGTTGGGTAAAGGCTAGTGGAAAAGTCGCATTATCAGTATATTTTCCAATTATATGTTAGTGATGTTATGTTTTCCTCTAGTGTTGTAATGTTATAATTCCAGTGTTAAATTTTAGCTCGATAATTTAGTTATTTGTGACTGTCAGGGGCATCAGGGAAAACAAGACAGAGGTTAAAAACACTTATGCCTTCTGTTCTTTGGAGAGAACCTCACCATGCGGTGCCAGCATTTTGCTTTCTAATGGGTAATTTTTATTAAGGAGCAGTGATGTGAAATGACCATTTCAGGATACATCCTACATTGGTGTGGCCACCTTGCAGTCATAAAGAGTGGGAATGCCTGGTTCCTGTGTAGCTGTGAGCAGGACAGTTCTACAGTACACAATGGTGTACTGGGAGGAATAATCACAGGGAATCAGAGGCATGAGTTTGAGTCCTGGTTTAGTCCTTTTGATACCTACATATCTGAGAAATGCCTAAACATAGCAGAAATCAGATTCTCCATTGGAGGAGAAAAAGCAATCCATCCTGACTGGTCCACTGGGGATTGTGGGGGGGGGGGGTAACACAACTCAAGTAATGTATATGAATATGTTTTATAATTATAACAGCAGTGTGATATGCCTGCAATAAAAATAGTTCTGTACAACTCCGAAGAACAACAGGTAGACAAACAAGGACATGTAGACCTGAGGGTAAGGGATAAGGGGAAAATGCTTTTTATCGAGAACAAGCCTTGTTTGTCTTTGAAAAAAATAAGTGGTATCTAGGGAAAATAAATGGAAGGCAGAGAAGCAGCGGCATCAGAGTAAAAATAAGTTGAATTGAAAGGGCTGTGAGTCACAGCAGCAAGACATCCACCCAAATTCTAGAAGCTCAGGAATTAGGTAGCCACAAGGCCTGGGATTTGCATGACACCAATCACTTAAATTCATCAATTGACTTTAATTCTCAATGTTTTGTACTTCATAACACAAACAGTTCTATCAATAGTTCTGTGATATTATCATCACTATATCCACAGAAAGATAAAGAAACTTGCCCTAGGGATGTTCAAGATAAAATAGCACATGGTAAAAGAAATAATGAGTTTATATGTTCCTTTTAGAGTTTAGTATCTCTGAAAGCTATGTATATTTTCTTCTTACTTAGAAAAGAACCTTTTTTCAAATGTCTACTCCCCAAATAAGTAACTATGAATATGAATATAAAATAAGAAGAACCTGTGGTAGATTAACCACAGGTATTTACCCTATCAACTATTTGACAAAAAGAAATTACTCATCTAGAATCCTTACACACTTCTTTCTTTCATAGATAAACTATGTATGATTTCATGAAGAAAGGGAATCACACACTGGTGAGTGAGTTCATTTTTCAGGGTTTCTCCAACTTCCACGAACACCAGCTCACACTCTTTGTTGTGTTTCTTACACTGTACATACTAACCCTGGCGGGCAACGTCACCATTGTGACCATCATTAGCCTCGACCGTCACCTCCATACTCCCATGTACTTCTTCCTCAGCATGCTATCAGCCTCTGAGACTGTGTACACACTTGTCATTATACCTAGGATGCTTGTCAACCTCGTAAGCCTGACTCAGCCCATCTCCTTGGCAGGTTGTGCCACTCAGATGTTCTTCTTTATCACTTTGGCCATCAACAATTGCTTCCTGCTGACAGCAATGGGGTATGATCGCTACGTGGCTATTTGTAACCCTTTAAGGTACTCAGTCATCATGAACAAGAGGGTGTGTCTCCAGCTGGTGTGCGGGGCCTGCAGCATTGGTCTAGTTGTGGCAATGACACAGGTGTCAGCTGTGTTCAGGCTCCCTTTCTGTGCCACCAAGGTGGGCCACTTCTTCTGTGACATCCGACCTGTGATGAAGCTTTCCTGCATTGACACCACTGTGAATGAGTTCCTGACTTTGATCATCAGTGTGTTAGTGATCTTGATTCCCATGGGCTTGGTTTTTATCTCCTATGTACTCATCATCTCCACCATCCTCAAGATTGCCTCTGCAGAGGGCAGGAAGAAGGCCTTTGCCACTTGTGCTTCTCATATCACTGTAGTCATTATCCACTATGGCTGTGCCTCCATTGCCTACCTCAAACCTAAGACAGAAAACAGCAGAGATGAGGACCAACTGATCTCTGTGACCTACACTATAATTACCCCCCTCCTTAACCCCGTAGTGTATACCCTGAGGAACAAAGAGGTCAAAGATGCTCTGTGCAGGGCTGTAGGTCGAAAACTTTCCTGACAGGATGTGCTAACTTCAAATAGCCTCTTCGAAGATTCTCTAGACAGGATAAAGTACAGCAGCACTCCCAATCACTACAGTTAAAATTCTGGATCCCATTAAATACTGGGTACAAGCTGAGAGAATATAAAGTCTTCAAATTCAGCCACATGAAAAATAGAGATAGTTCTCCAATATACAAACAAGTGATCACTTCATGAAAACAGGGATGAAGAGCCCGCTGGAGCTGAGCAGTAGATAGTTTCAGGTTGTCCATATAGGAAAATGACTGTTTTCAGTATTGGTTAAGGGAAATCTTTTTGAAAGTGGTGAAAGTCCTTGGTGATCTGGTTAAAGCATGGGGCACCAGTAATTCTATCACAATTCATTTTGTCAGCAATTATATCATAAGAAGATCCAATGGTTATTGGTGGTATTATACAATATTGTCTAAACCCAGGATAAAGAAATTGGGATTGCCTTTGGATTTCCTTGCAGAATAGATAGCAGCTATTAATGAAGGAGAGTCAAAGAGATAATGCAGCAAGGGATAAGTGGGACTGAGATGACGAGGAGGATTTAGGTAGGTGAGGAGAACATAGCCAGCTAGTAAATCAGGGACTCAGTAAAGGAAAAAGACTCATCATTTAAGGTCTATCATTTAAGGTCCTCTAGGATCTGACTTAATAGGTCATGGTCACCATATGCTTCTATTTTCAGCAACCTCTCCCTTATGTTCTATCATCTACCTCCACAAAGGCCATAGTGGTAACTAGTGACTTGTGCTCTCCCCTTTCACATATTCTACTGATTTTCGATGATTCATTGTCACTCAGTGGGAATCTATTACTGCTACTGTCACTGCTTTTTCAGCCTACTCATTTTGATACACCGACCCAAAGCATTTCTCAATTTTTAAGTCCTCTAGTGTGATGTCCATGAAGAAGTCATACCCTCAAACCTTTCCCTGGAAATTCATTCACATAAGACTGCAATGAACATTTCTCTGATACCTTCATGAGTGACAATGTTAACAGAGATAGTGAATGATTCATAACAAAGTGGAGTCTTAGCAACAGAGATGGTTCCACTTGCAGTGTATGCTGTGTTATTCACAGACCATGTTCTCTTTTATGTTCATTCTCAAACCTAGGACTATGTGACATATTTTAATTTCACTAGGAACCCAGTTCAGGCTTATATAGATTCAACCATACATTTGTTTTGGAAATCAGTAGTGCAATCCAAGATGACTAAAAATGAGTTTTTCTTGTATTTGTCAAAGGCAAATTTAATCAGCAAATAAAAATATCTTAATAATTTATTTAAAAATACAAATAAACAAAATATTTCATCTTTATTTTAGACAAGTCTTGAAAATGCTGCCTTATCTCTTCAACCATTTTAATAATCTATATCTGCAAACTTTGTCATTTATTTAAAATGTTAGGTAGTAGCCCTTAGAAATAAGAATATAGCTGGAAGGCTGAGCTTGTTTTTGTTTGCTGCTGAGGTGGGCGGACTGCCTCTCCCTGAGTGGGTCTGCCCCCCTTGGGTGGGCCCACCTCCCCCTGTGCTGGCCCAACCCCCAAGGGTGGGGCTGTCTCCCCCTGGGCCCACCAGAGAAGGGAGGTGTAAAGATATCAGATTCCTTGGCCTTCTTCAAAAATGTAGGTGCTTCTCCAGCAAGTGTTTCCAGCCAGGTGGTCTAGCAGACTCTGCCACTTTCACAGATGCTGTTCTTCTCGGGTAGGGGAGGGATTCCTTCCAGATGCTGTTCTCTGGGACGGAAAGAGGATGTCTTTTGTGGGATACTCACACTTTCCCTTGGTGTTTTGGACTGTGTGTGATATGACAAGCTGTCTCTGTGGCTGTCTGTGGCTGTCTGGTGCATGGATTCCAGTTCCTGGTCTTTAAATTCACACTGGAGGTGAATGAATAGCCCACAACACTCTGTCACTGCTGCTGCCACCTCTGCTGAAGCACTCTCCCTGGACCGCTGCTGCTGGCAGGTGCTTAAAGCTGTCTTCTTATGCAGGCTGCTTATAATTTTCTTCTTTGGTATTAATCTCTGTATAATTATACTTTACTTGGTGTGAATTTCTGAACATGGATAGCTTGATGGAACTCTAAAACTCTGCTTTTTCACAGAGATGTCTGTTGTAAGAATACAACAAAATAACATTAGAGCTTAACACCAAAGGCCAGCATAGAAAATATTCTAACTCATAGAGACAAAAAAAACACATTGTTGAATCACCAGTGGGTCATTGAAGAGATCAGAATGCAAATTCAAACATTTATGGACTTTAACAAAAATGAACACACAAAATATCAGGTCCTCTGGGACACAACTAAGGCAGTACTCAGAGGAAAATTTGTAGCTCTGAAAGCCTACATCAACAAAATGGAGAAATATCAAATCCACAATTTAATGACACACCTTAAAGTCCTTGAAGAAAAGGAACAAGCCAACCCCCAAACCAGTAGATGGAAACTAATAAATAAAATTAAATCAGAGATAAATGAATTATAGAACACTAAAACCGTAGAGATAATCAACAAAACAAAGAGTATGTTCTTTGAAAAAAAATAGCAAAATTGGCAGACCCTTAGCAAATCTCACCAAGATAAAAGACGTGTTCAAATAAATAAAATTGAAGAACTTGAGCAGGAACATCATGACAAAAACAAATAAGATCCAGAACATTATAAGGAAATACTTTGCAAACCTTCATACTAACAAATTGGAGAATGTGGAAGAAATAGAAGAATCCCTAGCAAACATGGATATACCCAAACTAAACCAAGAAGATTTAAAACAATTAAATAGACCCATACAAGTAATGAAATAGAAATGGCAAGAAGAGACCTCCTATCCAAGAAAAGCCCAGGACAAGATGGATGCACAGCCAAATTCTATAAAGCCTTCAAAGGAGAACTCATTCCAATATTCCTCAAACTCTTCAATGAGACAGAAACCAAAAGATCACATGAAGTCAGCATAACTCTCATCCCAAAGCCAGATTAGAGACTCATCAAAGAAAGAGAACTACAGACCCATTTCTTAGATCAACATTGATGCAAAACTTATCAATAAAATTCTGGTCAACCGAATAAAACAACTAACCAAAAAAATCATACACTGTGATCAAACGAGCTTCATTCCAGGGATGCAGAGCAGTTTCAATCTACACAAGTCAATTAATGTAATTCAGCACATCAACAGCAGGAAGGACAACACCATCTGATTATCTCAATGGATTTAGAAAAGCATTTGACAAGGTCCAAGACCCCTTTATGATAAAAACTCTGAAGAAGCTAGGAGTCCATGGAATAATCCTCAATATAATAAAGGCTGTATCTGACAAATGTACAGCCAGCATTATACTTAATGGTGAAAAGTTAAAACCATTTCCTCAACATCAGGAACCAGACAAGGTTGTCCACTCCCTCCACTCTTCAGTATAGTATTGGAATTCCTAGACAGAACAATAAAGCAAGAGACAAACATAAACGGGCTCAAAATAGGAAAAAAAGAAGTGAAACTCTCCCTCTTTGCAAATCACATGACCCATATATTCCTCTTCCATATTACATGAGCTGATCCAAACTTTGGCAAAGTAGCAGGATAAAATCAACATAGAAAACTCAGGAGCTTTCCTTTATACCAACAATGAGAAGAGTGGAGCTGAAATCAGGAAAGCAATTCCTTTTGTAATAGCCTCAAAAAAGGAAAAAACACAGGAATTAACTTAACCAAAGATGTGAAAGATATCTATAATGAAAACTTTTAAAAAAATCTAAAAAGGAAACTAAAGCAGATTTAAAGAAGTGGTAAAACCTCCCATACTCCTGGTTTAGGAGGATTGACATGAATATGGAAATATGGCCCAAAGCTATCTACAAGTTCAATGCAATAGCTATAAGAATTATTCAATAATATAGAAGAAACAATATAAAAATTCATATGGAATAATAGAAGACCCTGAATAGCAAAAATAATTCTTAGCAGGAAGAACAGTGCTGGAGGAATATCAATACCAAACTTCAAACTCTACTACGAAACCATAGTACAGGCCTGAAGACCAATAGAATAGAATAGAAGACCCAGAAATCAACCTGCAGACCTAAAAAGCACCTAATCTTTGATGAAGGAGTGAAAAACAGAGGATGGAAGAAAGACTGCTTCTTCAAAAAATGGTGACGGCAGAACTGGCTATACACATGCAAAACTAAAGTTAGGGGCTGGGGATATAGCCTAGTGGCAAGAGTGCCTGCCTTGGATACACGAGGCCCTAGGTTCGATTCCCCAGCACCACATATCCAGAAAACGGCCAGAAGCGGCGCTGTGGCTCAAGTGGCAGAGTGCTAGCCTTGAGTGGGAAGAAGCCAGGGACAGTGCTCAGGCCCTGAGTCCAAGGCCCAGGACTGGCCAAAAAAAACAAAAAACAAAAACTAAAGTTAGATCCTTATATATCACCCTGCACCAGAATTACTTCCACAAAGATCAAAGACCTCAATGTAAGACTAGACACCCAGAAAATATTATGGAAGGGATATGGGAAACACTAAGCTTCCTTGGCATAGGTAGAAACTTCCTAAGTAAAGATGTAGAAACCCAACTAATCAAAGAAAGGCTGGATACATGGGATTGCAGAGCTTCTGCATGGCAAGATAAATAGAAAGCCCACAGCATGGGACATCTTTACTAGCTATGAATCAGAAAAGGGCCTCATATCTAAAATATACTTAGAGCTCAAAAAATTAAACCCCCTAAAACAAATCCTCAAAGAAACAACAGCCCCATTAATAAATAGGCTAAAGACTTAAAAAGAAACTTCTCCAAAGAAGAAATAAAATGGCCAATAGACATATGAAGAAATCTTCAACATCTGTGGCCATAAAAGAAATGAGAATCAAAACAACATTTCTGTACCCTTTGTCCTGTGTATAAGTGTAGCTGATTTGGGGAGGGGGGGAGCACAGAAACAGTGGAACAAAGGATGAACCAATTTAACAGTGACATCCACTAGACACAGTGTTGGAAATGAACTGTGTCACTTCGGGGGTAGGGAAGTTGGGAAAGGAACAACTAGGAGAGAATGAAGGAGAAGATGACACTGTTCAAAAAGAAATGTACTCATTGGGTCTGGCTCACTTCACTTAGTATAATTTTTTCCAAGTCCTTCCATTTCCTTACAAATGGGACAATGTCATTCTTTCTGATAGAGGCATAAAATTCCATTGTGTATATGTACCACATTTTCCTGATCCATTCGTCTACTGAGGGGCATCTGGGTTGGTTCCAGATTCTCGCTATGACAAATTGTGCTGCGATGAACATTGTGCTGGTGACATTACTGTGATTTTGTTTGTGGTCTTTTGGATAGATACCCAAAAGTGGGGCTGCTGGGTCATAGGGGAGTTCTATATTTAGCCTTCTGAGGAATCTCCATACTGCTTGCCAGAGTGGCTGAACCAGTTTACATTCCCACCAACAATGAAGTAGGGTTCCCTTTTGGCCACATCCCCTCCAACAATTGTTATTGTTAGTTTTCTTGATATATGACATTCTTACTGGGGTGAGATGGAATCTCAATGTTGTTTTGATTTGCATTTCTTTTATGGCCAGTGATATAGAGTATTTTTTCATATGTCTCTTGGCCATTCTCATTTCTCTATGGTCTCCCTTATTGGGAATAATTAGTACAGGTTTAGGCAAGTCATAGCAGAGCATCACAAGGCCCAATAGCTGTACCCTTATGAACACATAAGATGATGCTAAGTGAAATGAACTCCATGTTATGGAAACAATTGTTATATCACAGTTGTAACTACTTTCAACGTCCTATGTGTATCTGTAGCTTCTATTATTGATGATGTTCTTGTATCACCTTCCTGTGGTTGTACCTACACTATCTTTGTAATCTTATCTGCGTATATTGGAAATCGTGTATACTGGTATTGGAACTAGGAAATTGAAAGGGAATACCAAAATTGAGAGACACAGGGTAAAAAAAGACAAACAACTACAAAAGCAATACTTGCAAAACTGTTTGGTGTAAGTGAACTGAACACCTCGGGGGGGGGGGGGAGAGAAAGGGTAAGGGGGAGGGGGGAGTGGGGTATGAGGGACAAGGTAACAAACAGTACAAGAAATGTATCCAATGCCTAACGTATGAGACTGTAACCTCTCTGTACATCAGTTTGATAATAAAAATTTGAAAAAAAAGAAAAACAAACAACAAAAAAAGAAATGTACTCATTACCTTATTATGTAACTGTAACCCCTCTGTACATCACCTTTACAATAAAATTTAAAATACAAAAAGAAATGAGAATAATTAAATGGAAAGAACATAAACATTCAATGAGAAACTTGATTTTGAGTTCTAAATTTGCTTCTTATTCACCATATATATACATACATATATATAGTGTATGTGTATTTGAATGAATTTTTAATGTCAGTGAGCCTATTTCTCCACCTGTGATCTTACACTTTACATATAAGAGGTAATCTTATATATTTTGTCAAGCAATTGAGAGAATAAATGTAGACATCCTTTGGAAATGGTTTACTCTTATTAGAGCAAATATGTAGCTATATCCTCCCCATAAGTTGTATCTTTCCTTATCTACAAAATGTTGATAGAAATCTGTACTATATTTTTTCCATTGAAATGTTGGATGAATCAGCTGCACTGGAATAAATACAGTAAGAACGGCTGTAATAACTGCAGAGGTAATAAGAGATGCAATGTATCATTATCATACCATCAATTATTATTAGTTAACATAATCCCTATGTTCTCACTGTTCTGAATTTTCCTGAGCATTTTCTATTATTGTAGTTATTAACTTTTACCCTCATCTCCCTCCCACATACTCTGAGTCTTAATTTTTATTTCATCTTTCATTAAGTCTACAGTTCACATATTTTTGTTCCTTTACAAACAGCATTTCTTTGCAATTCTGTCTTTTGATAGCAATTTCAGCAGCTAATGCCTGTCCTCCTGCAGGGCATCAAGGACTTTCTCCAGATCTAGTTGAGTGAATTTCAAACTCTTTATCATTATCCATACCCTCGATGCAAAATATGTGTGTCCATTGCTCTTTTGGTATCACATACATATACTTACACAAATTGAACCACAGCATTCACAGAACAGCACATAGCCTTACCTCACCCAGTAGTCTCCTGGTTCCTTCCTAGTTTATTCTGTATTTCCTTCTCACGCAATTCATTTTATTTTAATAATGTTAATAAACATGCAGGTAGTGAGTACACATTTTGAGTAAATACTCAATGTCTGAGAGCTAAATCTGTTTTCAACTGATGTCATTGTTAAATTCCAATAGCAAGAGCTGTATTTGGGGGATGCTGAGTAAAATCTTATTTTTTTAACTTGAACTTTATTAGAAAACATTAGAATACACAAATCACAGTTAACTCTTTTTCATTATAGAGAAAACAGTCTTTGGAAACATTATTTTTACTAGCATGCATTAATTATATAAAGCAAAGAGTTTAGTTATGATAATTCCCCACAGCATATTAAGTACTTTGAGCATATTCATTCCCCTCTATTAATCATCTTTGTCAGCTTCTACACTGTTCTAGCAGTTACTAAAACACACATCCATGATATTAGGTTGATGCTCATCTTTCAACTGAGAATTAAAATTGGTGGAAGAGGAAAGCAGCTTGGCAGAAATATCATACTCTTATTTAACATTTTCTTTTTACATATTTTATTAAATATCTGTTGAAACCTATCAAAACTCACTGAACACTGTTGGATAATAGAGAATAGGGAGGATGGGGAAAGTAAGAGTGATCAAAGGAGATCAATTTGATTTAAGTACTCTCTCTCCATATGTGTGTGTGCACACACACATATATAGTTTATAGAGTATATGTATATATAATTTATCCCAGATACTACTATATATAATTTAGGATAAAAAATTTAAATCGTGTTGTAAATTAGTCTATAAAAGATTCATTGCTTAAATAGAATTGAGAACCTAAAATTTTAATACATGACTTGCAAGTTATTTGTAATTACCAACAAAACAATTTTAAATTGTATTAATATTTATTGGTTTTGCAAGGATATATATTTTTCCTAAAGCTAGCTAATAATAAAAACATTATTTCTTGATATTTATATGAAATGGTCATTTCTTTAACATTTTCTTAGACAATTAACACTTCTAAAAATCATCTTAAAATTATTATTGATTCTTCCTCTTAAAATAACAATATAAAACTAATTCACTTCACTCAGTATAATTTTTTCCAAATCCTTCCATTTTCTTATTTTTTAATTTTTTAATTTTTATTGTCAAATTGATGTACAGAGAGGATATATTTTCATACCTTAGGCATTGGATACATTTCTTGTACTGTTTGTTACCTCCTCCCTGCTTTCCCCCTCCCCCCCCTTTCCCTATCTCCCCATGAGTTGTTCAGTTGATTTACACCAAACAGTTTTGCAAGTATTGCTTTTGTAGTCATTTGTCTTTTTACCCTGTGTCTCTCGATTTTGGTATTCCCTTTCACTTTCCTAGTTCTAATACCAGTATACACGGTTTCCAATGTATTCAGATAAGATACAGAGATAGTGCAGGTACAACCACAGGAAGGGGATACAAGAGGATCATCAATGATCTGGGTTGGTTCCATATTCTAGCTATGACAAATTGTGCTGCGATGAACATTGTGCTGGTGGCTTTAGAGTGTTCTTGTTTGTGGTGTTTTGGGTAGATGCCTAAAAGTGGGGCTGCTGCTGGGGCTGGGGATATGGCCTAGTGGCAAGAGAGCTTGCCTCCTATACATGAGGCCCTGGGTTCGATTCCCCAGCACCACATATACAGAAAATGGCCAGAAGTGGCACTCTGGCTCAAGTGGCAGAGTGCTAGCCTTGAGCAAAAGGAAGCCAGGGACAGTGCTCAGGCCCTGAGTCCAAGACCCAGGACTGCCCCCCCCCCAAGAAAAAGTGGGGCTGCTGGGTCATAGGGCTCCATACGGCTTTCCAGAGTGGCTGAACCAGTTTACATTCCCACCAACAATGAAGTAGGCTTACCTTTTGGCCACATCCCCTCCAACATTTATTATTATTAGTTTTCTTGATATAGGACACTCTTAATAAGGTGAGATGGAATCTCAAAGTTGTTTTGATTTGCATTTCTTTTATGGCCAGTGATGTAGAGCACTTTTTCATATGTCTCTTGACCATTCTCATTTCCTCATCAGAGAAGTCTCTTTTTAAGTCTTTAGCCCACTTGTTGAGGGGGCTGTTGGTTCTTTGTAGTTTTGTTTTGGATGAAGATAATTTTTTTAGTTCTGCATATATTTTAGATATGAGGCCTTTGTCCATTGTATGTCAGGTAAAGATCTTTTCCCAATCTGTGGGCTTTCTGTTTATCTTGTGAGCTATGTCCTTTGCCCTGCAGAAGCTCTGCAGTTTGATGCAGTCCCATTTGTCCATCCTTTCTTTGATATGGGAGCTCTATGTTTAGCCTTCTGAGAAACCTCCATACCACTTACCAGAGTGGTTGAACAAGTTTACATTCCCACTAACAATGAAGTAGGGTTCCCTTTTGGCCACATCCCCTCCAGCATTTATTATCATTAGTTTTCCTGATAATGGACATTCTTACTGGGATTTCCCTCATAGGGAATAATGAGTACAAGTTTAGGCTAGTCATAGTAGAAGATCACAATAGCCCAATAGCTATGCCCTCAAGAACACATAAGATAATGCTAAGTGGAATGAACTCCATGTTATGGAAATGAGTGTTATATCACTGTTGTAATCACTTTCAACATACCATGTGAAACTGTAGCTTTTGTTGTTGTTGTTGTTCCTCTTATATCCCCTTCCTGTGGTTGTGCCTGTGCTATCACTGTATCCCATCTGAGTACCCTGGATACTGTATATACTTGTATTAGAACTAGAGAATGGAAAAGGAATATCAAAATCAAGAGACAACGGATAAAAAGACAAACGACTCCAAAAGCAATACTTACAAAACCATTTGGTGAAAACCAACTGAACAACTCATGGGGGCGGGGGGGAGAGAGAAAAGGGGAGGTGGGAGGTGGGGGGGCAGGAATGAGAGAGGAGGTAACAAGTTGAACAAGAAATGTACTCACTGCTTTACATATGAAACTGTATCCCCTCTGTTCTTCACTTTGACAATAAAGGAAAAAAACTAGTTTAGTGCAAGTCATAAAAGGAATGACTATTTTTGAAAATTCATGTTTAAATATTATTATAAATACAAATTACTTGTTTATTTAGAATGCTAATGTTGTTCTATTAATTAGAGCCAATAGTCTATGCTGTCACATAATCATTGCTCATCTACAAATTCAAGGATACCAAAAATGACATAGATAAATATTTTCACCTTTAACTTAAAAGGCCAAAACCAAAGTAACAATCAATAAGGTATTTTGGCTAAATACTAAAAGTAGATTAAGAGTCAGTGGCTCCCTAAATTCGGATAAAGCATATGAAGCTGTACTGTGTATGACTGATATACTCAGCTGGCTGAAATGGTAGACTTGTGTCTGATGAGGCCATATCTTTTTCTCTCCTTTTATTTTGAAATAATGACTTATTAACTGGTACATTTTTCCAACTATAAAGGAAATATATATACTCTGGAATACCTTTCAGGAAATTATACAGAAAAAAATGGAACATGTTTGTTTGATGTGGTCTGATATGGCCCAGTGAAAAGATAGAGCATTTCCTCCTTTCTATAGACTCCTCAAACCCACCTCTATCAAGCCCTACAAGTGATAGGAAAGACTTCTTAAGGAGAACTGTAGCCAGTGCTTAAAGATAAAAATATATGTGTTAGCAGACTACAAACCACAAGGCTTGAAATAAACACTTAAAACAGGTATAATTAGTTTAATATAATGTTTCTAAGGTTTGTGTGCATTAAATGAGGGAATCCAGAGATGAAAATTGGAAACAAAACAAAAGTTACTTCATATCCTGAGGTACAGAAAAACAAGAACAAGTAGATGCTAGATAGAATCAAGAGGAGACATGAGCCCAGGAGAAAGATCCCTTTCCATTATTCTTTGTTCCTAAGGAATACAGAACAGTGCTGATGGTTATCAGCCAAGAGCAAGCCTTAGAGTCATGGTGGAGAAATGGGGTTTGACAATAACAAATATTAGTGAAAAATGAGGTAAGAGGTCATTGGTATGTATTATGAGAAATTAAACTTAAATATTTCATTCATTGAAAGCTATTCATCTTGGCTAATATGATTGATTATTTGAAACAAATAAAAACTATAGGAATCATGTTAAGTGTAATTTAAGGATAGAATTCTGATAAAAAATGGATTATATATACCCATTATTTGCTTCTTTTTGTGAAAAGCCTACTCAATTTGAGTTAAGAAGGAAAACATACTCACTGCTGTAGCATAGAAGAAAAAAACAGTAAATGAGAGCAGAACATAATTTTGGAGTGTGGGATGTAGTTCAATAAGTCATTATGGACTCCTATGCATCTTAGCACATAGGAGCATGCTGAGATAAGCTTGACACAGAGCAAACAACAAAATGTTAATTTACCACCCAGAATGCCAGAAGTATTCAGTAGAGGGAAATAGTAAATACCTTTGAACACTACAGTGTCCAATTAAAGTGGACTGCTTAAATTTTTTTAAAGATTTTTCACAATCAGAAGCTCAACCTCACCTGAAGCAGATAACTAGCAGATTATATTCTGGAAAGATTTTTCAGAGACAAAGTAGAGCTGAAAGTGTTCTATAATTTGAAAAGGTGGAAGAGAGGTAAAAGGTCATTCAAGTATACCCCACAGTTAAGGTTAATAGGTCGGAATCAGGAGATGAGAGGATTTGTGCCTATAGAATGCAGCATTTCAAGAGCAGAGATGTAGAAAACTGGAACTTCAGTGTCTTGTGCTGGATAAAGGAAGTTTGCCTTCATAAAACTAGCTAGATTGATTTTCATTTCCCCAAATTTGATGAAATACATGAGTATAACATATCAGGAAACTGAATAAACTGTCTTGATGTGTGTCCACATCAAGCAGCGAGGGCTTACAAGCAGCAAAAGAAAAGTTATTTTTCACACACAGTTCCACTTTCAACAGTTTCTGTTACCCAGTCAATTTAAAATCCTCCGGCCATTCTTATAACCTATTAGTCATGTCTTAAGTCTTTTTTTATGTTGTTATAACAAAGGCCTATTTGTCTCATGGTTTTAGTGAATTAAAGTTTAAGAGTGTGTGGCTTCATCTCTTCAGCCTCTGCTGAGTATTCCCTTCGTTGCAATCTGGAAAAATGCGAAGGAAACTGTGCATGTACGGAAGGAACCAAGCATATGTGGTGGTCTTGCTTTATCATCACCCATTTTCCTCTAGACCTACATTGATCCCTTCTGATTGTGGCTTCCCTATTACATAATGACTTTGCATGAAGATGCTCCACTTCTTTTTTTTTTCTTCAAATTTTTATTATCAAACTGATGTACAGAGAGGTTACAGTTTCATACGTTAGGCATTGGATACATTTCTTGTACTGTTTGTTACCTTGTCCCTCATACCCCCCTCCTTCCCCCCCTTTAGCTTCCCCCCCCCCCCCGGAGGTGTTCAGTTCACTTACACCAAATAGTTTTGCAAGTATTGCTTTTGTAGTTGTTTGTCTTTTTTTACCCTGTGTCTCTCAAATTTGGTATTCCCTTTGAATTTCCTACTTCCAATACCAGTAAACACGGTTTCCAATATACTCAGATAAGATTACAAAGATAGTGTAGGTACAACCACAGGAAGGTGATACAAGAACATCATCAATAATAGAAGCTACAGATACACATAGGACGTTGAAAGTAGTTACAACTGTGATATAACAATTGTTTCCAAAACATGGAGTTCATTTCACTTAGCATCATCTTATGTGTTCATAAGGGTATAGCTATTGGGCCTTGTGATGCTCTGCTGTGACTTGCCTAAACCTGTACTAATTATTCCCAATAAGGGAGACCATAGGATGCTCCACTTCTTAATGATTCTACTACTACAACATTAGGACCAAGTTTCCATCACATGACCTCTTAGAGGATGAACTCAGATTGCATCCAATCACAGAAGCCATTCCGTTGCCAGATTTAGCTGCTTGTCAGATCCACGGTCACAGTTTCAAAGTTAATGTTTAAATAATTCTTGTTTTTCTTAATAATAATTCAAGCAGGAAATGTGATGCTGGAAATTGGATATGTGCAAAAGAGACAGGAAAGTGCATTCTTTATGCAAGAAAGTAAAAACTCTTTACTCAGTAAGGAAAGAAAAAACAACATATGCTGGAGTTACTAAGATCCATGATAAGAATGAATCTTCTATCTGTAAATTTGTGAAGAAAAATATGTTAGCTTTTCTGTCATACACCAAACTGCAAATGTTTCTCCACAGTGAGAAATGGTCAGTTATAATGGAAAATGTATTATTTACATCTAGATTTTTTAAGATTAAAAATTCATTGTAATCTTCAATGCAACCACTAAATATATTTTAAATACAATTTACAAAAACAAAAACATTAAAATAATCCAGTAGAAAATACGTAGTACAACTGTTGAAAACTATTTTTTTAACTTTTTAAAAAGTAATAATGAAAAACAAGAGAATCAAAATGGCAGAATATGCATAAATACATAAAATCCTACCTGGCTAGTAACTACCTTAAAAATGAGTAGTTTAGCCAGGCACTGGTGGCTCATGCCTATAATCCTAGCTACTCAGGAGTCTGACATCTTGAGGATTGTGGTGTGAAGCCAGCCTGGGCACGAAAGTCTGTGAGACCCTTATCTCCAATAAAACACTAAGAAACCAGTAGTGGCACTGTGGTTCAAAATGGTAGAATACTATACTTTAGCAATAAAGTTCAGAGACAGAGCCCAGGCCCCGAGGTCAATCCCTATTTCTGATTAAAATAAATAAAGTAATCCAATGAAAGGCGGTAAATGGCAGAATTGATTTAAAAATATGATCAAATTCTAGACTACAGAAAAGAGGATATGTAGGTTCAAAGACTCCTGACATCAGACAAAAGAGATTTTAGGACCAAAATTGTTTAAAAAATAAAAGAAGGGTATTTTATAAATGATAAGAAGACTGAACTAGAATTACAAAAACTGTCAGATCTGAAGAAGGAAACAGGCAATTTGATACTAACAATTGGAGGTTTTCATATTCTATATTTAGTAATGGAGAGAGAAACTAGGCATAAAATCAATATGGAAATAAAAGACTAAAGCAACACTGTAGCCAATTAGGACAGACTTCTTAGAATATTCCAACATATACTTTCTTTTCAAGTGCACCAGGAATGTTCTTCAAGTCACACCAAATGGCAGGCCATTAAGTAAGTCTCAGCAAATTTAAAAGGGCAAAATAAAAAAGCATGTTCCATAACCACAGGAATTTTTATGAGAAATAACTAAAAAGGAAATGTGGGGAATCCACTAATATGTAAATATCAAACAATATAATCCTAACTAATAACCAACTTCTCAAAGGGGAAATCATATGGAAATTTAGAAAATACTTTATGGTTAATGAAAACATAGAGAATTTAAAAAAATGAGTGCCTTGAAGGAAATTGTGGGGGAAAAAATGCTTATGGTGAAAAAAGGAAGTTCTCAAGTGGACAACAGAAAAGAAACAAATCATACAGGAGAAAAATGATAGAGAATGAATCAATCCCAAGGTTGATTATTTTAAAAGACTGAGAAAAATATGACAGAATAGCTAGACTGACCAAGGGAGAGAAGGAGAAGCTACAATTCAATAAAAATCTGGAATTAACATGAGAACAACACTACTGACTTGACAGAAATAAAACATCCTAACAAATTCTCTGAATATTTGAATGTCAGCCAATTCTATAGCCTGCAAGAAACTGGCAAGTTCCATAAAAGATACAGCTGTTGAAATTGGCTTAAGAAGGAATAGAAATTAGTAGTGAATAAGTCTGTGACTCCATGTACCAAGGAGGTGTCGATAGGAGAACCACAGTCCAAAGATAAAAATATAAGACCTTACCTAAAAACTAACCAAAGCACAAAAGGACTAAGGAGATAGAGGTAGAAGACCTGCCTACCCAATGCAAAACCCTGAGTTCAAACCCCACTACCACCAAGAAAAAAGACCCAAAGAAAATAATAATAACGGAAGAGCTGCATAAATGATGATGGTTTATCTTGATCATCAACTTGACTACATTGAGTAATGTGTAGATTAGACAGGTTAATAAAACATGTCTCTTATTATATCTGTGAGAGTATTTCCAGAGATGATTAGATCATTAGGGCTCTAGCCTAATCGGTGGTACAATCAAATTGGTGGATTCAAAAGCTGACCAGTCTATTGGGAGGAAGTGGTACTGTGGAAAGTTGGAAAGTGAAACACAATAAAAGAAGTGGGTCACTGAAGGCCTGCCTTTGAAAACTGTATCCTGCTCCTGGGCCCTTCTGTTACTTCTTTTTTGCCACTCGACCACCATGAGGTGAATAGCCCATGTTACATACTTTGCTGCCATGATATTTTTGCCCCATGAAAGGCCCAAAGAAACTGGGATCAAACTATGCTTGGTCTGAAACTTCTGAAGCCATGAGCTAACCTAAGTCCATTCTTCTTTAATCTATTGCTCTCCTGAATTTGTCACAATGATGAAAAGCCTGACTAACACAGGGCCCTGTTTGTTGACAAGAAGATTCAAGAACACAAAGATGTCAGCTCTTGCCAAATCAATCTGAAAATTTAGGGCAATCTCAATTTTAAAAATACCCTAGTAAAATGTAGCAAAAATACAAATTCCAAAATTGCTTTAGAATTTCACTCTTTAACTTAAGGGTTTATTGAGTACCACAGTATGTCAAAAATCATTAATGCTGCTGAGAGGACAGAGATCAAATTGATAAATGGATTCACTGCTTTTATGGGGCATATGTTCAACAGTGTGCTACAATAGATGAGGCTATTTTAGAAAAATTCCAATGAGTTTCTTGATCTAGCACGATTCAAGATCTGTATCATCAATGTTTATGAATTCAAATAGCATCAAATTGGCACAAAGAAAATAGCCAAAATAGAGCCGTAGGACAGAATCCAAAGGCAGATGTCCACATGTATGCTAATTTGGCATGAGATAAAGAGGGAAGGAATATGATTAGACATAGCTTAGATAAGTGCAAACATAAAGCTGTTTGCTTAGATTTTTAAGTGCACTCTTAGCTCTACTCTCCAGTATGCTTAAAGAAACCTATTTTTTAATCCAAACCACAGTGCTTTCACTCCATACTTGATGTTAGTAATTCAAAGAAGAGCCTCACTTTGTTCTCAGCTGGTGCTCAGAAATGCAGTCTAAACTTAAAATTGCTGGATAGATCAAGGAATAAGAGAAGAATCAACAACAACAAAAAGTTGTGAAAAGCTCAACTTCCCCAACCTACTGAGCACTAATGGGTGACACCTCCTCCCCGCCCTCCCTCCACTCTCCACCCCCTTAGATGCTTTTGATCCTGCCCACCTTCCATCTAGGCATTGTCTGAGGGGTGAAAGAAGTGCACCAACTGGCCAACAAACTGTTCAAAGATAATTGTGACCTGTGACCTCCTCGTTGATTAACTTTGCCCACCATTCCCTAGATGTGATGTTTCCCCACCCCTGCTTCCAGTTCTTTTTCCTGACCCTAAATTTAGGGCAGTGGTGAGGAAGAAGGGAGGGAGCATTAACTGACACAGCTCACAACAAGTGGTACTAGCCCAGGTTGTGCTAACGCTGGTATCAGGCACCTTCCAGGCAGGCCGTGAGATGGAACTATTTTCATAGTTATACTGACATGATTTTTCTTTTTCATCCATTCTCTCAAGGGAAAAGTGGTTTCCAGAAACGAGGTGGCATGTCATCTGGCACCAGACTGAATTCTGAAACACACATGAGAATCCTATTTCTACTGACCCACACATTAAAAAGATTTGAAAACTGTGAATCTATGCCACTCTTCTAAATATCCATTTGTTTTGGTCATGATTACTTTTTACCACAATATATTCTTTATGTTGCCATATGATAAGTCCCTTGTGACTGCTTGAAAATAAATACTTTCAAAAGTTCTCACTTCTAGTTCCTATAATGGTAAAATAATATAGACAAAAACCTCATAGTGTTCTCAAAAGCTTTTTAATGAATTTTAATTGTAATATTGTGCAGGTGATGTACAGAGGGGTTACAGTTACATATGTCAGACAAAGAATACACTTCTTTTTTGAACAATGTTACTCTTTACCTTGTTCTCTCTCCCAGGATTTTCCTCCCATCCTCATCCACAAATTGTATAGTTCATTTTCAACATACTATCCAATGAGTACCATTGCTGCATTTGTTCACCCTTTGCTCATCATTTCTCTCCCCCTCCTTACCTTCCCAAAGACAAATAACCTAATAAACAAGGCATAAGCAAAAGAAAGCAAAAACAGCAACAAAGAAAAAAGAACCTCTAGTTTCCATTTCCTGCAGTTCATTTCAATAAATATTCTTTTATATGATCAGTATATGATCAGATGCACATAGAAAGGTATTGCGCCTTGTGTTCCTCTCCTTTTAAGAGTGAGTTAAAAGGATTCCTGTAATCAAAGAGTTGGGGAGGGCACCAGCCTTCCAAAGACTAGCTTTAACACATGATTATAAACAGGAAATGAAGCCCACAGTAAATATTGACTGAATAAACAAGTGAAAGAATGATTTGCTGGGTTTGGGAGGATTTATAAATACAATTTGAATTAGATAATATACATAAAATTTCCAGCACAGCAGTTGTTCCATAGTAAATACTTAATGGATGAGTGTTTCTTCCTTCATTCTAGAATAAGAACCAGGCTTTATAAGTCAGAATTCATTATCATGGTCCCTGTATGTATGAGCTTAGTAGGAAGATACCGTAGGAGGCTGATTTAGTCAGGAACTACAATTTCTGCCTGAATGTGTACAAATGTGTGCCTGTAGCTTTCGCAGAATTTGGTAGGAATCTAGTTCAAAGAACACAGCAAGGCTGCAGGTCAGTCTAGGATCCCTAGTGTTGGGTCCTACCTTCAACACATTCTCAACCCGATATGGGTTCAGAAAACTAGAGTTATTTCAGTCCCTAACAGAGACTAGTGTCTTCCCCCTTTTACATAATCCAAGAGTGCATAAATTCTGGGAAAGGATTTGGTACTGTTTTCTTTCTACTGTGTATCTTTCTTATGTCTGTAGTCAGAATGGCAGGGTAGAATTTCTCAGGTCATTTCGAACTTGACAACATCTCATCCAAGAAAGCAGCATTTGCATCTCAGATATCATAGATTAATGACAATTTCATGGGAAAGGATAGTAGCATTATTATGGCAATTTCTGATAGAAGAGTCTAGACCTGGGAGAGGTTCTCTAAAATGTACGTAACAGCCTACATACGGACCCACAACAGACCTACCTTCACTGTTCAATAAAGGTCTCTACTTTGCTCAAGAACTTTTTGCTTCATGAGACCCATAAGAAAGAGCAAGAGGCCATGCTCAGGGAAAGAGAGATCCATTTACTGAGTCTTCAGTAGTCTCCTTTTGTGTGCCTGGCTAATTCAACTCTGCCTATGTGTGCCCTGATTTCTTCATTTATAAGATTGGGATGACAAATGCTATCTAGCCTACTCTACAGGGTTCATTGAAGACCAAGTGAAATTCTGTGTGTGAAAGCTCCTTATTGCTGTAAAGCATAATACATATAAGAGAACTTTATCACCAGCATGATATTAAGTTTCAGTCTTTACATTCCACAGTAATGGTGGTCCAGGCTTAACCAGAATTGAAGAGTACAAGGGGTATATGGCTAAGGTTCACCACGGGCACCATCAGTGAAAGTGATGCCCACATTAGTGAAAGAAGAACCAGCCTGTTTGCACAAAGTTAAGGAGCAAATAAAAACCTATGAGGAACCAGTGGGTCTAGAGGGAAACTGTTTTAAAAAAAAGTTATACTGCTACACTGACATCTCACTTTCCCCTCGGGAGGTTCACCAGCCTCAAAACAAAATAAAACCTCTGAAGCTTTTAACAAACTATTTCACATAAATCTTCCCTTTTGGGGGGTTCTATTTGACAGGAATTGGCCAAACCCTCAGGCTCTTTTACCTGGTTTCATGAGAATATACAGTCAATCTGAGAAAAAGTATCTCCTCCAATAACTTTTAAGGAGCCAGTCCTATGAGGCTTTCTGACATTGTAGAGAATAGCAGTGTTCCTGACTAACAAGACTTTGGACGAACTAACACATGAAAAGAAGCCACTGCAATGGTAATGGACTGGGGATCAAACACTTCTGCTTTGACCTCTTTTGTGACTCACACTTTACATCATAGCACTCAGCAGGGAAGTGATGACTATGTAGATCAATGGGATGAGTCTTTCCTACCCCAGGAAACCTGGAGACTTGGACTTGAGGTAGATGATGGTGCTGCAGCCATAGATGATGATGACCATCCAGAGGTAGGAGGGACAAGTGACAAAGGCCTTCTTGAAACTCTTATAGATGATGAGAACATAGGACAATACCAGGCCCATGGCTATAACATGGGCACACACAACTGTGTGGATCTCAGAGTCAGTGGTGTTTAAGCAGCCCAGGTTCAGTAGGGAACTTACCTAACAGAAGTGGGAGATGAGGCCATCGTAGAAGAGCAAGACACACAGAGATGTTACCTAGACTATGACCATGCCCAGGCCAGTTCCCAGTGCCCAAGATGCCAGCAGGGTATAGACACTCTTGTCCATTGAATATTGTTAGTAGTTGCGATCATACAATGATCACAGCACATTATTTCAAAACCGTTGTTGGTTGCACAGGTAAGACAGAAGAGCCGAGTGGCCTACTCTTGAATACTAATGAAGTGTGAAGACTGGGGAAGCCAGAGAAATCAGGAGCAGTATGGTCATGTTATTGCAGGAACTGTGGCAGCTATCAAAGAGGGTAATATCATAAAAGCCAGAGCCTTAGCATCTCTGAGCAGCGGGGCCTCTGGCTTCCTACCTCACCATGTGATCACTTGCTCCTACAAACTTTCCCATGATTACCTTTACCTGTCCTTATTAGAAATGAGCCAAGGCAGTTGTGATGCCGTTGAACTTCCACTTTGTGATCTAAGTCATTTTCCTTACGTAGTGAGCCAAGCCACATATGTTGTTATAGTAACCAAATGCTGATACAGTACTGTTATACCTCAAAGAGGAAATAATGTACAGACAGGCACCAGGACACAGGGCTGAAAGACATTAGAGCCATACTAGCCAGGATTAAATCCGGTTTCCTCTGTGGCCACGTGGGTGTTATTTAATTTCTCTGCGTTTCCATTTCTTTAATCTCTAAATTGACCTTCATGATAGCATCATGTTCACAGAGTCTTGAGGTTTAAATTAATCACTATATCAAAGTACTTAGAAAACTTCCTGGTAAACATTCCATGGTAAGCTAAGCATATATGAAGGTTGAGGTAGTCCACCAGCATAGAGAGTGAAGGCAAGGTGATTAGCCAGGAACAATTCCAATGTTCATACTAGAAAGAGAATTAGAAATTAATAATTGTATGAGGTTCACATAATTATAATTTTATAACTTGTTCAATGTGCCTATACAATTGACTCCTATCTTGCTGTCTGTGATGTTAGCCATGAAATGCACAACTTATCTTTTTTTTTGTACTTCTTTATATATATATTATTATCAAACTGAATTACAGAGAGGTTACAGTTTCATACATTAGGCATTGGGTACATTTCTTGTACTGTTTGTTACCTCGTCCCTCATTCCCCCCTCCCTCCTCCCTCTTTCCCTTCCCCCTCTCCCCATGAGTTGTTCAGTTGTTCAGTTCATTTTCACCAAACAGTTTGTAAGTATTACTTTTGTAGTTGTTTGTCTTTTTTTACCCTGTGTCTCTTGATTTTGGTATTCCCTTCCAATTTCCTGGTTCTAATACCAGTATACCCAGTTTCCAATATACTCAGATAAGATTACAGAGATAGTGTAGGTACAACCACAGGAAGGTGATATAGGAATATCATCAATAATAGAGGCTATAGTTACATATGGCACATTGAAAGTATTTACAACTGTGATATTTAACAATCGTTTCCATAACATGGAGTTCATTTCACTTAGCATTACCTTATGTGTTCATAAGGGTATAGCTATTGGGCTCCTGTGATCCTCTACTGTGACTTGCCTAAACCTGTGCTAATTATTCCCTATGAGGGAGACCATAGAGTCCATGGTTCTTTGGGTCTGGCTCACTTCACTTAGTATAATTTTTTCCAAGTCCTTCCATTTCCTTACAAATGGGACAATGTCATTCTTTCTGATAGAGGCATAAAATTCCATTGTGTATATGTACCATATTGTCCTGATCCACTCATCTACTGAGGGGCATCTGAGTTGGTTCCAGATTCTAGCTATGACAAATTGTGCTGCGATGAACATTGTTGTGCTGGTGGCTTTAGTGTGTTCTTGTTTGTGGTCTTTTGGGTAGATGCCCCAAAGTGGGGCTGCTGGGTCATAGGGTAGCTCTATGTTTAGCCTTCTGAGGAATCTCCATACTGCTTACCAGAGTGGCTGAACCAGTTTACATTCCCACCAACAATGAAGTAGGGTTCCCTTTTGGCCACATCCCCAACAGTTGTTACTGTTAGTTTTCTTGATATAAGACATTCTTACTGGGGTGAGATGGAATCTCAATGTTGTTCTGATTTGCATTTCTTTTATGGCCATTGATATAGAGCACTTTTTCATATGTCTCTTGGCCATTCTCATTTCCTCATCAGAGAAGTCTCTTTGTAAGTCTCTAGCCCACTTGATGAGGGGGCTATTGGCTCTTTGTGGTTTTGTTTTGGATGAAGGTAATTTTTTTAGTTCTGCATATATTTTAGATATGAGGCCTTTGTCTGTTGAATGGCTGGTAAAGATCTTCTACCAATCTGTGGGCTTTCTGTTTATCTTGCGAGCTATGTCCTTTGCCCTGCAGAAGCTCTGTAGTTTGATGTAGTCCCATTTTTCCAACCTTTCTTTGATTTGTAGCCTTTCTGGGTCTTTGTTAAGGAAGTTCCATCCAGTGCCAAGGAGCCCAAGTGTTTCTCCTACTCCTTCCTTTAATGTTTTCAGGGTGTATGTTTAGACTTCGAGATCTTTGTTCCATTTGGAATTGATTTTGGTGCAGGGTGATATATAAGGATCTAGTTTTAGTTTGTTGCATGTGTTGAACCAGTTTTGCCAGCACCATTTGTTAAAGAGGTTATCTTTCTTCCAGACTATTGTTTTAGCTCCTTTATCAAAGATTAAGTAGGCATAGTTCTGTGGGTTCATTTCTGGGTTTTCAATTCTGTTCCATTGGTCTTCAGGCCTGTTCCGGTGCCAATACCAAACTGTTTTTATTACTATAGCTTTATAATACAGCTTGAAGTTGGGTATTGTAATTCCTCCAGCACTGTTCTTTCTGCTTAGGAGCGTTTTTGCTATTCTAGGTCTTTTATTGTTCCATATGAATTTCAGGATTGCTTCCTCTATTTCATTAAAAAATGGTGCACAACTGATCTTAAAGTGAGGACCATCCCAAAGAAGAACATTAACTCATTTACTCATCCATCTAGCATTCTTTGCCCCCTTTTACTGTGTCAAGGTTATGGATTAAATTGCTAGTATGTAATAGTCGTGCAACAGATATTTACTGAATGAATAACAAGAATAATAAACAGAAGAGCATGGGTAGTTCCATAACTTCTGGAAATATTTGGACAGAAGGATAGGTAGGAAGGACAGTGCAAACTGAGGGGCTCCTTGGTGGAAATTTCTATAGAATGCCATGAAAGAATACTAAAGAAGCACCCAGCTCAGTCTTAGGGTCAGGGAATACCACAAAACAAATATCGTCCAGGACAACAAAAGGAAGGTGAATGATGCATGAGCCCCATGGTACAAGTTTAGAGGGAACAGAGTTGATAAGATCCTTGTGAAACAGCAAAGGAATCACTACATCTTTTAAATATAGAGCCCTTGGAGCTGGAGGACCTATAATGGATGTATATTTTACCTAGAGCAAGATCCAAGACTTTCTTCAGCATGCTTTCTTCATCTCTGCAATGAATACCAGTACCTGCCTCCTAAGAACATTAGAGACTCAAAATGCATAAATCACAGACCAATGTGACTGAAATGTAGAAACCACTTTTTAAAAATATATCCCATGATCATCATTATCTATGTCAGAGATGATCATAACCTGTTTAGGGAACAAAGCTGTTTTGAATGGGTCTAGGCCATGTAGTTTGTAGTAGCTCTGAAGAAGCCAAGTCCCTGGGATCTGTCATGAAGAACAAAGAGAAACCTCACAGTGACACTGAGGTTGAAAAGTGTCCTGGTGTGTGGGATTTCCCAAAACACAAACACTGACTTTGATTGAGTTCACTATGTCATCATGTACTTCCTGGTACTGTTTGAGTTGTGAATTGAATGAGCCTATATTGGCTGTGTTCAGCCAAGGCAAAATTGCAATGGAATGAATCACATCCCTTCTCTGCTTCTGCCATTGCAGGCTTTAGAGTCTCCTCTTATCAGGTAACTTGCACATGGGAGCCCTTGCCTCTCTCATGTGGGCATTTCCCTGGCTCTCCTCTGAACCCTCTCTAGTAACAAGGAATTCACCAGCGCAGAATAAAAGTGATGGAGGGTTCTTCATGGAGGTCTCTGCTTTTATTTTGCTACTACTGCATGAAATCCATATCTTCAAAATAAAACTATACAGACTGAGAAATAGACTAACATAGCTTCAGATTGTTTTTTCTTTTTCACTAATAACCCAGAAAACTTTGAGCTTCAACTATATGCTATTCTCTATTTTCTGATAGAGTATTAAGCACTTTCTCACTGAAACATCTATCTATTCCTTCTACCTGAAAAGTGTGTGTGTGTGTGTGTGTGTGTGTATGCGTGCACACATACACACATGCTCTAGGGATTAAACCCAATGACTGGCACTTGCTAGATAAGCAGTCTATCACTTGAGTTACACTCTACTAGATTTACTTTTTTGTTTTTCAGATAGGGTCTTTTGACTTCAGGCAGTCTCAGAGCATATCCTCCTATTTGCCTCCTGAGAAACTATGATTACAGTAGTGATTCATGCCCAGTCCCTAAAAGATATTATTCTTTTAGCTAAATGAGTGCTCCCAAATTCACTGTTTACAGCTTACATGGATAGATGAAACCTTTTCATGTCATCCCAGATTCTTGTTTCCAGAAATCTATTGAAGTGGTGCTTCACAAAATAAAGGAGGTAGGAAAAGTAATTTTGGTGGAAGAAGGTGCTATTTGATAATGCTAGTGAACAAAAGGTTGAGTTGATAGTGCTGTCTCAGTACTAGAGAAGAACTAATTACAGTTGGAGAGGAAGGGTAATGAACCTAAGAATGCAAGTGTTTGGCAAAAAAAAAAAAGAATCAAAACCATAGGAGGATACATATGTGAATATGTATAAGTAATTGCCTTGGCAATTACTTGGTATATTTTGCTCTAGTTAACTGTGCAATTGTTTTATGGCTTTGGTGGAAAGTTAGAATGTTGATTAATTATAGATGATTGAAAGGTAAACAAATAAAAGCATTCAATTATAAAAACTTAGCAAGAAGAGAATCACACAGGAAGAGATATGCTCTGATAGTAAGCTATGCAGCTCCGTTCTGAATAATATTTGCATATCATAATAATACATGTTCTCAAAATAGATTTAAGTGTTACTGGGAAGATGACAGGAGAGGAAGTGATGTGGATGTTTATGTTCATGTACATGCAGATGAGATTACAGATGAGCTATGAAGTCAAAGGGTAATACCCAGCCTCTTGGAATCAAGAGAAAATATTATATGAATATTATCTGTAATGTAGCAGAAATACAGAGAGACATAAAGCACAAAACAGAAGAGTTAAAAGTGGTTGCCTCTGAGAAGGAAAAATTATAGACAGAGAACTAATTTTGCACATTTTTAATTCTATATTTGGATGATATAAAATATAATTCAATTATAACAAATATGACTGCAGGAGGAACAGAAATTGTGGATGTGTAATTTCCTAGCCAGAAAATGAAAACAAAGAAGAAATTAATCAAACAAAAGGCTGGGAGGAAACAAATAAAAATTAGGAAATCTTAGTAAATGGGATTATAAAATATGATGACAGTAATATCCAACAAGTTATCCAATTCTAGTAAATGTGAACAGATTAAGCTAGGTCATTGAGATGAAGAAGCTGTCATAGTAAATGTTAATCATCTGACACTTTACTACTTAAAAATACATATATTAAAATAACACGACACAGAATGGCTGAAAATAAGGAAATTGAGATGGTGTGTTTTAGGCAAATGTAAAAAAAAGGAAGTTAATACTGTATATCTAATAGAAGACAAGGCATTTTTCAAAGTGAAAACTACTACGGGACATTCTATTTATGCATTTACATACCTTAAAAATATATGGCATAAAAATGGTAAAATCTGCTGTGACTAACCTAAACCTGTGCTAATTATTCCCTATGAGGGAGACCATAGAGTTCATGGTTCTTTGGGTCTGGCTCACTTCACTTAGTATAATTTTTTCCAAGTCCTTCCATTTCCTTACGAATGGGGCAATGTCATTCTTTCTGATAGAGGCATAAAATTCCATTGTGTATATGTACCACATTGTCCTGATCCATTCGTCTACTGAGGGGCATCTGGGTTGGTTCCATATTTTGGCTATGACAAATTGCACTGCGATGAACATTGTTGTGCTGGTGGCTTTAGTGTGTTCTTGTTTGTGGTCTTTTGGGTAGATGCCCAAAAGTGGGGCTGCTGGGTCATAGGGTAGCTCTATGTTTAGCCTTCTGAGGAATCTCCATACTGCTTACCAGAGTGGCTGAACCAGTTTACATTCCCACCAACAATGAAGTAGGGTTCCCTTTTGGCCACATCCCCTCCAACAGTTGTTATTTGTTGGGATCCATCTTTCCCCTTGATGAAAGGGGCTTGATGCACCTCCCCCAGCCCTGTGGAATGCGGCCCTTCTACCCCCTCTGGATTGGAATCCAGAGGAACCGGTTGGGCAAACAGCCCCCCAACCTTCTAGCCAGCCCGGCGCGCTTGAGTGACGTTAGCCCTTGGGGGTCGGGTGATACCTTTCAGCCTATCGACATCCTGGCCAAACCCCTCCCTCGGAATCATCTCCCCTTGTCCTTCTCTTAATAAAGTCAGTTCGCTCTAAGAAGCCGGCCCCGTTGCATATGTTTGCCAGACTTCTAGCGTAAGGAGGCGAGCACATATCTGCGGTAGATCCAGTGCACGTCAGGTCGGAGCTGACCCCCGTTCCACTCTAACTTACCTGCAGGTTGAGTGATTAGGGGAGAGGGTGAGAAAGGAGGGTGGAAAGAAAGAAGGAAGAGTCCGAGCAGGGAGGGGCAAAAAAAAAAACCAACAGTTATTGTTAGTTTTCTTGATATAGGACATTCTTACTGGGGTGAAATGGAATCTCAATGTTGTTTTGATTTCCATTTATTTTATGGCCAGTGATGTAGAGCACTTTTTCATATGTCTCTTGGCCATTCTCATTTCCTCATCAGAGAAGTCTCTTTTTAAGTCTTTAGCCCACTTGTTGAGGGGGCTGTTGGTTCTTTGTGGTTTTGTTTTGCAGGAATGTAATTTTTTTAGTTCTGTATATATTTTAGATATGAAGCCTTTGTCCATTGTATGGCCGTTAAAGATCTTCTCCCAATCTGTGGGCTTTCTATTTATCTTGTGAGCTATGTCCTTCCACAAGAGCCTAATAGCTATGTCCCTATGAATGCATAAGATAATGCTAGGTGAAATGAACTCCATGTTATGGAAACGAGTGTTATATCACTGTTGTAATTACTTTCAACATGCCATGTGAAATCATAGCTTCAATTGTTGATGATCCTCTTGTATCCCCTTCCTGTGGTTGTACCTGAACTATCACTGTATCTTATCTGAGTACATTTGAAACTGTATATACTGGTATTAGAACTAGGAAAGTGAAAGGGAATACCAAATCAAGAGACACAGGATAAAAAGACAAACGACTACAAAAGCAATACTTGCAAAACTGTTTGGTGTAAACCAACTGAACTCATGAGGGTAGAGGGAAAGGGGGAGGGGGAAGGAGGGAATGAGGGAGAAGGTAACAAACAGTACAAGAAATGTATCCAATGCCTAACGTATGAATCTGTAACCTCTCTGTACATCACTTTGACAATAAATAAGAAAAAAAATGGTAAAATCTACCAGGAGGAATTGAGAAGTAGCCAATCACAGTTAGGAGACTTTAACACATTTCCTTTGGAATAGGATTGACCCAAAAAGCAATGTGTTCAGAGTACTTAAAGGAGTTCCACTAATGGTTAGCAGGACCAAGGGAAAATGAACTTCTACAAGAGAATGTTCACTTTTCTGACCCAAAAGATATTACAGCACTGATGTCATCAGTTCATGAACCACAGTAAAATCGGAAACCAACAAAAAATAACAGTAGTCAAACCCCCTCCATTAACCTTCCTCAGGGATTTGAATGTTTAACTCATAAACATTTACAAAATGCTCCCTATAATTCTTCTGACCACTTTTAATCAATCTTTAAAATAGTTGTTTTGAAGTAGTTGGTGCCATTATTATTCCTTAGAGTTTACAAATAAGAAAATTAAGTCACAAAGAACTTGGACAATATCTCTCAAGTCATGCAGCTACTGATAAAGTGGGATGCAAGCCCAGGGATCTAGAGCCTGAGTTCTTGCTTTGTGTGTTAAGCTTTATTCCTCACATAAAAATAAATAAATAAATAAAAACTGGGAGTCAAAGATGTAAAAATGGTACTATGTTTTAACCAAATACATATTGAAACAGCATCAGAAGTTCTCAGAAAGATGTATTTATATTTGTTGGAGAATTATAAATAAAAACTTTAATTCAAGAAGCTTGTAATAGCAGAGTAAAACTAAACTACAGAAGCTAATAATAAGACAGAAATTAAACAAGAGCAAAGAAAACTAAAATAATAGAAATATTATGTTCTTAAATGATTCTTGTATTTTTCATAAATTATGGGACTCAAGATAACATTTAGGCTTTTTTTTTTTTTTTTGTTAATCATGGGGCTTGAACTCTGGATCTTAGTGCTGTCCCTCAGCTCTTCCACTCAAGCCTAGCACTCTACCACGTGAGCAACAGCACCATTTCCAGTTTTCTGGTGATTAATTCCTCAGATCTCATCCTCCTGAGGAGCCTGGATTAAAGGCATGAGCCACTGGCACCTGGCTACATTTGGGCTTTTTGTACTATAAAGATGACATACAGAGGGGTTACAGTTACATAGGTTAGGTAATGAGAACATTTCTTTTTGAACAGTGTCACTTCTTCCCTCATTTTCTCACATTTTTTCCCTCCTGCCTTTCTCCCAAGTTGTATTCAACTTAGTGTCTAGTGAGTATCACTGTAGCATTAGCTCACCATTTGCCCCACCATTTCTGTGCTCCCCCTTACAGTTCCCAAAACAGAAAAACTTACATGCATACAGGACAAAAAGTACAGAAGTCAAAAATAGCAACAAACTCCCAGAAGTTGAAACAAGAGGTTTTTTTTGTTATTTTACTTTTTTGTGTATTTCCCCCCTTCGTTATATGTTTTTAAGCCTTAGGTCTTTGAAGAATTAAAGTAGAAATAAAATTTTAACAACTTTGGTAGAGAAAATAGGAAGAACTCAATAAATAATAAAAAGAAGGAAAAAGATGTAAAGATAATACAGCTACATACAAAAGCATACCTTTAGCAACTTTACATTGAACTACTTGAAAAAATAGATAAAATGTAGTATTTTGAGTATATGTATATTGTATAATATATATTTGAAGAATATGTAAACATATTTGGGGCTTGTGGAATACTGTGTGTATGTGTGTGTGTGCGCGTGTGCGTGCGCGTGTGTGTATGTGTATCAGAAGGAATAGAAAATTTAGAATAATAACCCTAAAAATGGAAATGGCAGTAGTTTAAAAGATATCAAGCTCAGAGCATAGAAAGGTGTAAAATTTCCTCAACGTGTAAAAAGGTTGCTAATTACAAACCTTGAGTACCAAAAATAGACAAACCAGCAAAAGATAATTATCAGCCAATAATAGGTAGATGGAAAATAGTAAATTGATTTCAACAGTGTATAAAAAGACCAACCAAGGTTAGTGCTTCAAACGGAATGTACCAACAGTAGAAAAATTTATTAATAAAATTCACCTCTAAGCAATTGAAGAGAAAAACAGTATATAATTATATCAATAGATACAGACAAGAACTGGATGAAAATTTAACAGCCTATTCATGGTAAACTTGCAAACAAGTCAGGATAAGAAAGAAACTTTTATTTTAATGAAACATATTCACCAGAGATCATTCATAAGGAGTGGTGAATGAAAACTGAAAAGCATTTGAAATGAAAATCTGGAAAAATTCAAAAATGCCTCTATAACTACCAGCACTCAATGTGAGATTTCACAAGCAAATGCAATATGAAAATAAATAAGACATACAAAAAATAGAATAAAAAACTGCCAATATATGCAGATAACACAATTATCGATAGTTTCTCCCTTTTCAGAAAATAGTCTTCATTCTAGATGCTTTCAACCATTTTCAGGCTAAATCTATCTTAGTTCTGATCAATATACAATAAGAATCACATTTTTTTTTTAAGTAGCCATGGGGCTGGGAATGTGGCTTAGTGGTAGAGTGCTTGACTAGCATGCATGAAGCCCTGGTTCAATTCCTCAGTATCATTCCTTAGTACCATGGAAATAGAAAAAGCCAGAGGTAGCCCTGTGGCTTAAGTGGTAGAGTGCTAGCCTTGAGCAAAATGAAGCTCAGGGACAGTGCCCAGACCCTGAGGTCAAGCCCCAAGAGTGGCAATAAACAAACAAACAGGTCCTTTTACAGATTGTGATTTAAATATCAAGATTTCCTTTCCTTTCTACTCCATTCTTAGTCTAGACCTTCCTATTTAAACATGCCAGAGAAACAGTAAAGACGAGATATAATCATAAGGTCAAAGAGTAACTGAATATTTCAAATTCCCCCCCCACCCCAGTACTGGGGTTTGAATTCAGGTCTCATTTTTGCTAGATAGGCACATATCCCCTTTTGTTTTCATTATTTTTCAAAATAATTTTGCTCTTTTCCCTGGATGACCTATACCACAATCTCTCTGTTTATGCTTCCCACACATTTGCCATGACCAAGGCACACAATCACACCATCATGCTCAGATTTTTATTGGTTGAGATGGAAGTCTCACAATCTTTATATTCAGGTTAGCCTCAAATAATGAGTCTCTTGCCCTCAGTCTCTTAATTAGCAAGAATTACAAGTATAAACTACTGTGCCTGGCTTCAAGGTCTTGACAAGATTTGCAGCTCCTACTTCCCACTCTCATTTAGGTGCTCCCTGCATGATTTCATATTTCTAGTGAAGTTACTTATTGACTATGCTCAAGCAGTAATAAATATGCTATGTATTTGTCTCTCAGCCATGGAACTGGCTCATAATAGCTTACCAGCCCAAATACTTCCAATTTCTCTTGGGTAAATGTTTAAGGACTTTGAAAGAGATTATGTGGAATGAACTGAATGCCTGGCTACCTGCTCGTGCTTGTCAATCTCTCTCAGTTTACTTACCTTGTCAAAGACACTTCAATAAACTTTCTTGCTTTCAAACACTCATTTCTCAAGAACCAAGAAAGGGACTCTCTTCAGGTTTGGGGTTTGTTTGTTTATTTTGAACTAAGACAAAGGCACAAACTGGGCCCTGGAACTAGAAGTTACTCAAGAGGTAAAGCCCTGGGGCCTTGGTGGACTTGATATCGGATTCTTCTCTCACCCTGAAAAGCCCCATTTGGGGCTTTCTTATTTACAGTTTGAGAGAGAAACAAGGCTGGGTCTCCCTAAATCTGGTCTTCCTCATAGAAAAGGTCCTTAGCATTTCCTAGACAGCGACGCTGTATCCCAGTTTTTTCTCCATTCCTTGTGCCTGGCATGTGAGAGATGGTCAATGAGGACTTGCTATAGAAATCAAACAAAGGTGTGGCAGTTCCTAGAAATCCAAATTGAAGGACTCTCAGAGGTAATTCTTTCAGCTCTCAGGATAAAAATATCCTTGGGTATGAGAGACTTGCCTAATGAAGCCACTTTTCTTCCTTCCTTCCTTCCTTCCTTCCTTCCTTCCTTCCTTCCTTCCTTCCTTCCTTCCTTCTTTCTTTCCTTTTTTCCTTCTTTCCTTCCTTTCTTCCCTCTTCTTTTTAACTTATTTTTTTTAATCAAAAGGTAATGTACAGAGGGGTTACAGTTACATAAGTGAGGTAATGAGTACATTTCTTTTTGAACAGTTTCACCTCTTCCCTCATTTTTCTCCAAGCCTTTTCTCTCCCAGTCCCCTCCCCCCCCACAAGTCGTGCATTTTCAACATAGTATCTGGTTTCACTGCTGAATTAGTTTACCCTTTGTCACATCATTTCTGTGCTTTCCCTTACCAACCCCCAAACAGATAAACTTACAAACAAGACAAAAAGTACAGAAATAAAAAGCAGCAACAAAATGGGGGGGGGGGACACAAAAAGTAAAATAAAAACTTATGTTTCCATTTCTTGGAGTTCATTTCAATCTACATCATTTTATATGATCATTTGTACATAGTTATGGAGCCCTTGTGATCCCCTTCTAAGAATGTCCTCCTTTGATCTCCCTGTGTGAATGTTTAGAGTCCTGTATATGTTGTCATGTCCAAGTGTAATTTTTTGTCTTTTACCATACACTGAGTTTTCTTGTGGATTTATATTCACATATAATTACTACAAAAGAGGGAAACTATGAAACCTATGTTTCTTTGGGTCTGGCTTACTTCTCTTAGTATAATTTTTTCCAAGTCTTTTCATTTCCTTATGAATGATGGAATATCATTCTTTCTGATGGAAGCATAGAATTCCATTGTTAGATACCACATTTTCTTGATCCATTTAAGCCATTGAAGAACATCTGAGTCAATTCCAAATCTTGGCTATGATAAGCAATGCTGCAATAAACATGGTTCTGCTGGTAGCTTTAATGTGACCTGGTTTGTGGTCAATAGTATAAATGTCCAAAAGTGGAATTGCTGTGTCATAGGAAAGGTCTATGTTTAGTCTTTTAAGGAACCTCCATTCTGCTTTTCAAAGTGGTTAAACAAGTTTACATTCCCACCAACAATGTAGTAGTGTTACTTTTTGGCCATAGTCCATACAACATCTATGATTGTTAGATTAATTGATAATAGTCATTCTAACTGGGGTGAGGTGGAATCTCGATGTTGTTTTGATTTTCATTACTTTTATGGCCAGAAAAGTTGAACGTCTCTTCATGTGCCTATTGGCCATTGTTACTTGTTCTTCTGAGAAGTTTCTCTTTATGTCTATAGCCCATTTATTAATTGGGTTGTTGTTTCTTTGAGGTTTATCTCGGGGGATGTTAATTTTTTGAGTTTTGAGCATATTTTAGATAGGAGGCCTATGACTTACACAGAGCTAGTAAAGATCTCCCATGCTGTAGGCTTACTATTTATCTTGCTATCTATGTCCATTGCCATGCAGAAACTCTTCAGTTTGGTGCAATCCCATTTATTCAGTCTTTCTTTGATTTGTTGTGCCTTTCTTTCTCTTCTTCCTTCCTTTTTTTCATTCTTTTAAACACAGAACCTCACACTTGCTTGACTCTTTTTCTCATTGTAATTGTTCTACAACTTGAGCCATACCTCCATTCTATGTTTTTGCTGTTTTTGAAGATAGAATCTTTAACTTTTCCTCTAGTCCTAGAGATTCGTTGGTCAGTTTACCCCAAATAGTGTCACCTTGAGTGAGCTGGGTGAATCCGGAGAATCTATATCCACTACTCTCTATCATATGACCTGCATGTCAGAGCTAGAGAGAAGTGATGGAAAATATGACTCTGGTTAAATGAACTTAATTGTTCCTCTTTTTATTGGAAAGAATATTTTCTCTAAGCATAGACATGGCTATTATTTCCCAGGTTTCAAGCATGAGCCAGAATGACACAGATCAATGAATAGCTGGCTGATGTACGAGTATTCCATGAGAACAGGCTCCAAGTGGGAGGCCCTGAGCATGGATTTTCATACAGAGTTCTGCAGGGCTCAGAGTTGGGGGGGGCACTAGAAATGCTTATCCATGCCAACCAACATCTGGATCCCTTCCTCTGATGGTTTTGAGTCTCTCCTTCAGTTGGATATTTTCTTTCCTTCCTGGCTATCTCTTCCTTTCTTCTCCAAAGGATAGATGAGCCTCCTCTAATCTGAAGAATGCCCTACTAGTGCTAGCTGTGTAAAGACCATCCTTGAAGCTGGACACAGGGAAGGGGAAGTGTAAAAGAATAACCTTAATTTTATCATTCTATGTGAAACATTGGTAATAAACCAATGACCTAAAATATTCATATGATAAAATGCATGCTCATACTTATCCCTAGATACCATGTCCTGACAGCAAACTCCATACCATGCTCTTCCAAGTACTTCATATAAGTATATTCTCATGGCATCATCCTCACTTCTGTTTTCTATGGAAGATGCTAATAATGCCTTCATCTTAAAGGTGAAGAAGGTAAGGCCTGAAGATATGAGAAAGGTACCCAAGGTCAACATGAAGCAAGTGGAGTTGAAGTTGATTTAATTCCAGACTATATCCCACTCCTATATCTACACATTTCAGAATCTAGAGTTGGGAGATGAATATTCAAAGTAAGGAATAGATTTTCTAATTAACAGGGATTGAAGAAATTAATAAGAACAACCATCTATGAAATGAAGTCAAAAGAGTGTGTGTGTGTGTGTGTGTGTGTGTGTGTGTGTGTATGTGTGTTTGGCTGACCTGAATATACAAGGTAGACCCTAGAGTTATGAGGAATGAGGATGGGAGGACAGATAAATGGAAGAAGCGGGAATTTAATGTATTTTTTCCTCCTGTATACCAAGAAGGGAACATGAAAATTTACATATAGTAATTCATATAATCTCCATGGTAACACAATGGAGGAGATGTGACTGTCCTGTTTGATAGGTGATCAGATGGAGACAAAAGCAAAGAAAATTGAGCATTTCTACATTTACACTGAGGCTAAATCCAGAGATTTCTATTCACTTAAATGTTTTTGATGTCTAATAGATAGCAATATTTCAAAAATTTAAAGCCTTTTTTGTGCTTAATTGGAGATTCAAAAGTAGAAGCAGAAACACCCTTCACATATAAAGGAGAGTCAGATATTAAAGTAAGTGACAACTGGAAGCCAGAGAATGGGAGCAGAACTTTAACAGTTGACTGTGGACCACGGAATGTTCTGGATCCACACAATAGACTCTCATTAAGAGGAAAGAGCAGTGTTACCTCTCCTGACATTAGAAAATCTGAATTTAAAACATGAAAGGAGGCAGGTATGATTTCTCCTAGCTTGAATCAGGACAGAGGGCCTCTGATACCTAATGGGCATTGCTGGTAGGACCCATGGATTTTTACCAGTTGTGCACATTCATTCTAATGCCCTCTTTGGTATACAAGTACCTTTATCCAAGGAATTTACAATTGCTAGTATTAATTTTGCATTGACCTTTTCCTCATCTCTTGTCTACATTTCTCCCCAGTTAGAGTGTCCTGGGAGCATTGAAAGGTTTTTGGGTGTGTGGCAAGGGTCTGAATGTTGAAGACTTATGTCACTCAGAGCTACAAACTTTCTGAATTCCTGTGCATGGCTAATGAAGAGCTTAGACCAGCCACTGCTTCAACCTAGACCTTCAACCTCCTTGTTTCATAGCTTTAAGTCTTCATAGTGCCAGCTCCCAATTTCAGAGATATGGCAGAGAAGTTCACCTTTGATGATTTCTCCATTTTGGGGTGGCATCACAGACTTTTTGTGATCTTTTGGATCGTGTACCTGTTAACCTTTGTCAGCAATTGCTATCCATCTCAAACATCAACTTTACAAGTCCAAGTGCTTCTTCCCATGTGTGTCGTCCATTTACGAGACTTTTGACATGGTGGCCACCATCCCTCAAATGCTTTCCAGTTTCTTCGGCTCACAACAAGCAGACTCCATTCCAGATTGTATCATTCAATGCTTTTTCAACCTTGCTTTTGGTGTCAATATTACTTCCTTCTCCCAGCCATCTGTGAGGTAGTACCACTGTGTGGCCATATGTAAGCTCTTATAGTACATACTCATTGTGGAGAAGAAAACACAAAACTTGTAGTATAGGATTGGTAAGTGGATCCTGGGACACTGGCTTCATCACAGCTATCATTCAGGTATCTTCTGTTCTCCACCCACCCTGCTGTGATGCTGGGTATCTCCCACTTCCTTTGTGACACACAGCTGACTAATGAAGTGGGATGCCACTATCCAGAAAGAATTTACCATTTTGCTCATTAGCCTTTGTATCCTGATTCTGTCTCTTGCATCCTAATTGTCACCATCATCTCCAGATAGCATAAGCTAAGTGCTGGAAAAAAGAACCTTTGCCACTTATACCTTATGGTTATTGTCTGCTATGCGTTCATCTATCTAAATTCAAATCCCAAAATGATCTTTAGAACAGGCTTAACTCTGGGGTATACACTGTCATCACCCCTCTTCTAAGCACTGTTGTATATAGCCCACAAATAAAACTATCAAAGATTTATCAGAGTTTTAGACAGAAACAGTCTCTCTTAGGTACTAATCAGTCACAATAATAATAAAATGGAAAGGGCTTAGTGAAATATCATAGAGAAGGAGCCAATCAGATAAAAAAAACAAAACCTGACATGTAAGAGTGCCAGGTGCCAGATACAAGCCAGCATCCTTGACAGAAGAAAACAAGAAAGGACCAAATTGATGAAGGAAGAGTTGGAGGGGATTGCCAAACTGGACAGATGTGTTTACAAAGTTGGTGAAAACCAAACAAGGTAAAGCATATCCATGTACTGAGCTATAATGTTAAACATCGTTTTGTTATTCTTGGCATACGGTGTGGTAAGCCTACAGGAAAGGCAGAGAAGAATGTAAATCATCATCTCAGAGGTACTTAGGTAAATGGAACCTGGCCTCAGTGTGAATATCAGGGAATGGAAATGGCAAGTTCTCCACTGTTGACACACATTATTTCCAGCACTAGACTTTGCACTGCAGTTAACAACAAAATCCATCCCCCTAAGCATTTGCATTGTGTCTAGGACTGCATGCACAATGAACTTTTGTCAGTCATCAGACGCAGGTTCTGATAACCAGTTAAAAAGCCATTAGGATAGAACCACAAAAAGGTCTCCCTACATAGGGAAGAGTTACAAAACAAGAGCCTTTTCTCTCATAATCCATCATCCTGCGGACAACAATGGCTTCGGTTGATGGTCTGTCTACATCTTCTTTGCTGGACTGGTGCACACACCTGCAGGTAACATAAATGTTGACAGTCACTAACAGATTCAATTATCCCTTTCTTCTCTGAAGAATTGCCTTTACATGGAAGCTAAGGTGGTACCTATCCAGTCTTTGCAAGGGGAAGCCCACATTAAGTGCCTGGAGAAGACAGATGCCAGAGGGCACCTACTTTTCTCCAAAGTAGGGCCAACTGTAGGACTTAAATCTAAAGCCCTCCATTAGATTAGCCTCAAACTCCCACTGAAACCACATCTTTGCTGATCTCTTTCTACTGCATCCTGCTTCTGTTATTCCATTTTCTCTGACAGTACTCCCTGAATCAGTCACTTGCAAAGGGGCTCTTGTTTCAGGACTCGGTCTTAGGAACCATAGGTGGTGGGTGTTTATGTACAATGACTCAGGCTCCATTTGGATTATTCCCTTTGCATCTGGGACATAGCAGTTGCTTAACAAGTATTTATTTAAACAAAAAATAAAGAAATAAAGTTCTAGATACATAAAATACTATTACTACCATTAGGCAGCACTTACACTTTTACTTTATTTTAATACTTTCAGGCTATTTTCTCCCATTTGTGATACCTGATTTTGGTACATTTATTGAAATCATCCTAGATGGTAATCATTATTTTAAACACTTTATTAGTTTTAATCCTTGCCATAATTCTAAGAGGCAGGCACTTTTTTATTCTTATTTTTCAGGTAAGCAAACTGAGACCTACACTGATTAAGCAAATTCCTCAAAGACAGTTAAGATTTGGAAACAAATAATCCATCCCCAGAAACTGTAGCTGCATTACGGTACCAGGATGATTATTTTCACCTGCTTACTTCTTTACACCTGCTAAATTATACTACTCCATACTAGTAGCAGCAGCAGAAGTCTTGCTCCCAATTGTGGATTTCCACATATCTCAAATCCTATTAAAGATGTCCTTGGATGTTAGAAATCAATCTAGATGTTCAGAAATTGTATATTATAGTATGCTTTATTCCCCGAATACTTTTTCTGCATCTTTCTCTATTCAGAAAAATTACAAAGAAGAAAGGAGAAAAAGAGATGAAGTAGGCCAAAGGGCACTGGGGAGTAATAGGGCTCTAGATCTGTCAGATCAGTAAATCTGTGCATCTGTACTCTATCCCACAGTTATTGCTTGCCTGAATTTCTTCCAAGACCAATTACAATGAATAAGAGAGACTTAAACCTGATATAGAACACAAGCAGAGACTTTGGGCTCAGAGAAACATGCATCCTGATCATGCATGTAGCCACCATCATATGCTTCTATCCTAGGAAAAGTTACTTCCCCTCTCAGCCTTTGTTTCCTTTCTTCACAGTAGTCCTAATGGTACCAACCTCTCAGGGTTATTGTGAAGAATCAATAATTCTATGGAAAAACATTTCATGGCACATGAGAAACAATGGCTGCTGTTAATGCCTCCTCTACAACCCTGGCACTCATTGCTCTCTGTCACTCAGAGGCTGCCAACAAGCAACAATAAGTCCTTGGCAAGGACTTAACAAAGATCCCCATTCCAACAACAAAGTAGAATGAGTGAGTGAGTATTCTCTTTCCTGGAGGTTCTGACTTTGTAAATAGACCTCTATTATAGTTTCTGATTCATGTTTCAGTAAAAAGTAACTCTGTCTCAACATCTTCCAAGAAATACTTCCCTGCTATGCATTAATAAACCACTCAACCACATGTTTTTTTGTTTTCCTTAGTGTTCCCCTCTTTTATGCTTTACTTATTTAGTGGATGACCAAACAGATCTTGTAGCACCATTATCTTGTTGTCTCAGTCTCTTCAAGGAGTCCTGGAATTGCCACAGAAACATGCACCACTATTTTTTAATGTAACTTTAACTCATTTGAAGCACTCAACATTAAATTCGTAGTTCTCTTTCTCAGAATTCTTTTTCTATCAATAAGTGTAAATGTTACAGCTACTACTATCCAATTATTACCAAGTTGGAGAACCATGAAATATTTTGAAATTAAAAATGAATTTCACAGACAGAAAAGTTGGACAATTTCAGCTCTAAGCAAAAGAACTAGGGTGGAAGGCAATGCACCTGTGGACTCTGACATTTCCAAAACGTCATGAGGGGATCTAGGCCTATGCCACTAAACTTGAATAGAGTACCATGAATGACCTATAAGAATGATTGGAATCTGGCCCCCAGATAAAACAGTATGCAGAAATAGGGGAGTTTATAGCCAGTTTAGCTGGTGACTTTTGTGAATTTTATTCCTATAGTTATCCTATATATGAGCATTTCCTTCTAGCACCAAATTTCAACAGGTTTACAGTTGATGGCACAGTGGGCTTCCCATACATCTCTCATTTCCGCTTTGAAATAATACTCCTGTTTTCACAGGGTCTTCAGAGGTATTAAGTGAGGTAAAACTGTGAAAGTGTCCAACAAATATTTGTCACTACTGAAGATAAATGCCTCTTCTTTCACCAGACACCACATTTTTATGCTGTCAATTCATTTTGCCATTTCCAAAATCTTCGTAATGGTCTCAAATCAATGACATACAGCACTGAACTATTTTTTCCCAACCTATTCCATTCCTGTTGAGATCCCATGGCCACCAACAATATCTAGCATTTGATATGATTATATTCTATTATGATATGATTGTCCTCTATTATGACATGATAGTATTCTATTAACACAGAAATCATTTCACTCAATTCATCTATTACAAAAGGAAGTCATGTCATTGTGTGAGTAATCAAAGAGCTGGCATAAATGAACCTGACAAAAGTAGTTTATGACTTGATTGGTCCTTTCCTCTCTCTCTTGAATCGCACATTGATTCAGGCAGACACCCTATTGATTGGCTCTCTCTCATCTACCTCTTCTCTCTGCAACTATGGCCGCTCCTCTAGATCAATCCCAACAATCTCTGTTACCTCAGCATCCTAGCTAGTTTTCCTGTCTCTTCCTACCAACCTCAAATCCATCTCCACACTGAGGCCAAATGTGTCTGCCAACTCTCAGTGCTAGGCATGCCTGTTCTCCAGCCAGGAAGCAACATCATCAGATAAGCCAGAAAGAGAGCATAGGGTGACTGCTGATAAAGAAGCTCCTTTCCTTAGAAGGCCAATGGCTAAGGGACTTTGAGGATGGTAAACAAGAGGAAAAAGTGAGACTTACTGGAAGGATCCTGATGACTGATAAAATACAAAAACTCTAAAGTCTTTTGTTAACTGCTTTCACTTTACCCATGAGATGTAATTTTCCATAATCAATCTGAGTATGATCAAGTACTTTCTCCTTTCTATCTCACATGTGGTATATATTTGTTTATTATGATTATCTATGACCTGCAACAAAACCATGAAGTCTTACAAAACTGGTTCCTCACTGTGTTTATTTCTGTATTTTCCAGAAACTTTTACAGGTCTGGCTTATACTAAGTGCTGGAAGAATTAATGAGAACAGAGACACACTTCATGTTAGACTAAGAAACTGCTAAGGCGGTAAGAAACTAACTCATGAAAAGCCCACACTGGAAGGCAAATTAAGCATTGGGATTTGACAGGCTACTGGAAGCTTGCCAAATAGTGAAGCGAAGGAAACTCTGGGTGCAGAGAACAATGAGAGATGGCCAAGGGTTCATCACTGACTCCTAATTCCACCTTAAATAGGATTTCCAATCTAGTGCCTGTGTACTTTCCAAGCCCAAGGGCTACAGGGAAACACAGAGAGCATGCATTTCCCTTCATAAAAAAATAAATAAATAAAAAATTAAAAAAATTATGTCTGTATTTGACTAATCCATGTGGGGTGTGGTGTGTGTGTGTGTGTGTGTGTTACTCTGTGTGTGTGTGTGTTGCTAGGCTTTGAATACAGGGCCTGATGCATGCCAAGCAACCACTCTACCAGTGAGCTATACCCAGAGCCCCATATTTGACCACACTTGTTCCAAAAAAATTATCAAGTTTCACAAAATTGAACATGCGGTTCATGTAGTAGAGCACCAGCTATGAGCCCAAGGTTCAAGCTCCCAGTGTATTATCCCCCCATCACACACACCCACACACACACACACACACACACACACACACAGAGTATACTAGATTCTCATGCTGCCTGCAATTTGTGTTCATATATAGAAGAAGCTAAACTTTCCAAGATGATCCAAGACTGTAGGAGCTAAGTTTGAACTTCCTGGATTTGTCAGTGCAGTTTTCCAAGGCATGTATCTGAAAGGCTCAAAAGAAAACACAATAACAATAAATAAATTTAAAAAGAAAAAAAGGTGGGGGAAAAAGACACAGTATATTTAATGTAAGCACTAAAACTCAACCAAATGAATGAGTTTCCTCTACTTCTTCTACTTATAAACAAAGAAAGAAAGAAAGAAGTTTCTCTCAGGCTCCCAAAACGCGAACCCACAGATGAGGTGAATAAGCCACACAGCATGTAGCCTCCAGATACTTTGTGTGGGCATTCTCCTAACTCCCCCAAGGATGTTTCTCAGGGTGTTTCTGGGGAGTAACCCCCAGAAATCCAAATGGCTAGTCCTTGAGCAAGTACCTTCCCTGTCTTCAAAGACCTTTCCATACGGAAGGACTCTCAAGCCTGTTCAGCTCCCCAGGCTGACCATGCTCTTGCTGTGTGTCTCTTCCTGGAGTGCCGGGCCTCAGACCCTTCAGATCTCTGTTAGTCCCCAAGGGAATTGAAAGCATATGTCTTGGCCATCGCAGAGGACCGTGCGGAGATAACCACAGGCAGGAGAAGAAGGTTCATAGGAGGTTTATTAGTGGGGCCATAGTTCCCACGGGAGAGGGAGCTACATGGCCTCTGCACCTAATCCAGGTGGCAGCTTCTCTCTCTGGGGTAAAGGGGAAGTAGGTAGATAGCAAGTAGGAAGTGGCTCATTAGGTATGGGTGGATCTGGGGTCTAGTGGGAGGAGCTGAGGACCTGAGGCTAACAGGAATCAGTCCTTTCTCCTTGGCCTCTACCAGCACCTCCTGCTGTGTTCCACTCCAGTGCATGCTCTAGGGCAAAAAAGGATGCAAGAAGGCCTGTACCATACACTGACTTTAATTTATTGTCACAGAGTAGTTCTTGTCACAGCTTGGAAGCGCTTCATAAGAATGTGTTCCTCATCTTGATTTCCTTGAAAAATTATAGGGTTACTGCATCTTTATGGCTTTTCTATCTCCAAACAGACAGATTTGAGCCAGATCAGCTAACATTGTACCCCCATGTCTCTCAATAGGAATCCTTTCAGTATATGGAACAGGATCATTCTTTCTGGGCAAGGAGTATCATATGTACTGTAGGATATTTAGCATCATTAATTGCCGAGAACACATGTGCCCATCATTATAATAGAATACTAAGCACTGCTAAACCTTTCTGGTTTCACTGTTAGAAATGTCTGGACCACAATCTCAGTTACTCAGAGGCCTCACAGAAGATAAATATCTTTAAATGCCTACTGTTGTGTCAAATGATGTTGTCTATTGAGAAACAGTCTCTATTGCAGCTTTACTTTCTTTTAGTATTCTTAGCATAAATGATTAACAGCTGGTCATCAATTTCTGTGCAATGGATTTTTATAAACTTGACAAAAGTCTCTATGCCTTCTTACTTTCATCACTGATGTGATTTACTTTCTGTAAAAAGAATTACTTTCTGAATATGCATAAGAAAATTAAAATATAATTTAAATGTCCTACAGGAGCTTGCTGTTTAAAAAGACAAAAATGTAAACTATTACATAAATTGGACTGATCCCCTTTCTTCAACAAAATGATGTATCCATATTGCTTTTTATATTCAGTATCTGCTTTTGCTTTGGGTGAGGGACACTTGAGTTTGTTGTGTCTTTCCTGATATAATTGTTTCCCTCTGGAGAGTAGGTGTATTCATACTCTCAAAGCTGTACTGGCTGTAAATTTGCCTTCCAGTTTAGGAAAGGCAAAAATGTAGAAGAGTTTATAGCACACATGAATCAGGGCTGCAAACTGTCAGTAGACTTCCATCATTTAGACAGTAGAGAGGAGATGCTGGTGTGTGGTTAAGATTGTCCTTTTCCTTCTTATAAACAAAATGGACCTTTCTGCCTTCCCTCTCCTAATCTTCCCTCTCCTATCTTTCCTTTCTAAAGGAAAGATAGAGAATTATAGTCTTAAAAGAACTCTTAACCTATCCATCAACAAGTTGTTTCCAGGTTCTGATTTGTGCATAACTCTGAGCTGGCAAGATGGGAAAAGAGAGATAAAGTCTCCTAGTGTTTGTACGAGGAGAGATAGTAACAATGACAGTATAAAATAAGAGAATAATATGATTTTTATAAAGGACTGAACATTTACATCATTTTTTGTAGAAACATACACTTAAGTGATATAGTAAGGAAAAAATACAATAATGATTCTGGGATGCACCAGAAATTATTATTGATGGTCAGAGACAAAAGTATATTTGAAGTAAGGTTAAGTAAACCCAGAAATAATTATGTACTTAAATGAAAACTGAATCCAAAAATCAATAAATGCTTGGAAGGCTGACCAAGAAGTGTTGTGGGAAGTTAGGGAGTGAGGTGTGGATTGAGCACCCAGTGATTAGAAAGAGCATATTGCCCTGTCTGCAGCTAGACTGCACCTTAGACCTTGAGACTCATCAGAACACATCTTCCACTAGATTAAGAGGATGGAACCATTCATTAGAAACTCCTTCAAAAAGAAGATACCAAGACCCAAAGGACTCATGTATCTGCATCCTGCATCATAACCAAATACCAGCACTCTCCCAGGATTAACAGAGACAATGGTGAAAATCAAGCCACATCTAAAGGTCTTTGGTCACAGAATAAGGTAATTAAAACTAACAAAGCAAAGTTGTTAGAGGCAAGCTTTGCGGGGAGAGATTTTGATGTCATTGAATAAACATTCATAGAATCATTACTCTATGCAGCATGCTGTCTGTGCCAGACATGAGAAACGTTTAAATAAACCCTGTTCTGTTCTCTGAAAAACAGGAGTTCCCAGGCTTGCAGGAGAGATAGGTTTATGCACAACCCACCATAAAGTAATGTGATCAAGAAATTGCCGAAGCATGATTAATACTTAATGACTAAGATGTAAGCCTTAAGGTATTTTTTTCCTGATCTACACAAAACAAAATCTCAAGCCAAGAATGGACTTTGCATGCTGGAGTGAAATAAAGACTTGTTAATTGGACAATAAGCCTCTTTGCAGAGCTGACTTCAGGGGCTAAGGGCTATGCCATTTGTAATGGAAGTCACTCAGAACATTTATCACCGTCAATTTTTAGGACATTTTTCACCCAGTTTTTCCAGAGACCTTGTCCAAAGGCAATAGCTTAATAGTCAGATATTACAGAATGAAAGGTCTCCAGTGTCCCTTCTCATCACATATGTAAGACATAGCTATCCAACTTTTCTCTTTGTTTTAGCTCCTGAACACTTCTAGCCTCTCATAGCCTGAATCAGACAACCCAAAAGGACCCTTGCCTTCTCCTTGGGATCATTTTGATCTGTATTAATGTCCACTTTCAATTTATGAACATAAACACTGAGGGACTCTTGCCCAAGACACCTTCCCAACTACTGTCTCCAGGGTTCCTCAGAATAATCCTGAGGCAGTTAGGAATAAATCTCTCCATATACAAACAATAAGACAGGAAAAAAGAGTGAAGGGAGAATTTGAACTTGCACCAATTGCTTGGAATTTTCTATTGATCCAAAAATATATCATCCCCCCAAGGGTGATTCACAGTGAGGATATAATGTACTTGCAAATAAAGCTGGTGGGCAGGGTGGGGTGGTGGAAGTCTCCAGGACCTCAGATGTTCCAGATAAAACAGCATCTCATCCCCAGCCTTTTCCAAGATAGAGTAACCTGAGTCCTATATGAATGGCCCACAGGGCTCCTAACGCTAACCCAATGGAGACCTGAGAGAGAGAAAGTATTCAATACCGCTCAACTGTGAATTCTTATTCATGGAGGATCACTAAAATTTTAGGAGCATGAGTGATCATTTTCTCCAACATTAAAACAAATCATACATAAACATTTAAAAGCAAACCTGGCTCTTACTTGAAAGGACTTAAGGATCCAGTAGACATTGAGTTGTATTAGATCCATTGCTAGGGGTTGAGCATGCAGTCATGAATCATGACCATTGTCTGGCCTCTAGAAGGGAGAGAAGAATATGCATATACATATTATGCTAATTTTTGGCAGACTGATGAGTGAATACTGAACTAGAGCTTTTAATCGGCACTAAATAGGAGCATGGATGGAAGAAACACTCTATTTTGTTTAATGTTTATAAATTACAAATAGAAGAAAGCAAACTGAAGCTCATGGCCAGTCACCTAGCCATCCTCCATTCAAACATATCCATTAGTAGAAAGAACTTTGTAACAGATAGCTTTGAGAGCTCTATGGTGGTCTCCAACACCACTTTGACAGAAAACCTCTCACAATGCAAGCTGTGAACTCTTATCTCTGCAGGAGCCATTTGTACCTTCAGAGAACAAAAGCACCTCACCCATTGACTGTCCAGTGGGAAAGGGCCTGGACCTCAGCACCCTCACAATTACGTTGACCTCCTCCTCCCCCACAACCCACAGTCATATGGTTCTGAGACATTAGTAAGGAAAAGCCTATGCACTTGCACTAGGGATTGCAAGTCACAGAGTAAGTCATCTCATGTCTGAACTGAGATGGTGGTCAAAGATTCCCCTCCAAGAGCACTAGAAATTGACAGTCAGAAAACCAAGAACAAAGAGGTAACAAGTCAGAAATCCAGGACTTGAATCTGGTACAGTGACTTCAGGTCTTTTCATTCCTCAGGTTGTAGCTGTAATGTATGACTGCTAGGCAGTCATTTTGGCTTCTAACCAATGTCTCCCATAGGGACTCAGTAATCAAGAAAAGAAAATGCTCCTTTCACATGAGTAAGCTCGACAAAGTAAATAGGAGGTAAATTGAGTAAAGTTAGGAAGATAAAGAATATTTATCTTTCTTTGTTGATGAGTTTGAGTGTCTTACCCAAGATTAGAAGCTGCTATTTGTTGAAGTCACCCTAGAGTGTCCCACAATCCTCCAGGTTGCTGCAGGTGGGCTGTGTGCTCACCAGAGTCTGAGGGTTCTTCCTGTCTGTTCATTCACCACCTCTAGGCCCTCTCAACTTTTTCTTTTGGGCTTCTGGATCTACAGCCTCAATAGTTCTCTCACTTATGCTCTGGGAATGAGCTTTATACTCAAACCCCTGGTGATCTCTTAACCTTTAATGCAATATATTAGTAGCATCTGCATGGTTTATAAAGCACTTTGATTTCATCTGCACTTACAAATCTGTGAAGCTGGCTATGACAATATCATTTGCACTTTGTCTCTGAGGAGATTGAGGTTCATGGGACATTGGTAACCTCTGATAATCATCCAGCAGATAATTGTCAGCAATGCTATTTAAACCTTATTAGATGTTCCTAGTCAACTCTCTTGCACTGTTTCTCTATTCTTGAGAGATAGCCCTTTCAGTTATTCTGTAGGACTGAGTTTCAGCTCTAGTATCTCTCACGATAAGCCCTTGTGGATTAGTTTCTGCTCTCTCTTTGGAAACGACAGCAAGCCTTTCCCTGAGTCAAGCATTACTGTTGCATTATCGTGGCTCAGTGAGAGAGGAGTTGTAGAGTTGGCCCAAAATTGTCCCAGTGAGCTTAAATGTAAGACTCCGTTTTCCATACACTCTGAGTTCCGTTTTCTACAGCCTCTTCTCTTCTAGAGGCTTTATGCTTTGGGGTGGGTGCTGGGACTAAACCCAGAGCCTCATACATACTAAAAAAAAAAAAAGTGCTCTACTATTGATCTACAGTCAAGCCCTTTTGAAAATGTTATTTTGAGACACAGTCTCACTAAGTTTTCAAGGCTGTATTTGAACTTGTAATCTTGCCACAGCCTCTCTAGTCACTGGGATTAAAGATGTGTGATACCAAACCCACTTTATGGCTGTCTCTGATCTATTGTAAGGAACTGTCTATAGGTATTTTATCTGGGAGAATTGCTAAACAGGTTGTGGATGATGAGTGAGCTCCCATCTGAGTTCTGTCAATAAACCTAGCTAAACAGCAATGAAAAGAACATCTATTATCATGGTTCCAAACTCTCAGAAGGTTCCTTAAGAGCCTTGCTCACACAACACTGATGCATGTTTCATTGCTTATTTCAATCTGTGAAACACTTTCTTTTGACCTTGACCACTTCAGTGATATTTATCTAATTTAAGACATTAGAATACGTGCTTTCCAAGTGTATGTACACATCTTTCTAACAAATACCTTTGTGAACTTAAAATTCAAGATTTTATTCTACTTTAAGTAGTTCCACAAAAAAGTTGCCACTTAACAAAGCTGTTAATGAATACAATATATCTCAATCGATATCACTCCTTTCATCAGTTCTCACTCATCACTCCCCCATACATCCTTTCCCTCACTCTTCTTAATATAGTAGGATATACATCAGACTCTTATTTGTATTTTCCCCCTCTTCTCCTCTTCATTCATCTGCCTCTTTCCCTTTGACCACACCCCACCCCTTTCAAGTGCCCCCTTCCTGGTGTTTTATTTGGCAGAACTTTGACTTTTGGCTTCCTAAGGGACTACACTATTTCAGATCTCCCTTGAATCTACCATATTTCAGTTAATATATTTTATAGACCTGCATATCACCCATTGTGTTTATGAATGAATTTGTAAGTGAAATCTGGCTTCCACATATAAGGGAAGCCTTGGATCCTTTGTATCTTTGGACCTGACTCATTTTACTTAATGTAATTTTCCCCCAAGTCTTTCCATTTCTTTACAAATTTTGTATCTTTAGCTCATGAGTACTCTTGCCTTTACTGAAAGGAGTTGGTGGAGTTGAGTGAGTGAAGTTTAGCTCAAAGGAATGGAGTTGGGAAGTGAGGAGATGAAAGGCATTTGGGATAAAAAATATGAAGTGTGATGGAAGGAATGGAAGAGAGAATAGCGAAATATTTTTCTGATTTATTTTCTAGGCTTTCATTTGTTTTGTAACTTTCTGACTTGGTGCAGGGCAATTTCCATGAGAGTCATTCTTCTACTAAGCAAGTTTAGCCAGATTACTTAATTTTTAATCAAATGGGAGTGAATGAATGCTTCTGGTAGTATTCACTCCCTACAATTCCTTCTGATGATTTAATCAGAGGGAAAAGTATTTACAAGCTGTCATCCCATCCTCACAATAGGAAAAAACAAAAGAAACCCTAGATATTTGTTGAGACAAGTGTATCAGAGATAGATATCTTTGGATTTGGAGACTTTTACCTGAATTAACAGCCACTAAGTATTTTGCTGGCCATGTGGATGGAATGCTGCACCAAGAAAATGAAAGGATTTGAGAGTGAGAAACCCCTGCAAGCTGCAATCTATAGGGGCTGCCATACTTTCCTGAATTTTGTATCCAGGAATGCTACCAGAGCCTCATGATAAAGATTCAGAACAAATCATTATCCTGGAAGGGTGAAGCACTGCTAATCATGAAATACGTCCCAATTCTTCTTTAGAATGAAAGCATACCTTCCATTTAGAAAGTCACTTTTACAGAACTTTGTCTCAGTTCAGTGGAAGACAAATCTTCTCCATTCAGTCACCTCCAGCCTTCCTGTCCCCACAGAGGGGTAAAGAATAATCAACAAGGGTCAAGGCTTGAGGAATCATGCAGGGAAGAGAATAGATAACCTAGAGAAGATAACTATACTATTAGAAAAATAGATGTGAAGGTTAGAGCCCTGAGACACGGGCCAACCAAAAGACTGAGAATTAATAGGAAGATAATAAAACACCTTCCCCACCATTCTTAACTACCATAGCAACAGAGCTCTAGTATAATTGCAGTAGGTTTCAGTTGAGAGGGCAGCAGGACACACACACTCTGAGGATGAGTACTTATGGAAACCCAAAGTTAAGAGGAGAAAAAATAACAAGAAAGCAATTTGAAGCCTCTGCAAAGTCCTGGCTAGATTAGCATAATTCTCACATTAAATATCTCTTTACATTGCCCTATATTACCTCCAAACAATGCACATGCTTTCAATGTAAAATGTAAGGTACTTTGGTAGAAAAGAAGAAATTAGTCTGAAAAGACCAGATTCATATATTGCACAGATGTTGGGATTATCATTCTAACCATTTTCATTATGAGAATTAAAAATACATATCATTGGGTCTAAAGAAAAAAGTTGATGGCATGTAAAAACAGTTAATCTGAGAGGCAAAAGTCCATGAAAGATAATGAAGAACTGCTATACATTTTTTTAGGTAACAGAAATGAAGATTGCATTATTCCATGATCTCCTCATCAATTTCAAGATGGCCAGAACTTGAAAATTTGTCAATAAAAACTTTCCAAACTGAAATGCAAAAACAAACAAAAAAGAGTATCAAAAGAATGGGGGGGACAATAACAAAATAAAAAGCATATATGAAATTAGATAAATAGGAATAGGAAAATAAGAAGGGCACAAAAGACACTTGAGCAATAATGACAACTTTCAATGAGAAATAGCAGATATCCAACTTCTTATTCAATAACTTTTTTCTGAACTTCCAAAGATTGTACAAGGTAGGTACAATTTAATATGTCTATCTAAGTGTTCAGTGCTTCGTGATCAGAGTCACCTCTTCCATCATTCCTCTGCACCCCATCTGTTCCCTCTCCACTGACTCATTCCATGTCTGATCCAAGCAATCTTAGAGAACGTCAAGTAGAGTAAATGACCTCAAAAACAACAACAATAAATACTAGACAAAATTCCTACAAGATGATGATGATGATCCAAGTGCAGAAAACTAAAGACAGGGAGAACATTTTTTAAAGAATCCAGAGAGGGTGGGAAGAAATCATCGTATTTATAGAGGGTTAAAATTAATACAGACTTCTTGTCAGATATGGTGCAAGCAAGAAGAAGATGCCATGAAATGTTCAAAGAAAAATCTACCCACCTACAATTTTACATAAAGCAAAGTTTTGCATCAAAAGTGAAAGAGAAGTACTTGCTTAATTAGAAGAAAAAACTGAAGGAATTCACTACCAGCAGTTCTGCCACTCAAAAGATGTTGGAAGAGATTAATATTCATGAAGAAGAAAAATGATGTAGGTCAAAAGCTTGGCTAAACATCAAAGAATAGAGTAGAAGAGGAATAAATGAACATAAATAAAATACTTTACTTTTCTTATATTCTTAATTAAACATAGAGACAATTGTTTCTTTAAAGCATTGAGTAGCAATGTACTGGGTTCATGAAATGAATGACAGCAATGTCAGGGACAGAAGAATCTTCCATAAATGTACCACATGAAAATGCACCAACTATGAATCAAGATGACGGTTTTTGAAAAATGGACATAAAGTAACTCAAAATAGTGAATGGGGAGAGGAAGAAAGGGCAAATTCAGTCATCACATTTAATATTCATATGTGAAAAGGAAACCAGATAACTTGAGATCGATTGGGGGGCGAGTATGATGAAAGGAGTGTCACTGATCAAGATGCCTTGTACTCATAAATTGACATACTGATTGAAACCCCTTTGTATAAATATTTATGTATTAAAAAACAAGTGCTGGTGGCTCATGCCTGTAATCCTAGCTACTTTGGAGGCTTAGATCTAAGGGTCAAGGTTCAAAGCTAGCCCATTCAAGAAAGTCTATAAGACTCCTTAATTCTAATTAACCACCAAAATTCCCAAGTGGTGGGGCTATGGCTCAGGAGCATTAGGATTGAGGGGAAAAAAAATCAGGGACAGTACTTAGGCCCTGGATTCAAACCCCAGGACTGACACCACATACATAAAAAGAGTAATACAAATAAATTTTAATTTTTTGTAACAAGAAGCAAAACTATTTTTAAATGGATACTTTGAACTATAGGGTGACAATATTTTAATGAAGAATTGGTATGGTAAGGGAAGTAAAAAGACTGACTATAAAAAGAAAATACCAGACCACAAAGCACAAAAAGTGAGAGAAAACCCAAATATAATGAGTAAAAGATTTTACAATTATGGTAGATTTGAACACAACTATATTAACTCATTTTTAGAGTAACTGGTCTATAATCAGATCAAGTCAAAGACCAATCCACAGAGTGAATAGAAAATAGGGCTCACAGGGGTTAAGGAAGATGATGGAAAGATAATAGGGGACCAACCAAGTTCTCTCCAAAGATGCAGTCTTAGGGACACATAAGTCATAATTATACAGAGATTTATATCAAAGAAGAAAATTATAAACTGCTTGCTTAAGTAGACAGAATTAAGTGCCCCCCACCCCCAGCAGTGGTGGTAGTGGTGGCACAGGCGGTAGTAACACTGGCAACCGCAGCAGCTCAGATAGTGGCACAGCCAAGTGTGCACGCTTTCCACTCAACTCTAACTCGAATTCAAAGACCCAAGAACGGGAGCCCACCGCCCAGCCGGCCATATTTGGACACAGAGACAACTCCTCTCTCATCAGGGAAGGTCTGAAACACTAAGGGAAAACGTGAGTACCCCACAAAAGACATCTTGCCTCCCTCTCTCCTTCCCTCCCAGAGAACAGCATCTGGGGAGGGAGTTCCTTCCCCTACCCAAAAAGAATGCCATCTTAGAAAGTGGCAAAGACCCTGCCAGAGCATCTGGCTGGAAACACTTGCTCGCGAAGTGGCACCATTTTTTGAAAAGGGCAAAGGAACCAGACACCCTTGCTCTACCCATCACTGGTGGAAAACAAAAGTCCTGCCAAAGGGGCAAAATCCCAACAACATTCTTTTTTTAAAAAATTGTTATTGTCAAAGTGATGTACAGAGGGGTTACAGTTACATATGTAAGGTAGTGAGTACATTTCTTGTCAAACTTGTTACCTCCTCCCTTGTTTTCCTCCCACCTTCTCTCCAATTCCCCCCTCCCCAGTTGTACAGTTACTTCACAACATATTGTCTTGTAAGTGTTGCTGTTGCATTGGTTCACCTTTCACCCTTTGTCTCACTGTTTTATTGTTCCCCTTCCCTTCCCTAATTCAGATAAACATATATACAATACCCAGGGTTCCAAAATCAAATACAGTGACAACAGGGACTAAACCATAGGGAAGATAAACAAAAGAAATAATTTCACTTAGTATGTTAAAAATAACAACAACAATGATAAACGGCTTGCCAAAAACATTCATCAACAATATAGAAGAAGCAATTCAAAAATTAATTTGGAATATTAGAAGACCCCAAATAGCAAAAACAATCCTAAGCAGAAAGAACAGCACTGGTGGAGTATCAATATCAAGCTTCAAACTCTATTACATAGCCATAGAAATAAAATTTTAAAAAAGCTTGGTACTGGCACAACAATAGGCCTGAGTACCAATGATATAGAATAGAAGACCCAGAAATGAACTCACAGGCCTATAGCCACCTAATCTTTGATAAGGGAGCCAAAAACACAGGATTGAAGAAAGCCTTTTCAACAAATGATTTGGGCAGAATTGGCTATACACATGCAGAAAACTTAAGTTAGATCTTTATATATCACTATGCACTAGAATCAACTCCAAATGGATTAAAGACTTCAATGTAAAACCAGTACCCTAAAAATATTTCAGAAAGGGAGAGGGGAAACCTCGACTCCTTGGCATAGGTTGAAATTCCTAAGTAAAGATCCAGAAATACAACAAACAAATCAAAGAAAGGCTGGATAAATGGGATTGCATCAGGCTGAAGCAAAGGGCATAGTTAGCAAGATAAATAGTAAGCCCACAAAATGGGAGAAGATCTTTACTAGCATCAGACAAGGGCCTCATAGCTAAAATATACTTAAAGCTAAAAAATTTAAACCTCCTGAAAACAAATCCTCAAAGAAACAACCCAATTAATAAATAGGCTAAAGACTTAAAGAGAGACTTCTCCAAAGAAGAAATGATATAGGCCAGTAGGTGCATGAAGAAATGTCCAACATCTCTAGCCATAAAGAAATGCAGATCCAAACCACCTTGAGACTGTAGCTCACCCCAGTTAGAATGGCCAATATCAAGAAAACTAATAATAACACATGCTGGCTGAGATGTAGCCAAAAGGGAATGCTAGTATACTGTTGGTGGGAATGTAAAGTTGTTCAACCACTCTAGAAAGCAATATGGATGTTCCTAAAAAGACTAAACATAGAGCTTCCCTATACTACAGCAATTCCACTTCTGGGCATCTATCCAGTTGACTACAAACCAGGCCAAATTAAAGCCACAGCACAATTATGTTCATTGGAGCATTGTTTACCTTGGCCAAGATCTAGAATCAACCCAGATGCCCCTCCATGGATGAATGGATCAAGAAAATGTCATATATATGTGTGTGTGTGTGTGTGTATGTATGTATATATATACATATACACATGCACAATGTAATATTATGCTTCCATCAAAAAGAATGACATTGCCGCATTCATAAGGAAATGGAAAGACTTGGAAAAAATTATAATAGACTCAGTAAACCAGACCCAAAGAAACAGTCTGCATGGTTTCCCTCATTTGTAATAACTAGAATGTGCCTATAAATCTACAGGTAAACCCAATGGACAGTAATAACAAATAATTACACCTGGACATGATTAATTAAACAACAACCTAAACATTCACTCAGTGAGAACAAAGGTGGATATTTTTAGCAGAGGATCTGAAGAGCTCAACAGCTATGTGTGTGTAAGATCATATAAAATGATGTTTATCAATTCCAAGAGATGGAAGTAAGAGGGTTTTTTTGTTGTTATATTGTTTGAGGTCTTTTTTTTTCTTCTTTCCTTTTTTATTTTGTTAAGTCCCTTCTGCCATAGTTTTATATTTCTCTATCCTTTGTCTTGTATATAAGTTTATCTGATTTGGAGAGGGGATGAGGAAGCACAGGAATGGTGGGAAGAGAGTGAACCAATTTGGCAGTGAATCTCACTAGACACTGTGTTGGAAACAAACTACAGAACTTGGGGGGCGGGCAGCTGGGAGGGGAAAAACGTAGGAGAGAATGAGGAAGGAGATGACACTGTTCAGAAGGAAATAGAGGGCTGGGAATGTGGCTTAGTTGCAGAGTGCTTGCCTAGCGTGCATGAAGCCCTGGATTTGATTCCTAAGCACCACATAAACAGAAATAGCTGGAGGTGGTGCTGTGGCTCAAAAGGTAAAGTGCTAGCCTTGAGCATAAAGAATCCCAGGGACAAGGCCCAGGCCCTGAGTTCAAGCCCCAGGACTGGCCCCCTCAAAAAGTAAATAGACTCATTACTTGAATCACGTAACTGTCATCCCTCTATATATCACCTGTACAAATTTTTTTTTAAGGAAACAGGACTCACTTATACTTTACTTGCAGATTTTATCTGAATAGATACTCATTTGGATAGCATAAAAGTACACAGTTGAAGGAAGTTGTACCATTCCATTACCAATTCAAACAACGTTGTGATGATCATCTAAATATTAGACAAAGGTAAATTTAAGACCAGTAAGATTTTAAAGGATAAAGTCGGATTTTGTATAATTACAAAATATCAATTCTATGAGAAAATAAAAAGTCATAGGTGTTCAAATAACTAACAAAAAGAAGTTTCAAAATACATGAGGCAAAAACTATTAGAACTGAAAAGGTAGAGAAACAAATCTATTACAGTTGAACACTTCAATGCCTTCTGTCGGTAACTGATAGATTAAACAGGCAGAATGTCAGTAACGATGTAGAGGAAGTGAACAGAACTATCAATCACTTTATCTAATTGACATTTACACACTATAAATGGTGAAATAAGTATTGGTGAAATAAACAGTCTTTCAAGTTCAAAGGAAACATTCACCAGGATAAGCATTTTGGGGTATAAACCACACATTAACAAATTTAAGAGATGAGAAAACATATGTTGTATGTTCTCAGTGGAATTAAATAAAACAAATCGATAGCAGGACAGATGAATGAATCTAGAAATATTTTAAAAGTTATAAATAATCATTGGGTTAGATAAGGAAATATTGGCCTCATATATATGCATGCATGATAATTAATCGTCAAGAAATTAAGGTTCCAGACCCACATGTTTACACTGATAACTTCTACTGCCATGAAGCAGAAAATGATACCTGTTTGCTACAAACTCTTCTCAACCTAGAATCAAAGAAAATACTTTCTAAATAATTTTGAGACCAATATTTCCTTAATACAAAAACCAGACACTGAATTTTTTTTTTTTTTTTTTTTGGCCAGTCCTGGGGCTTGGACTCAGGGCCTGAGCTCTGTCCCTGGCTTCTTTTTGCTCAAGGCTAGCACTCTGCCACTTGAGCCACAGCGCCACTTCTGGCCATTTTCTGTATATGTGGTGCTGGGGAATCGAACCCAGGGCCTCATGTATATGAGGCAGGCACTCTTGCCACTAGGCCATATCCCCAGCCCAGACACTGAAATTTTTAAAAGACAAATCCTGTTGTAAATATTAACCAAAACTTCAGCAAAATAAAAGAAACTCAAATCCAAAATGTGGTGCATTGAAGTTTGTGCCACAACCAACTATAATTTATTCTAGGTTCTTAAGATCCATCCAAGATTAGAAAATCAATCAATGGGAACTCACCAAATCTACAAGCTAAAGAAGAAACATCAGCCACACATAGTGGTTTATACCTGCAACCCCAGCACTCGGGAAGCAGAGCTCATGGGATTTGCAAGTTCAAGACCTGGCTGAGTTACACAATGAGTTAAAAGCAGGCCTCTGTTACACAGTGAGATGTCTCAACCTATCCCCCTCCAAAAGAAGAACAAGAGGCCTTGAGTTCAAGCCCCAGCATCAGCAGAAAAATAAATAATATTTGCAGAAAGCAAAAAAAGTGAAATAGATATGTCTAAAGTGTATTAGAGCCTATGTAGAAACCATTGCTGTATATGTTTCTAATATAGAAAACATCAGCATGCATAACACTGAAAAGAAAAATAATTGATTTAAACAAATTGATATAATCTATGTTTCTAGGTTGAAAGCCTGAATATTATTAAGATTATCAGTGTAATTGCACAGTAGTTATATGTTTAATTACTCAACACCAAATATTTGGCAAGAAAATTTGTCAACTGCAATTAAACACAGTAACTTAAAAAAAAAAACCCTTCCATTACTCAACCAACAAACATCAGCAAGGAACATAAGATCGCTAAATTTATTGCCTTTGGATTTTCACAGTAAATTGATAATGATTCATAGCATTTGTGTGCACTAACAACTATTTTAACAAAATAACTATGACATTTTTCACAACTTATGCTTCATAACATTGAGCACAAGTATTTTCAGTATGTTTCAAACAGTAGAACAAAAGCATAACCAGGTATTTTCTATTCCTTCTTCTATCTATGAGTCCCCAAGCATATCAGTGCCAGTTGTTGAAATGCTCTTTTCTCCAATGAATTGCTTCTCAACGTTTTCAGAAGGAAATAGAGCGTATTGGTGTGAGTTGGAGTTCCTATTGTGTTTCATGCTCCGGTTACTCTTCATCCATACTCGAAAGTCTCTAAAACATAGATACATTAAGTTGTGAGATTTGGTATGCCAGTACCACTTTTGGTATATTTTAAGAATAGTCTCCCATATTACACGTGCTTAACTGATCATGGGCTTTAGGTGTCTTAACTAGAGTGGAAACCTTGCCTCACTTTACACAATTTCATCCTCTTCCTTTCATAAAGAAAAATGTACAGCCAATTTAACTTTTATAGTACTAGTAGTTGATTGGCTTTCCTTCAGCAGTCAGTCCAACATAATTTAGGAAATTCAAGACAATGGGATCCTACTTGATTTAGCCATGTTTTTTGCTTCCTACTATTTTCTCTCCTTTGGTGACAAAGGGTCCTTCCTGCATTATGTTCTTCATAAGAGAACTTTCTTTAGTTGTTCTTTTAGGTTTTCTGGCAACATATTCCCTTTGTTTTCCTTCCTCTGAGAATGTTTGAGTTCTCCTTTATTACTGAGAGATATTATTGTTGTATAAACAATTCTGAGTTGTTTTCTTTCGACACTAAAAAAATGATATCTTTCTTCTTTGAAGCTTCTGTGGTTTCTAATGAGAAATTCTCTCCATTTCAGTTGTTTTTTTCTTCTATAGGTAATTTTGTTGCATCTATAAATACTTACATTCATCAAGACCTGGTGAATAAACAAAGAAAAATACCTATAGGCTGAAGTTACTAAAGTCTATTATAAGAATGCATCTTTTATCTGTGAAATTGTGACAGAAAAAAAATACTGTTACTTTTGCTATTATACCTCCAACTGCAAAGCTTAAAACCTCAGTGAATGATAAGTATAATTAAGATGGAAAAACATCAAATTTGTACATGTGTGAATAAGAGAAAACACTGTGTGTGTGTGTGTATGTGTGTGTGTGTGTGTGTGCTATAAGAGATCTCAGACATCCCTTGTAGCTAAAGCAGGGACTGCTAAAAATTTTATTACAAAAGTTTATACGGAATTAGAAGTGGGGAAGGGAAAGGGAATACCAAAATTGTGAGACAAAGGACAGAAAGGCAAACCATTCCAAAAGCAATACTTACAAAACCATTTGGTGTAAATCAACTGAACAACTGGGGGGGGGGGGGGGCGGAGGGTAAGGGGCAGGAGGGAGGAGGGGAAATGAGGGAGGAGGTAACAAGTTGAACAAGAAATGTAATCACTGCCTTACATATGAATCTGTAACCCCTCTGTACCACACTTTGACAATAAAGAAAAAGGTTTAAAAAAAAAGTTAACTCACAACTTTGCCCTAGATTGAAAATGATACATGAGGAAGAAGATGGAATAAAAGACAACTCTTACCATTCTCAGTGCAAAATAGAGGAGGTGTATCATACAGATATGAAATGTAAGTTCAGTACTGAGTTTAAAATAACTAAAAAGACTAAGTGGAAATACTCAACAAGAAGCTTAGAGTATAAAGTAGGGAGCTACCAAAGTCTAGTGAAAAATCTAAGCTATGAGAATACCTGATGGATTTCTGAGAAAGAGAGACAAAAGATTGAGATGAGATACAAATTAATGAAGACTAGGAGGTAGACATGTCAATATAGACAGAAAAGAGCTCCTTGAAAAGAGACCAAAAGGCTGCTTTTGCTTGGGGTACAGAATTAATTTTTATTTTAATGTAACAAGACTTTAGTTGTTTGGCTTGTTTGTTTTGACATTATTTGGTTTGTATGTATTTTTTTCCTGCTTACTCAAGTAGTATCATTTTTGTCTTATACTGTTTTCTTTCTTTTGTCTGTCTCTGTCTCTGTCTGTCTGTCTCTCTCTCTGTCTGTCTCTTTCTCTCTCATGTCACTACTGGAGCTACCATAGCTCTTTAGCTCAAAGATGACACTCTACCACTTTCAGCTTATACTTTCAGAGTTTTAGTGATTAATTAGAAATAAAAGCCTCATAGACTTTTCTGTCTAAGTTGTCTTGGAATCACAAATCTCAGCTTCCTGAGTAGCTAGGATTACAGACATGAACCAACAGTGCCCAGATTGTTTTTAAAATCTTCTTGAATAAGAAAGTGTTGCTACCTGTATACTGGGAAAACAACAGGTAGGGAATTTTACACTGAAAAAATTAGGATAACATGAAAACATAGAAGGAAGTATCTAGAAATGATTTGAATCCAACTACTTTGACATTATAGTAATTATATTTCATATAATATTTTCATATACTATTATATCCTTTTTGTTGTTGTTGGGGCTTGAAGTAGGGCCTGGGTGCTGTCCTTGAGCTCTTTTTCTCAAGGCTAGTTAGTGGTCTAGTACTCTGAGCCACAGTGCTACTTCTGGTCTTCTGGTGGTTAATTGGAGATAAGAGCCTCACAGATTTTACTGCATGGGTTGGCTTTCAACTGCAATCCTCAGATCTCAGCCTCTTGAATAGCTGCACCTGACTTGCTTTTTTCTTTAATACAATAAAATATCTGTTTCTATAATAGTATTGTATAAGCATGAGTATAACAGTATAGTAGTTTGGCATAAGCATGAATATAAGCATGTTTAAAACCTTCAAAATATTCTTGGATATGTATGTCTAATATTTTATTTACTAATTTTTAGTACTTAGATTATCATCAAATTCTCTTCAGATCACAAAATATTTGTAGAAAAATTGTACCTTTTACGTTATAAGATAATCCACTCATTCATCTTCACATGAGACAAATATTGTATGAGCATAAATTTCAGTTAAATGCATGAAAGTGATGTTTTACTGATTCTAATGTGCTCAACTTCTGCATAGGAAATTCCCACTGTGTACAAAAATGGTCCAGTGTTTTTTTTTTTTCCTGGCTAATGAGTACAAATCTAGAGTTAATCATTTTCCTTCATGGTATTAACCTTAGGTCTTTCTCCTAATAACTCTATTCTCGTCCTTAAAAGAAAATCATCCTTCTTGCTTTCAGCCATTTTCTGTCTTCAAGTTCAGTGAGTTTTACTATTTACAGATATCCACTATAGTGATGAAAGAAGAATGAGCATCTTTATCAAAGTCAAGTGTTCAGTTCCAAATGCTTGTTGTAGTAACTTAGCATCTTATAGCTTTTCTGATACTTTGTCTTAGGACTTGCTTATGATGAAATGTGCACACTGGGTTTAGAGTGGGATAGAATCCAAGACATAGCTACCGTATGGCTTAAAATCTGTTGACTAACAGTTCACAAGATTTTTAAAGAATCACAAGATGCATAGTATTCACAAATCACTTTGTTTTTTGTGGGTTTTTTTGTTTGTTTGTTTGTTTGCCAGTCCTAGGCCTTGGACTCAGGGCCTGAGCACTGTCCCTGGCTTCTTTTTGTTCAAGGCTAGCACTCTGCCACTTGAGTCACAACGCCACTTCTGGCCATTTTCTGTATATGTGGTGCTGGAGAATCGAACCCAGGGCTTCATGTATACGAGGCAAGCGCTCTTGCCACTAGGCTATATCCCCAGCCCAACACAAACCACTTTGTTAAATGGCAACTCCTTTGTACAACTACTTAAAGATAATGAAAAGAATAAAGTAAAAAATGAAAGAAAAGATTGCTTATTTGAGTTCAATGTTCAGCAAATAAGTATAAACAATCATGAACTTTACAACCATTTGCAGTCAGGTTATCTCTTTACAACATTTCTTTCAACCAAGGCCTTAAATAAAAACTATAATCTGGGTATAATGTGGTTTTAAAACAGTTATAGAGTGCTTTCTCTACATTTTTTTCTTGCTTCTCCTATTCCATTTTATTGAAGTTCTGCTTTGGCCTCCCTTGTCCTTCTTGACCTCCAATTCTGTAAATCTGCAGTTTGTTCCTTTTGTGAATTTAATGGGCATTGAGACATGAGAGTGATCTAATACAAAGGCCTTATGTTATAAGCGAGGAATCTGTTCAACATCATGCAACTAGCTAGTTTGTGGATGATTGAAAGCTGGTACGTTTTCTAGAAGACTAGGTAGGCTACATTATAAATAATCAACTAAAAAAAGCTAGCTGAAACTCTGCTTTCTGAATGGAACTCAATTGTTCAGATGGGAAATAATTCTGATGGCTTTAGGATTGAATTTCAAAACTATTTTGAAACTACACATTCAAAGGTACAGAGAAGACAGAGCAAAAGCAAAAACATAAGTCAAATTCAGCCCATAGCCCACCCAAGCCATTGGGCTCTCTTCTTCAGTAACTGATGGAGAGAGGGCATCTGACACCCTGTCTTACCAAATAGCCTCATTTGAGACCATTTTGATCATTCTGAGAGTTTTGATAGCCTTGTCCTCCTCAGCACTCTTCTTCAGTGCTACATGCTTACATCAATATGTGTTAATAAATCTTTGTAAGGTCATAAAAAAAATCCTGTACATATACACCAGAATAAAGCTTTCCATGTATCTTCTCAAGCAGCATGATCTCTTTAAGTGATGCTTGCCAAACTTAAAGAAATCTCTGGTGTGATTATTTTCCCCACCACTAGTTACATGCCAAGGGAAGAGTTTATTTGGAATATACTTTGTCTTATTAAAAATATGAGTAAGAAAACAGATGTGAAACTATTAGATTCAGCTTTTAGGGACCTTCAACTACACAAATCAATAAATGTTTAAAAACAAAAGAACTCTGTATGTGCTGCTGTATCAAGAATTGTGCTTTTCGTACAAATCAGTTTATGATCAAACATTCTAGAAGGACAAAAGTGCCCAGGGAAAAGAGAGGAGGAGAGAATGAATGATAAGGTGTTTTTAGCTACCAACAAAGGAGGCAAAAATAGTATCAAAATTGATAGTTTACTATACGTTGGGCCTTTCACCTGGAGTCTTATTTTATTCTAGTAAATAAAATAGGAATCTGTGCTTAACCTTTAAAGAAAGGAAACCCAAGGTTCCTATATAGTTAGTGAGCCATGGAGAAAGAGATTCAAATGCTGCCTCTACAATTCTCCCTGGTGGTTCTTTGGATTACTGTACTAGTTCCCTGTGAGCTCTCCTTGCTTTCTGCAAAGAAGTCACAACTCTGAAAACAGAGCCTTCCTAAAACATGAAGCTGGTGGTTATCACTGCTTTCTGTTTGAGTCATTCTTATAGCTTCTCTTTGCATTTAGAGTTCATTAAAAATACTTCCCCAGGCTTACAAACCCCTTCCTGGTCCAGCTTGCCCCTTCATCTCCAGCCTCATACCCTATCTCTTTCACTCAGACCCTTCCACCACACTCCCTGTTCCAAGAACATAATGCCTAAATCCAGCTTTGACTCCTCACCTTGCTATTTCCCCTAACTAGCATGCACTTTCCTCTAGATCAGGCTATGGGAAGCATCACCTGCAGGAGACTCACCCTCCCCAGCCTGCTTTCATAAATAAGGCTTGTTTGAATACAGTCATCATCAACACTTCTTTACCTATTGTGGATGGCTACTTCCACAGTACAATGGCAGTACCAAGTAATTTAGAGACCAAATGTGCCATAAAGCCTAAGATATTTGTTAGGTGGTGTTTTGCATAAAAGAAAGTGTTGCACAAAAAACACACATTTGCCCTAGATTGTGGTTAGGCTGCCTCTGTCTTGTCAATCACAAGAGGCTTTCATCTCAATTGCCACTTCTAAAGATGGCCCTTCCCTGGCTACTCTAGATCTAAAGTGTCTTTTTGCCACAAACTGTACCACCTGGTATTTGTTTATTATCTGTAGTACCTCTCTACAAGATGTTACATGAGAACATTATATTTTAAGTATGAACATTTTCAAATTTTAAACAGAATAATGTCTTGATAGTTTGGGGGGCTGTGGGGGTGCCAGTTCTGGGATTTGAACTCAAGTCCTGGGCACTGTCCCTCAGCTTTTTACTCAAGGCACTTTTTACTCAAGGCACTTTTTACTCAACCACTTGAGCCACAGCACCACTTCCACTGTTTTGATGGTTCATTGGAGTCTCACAGACTTTCCTGCCTGGGCTGGCTTCAAACTTGGATCCTCAGATCTCAGCCTCCTGAGTAGCTAGGATTATGCATATGAACCATTGGGAACCTGGCTTTGATAAATGTTTTTTTTTATCAGTGGATAGAATAATGGAAGATTTGGCTTCAACTCCAAAACCTCAAAATTTCCCATTATATTCTGATCTTCTCTAATAATAAGGAATGGCTGGCCATAGGAAATTTCAAAAGAGGACGAAGCAAGTTAGACTCCATTCCGTAAATTTCTTTCCTATTCAGTGTACATGGACATCACATCACCCTCAGGAAAACCACAAAGCCTGGGAAACACAGAAGACACATTTGTAGAGTGTACTCCAACTAAATTGGTGGTGCTGTATTACAGCTCTATCTATAACAAAAAGGCAAAAGCATCCGGAAGGTTTCTGTGGGGAGGGAAGTTTGTTCTGGGTTAGTCTTAGAAAACACTTCAAAGTATGCAGTTTTTCTCTTGAGCTCAGCAACTTTGCTTTTCTCTTTACATCATCCCTTCCTTTGACTGATATAATTACTGTCTTCCTGCTGACTAATCCTGGTATAACCAAAACAGTCAGTCTGAAAGTTGGTGTCTCCCAAAATTCATGTATTAGAACTTCAGACTGAAGTTGATGATGTTAAAGTTGGCCTCTTGGAAAAAATGATTAAATCTTGAAGGTTCAACTTTTATGACTGGATCTAATGTCTTTGTAAAGAGGCTTGAGGGGAGCACCAGTTGCTCATGTCTGAAATCTTAGCTGATATTTGAAGATCATAGTTCCTAGTCAACCCGAGCCAAAAAGAAAAAGAAAAAAGTCCAGGAGACTTTTATTTTTAATTAACTAGAAAAAACCTAGAATTGAAAGTATAGCTCAAGTGGTAGAGCACCAACCTTGAGCAAAGAAAAGCCAACTAAAAGCACAAATACTAGCACAGGCACACAGAAAGAGAAAGAGAGAGAGTGTGTGTGTGTGTGTGTGTGAATAAAGATGATAATAAAAGAGGTTTGAGTGAATTATCATGCTCTTTCTGCTGCATAAGACCATGAAAGGCACCAAGCAAGAAGAATAAACCTTTAGTGAATCTAAGAGTTCATTGATCTTGTACTTCTTGGCCTCCAAAAACTGTGAGCAACAAATGTCTGTTCTTTAAATAATAATACCCAGTTTGAGGTAGTTTGTTACAGCAAACTGAATGGACTAAGACAAAAGCCCACTAGAAGGATAATTATCCACCTTCTTCCTGGTCTTTCCCCCGGTCTTTTCCGTTTAAATTTTGTTCACCTTGAGGCTATGTCCTGCATATGTTTATCTGCTACTGGAAATTAATCTATGACAGGAATCACAAAAAAAAAAAAAAACCTGGTAGTCACGCAGCTCATATACTGTCCTTCCTTGAGAGAGCTCATCATTGAAAGCCAATCACCTTTCTTTAGAATTTGTCATTAAAGAATAAGATATTTGAGGTAACAAACAGTACAAGAAATGTATCCAATGCCTAACGTATGAAACTGTAACCTCTGTACATCATTTTGACAATAAATAAGAAAAAAATAAATTTAAAAAAGAATAAGATATTTCAAATCTTGTGGTAAGCCAGACAACTAACATTCCCTCCTGGTGGTCCCTGAATGTGTAATGTGTCAAGCCATTCTATTGGGGTCCAATGGGCTCTAATTAGCTGGAACATTCACCATTGATTTATAAAGTTGTGGTATGAAGGTTTAGGATTTGATGACCTCTAAGTCCCTTAATTTCCAAGCATGGCCCATTATGATGTCCAGAAGATACTTGAGTAAGTGCATGCAGCACTGGCACTGAGATCACACTAATGAAAAATGAAGAATTTAAGGAAAATGCCTTAATTTATTTGAGCCTGAGTTGCCTGGGTATAATATAGGAATAATAATGCCCACTTCTTCTGTAAATATGGCAATTACAATGCACTAATTGTATATAAAGCACTTAGAGCTGTGCCTCTGTAGTACATAGAACCTATTTTGGTTATTATTTTCTGGGTTGCTCCAGTTTCAATATATTTATGGTAATGTTATACTGCTATGTTGGTTATATATTTTTATGAAAATATTATCCAAGAAAATGGGAACTAGTAAAGAGAAACTCCAGAGACCTGGGTGCGAAAGTGTTGATACATGAACCAGCAGACTGAGCCTATGTATCAAAATATGGAGGGTTAATTAGTACAAGTCCTCACCTGAACTCTGACCCATTTTTTTGCTTTAAATAAAAACTTTGTTCTCAAGAGGATTTATTATTAAGGATCCCTGTGGGTTAAGGAAAATATAGGTACGAATAATTTGAGATGTCCTATGTCTTTACACTAGTTAACAGCTCTTAGTCATGTGAAAGAGATGGAGCTTGTCTTATTAGATCTAAGTTCTACGAAGGGAGGTACAAGCTTCAAGTAGTCTATATCAGACTTCCTGAATCCTCTGTGCTTAAAGGCAGCTTTCTTGAGCTTAGGAGATTTGGGAATTGATAAAAGCTCCTTATTATATTTACCAGATTTCTTAGCATAGAAGACCTTTACTTTCTAAACTTATCCAATTTATTCTGTGTAACGAAATGAAAAAAAAATATTCCCCAAAATTCCTCTTAGGAAGACTTTATATTTATTCAAAAGAAATTACTTTCTTTGGAGTAGGAGACCCTCAGGAGATGTTCAAGTCACACAATACAGCAATTAAATCGTTCTGCCTAATGAAGGGATGAGGAGTTTTGCCAAGAGAATTTTCAAAGGGGAAAAGGGGACCAGTGAGGTAGGAAGATAGTGAGGAATGACAGGAAGTAGCAGGAGGGGTGGAGAACGCTTTGAATGAATAGCAGAGAATGAGTCAGGTAAAGACTAGGGACCCCTAATTGCAGGGAGGGGCTGAAGGTTTGCTCTGAATATGCAATAGAAATCCTATCCCTTCCTCTGTTTTCCCTAAGAGATCCTCAAGAATGCCCATCATATTGCTTGCCTGTCACCTACAGATTGAGAAGTGAAATAAATGTTAAGTTCTGGGTTCAGGTTTCTACATTAAGAATATAGATATTCCAGTGACTCATAACTTAGAAGATAGGGTGAGGGAGCTAATTCATGAGACAGTTATATTTCTTTACGATTCCTCATAATGTTTTTAATGAAGCTTTAAAAGTGCCCGATATAGGCTATAATACAGAAAATTAAGACCAGAGAGACAGGAAAACTCAAGTGTGATAGAAAAAAGACTCACAAGATGGAGTCAGAAACATAGAAGGTAGTCATCAAGGAATAGTTATACGGTCTTTCCTCAGAATGTCACCTCCAGAAATCTGCCTACCTCATTCCTTGGAGAATTTTATTTTCTTTATTGAAGACTGTGCTGTTTAAAAGAACATTGTGAGCCTGGTGCGCATGGCTCATGCCCATAATCCTAGTTACTCAGGAGGCTGAGATCTGAGGATTGCAGTTCAAAACAAGCCCGAACAGGAAGTTCATGAGACTCTTATATTCAATACACTACTAAGAAAAATCCGGAAGTGGTGCTGTGGCTCAAGTGGTAGAGTGCTAGCTTTGAGCAAAGAAGCTCAGGGACAGAGCCTAGGCCCAGGATTCAAGTCCTAGGACTGGCCCAAAAAACAAAAAAGGAGAAGATGATGATGATTATGGAAATATAATTTAAGTTTTTCTAATAGTCAAACTTCAGAGTTGTAAACATATAAAACACATACAACTGATTTTAATGACCTTTTACTTAACCTAATATTTCTAAAGTATTGTTTCAACGAGTAATGAACATATTACTACTAGCCTGTTAGTTTACATATTTCTTTTTTTTTTTTTTTTTTTTTTTTTTTTTGGCCAGTCCTGGGCCTTGGACTCAGGGCCTGAGCACTGTCCCTGGCTTCTTTCCGCTCAAGGCTAGCACTCTGCCACTTGAGCCATAGCGCCGCTTCTGGCCGTTTTCTGTATATGTGGTGCTGGGGAATCGAACCTAGGGCCTCGTGTATCCGAGGCAGGCACTCTTGCCACTAGGCTATATCCCCAGCCCCAGTTTACATATTTCATACCAAATCTTTGAAAACCAGTAGTGTATATTTTATAATTACAACATAGCTCACTGGAGGCAAGCTAAATTTTAAGTCTTCAGTGTCACCACACTAGACAGCACTGACTTATAATGTCAATCTTGTACACAGTTATAGCACAGACAAGTAGAGTTAATTTTCAACTAGATCCATGGACAAATTGACAGTGAATCCATGTTTGGAATGTTAATTGCATAGCTTTTGAAATAGGAATGTTAATGCTCTTTAATTATGAATAAATAGCTCAAGAAAAAGGATTCAGTCATTACTGAATAATACTATACATAGTTACAGAACTAGGTGCCCATACATTATCATGTTCAATCCTTTGAAAATCACTTGATGAAGGAGTGTGTTTGGGGGCAGAAATTGTAGACTTGTGCCAAACATTCTCTTCACCCTCCTAATTTTCCTTTATAAAGGGCAGGGAGCAGAAAGATAAATCTATTATTTCCTGGACTACCTTAAAACTAGAGTTCTTAATGTGATTTAGGTTTAGCCTCAATACACATAGGTGAGAGTTTTTAGTCTGGAAGTGAAACAGAGTGCACATCTGCCAACACTGCCATTTATACTTGGCAAGCATAGAGACAGAATTTTCAGTAGCAACATTAAACGGAGGTGCCACCACCCAGTCTCTACTTGTATGTGTTGAGAAGCAGGGCCCTGGGCATTCATGTTGCTGGAGCAGATGGGAGGAAACACAGTTTGATTGTATGGAAAAGACCACAGTGGCAGCGTCTTTCTAAATATGCGGGACTTGTGGATTCTTAATGATGGCTAAAATGATGTGCATTATGGAGCAATCTGCAACTATTGTAAGAGAAGCAGGAGTTCATCTGATGGGTCAGCTATGCAACAAGAATGTAGAATTTCTTCCTCAATGGTCCTGCTACATTCTGTTCCTTTTGCCCAATCATTCCATAAGCCATTCCCAAGGAACCTCACACAGATCTGTCCTGTGGATTGTATCATGCTGTTGAAATAAGACAAGTATGAGGTAAGTACCAGCATTCTAGACAAGATATGTGCAATGCATGTGATACACAGCAAGATATATGTAATACCGAAAATAGGAACAATTCTGAACGTTCAGAAATGTATCACCTCAATTTTAGATACTTCCTCCAAAGTAAACAATCAACTAATGCATCTTGTATCTCCTACTGCGTTAAGGAGCCATAATAGAGGGCAATGCCATTCATATCTATCTATCATGCTTTGGCCTTGACATTATGTGATAGACTTATTTAAGTCGGGCCTGGGACATAAGGTCTCTAGAGCCCTTATGAAGTGCCTTCAGCCCTATCAGTGGAACTATTTGCTTTGGTAAACCATGTTTTATTGGCAGTATCAATGGTAGATGCTGTGTAACGTTTATGATTAATTCCAGAGGGTGAAATCACAGCTCAGACCTCTGATGTTCTAGAGCAAAGTCAACCCACCTAGAGAAGAGAATCGCACACATTTGTAAAATTAGCTCCACGTAGGGAAATTATTTGAAAATGCAGTTTGACTGTATGGATAAAGACCAGAGTGGCAACATCTTTCTAAGTCTGGAGAAACTTTCTACGTGTGATGGATGCCAAGTGCCCGTGCAACTAAAATTTCCCTGTTTGAATTTAGTCAAAAATTATACAATCAGATAGGCTTAACAATAATGTGTCATAAGGCCCAAATTGTACATCAGAGATTGAGCAGAGCAGGACCAGAAGGCAGAAGTACAATACATAATCATGAAATCTAAGTTGTGTTATCCACTCTCTTTATCTACTCCAGTGACTCTATGGCTGTTCTGTATAGCAAACTAAAGTGGAGGAAAGAAACCACAAGCTTGGCTTGTGAATGAGCTCACTTAATAAGTGAGTGTGCATCAAAAGATAAATGGCAACTACCCAGTAACCTCACTGAAGAAAGCCTGCAGAGACAGAGGTATAAACATTTTTTCCCAATTGGTTGAGCTTCAGGAAGTAGACCTGGTTATCACTTTGTCATAAGTAGACTGTTCCAATATTAAAATAGATCTGAAGTCATGAACAGAGCAAATAAAATAACCAGTTATCTAGGTATCTAACAGTTTAAAGACTGACTGGTTGTAGAAATGAAGTGCTGGAGTAGAAGCTTGTAGATGGATGAATAAGAAGCTTGTTGTATCCCATATTTATACCCCTAGGAAGTGTCAAGTTTAAGAGTCACTAAGTAACCAAATGTGCAAATATGAATCAACCACCCATAAATAACGTGGCCAGGTGGTATCAGCCACCCTTTGTCAGTGACCTTCCCAGACATGGCTTAGTGGCCACATATACTGCCGGGCTCAGGTCACCTTCCCTGGCACGGGGGTGTCAGGCTCTACTCTAATCTAATCGCTCCCTTTCTCACCCTCTCCCCTGGTCACCCGACACACAGGTAAGGCCAGAGTGGAGTGGGGGGCTCAGGAAAGACCTCAGGTGCACGCGGCTGTACGAGATCCCTTGTCCTCCCTCCTTACCCACGAAGGAAGCCAGGCGCAGACGGGTCTCAGAGACACTTCAAGAGCAAATCTGATTTAATAAGGGAGTGGCTAACAGTTGATATAGTAGGGGTGACGAGAAAAGGGGTGATTGACCAAGAGCTGGCGATAGGCTGGCGAGCTTGTCATAAGACCCCCTCATGAGCTAACATCACCTGCATAGCACCACCCCAGGGGCAAAGCCCGCGAGAATGGGGAGCACATGGGCTGGCAAGAAAGTTGGGGGCTGGTCGCAAAGCCAGTTCTTCTGGTTCCAGACCCAGAGAATTGTGGCCTGCTTCCGCATTCCCCCAGGGCTGGGAGAAGGGCGTCTCGGGAGCGCTCTCCTCTGCCCTTTCCCCTCAAGGCCAAAGCTGAACCCCAACATATACAATAGTAAAACATGTAGAGGCTATGTGACAGTCTCAATGGCTTAGGAGAACAACACACACACACACACACACACACACACACACACACACACACACACACACCGGCTGCTCCTGTGAGGGTGTTTCCAGAGATGACTGGAATGTGAGGTGTGTTTAGGGGAAGTGACCCATCCTGAATGTGGGCATCACTGGCCAACCGGCTAGAGGACCAGATTCCAGATGAAAGCTACTACTCTCTCGCCCTCTTCCTCGCCCTCTCCCTCTCCCTCTCCTTCTCCCTCTCCCTCTCCCTCTCTCTCTCTCCTTCTCCTCAATGAGATGAGAAGCAGCTTCCTCTGCCACTGACTCACCATTATGACATTTCTCATCACCAGAGAATTTTGTACATTGTCACAGAAATGAAAAGTGACTAAGACACAATGCACATCCTTAGAAACATGTACTGGTATTTTCCAAGCCGTCTATGACTACTGCCTCCTCTGATTATACAACTGCTACCCCCAAGTATGGGCTCTGCTATCAAGATGACCAACCAGTATTTGAGTAGCAAACTGAGTACATTGGGCTTCTTCATTCCGGAAGGATCAACAGTCTATTCTCACAGCAACAGAATCATATCTCAGGTAAGGGTTTTCCTGCCTTCAAAGCCTCAACTTCATTACTTTAGAAGAGGACTATACCCACCTTTCAGGAAGAACGTGCAATAATAAATCCACAATCATGTGATCCACTGATTATATCACAAACTGTACAATTATGAATTAGGCCTCCTGAGAGAGTATTGAAATGGCCTGCTAAAGATATAGTTTGAGTACAAGCTCAGAATCAACACTTCTCAAAAATAGGATGTTTTTCCTCCTGAATGCAGCAGATACTCTTGATCAGAGACTTCTGTATGGTGCTTTGTACCCAATAGGAAGAATATGTATGTACAAAAATCAAGGAATGAAAGCAGTACTTAACTTCCATTATTTCCTTGAAAGAATTGTTCTCCCTATCAGTATATACTGGGCTATGCAAGGCTGAAATGTCTGGTCCCCAAAAGGAACACAATCTGCAGAGGACACAACAAGGGAGAGACTGAATTACAACCCATGACTGCCGTTTTGTCATTTTAGACTCCTTCTGTCTGGGGACCAACAGGCAAGAAAAAGAGTGGTCATCCTGATGGATTTGTTTAACCCTGATCAGCAGAAAGAGACAGGGATATATTACTCCATGAAAACAGGAAGAAAAATGTTTGGGACCCCACAAGCCATTTAGATAACTTCTAAAAAGTGCGGACTCTCTCATCTGTAAAGAACAGAGTTACCAGGATATAATTACTGATTAGTATCAGTTGTGGCCCCAAAGACCAATAGCAATAATGAAGGTGATAATTTTATCCCAATATATCCCCTGAAGACTTGCCTCTTCAATATATATTGAAAGCTGTTCATGCAATGACCCTCACATAGTCTGTGAGACTATGCGAGATAGAAAGTATCCTGCTTGGATTTCCCTCTAAGAAGGGATTTGTTCTCAGAAGATGAAGAGTATGACTAGCCAGTAGCCTCAAGGTGTTAAGTCCTTAAGGCCCATGCAGCCTTTTGAATTAAGGCCATGCTATTGTAGAGGTTTCTCCAGCCAGTACCTCCATAATGTATAGGCATGATGGCCCTCAATTTCCTCCAGTACTCTATTCCTTTGCTAATCAGAAGTGCTCCCTCTGAGTTGGCAGGGACTTCATCACATCTGTACATTGAGCTGCGGACTCATTCTCTTTAGCTTTGCTTCTGCCCTTCATTTTTCCTTTCATAGGGGATACATCACAATAAATCTTTTGTACTATCACCTCCTCATATTGTTTCCTAAAAGATACAAATGAAACAGATTTTTCATGAAATTTATTCTCTGTATGGGAAGGATAATAAATACACATACAGGTATAAAAATACAATGACAAAATCTTATTTTAAATGAAATAACACAGAGAAGGAGGGTAGTGAGTAGCAGATATTATTATTTAAGGGCTGGGATTATAGAGTTTTTATTTAAGTGGGTAGCATGAGGGTAGAGTCTGGATAAAGTAAGAAGAAATGTGAGTGTCAGGCACCAGTGGCTCACTCCTGTCATCCAAGCTACACAGGAGGCTGAAATCTGAGGATCATGATTTGAAGCCAGCCCAAGCAGAAAAGTCCCTGTGAGATTCTTATCTCCAGTTATCCACTCAAAAACCAAAAGTGTCTCTGTGGCTCAAGTGGTATAGCCATAGCCTTGAGCGCAAAGAGGCTCAGGGACAGTGCCCAGGCCATGAGTTCAAGCCCCACAACCTACAAAAAAGAAAAAAAGAAATATGATATATGAAAACAAAACATGGAGAAATTAATCCACCACAGTGACTTCTTCAAATCAGCAATTTTAGCCCAGTTAATTTTATTTAAGAACAGAGAGCTGGTGTCCTACACTGTTGGGGATTCATCTTGGCCTTAAGGGGGGAAGGTCGAGGAGAGCGCTCCCGAGACGCCGCCCTTTCCCCAGCCCTGGGGCAGTGTGGAAATGAGCCACACCTATCCTTCTGGGTCCGGAACCAGAAGGGGTAGCTTTGAGACCATCCCCCACCTTGCACCAGTGAGCAAGTGTGCTCCCTTTTTGGTGGGCTTTGCCCACAGGGCGGTACTATGGGAAGTGACGTTGCCCATGAGGGAGGTCCTTGGGAGCTGCTCTTGGATGGACAAGCTCACCAGCCTATCGCCAGCTCATGCTCAATCCTCATCATCACTACTATATTACTGTGAGTCCCTCCCAATTAAATTGGATTGCTCTCCGAAGCATCTCCGAGATCTGTCTGCGCCTGGCTTCCTTGGTGGGTGAGGAGGGAGGAAAAGGGGATCTCGTTCGGCCACGTGCATCTTAGGCTAGCCCATGTCCCTCGCTCCACCTTGGCCACCTGCTGGTCAGGTGCCCAGGGGAGAGGGTGAAAAGGGGAGCACTGATAAGGGAGTAAGCTTAGCATCCCCACACCAGGCAAGGTAAATCTAGCCCGGCACTACACCAAAGAAATTCCTTCCAATCTCTTCTCTTAACCTAAGTATCTCTCAATAAACATAAAACCCCATCTCTGCCTGGGACTCTTTGGGGAAGAAGAGTCTGTTGTCATGGCCAATGCTAATCTTTCCATTTGTAACTGAAGACAAACAATATAGTGATATTCTCAACTGCCATGAAAAAAATTATTCATTTCTGCCTCCAGGGAACACCGCCACTTTCACAGAGTATAGCTCAGAAACTGCTGATGCTTCATAAAATAAGACAGATGAATCTCAGCGCCATATTGCCAAAGGACATGTTCAGTAGAGTGTTCATTAATTCATCATTTAGTGAGCACCTGCTTATGGGCCTAGTGTGAGCTGTGATAATAGAAAGATAGCCAGGATCCCTAATCTTCAGCCACATGCTATCAATTCTTAATAAGGCATATTCAGCCCATGACTTTTGGAAAATGTATATATTCATCCCCAAAATAAAGCACAGTACCACTTTAGTCACAAGGCCTGGTCCACATATTCCATCTAAGATGTACTTCAGCCAATCCAACTGGAATCTGAACTTCAAGATTTAGACCCTCTGACATTTTCCAAAAGGTTTGCTCCAGGAATTAGGACAATTGGAGATTTCTTTTTGTTTATTTTAGTTTGGGATTTTAAATTAAATAGCAAAAGGGGGACACACAAAGATAATCACCTTGGAACCATACGAATTTATGTCTTGTTAAGGGTCCAGAGTACATTAATCCAAGGCCCTCACTCCAGCCTTTCCTCTATGGCCGTTTGTGTATTGCTGGCCTTTTCTGGAGCCCTGATGCCATGGGGAAAAGGAACTAGATAGCATTACTGCTCCAGATCCACTGAAGTAAGAGCAAGAAGAAGAACCAGTAGTGCCAGAAACCTTCCAGAGAAAAATAGGTAACCTCTTGGATCCATTTTATGAGAGATACACAGGATTTTCTTCCTGTCCCCTCTCCCCCGATGCCAACACAAAATTATAGTGTTCCAAGAAACATAAGAATTCCTTTTGTTTTCTTCTTTACAAAAAGCAAACAAACACATTTTTCTACTGTCAAGACTTCATTCTGACTTTCATGACCTGCTAGAAAATAAATAACAAAATGACAAATGATAGCTAGATTATTATATGCATAGCCTAATATTTTCTCTTTCCAAGGGCATTGAAATTTAAATTCAGCTAATATTCTCACCACTCTTGTTTGGGTTTGCTTTGAAGGGTTATTCATACATACAATATCATCCACTCACAACTTGCAGTTCTGGCTTCTTCACTCACCATTTCATCCTTGTTTCAGAAGTTGTGATTTCCTGACATTGTAGAGACAATAAGAAAGGTTTAGGATCCATGGTGATGAACTCTCAGAAAAATCTTTATCCACTTTACAATTGAATGAATTATCCTCCTTCTTTCATTAAGATCAAGACTGCTACTTGTTCAGAACCAAATCTAGCACTATAAACTTGAAAACAGTTCTTTCAAGTGTATAATAATACACAATTTGAAATATGTTCTTAGGTACAATGTCTGCTCTGATCTTAAAAACAGAAAAAATAAACATTATGAAGTAAGCATAGAACTACTAATTCAACTTTATAAAAGTACAATATGCTACCCATTTTTGTGAATCTTTAAAAAAAAGCTCCAGTAGTTTTTATCTTCTGTAACTGTTTTTACCCTCAAACCCACATGGTTTGATCCTTAAAGCCTTATTTTATATAATATAACCTTTTATCTGGTCATTTATTTGAATTAGGAAAATTAACCTTATCCCAATGAGATCACACTAAATTCTCTCACTTAGAAATTTAGAGCAAAGACAAAAATAAATGTTTTAGGGGGTGAAATTATAGAGCAGAAAGTGAGATTTAAAAAAAAAATAAGGAAGTGGAAGGGGAAGATAGAAAGAAGCTATCCAAGTACACAAAACTGTGAATAAAATGTGAGATCCCTTTTCATAAAAAAAATTAATAATAGGAGCTGGGGATATGGCCTAGTGGCAAGAGAGCTTGCCTCATATACATGAGGTCCTGGGTTCGATTCCCCAGCACCACATATACAGAAAACGGCCAGAAGTGGCGCTGTGGCTCAAGTGGCAGAGTGCTAGCCTTGAGCAAAAGGAAGCCAGGGAGAGTGCTCAGGCCCTGAGTCCAAGGCCCAGGACTGGCCAAAAAAAAAAATTTAATAATAATTATCATGATGGGAAGAAATGACATAGATTGTAGAGAAAATTTGAAAAAGGGTCCTAAAATTTCTCAGTTCCCTGATTCAGTTTCTTCTTAGATTTTGCTATGTTCTTGAACGCGAGCTTTCAAAGATAATGATTATTTTTCTCTTCCTTGAGCTAAGCCTAATTGGTTTATTTGCAACAATATAAAAAAAAAAAGGTCAAAGTGATTAGATTTATCCAAGATCACATTTTCTGATCATGAAAACTGAAAAAATGCAAACCAAAGTCCTGTCCCTTACCTTCCATCATGATGGATTATTGCATTCTACCAACACCTGCTTAGATCAAGAGGCATTAAGAACAGAAAGGGTGAGCACATTGAAATTCGAAGGAAGAAAACAGATCCAAAATTGAAAATGCCAGGATGTAGATATAGTGATGATCCCCCAAAAGATATATCCGCATAGCATCTACGAATATGACTTTAATTTAAAAAATAATCTTTGCAATGTAATTAAAGATCATAAGGTGAAATCATTCTAATGTAGAATGGGCCTTTAATCCAATGACGAATGCTTTCATAAGACGAGAACCCCAAGGAGGCCTACAGAGGAGAAACCAGTGTGAAAACAGAAGCTAAGATTGAACTACAAAACAATAAGCAGACAATGTGGCTACCAGCTACCAGAAAATAGGGACACAAGCAACCCTGTGGCTGCCTTGATTTCAGAATTCTTGCTTCCAGAACTGTGGGAGAATGAATACATGTTGTTTTAACTCACCAATTTGTAGTACTTTATCATAGCAGCCACAGGAAATTAATATAGTATTGGCAAGATAAATTAATGTGAAGAATAAAAAAATTAGAGAACAAGAACTTTAATAATACTATGAGCGATTTAAACTAGTATCCACATAGGAAGGTTAAGGGTTAGGAGTTATTAATTCTCTTTCAGATATTTAGCCTCTACTTAATACCTACTCAATGTCAGGTGAGAGGCTCCTACAGAGAACAGGATAGGGAGTTTGGCCTTAAGAAGTTTACAATATTCAAGCCTGTGTTGAGGTTGAGATTTGAGGCCCAAGCTGCTGAAAAAGAATTATTATTCTTAAGTGCATTATTTTTAACTTGTTTGGCAAAGATTTATGGAGAAATTAATTGTTCTTCCCTTTTTTTCCCCTATAACCAACCAAAGAAGAAATACAAATGTCTTTTTTCCCTTGACATTATACAACATGCACCTCTAGTGTCCTCATCACCCTAAAAGAGAAGCAGTGCAGTGTTTCTTGTTCTGGGTGACCTTTGACTAAGAGTAACAGTGGATTTTTTTTTCTGAAAAAGAATCGGAATTATGAAGGCCACCAAATGGCATGGCTGCACACCATGTTTTCAAGGAGAGGAGTGGGTGACACAATTCCAGACTCTCAAAACTAGAAAAGAGACACAAAAGGACTTGGCAGATGGAAAGGGACCCATTCCATAACATAGAAAGCTTCATGCTTCATGAATAGCACCTCATAAGTAGAGAGACGCAAAGAAAAGCATTGTATGAAGACCTATGGAGAAAAAAAATTGTTAAAAAGGACCCATTTCATATCATGCTAAATTAAACTCTGTGAGGGCATCTTTTATCAGTGGTTGAATAAGTATACCATGAGATATGAGGTTTTTTTTACTGACTTTTTCTCTTCCTTTAAAATGGAACCCAAACCATTTACAGAGTAACTAGTTACAGAGTAACTAGATTCAAGTATGGGTCACTGGCTCCTTTGGAGTTTGAAATGAAAATTCAGTTCACTATAATGTACATTTTATAGAAAAAAATGAACAATACATGTTTTTTATATTCCTCCATGTGATGGCAACCCCTTGAGGTGGTTACATAACTCTTGAGTAATAAAATACTCTAGGAGAAATATGTGTAATAAATAGCTCCAGAAAACCCTGTGAGTATCTCAACAAGCCTCTATATATCCAAATTCTCTGTTCTCTTAGTTCCTGGTGATCTTAAAGTTATTAGATTATAAAAGTTCTTCAGCACTAACCAACAAAGAAGTCCAGGACTGGCCCAGAAGTTGAACAATTTCATGCTTATTCTCAGACCTACGCATGAAGCAATCTTCCTCACTATCCAGAAATTGTCTACCCATGTTTTTCTGAATTGCATAAGCCCAGAGCTCTGGAAAATTCAGTAGAGGGAAAGGAACTAACATCACACTTCTCACGGGCTTTGGTAAGTGGGAACTTAGTGACAGAGTCCATTTGAGTTAGAGAAAAGCACAAATGCAACTAGATATTGTCCCTGGAGTTTTGTGATTGATTCCAACCTATTATTATTGCATGTAGAAAAATCAATGTGTAGAAGTGCTCTTGTGTTTATTACTCAAAAAAAAATAAAGGCCAGGGTAATTTGAGTGAAGTTGAATAATATATGCTAAAGACTCAATTTTAATGATTTTCTGTTATGCTTAATAAGAGAAAAAGATAAAACTCCACATGATCTGCCTATCCCTTTTTAGCTATGTAAAGGTCTCTAGTAATAGGGATCTTTTCCTCAGTTTTAGATCTTTTGTAAGTGTATGAAGAGTAGATACTTCCTCAGTCATCAATTCAGAAAGGAAAGCCAACTGGGATTCCAAGCCAAGTACCACAGACTCACCCATCTCCCTTAATTTACCACCCCAAGTTCTCCCACACAGCCTGTGCTGAACCCACCACAACAGCTCCTGTGTCTGTAGGTAGCAGTGGCAATAGTAGTGGTTATACTCTAGTCACCAACTGAGACCCTCCAGACCTTGAATTTGAGTTGAAAGTTAATTCTGCTGGTGCCCTTCTTCTGGTAACTGTAGACACAATGACACAGAGTAACTGAAGCATTTCATTTTCTTTCCCTGTTGCTGTCATCTCTTCCCATCATCCTAGCAAACCTCATTTTTAAAGCCTAAGAATTCTGTGATCTGTAATATACTGAAGACTTTAATCTTCCAGGTCCAAACTCTACTTCAAATTTGGGTCAGGATTATAAAATACAATGCAGGACTATAGACACAGTAGAAGAAGGTAGAGTGAGAACAAGAATTATAGTTGGCTAAGACTATCCTGTCTTATCACTCAATAAAGGAGCAGGGCCACAGTTTGGAAAGGAGGGACTATATGAATATTAAAATCAGAATTATATCAGCAATGTTCCCTTTGAAAGTAATCTAAGAATGGCAAAGAATAACTAGGCTGTCTCTAAGAGAACACTAAAAACTAGAGCTTCGAGCAGGGATAGCAGAAGCCTTAAAGCCGAAAGGTTTATGAGTATAATGGACAGAAAATGGAAACAGCAGAGAGAAACTCCCAGTCCCACTCGCACAAAAGGAACAGGAGAGAAAATGCATGCCATATGAGAAAGCAGTGGAAAAAACAGCTACTTCAAAAGAGAGCTAGTAAACAGGTGAAGGCAACATTCAGGAGAAGAAAATTAAGATATTAATTGTCCTGGTGTTGCTCCATGACTTTTCCAGAGAAAGGTATCAGACACTGGGGGAAGATGGAAGGCAAGTCAGATTGTGAACAAAGGTCTGAGCTAGGAGAAATGATTTGATGTATGTAATGTGTAACAGCCTTTCAAATAGTGCCTGGTATAGAGTAATCTGGAAGTGCCAGCTATTATTCACACAGTCTGCTGTATGAAGTTCTGCATTTGTGAATACAATCAGATGCAGACTGAAAATATCTGGGGGAAAAAATCCAGGGAATTCCAAATTGCAAACCTAGAATTTGTGTGCACCAAATTCAGTATTGCACTGAGCCACTCCCATGAAGTGATGTGCCAGTTTCCCCTGTAGTCACCTTCTGCCGCTTCAGATCCTCAGTCTCTCCAGAATGCCTTGCTTGAATATCATCTTATCTGTGTCCTATGTAGGTCAGCCTATAAGGGTTGCATATGTACAGGCATATACAAACATTTCTCTTGTTAGTATTCCAAAAACAATACAACATGAGAGCTATCTACCTTGTATTTAGCATCGTAAGTAATCCAGAGATAATCTAAATATAGGGGGTGATACAAATAGGATATATGCAAATACTATGCCACTTTACATAAGTAACTTGAGCATCTAGGATTTGGGTATCTACAGGGGTCCCAGAACCAGTCCCCCAGTATATCTTGATACCTGAATCACGACGCCTGGTAAGAACAGAAATGTATGTCTGGATGAAATTAGTTTCAATGAACTTTGTGGATGATTGTATTAATGAACCTGTAATTTTTCAGGAATGGGTTGGAGTTTCTGATAACTGAGATTTCTGGTAAATGAGAGTAATGCAAGTTCTAGAAAAGGAATAGCAGGATGTGAAACATCAAAAATCCTTTGAAGCTAGGCTAAAGCTATAAAGAGAACAAAAATCCTCAAATCTTAAAAAAAAAAAAAAAAAGGAATGACATCAACAGACCACTGACTTCCAGAAATTTCTGGATGCTAGAAACAAGAGTAGCAGTAACTCTTGTGTGGCTGTTATAACTTCCCATTTCCACATTCTCCTTCCTACCAAAGGTGGGGCCTACCCCTGCCTGGAGGAGGGCTTGTACTTAGTAACTTGCATTTAATTGAATCACAATACAAAAAGTGATGGCATATAACAGGAAAGGCTAGAGCATCTATGGCATATGACTTTCTACTTGCTCTCTTTTTATAGATCACTAGCTCTGGGAGAATCAATTTTTCAAGTCATTAGCAGAATAAGCATCCTATGAAGAGGCCTCTTGCCAATGTCTAGCGCTAACTCATCAGCCATGCAAGACCTCCCAGACTAGTTAAATTTTCAGATGACCCCAGACCAATTCCTTGACCTTACAAAAGATTCTGAACTAGAATCATGCAGCAAAGTCACTCTCAATGTCTTAAATTACAGAAGCTATGTACGATACTAAATTATTCATAAGCGTCCTCAGAGGATACGTTTTAGCATCACTAGATGGCTAATAGGCTATGTTTGACTGGACATATGTGATTTTAATAGAAATTTTTCCTCATCTACCAAATTCCTGTTTTTAACTCCTATTTTTGGAGTATGGAGTAAAAATGCTCTTCTTAGGCTAGGTATATATCAACTGAGGACAGGCTATATATGAGGTAGAAGGAGACATCTTTCTCTTTGCTCATTTACTGAGCCTTGGCTAACAGACCTTTATTCTGAAGCAAGTTAAACACCAAGCTCAGATAACAAAAGGATTGTTTTTCTTTTTTACTTTTTTTTTTAGAATCCCTTAAAGCATGGAGAGGAAAAATAGAGATTTCTTAGTCTTATAATGCACAAAACCTATACTAAGAGGCAGTCGCTCTTGGCGATATAAAAAGTCCAATTGTCTATAGATGTTTGACCCTGAGGCCCTATCATCCAGCTTCTCCTTTGTTGTCTTGTTTTATCTCTACTAAAATGTATTGAATTTTCCTTTCAAGCTATAAAATCAGTGCCTACTTGTTGCAATAATAAAAACAAAGCAACTACCATCATATAAAGAAAAAGACAACAATCTCCCCCCTTTCCTTATTCCCATGGTATTCAATGTTAACAGTTTGTCCTGTTTTACTTTTACTCTTTTGTCTGTGCATTGGCAAATATATAATAGAATTTCCTTTGTTCCTTTCATTTTTACCTAGACTATACCATATGCATTACCCTGAACATACCTTTTATTCACTTCATACACATTATAGGCTTCACTTCAGATTAATACTAATAGATCAAACGCATTATTTTACCTACCTGCATAATATGCCTAGGCAGTCATTTATTCAACCACTTTCCTATTGATGCTGTGTCCAGCATATATGATTAAAAATATAGTGCATGGTTGTAGGTACAGCAGTGGTGGGAGCACTTATCTAGCATACTCAAAGACTCTAGATGTGCTCCACCACAGAGAGACAGTGAGAGGGACAAAACGCAGAGAGGAAGGGAGAAAGGGAGAAGAAGAGGGACATGGAGGAGGGAAAGGGGGGGTGGGGCAAGGAGTATAAGGGAAAATAGAAGAGGAAGGGAGGGGAAGGAAAAAGAGGGGAGGGAGGGGAGGGAGGGAGAGAACATTTTCAATCACATTTTAAAATAAATTTTCATATATCGGGACCTATATATGAAACTCTATTCACTGATGAATTACAAGTGAAAGAATAACTTTTATAATAATATTTTCAGTCAGTTGAACGTAGCCTTCCACAGTTGTGCCATCAATAATAAATGTAATTTCTCCATGCTTTTGATCCTGTTGAAGAATTCTAAACATCCACAGTTGGGGGTGAAAATGACATTATTTCATTTTTGCATTCCTCTTTTGGTCTTCACAAGGTATTCTCGGTAAGACAACAAAAGAGTGTAGGTGTTTTACTTTGTTTTTCTGAATTCCTAAGCTTTCATTTTCAGGGCTGTTTCAGATTGACATCAAAGTTGAGCAGAAGGCACAGAATTCCCACATACCCTCTCAACCCTGAGAACATAGCTATCTCCATCACCCACATGGGCACCAGTGATGTAGGCATGTTACAGCCAGTCTGTCTTCCAGTATTAACACACGCATGCCGTTAGCAACCAAAGTCTATGTGTAAATAGATTAACATTCCTCTTGTTTAAGTGCTTTACATTTTGACACATTTATAATATGTATCCACTATTATAACACAGTTCCACCACCCCCAAAAGTCATCATCTTCTCCATCTTGATCCTTCCTTCCTCTGTGACCACTGGGGTAGTTGAAAATATGTCTAAATCTTTCAATGCCAGCTTTTAAGAGTAAGTTAGATTCTTTCTGAAACAGGAAGATAGATGCTGTAGAGATGAGTCCTGGTGGTTGCGGTGGAACTCTGAGCTGATAGCCCTTCTCTGAATCAAGACAAGTGAAAAGTCCCACATTGTGTGCTGTAAGATACCAAAGCCTGATAATTATGAGGGGAGATAGAAAAAGAAGAGACAAGCCCAAACTGTTGGTTCAATGTGTACTAGAGGGCCATTGAGTTCATTCCTACCACAAACTCCAATGCACAGAGAAATGAATCTTTAATGTTGACTATTGCCAATCTATCTGCCTTTCGGACAGACTAGAGAGTCATTGGATGGCAGAAATAAATCCGTGTGTTACATAGTATAGACCTGTAATTTAAGCAGTTCATTTGCTCAGTAGCTTCTTAGCTGGAGAAAAATGCTCAGTCTCTCAGATTAACCTTCACCATCTCTGCCTCTCTTTCTTAGATAACATTGGAGTGGCAGTGAGAGGGATATATGGGTGATGTGCCAAGGGGAAACAGGGAGAAAGAGTCTACCTGAAACTTTATGTTCTCTCTGGCCTCTTGGTTTCACTTGTCTATACTGTTATTGTTTTCTTGCTGACTAGCTACCTACAGCATCTTTGGTCAAATATTATTCTAGATTTTCCTACCAAGGTAGATTTGTTTTGAAGGTGAGAGTAGCATTTAAGTCAGTAGACTTTGAGTAAAAGCAGGTTACCTTCCATAATAACATTCTGCTCATCTGATCAGCTAAGACTCTTCATAGACAAAAAAAAAAGAGACAAAAGAGAGGAGAATGCAGTCAATAAATTCAATGTGCATCCTACAAAATGAAGAAAACTGAGGAAAGGAGGAGGGCTTAAGGGATAGGGGAGAATGATGAAAGGGGTGACATTGAGCAAGATGCACTGTATTCATAAACTGCTTTATTGAATGACAAATCCTTTGTACCATCATGTAAAGATAATATTTTTAAAAGAAAAAGAAACATAACAAATCAAAGGAAGACTTGATAAATGGGAATACATCAAACTTAAAAGTTTCTGCATGGCAATGGAATAGCTAACAAGCTATAAAGAAAGCCTAGGGAATGGGAGAAGATTTTTTCCAGCTATGTATTAAACAAGGGCCTAATATCCAGTATATACTTAGGGCTTATAAAACCTCAAAAATTAAACCCTTAAAGAAGCAACAACCTAACTAATAAATGGGCTAATGGTTTAAAGACAGACTTTTCAAAAGAAGAAGTAAAAATGACCAATAGACACATGAGGAAATGTTCAACATCTGTGACTATAAAGAAAATGTAAACCGAAACAACACTGAAATTCCACCTCACCTCAGTTAGATGGCTATTATTAAGAAAACAAACAATGACAAAAGCTGGGGAGAATGGGGCCAAAAGGGAACTACACTAGGGAAATATACTAGTGGTAACATAATCTTGTTCAACCACTCTGGAAAGCAGTATGGAGGTTCCTCAAAAAACTAAACATTGAACTATCCTGTTACCCAGCAATCCCACTCCTAGGCATTTATCCAATCACAAACAAGGTTAAAGTAAAGCCTTCAGCACAACCATGTTCACTGAATCATTATTCAACAAAGCTAAGATATGGAATTGGCCCAAATACCCTTTAATGGATCAATGAATCAAGAAAATACAGTATATATACGCAGTGAAATTTTACTCATCCAATAGAATGACATTGTACCATTCATAAAGAATGGAAAAACATGAAAAGTGTATGAAGGGAAGTATGTTAGACCCAGAGAAACAAGAGTTGCATGATTTCTTTCATCTGTGGTAGCTAGAATGTGCCTATACGTGTATAAGTAAAAAACATTGGGTATGTAAGTGGTTACAGATGAATTAACTGAAATATAATAGACTCTATGGAGAACTCAGTACAATCTCTTAGAAAGACAAGATCAGAGCCCAACAAATAAACACCAAGAAAATGGTAAATACAAGGCAGGGTAGGAGAGGGGTGGACATAAGGAGAGGATAGACAAATGAAGGGGCTAAGAGGAGGAGAATGCAGTCAAGAAGTTATTGTAGATACCACAAAACTAAGAAAAGTAAGGTAAGGGGTGGGCCAAAGGGGGATGAGAATGTTGAAGGAGGTGACACTGATCAAGATACATTGAATTCATAAACTGCTTGGTTAGATGGCACCTCCTTTGTACAACTGCTTAAAGTAATTAAAAAGAAGAAGAACAAAAGAAAAGAAGGTCTACCAGCATGCCAATGTTGGATTTCAACTGTAACTCTTCCTGGTCTCCAACTTACTGGTGTATCCTTTGGAAGGTTTTGAATTTGCCAGTCTTCTTAATCAGATGAAACAATCCCTTGAAATAGCTTGCAAGAAAGAGAGAGAGCAACAACAGAGTTGGGGACAGAGAGAACAGAGAACTGGAGTGCTGGTTAACTCGCTGGACTACCTGTCTTCTGATCTATTTAGGCATCAGCACACCTGTACCCACACTGAAGTCTGTGTGTGTGTAGCTACTGAACATGGGATCTTACCTTTTCTGGCTTGAGTGATGCTCCTGTGAATCATCAGCCATATCTTCCTAGCTCAGCTGCACTCCCAACTTTGAATGTTTACACTCTCCTACTCAAAAGCTCTGGCTCAGCAATCCCCTTGTGTAGTCTCATGTAGTTGACTATAACTCCATGCTCTGTCTGCCTTCTGTCTATCTGACCACCCCGCTCTACTCTCCTTCCCAGGCTAGCCTGAAGATGCCTGCACAGCAGACACCTAGGTTCTGATTCAGGTCTAAGGAAGGAGGCCCTGTCCTTGACATTGCTCTTACTTCTCAAATGCCCCTCTTGTGCACTCTAAGACAAGGTCCCACTTGTTGAATGCAAGACTCTCTTCCATCTATTGAAACCTCTTTCTGTCCTTGGAGAGAAAAAGGAGCAGGAGAATTTTACACTTCTGGTTTATAGGTTCTTTATATCAGGAAAAGTCTTCAAGGAATAGCTCCTAAATGTAGAAATCATTTCCTGCCTGCATTTTGCCAAAAGATTAGGATATACTTTCTCCCAAGGCTGATTGCTAGTACGTGTGGTATTTATGGATAGATATGGATGCTTCTAGAAGATTCAAGCCAATTATTTCCTAGCACAGTAACCTAGCCTGAAATGCTCTTCAACTATTACATCAAATGACTGCATTAAAAGCCACATATTCTCTGTCTTCCTCTCTGCATTGCCTCTATGATATGATATTCTTAAGCTATTTTATTCATCTCTACCCTATCCCAAATGGATCCACAGGCCAACCAGGTCAAGGACAGAGCCATATGGAAAACAAGAAACAGTTATATTATATTCACCATACATTGCGCAGAACGCTTATCAATAACTTTAAACTTTAATTCACATAACAACCCTGTGTGATAGATATTCATATCATTCTCTAGTTGAGAAAAAAAAGAGGTGCATATAAGTTTAAAATCTTGCCCAAAGTCACTCAGCTGAGAAGCTGAGCCAGGTCCAGCTATAGTATCTTTACTATTAATTAGCAATCAAAGCTGCCATTACACTCACCACAACTTGCATTCCTGGGATTTTTGTGTAATACATCAGCACTGATCAAGTCTCAACTCACAACTGTCTGTGCTAGAAAAAACATGGGGATTATCTCTATCTCTGAGTGACCACTGTGAGTCCACCAGCTTACAAGAGTTTCTTTTTTTTTTTTTTTTTTTTAGCTATTTCACAGTGGCGGAACTGTCCGATAAAGAATCAGCACAAACATTTAGAAATCTATGTCAAGTCCTGGGCAAACTCTCAATTACTGTTACCTATCATTAGTTATATGAAGAGCATATAGGACACTTTAGATTTTTAAAAAGTCTAATCGATAAAGCACGGTGGCTTTGCTATGAAGGCCTACACAAACCTGTGTATGGTGTGATGGTAAATCAGGACTTTCTGGGGAGAAGGAAGGCCTCTCTGATGTTGTGGACTGCTCTGGCCTCTGAGTTTGATATGACTGCTGCCACCAGCTCCAGTTTCTGCTCACCCATGAGGTAGAGAATAACACTGGTCACCAACCCTATACCTAATTGCTGAGCTAATATCCAGAGTCCATTAAAAAAAAGGTAGTCCAGGATTATGTGACAAGCTCTGGGAGAAATAATAACATAAAAGGAGCAAAAACACTAGTGGAGATAGAGACACAGAGATAGATAGAGACAGAAACAGAGAGACAGAGAGAAATAAACATAAGATAGGGTGCTGGGAAGTTAAAGTAGTCAACTTTGTTTTCAGTTATTGCCCAGTACATTAAAAAAAAATCAATCTCAATTAAAGGGAAATCTTTAAGGAAAACCTAGTTTCCTTACATAAGCTGGCTAAAGTGACTATTTTAAGAAACATTCTAAAAAGAGAATTAGGCAAACATAATGGATGTCACAAACAATATTAAATAACTCTTAACGATGTGTTGAAAACTCAATCTTCTAATATATTTATTACTGAGATGAAAATGAGTCTAGAAATTTTACAGGGTGACTGGTTTATGTGACACTAAAAAATGAACTAGGAATGACCATCACACTAAATTTCATGTTCAGAATAACCTAGAGAAGCTTGGCAAGGAATTCATAGTTTTCAGTTCATTTTACAGAGTGAGTAAAAGCTGATATACATGTTGAAAAAGACAATAAAAAACAATCATCATATATTTTCCCCAATTTAAATTTTCCTTTAAAAAGCATGTTTCATCTTCAGAGTCCTAACATTTTTAACAACAGATGAAGGTATTTTGAGATGTAAATTTTTTCTGAGTTTCTCATATGTTGATGATATAATTATACTCAGAAGAACTTTGGAGGAGAATTTTTTAAAATATTTCTTAAGGTAACAAATTGCCTTAGAGAAACTGGACGGTGTCACCTCTATGAAGATACACAGGCACAATTCCCAATAAGGGTGAAACATGGTTTCTGACTCAGAGGTTTTGGTGGTTCCTTATTCATGATAAGAACATTGTCTTGTGGCAATACAAAAATGTCAGCTTGATCTGACATCAGTCTCAGCTTGATCTGAGAATATCCAGATAAAAGCAAGCCCTCTGGAGAGACCAGGTGGCTACCCTAGACAGTTGTAAGAGTTGAAAGATGTGGATACCAATGCCTAGCTGCTGAAGTGGAGATAGAGAGGAGCTAGTAGGAGGTCTGGGAGCAGGCATCAGGCATCCTGAATGAAGGCAAGAAGTCCAGCTATACCTGTGTGAGGTTTCAATGACTTGAAATGCTTGTATAATACATCACATGACTAAACAAGAATAGAGAAAAGTAGGAAGGGAGGGAGGGAAGGAGTGAGGAGGAGGGAGGAGAGAGAGAGGGAAGGAGGGAGGGAGGGAAAGAAGGAGGGAGGGAGAGAGGGAGGGAAGGAAGGAAGGAAGGAAGGAAGGAAGGAAGGAAGGAAGGAAGGAAGGAAGGAAGGAAGGAAGGAAGGAAGGAAGGAAGGGAGGGAAGGGAGGGAAGGCCATCATAAGAACTTTCTGGTAAAATCAGGAGTAAGAGGCAAAGAACAGCATGCTTCTTCCTCAAGCAAATACAACCTGGTAGTTCATACATCCTTCTCATTTACAGAGTTGTCAGTCCCACTAAGGACCAGAGACACCCCCTTTGTCCCACATGCCCACACTGTATGCTCTCCATTCCATGGTCACTTGGTAGACAGCTCCGTTATAACTCAGCAGCACTGGCATTGTACTGTTTTTTGTTATTTAACTCTTAATTTACTTTGTCATGGCCCCAAGCAGAGCATGAGGCTAGCCCTCCAGATGAGACAAAAATATGCTGAAAAATATTCCCTATAAGTGAACAGATAAAAGTATAAGATATTTTGGGAGAGAGAACATTCATGTAACTATTATTAGAGTGACTTGTTATCCCTGTTCTATTTTATTATGTTATTCTTGCTAATCCTTTACTTTCACCTAATTTATACACTAAACTTTGTCATAGGTATGTGTGTGTGTGTGTGTGTATATATATATATATATATATATATATATATATATATATATATGGACAAAAGGATGGACTTTGATACTATTTATGGTTTCAGGCACCCACTGGGGGTTTAAGAATATATCCCCTGTGGGTAAAGGAAGATTATTATATGTTAAAATCTTTCTACAAGGAAAATATCTGACCCAGATCATTGCTGCTAAAACAACACTTTTATTTTTAAAATTTGGGAAATAAAAATGAGAGAAAATACTCCAATTTATTTGTTAAGAGCATAACCTAATGGTAACATCTAACAAAAGCCACAATAATACTTAGATCAGGCAAGCATAACCATTATGCCAGATTTATTCAAGGAATAAAAGTTAGAGTTAATGCTTTAAAATCAATCAATTCAATTCATCCCAATTATAGAAATGCAAAGAAAACTATATCATCAGCTCCACCGATATTGAAAAGGCCTTTCTAAAAAGTTTAGCATCCATCCATTTGTGGTGATGTAACTCTCAGCATGTAAATCCCAGAAAATATTCTGTTTCTTGTATGACATAGATTTATTCTGTGACATCGTTTCAGTTGTTCAAAATATACTTTGACGTTGTTCCATACTTGGGCTTACTCCTTAATTATCTGCCACTCAGGGTAATAAAGAGCTGATTAATGAAGAGTGTAAAATCTGTATAGAAAAGCAGGAGGAGGAGGAGGAGGAGGGAGAGGGGGAGGGGGAGGGGAGGGGGAGGGGGAGGAGGAGGGGGAGGAGGAGGGGGAGGAGGAGGGGGAGGAGGGGGGAGGAGGAGAGGAGGAGGGGGAGGAGGAGAGGAGGAGGAGGAGGAGGAGGGGGAGGAGGAGGAGGAGGAGGAGGAGGAGGAGGAGGAGGAGGAGGAGGAGGAGGAGGAGGAGGAGGAGGAGGAGGAGGAAAAAAAAGGTTTGCACAAGCCCAGTAAGGTATTCAAAAATTAGCTGAGTTTATAACAGGCAGCTTGAAACACAAGCAAAGCAGATGAGGTACCAGGAATGAAAGGAAGAGACCAATCAGAGTCCAGTCACATTTATTTCCCAGTTCTTGGGTGGGGCTTGGTGACATAAAACACTTTCCTCCACTCTTTGGAGGTGAATTATTTTCTACTGTCCTAAAATATCAGAAATTCAGATGTATCTTAGATGTGCATAAAACATAGAATTTCAGGTAATAAAATTTCACAAAGAACCAGACATTATGGAACTGGTTTCCATGGGAAGCCCACTCCTGCAGAGGACTGGCTGGGATAAGGTCCCCTCAGACTCTACCTGCAACATCTCCCTGACCTAGAGCCCAACAAGGACCCAAGAGGACTTCTGAGGCCAGCCCCAGTGAGCACAGGAGTGGAAAGGCTTCGATGATCTGAAGTCAATATTGAATCCTCCTTGCATAGACTGCTTTCTCACAGCTCTGAGCCCAAAGAAACCCATTGACTTCCCTTGCATTTGATACTGGAAGACAGAAGCTGCAGTGAGCATGGAGTCAATAAAGGCTCAAGGAGAAATTGTACATTTCTGCAGCAGCTTCTCCCGCTGTACAGATCCACACTCACATGGTGAGCAGTGGGTCTTCCAGGGAACAAGAAAGAACTCTTTCTAACCTGGGCACCAGTGGAACATGCCTATAATCCTAGCTACTCAAGAGCCTGAGACCTGAGAATTACAGTTCAACACCAGCCCAGGCAGAAAAGTCAGTAATATTCTAATCTTCAATTAGCCACAAAAGGCCAGAAATGGAACTGTGGCTCAAGCAGTATGCTGTCCGTGAGGAAAGACCTAAGGGGCTGTACCCAGTTCCTGAGTTCAAGTCCTAGTACACACAACCATACACATACAGAGAGAGAAAGAGAGAGAGAGAGAGAGAGAGAGAGATGGTAAGAAAGAAAAGCAAAAAAATCACCTTTCCTCCATTTCCCACACAATCTCCAGCCCACTCCATTATATCTTTCCCCTGTCTGTGCCCAGTCCAAGACCAGCAGGCTTGTGGGTACAGGTGACCCAGTCCCTTTCCAAGATGCTAAGTCTCTCTCTAGTTAGTGGGAGTTTTTGTCACGGAGCTCAGACCTCTCAGGTTCCATAGACACATGTTGAGAAATGCTGGGACTTAGAGGGTATCAATAATTTGTGAATGACTTTTCACTTCTGTGCCCAGGTGCCAAGAGTTTAAGATTTTGAAATGTAGGAATTGAATGACCTTTGGAATTGAATGAATCAATGGTTGTTAATTATTTAAAAGTTCCATTACTGCCACGATCCAACTTTTTGGTCCACATCCCAATAATGAGAAGACTCAGAATCACTTGAAAGCATTCACATCAGGGACTAGCTCAAGTAAGGATGGGCACAGCCACCAGCTCAGTGCACCCAGAGCGTAATTTGGGGTCCTTCTTTCACTACCAAAGACAGATCTGTTCAACCTTCCCATTGCTGCTGTCAGGTTCTCATTTGCCTCTCTTAGCTTATTAGGATAGTCCTCCCCCAAACAGGGTCTTTCTTCCCTCCTGCTCCACTTCCTTCATTTCTCTTTCTCTCCCTTTTTTCTTAGCCCTCTATATCTTCCTTTCCTCCTTCCTAGTGCTTTTTGGATAGTCCCTAAGTATCTAAGCATTCATAAGTGCAGAGGTGTTCCCACAAGAGACCTGGATATCTCTGACCTCTGGATATTGATATACTAGACCTCCTTCTTCGATTCACTCCTTACTTATTTATCCCCTTTTCCACACATGCCCGTGGTATCATCTACAGGCCTTCTCAGTCTCTCCCATGCTGAACCAACCTTAGACACTACTCTCCAAGGGTTATACTTCCTATTTTGTAAAGATCTTATGGGGACTCAGAGCTCAGAACCTAAAACCTCATATCTTAACCTGGCTTTTCAGCCCTTATCCTCTCAGGAGAAAACCGTGTCCATATTGTTGCCCTAAACATGAAGAGAAGGATACAGAGCACATAACTTCTGCTTCATGGGCTACAGTGTTACAATCTGGAAACTACTGACAGTACATAAAGTTGTGAACTTAGTATCACAGAGAGAAAAGGAACCCACTCAGTGAGCAGCTGCCTTTAGAAATATAAATATCTGTAATCTTAACTATAATGGCTTAAATTTAATCTCAAATTTAAAATCTTACTATTGATGATCAATAAATGCTTATCATCACCTAGCACAAATTTGCACGGGGAAGGGACTCAGCAAATATCTTGATGAAATAGTTCTTTCCTGACTGCAGCACATTTTGCTTCCTTTCTAATCAGGAGTTGAGACATCCAAAAATAGAATTAACTATCATTATTGTAACTGTGTGTCTAAAGCCACAATGGTTTTACTTGGAGATTACTATTTCTTCCTGTTTTTATTCCATCTGAATTCCTTCCACTAACTGACTTGTCATAAAAATCTATACTGTAGGAGACCATTTGGAAAATAGTTGAAGTCAATTCTTAGAAAAAACTCTCAAGTGCAAGAGTAAGAAAACACATCACCCAATGAAAAGTATACCGGACATATAACTCCTTTGAACAAGCAACTTACAGTTCAACAAAATGAATACCACAGAGCTAGAACATGTATTGTTGTTGAGGGGTAAGGTCAAGAAGAGAGAAGAAGACGAATGGAAAGAGGAAAAGTGGGTGAATGCAGTCATAATGTGCAATGTACATAGGTGAAAATGGAACTGAGTAACTTGCGAGAGTGGGTGGAGTTGGGAGAGATTCCTATCTCTCCCAAGAACAATGAAAGGACCAACCTTTATCAAGATGCATTGCATTAACATAGACTCTATGGTTTCCCTCATTGGTAATGATTAGTATATATCTAAGATAGTCCTAGCAGAAGTTCATAACAGCTCAATAGATATGTACATATGATCACATAAAATGATGCTAGGTGAAATGAACTCCAAGATATGGAAACAAGCGGTTTATCATTGTTGTTGTTATTTTTAACATGCTATGTAAAATTACTTCTCTTTTCTTTTGTTTATCTTCCCTATGGTTCAGCCCCTGTTGTTACTGTAACTGATATTGGTACCCTGAGTATTGTATATATGTTTGTCTGAATTAGGGAAGGGAAGGGGTGAGGGAATGGTGAGACAAAGGGTAAAAGGCAAACCAATGCAATAGCAATACTTACAAGACAATATGTGTAAACACTGTAAAACTTGGGGGGTGGGTATTAGGGAGGAGGGAAGGTGGGAGAAAAATGAGGGAGGAGGTGATAAATTTGACAAGAAATATACCCCTCTGTATATCACTATGACAATAAAAATTAAAAAAAAAAAAAGAAAAAAGATGCCTTGCATTGATAAAATGACATGTTAAATGTATAAATACTAAAAGAGAATTTTACTATTACATAAAAATGCAAACAGATTCCTAATATGGACTGTGATTCAGCTATAAAAAGGATTGAAGTATTGATATATGCAACAACTTGGTTAAGTCTACTTACAAGGGTTTATTATTCACTGTCTAGCTTTTTAAGAAGAGAAGATAAAGCGCTAGCTTTACTGCATTTCTCTACAGTTGCATACAATTTTAATGCATTGTGTCCTCCCTGGGTTCCACTTTAACAGCATCACACATGTTTGGGTATGTGTTGCTTTTATTTTTATTCAGTCCAAAATACGTTCTTAATTTCCTTGTGCATTTCTATGATTCATGGTTTATATAAAAGTGTAATGTTTAGTTTTAAATATCCCGATATTTTCCTATGTGTCTTTCCATCATTGATTTCTAATTAAATTCTGTAGTGGTGAAAGACTAAAATCGTCAGTTTTATCTTTTTAGGCATGTTTTAAATTATGGGAAATGGCATGGTGGTAAACACCTCATAACCACACTTGCAAAATAAAAATGTGAGCTCAGCCATTCTATATCTTGTAAATGACAATAACATCAAGTTAGTTTAATTATAACTTCTTTTTATTATTCAATATTTTCTTTTCCTTCTATATCTTTTTCATATTTCCTTTTACCTCAACTATTTTTGTATACTTTATGACTACTAGTTATATCAGTTTTTGAGAAAGAATTGAAATATCCTATCTACCACAATATAATTGTGGGTTTGTCTATTTCTCCTCTTGGTTTCTGCCACTTTGTTTCGTTTACTTGAAAATCTAGTTTAAAATGCACAGATAATAGAAATGCTTTTGTAAATATTTTTTTCCATTATTGTCAAAGTGAAGTACAGAGGGGTTACAGTTTCATATGTAAGGCAGTGAGTACATTTCTGGTTCAACTTGTTACCTCCTCCCTCGTTTTCCCCCCACCCCCACCAGCCTCCTCCCTCCCCCTTTCCCTACCCCCCCATGAGCTGTACAGTTAGTTTACACCAAAAGCAATACTTACGTATTGCTATGGCAATCGTTTGTCTTTTAATCCTTTGTCTCTCGATTTTGGTATTCCCTTTCCCTTCCCTAGTGCTAATACATGTATATGCAATTTGAATCTTTTTATTACTTTGGTTTGTTTCAACTTAACAAAATTGCTTTTTTAAGTTTTTTTAACAATCCAAAATAATCTTGAAAAGGAACAACATTAGAAGATTAACATTTCCCAGTTTCAAAAAACTTCCTGTAGCTGGGCACTGGTGGCTCATGCCTCTAATCCTAGCTATTTAGGAGGCTGAGATCTGAGGATCATAGTTCAAAGCCAGTGTGGGCAGGAAAATCCCTGAGACTCTTATCTCCAATAAACCACCAGAAAAGCATAAGTGGTGCTATTTCTCAGAGTGGCAGAGTGCAAAAGGCAGTGTGGCCTTGAGCAAAAAGAAGCCAGGGACAGTGCTCAGGCCCTGAGTTCAAGGCCCACAACTGACAAAAAAAAAACAAAACACTTTCTGAAACACCATAATAACCAAGACTGCATTGCAGGCATAAGTAGATATGTAGATCAATGGAACAGAACTAGGAACCTTATACTTGCAGACACTGATTTCTAACCAGTGTCTTGCCAATCCAATGAGGAAAGCTTAGTCTGTTTCTCACTCAGTCCTGGGACAACTGGACATCCACAGATAAAAGAGTCACCTTGAGCCCCTCCTTTAAGCCATAAAGAAAAATTAAAGCAAAATGGATCAAGACTTAAGTATGGAAGTTAAAGCAACAGAACTCTTAAAGAAAACCTACAGCGAGATCTCTGCGACCTAGGCTAGGCAATAATTTCCTAGAAATCACAGCTAAAGCCCAAGCAACCAAATGAATGAATGAATGATAAATAAATAAATAAATAAATAAATAAATAAATAAGACTTCCTGACAAAAACATTCATCCTCATGACACTATCAAGAAAGTGAAAAGATACATAATGAGAAAACTATTGAAATATTGAAAAATATATATGAGAAATATATCCACTCCATGTCTGGAACTCAAAATACGTAAAGGACTCCTACAACTCAACAACAGATGGACAAATAATCAAATATAGATGGAAGTCGGGAGGCAAAAACTTGGGAGAAAGAGGTGACACTGTTCAAAAAGGAAAATAACCCATACCTAACTCAATATAATGGTAACCCCTCTGTACATCATCTTTACAATAAACAATATTTTTAAATCAAATATAAAACAGTAACATTATAAACATAATATAAAATAATTGGTTATAAAACAGATAAAATAATATTATAAAACAATAGACTATTATAAAGTAACAACACAGTATAAAATTTAAGTATTATTTTCATATTAAAATGCTTTGGTCTTATTTGCTTAAAAATAAGTTTCTTATGTACCCTTGGATTTACTCCTGTACATCCCATTCTATTACACTGATTTATAAGTAATCTAAAATTCCATAACCTTACTTTCTAGATGAACATAGATTTATGGTCAGCCCTGATGTCCTCTTGTTTTCTTTTAAGTATTTTGGTTGTTCCAGGTATTTTGCATTTCAATGTATATTTTAAATTGGCCTCATAATTTCTTTTTTTCCAAGCCTATTGAATTTTAGGTTGAGATCATGTGAATTTCTATACTAAGTTAGGAATTATGGGAAGTTATATACTAACTTAGCAATATTTAGTCTCTATCCATATATGTAATATGTGTCTCCATTTATTCATGTCTCCTTTAATCTCTTTCAGCAATATTTCATAGTTTTCTGTGTGTTGGGGCTTTTTGAGACAGGGTCTCAATGTGAAACTGGTCTCAAGATGATTCTGTCTCTGCCTCCTGCATGCTGGAATTACAGGCATGTATCACCATGTTCACCTCTGCTTTTACAATCATTCCATTTCTACTTCTTGCCTCATGGCACTTGTTAGAATCAGCAGGACAGTGTTGAATATAGGTGACAAAAGGAGGTATTCTTGTCATACCCATGCTGACAGAAAAGACATTGTCTTTCACTATTCATTATAACTATACTGGCAATTAAGAAAACTCCTTTCTAGTGCTAGGTGGCCATATCTTTCTCATGAAAGAGGGCTGATTTTTCTCTGAAACAGTTTTGAGCTAATCATGTGGCTCTTGTTTTTTTGTTATTACTGTATGAAAAATTGAACAATTGATCTTCAATTTAAGCCAACCTTTTATTAGTTGTAAAGTCTTTCTTTTTTATAGCATATGGTTCATATTATATATTGCTGGATATTACCACCAGCATTTTCCGAAGAGCTTGGCATCAATGTTTCTGAGGGATATTTTTTCCTTGAGCTTTCTTCTTTATGTTATGTGTAAAGACTGATTAGAAAGGGAAATGTTCTCAGTTGTCTTTCTAATTTGGAAGTTTGTGACAGTGTAGTACAAATTTTCCTTAAATCTTTGGTAGAAGGTTCATATTATCTATTTCTTTTTGAGTTAAATTTCATCATTTGTAACTCTTAAAGAACGCATCCACTCCATGTAAGTGGTTACACTTATTGGCAGTTTTTTCATAATGTTCTTCATCTTTTTATGTGTACAGGGAATAAGTACCAAAGTCCACATTTGTTTCTTCCTGATTCATTTAGCTAGAAATTTAACAGTCTAGTTTCCCACCTAAAAAGTTTACTGACTCAAAATTAAAAAAGAAAAACTTTTGATTTTGTCAGACATTGTGGTGCATGCCTGTAATCCTAGCCCTTTAGTCTGAAACAAGAAAATCATGAGTTGAACGTCAGTCTGAGCTACACAGAAAGTTCCAAGCAGGACAAGTTTTTATTTGCTTCCTATTCAGTGACTTCAGCTCTAATATTATTTTATTCTATTCTACTTGGCTTTAATTCCTTCTTTTTTCACAGTCAATTGAATATGAGGGCCTTTCCTTCCTGGTGACATTGAAAGCTACAAATTTTCTATAAGAAGTGTTTCAACTCCATCACACATGTTTATATGTTTTGCATTTTATTTTCATTCAGTTAAAAATATACTCCAATAAGCTCTGTGGTTTCTTCTTTGGCCTACTGGACTATTTAAGAGTGCTGTTTAATTTGTAAATACTTGTGTATTTTCCTTAGACTTTTGCTATTGCTTCTTAATTTAATTTCCTTTACAGTGTTTGAACATATTTTGTATCATTTTAATCCTTTTAAATTTATTGATGCTTGTTTTGAAAACCAGAACAGTGGTGTCCCTTGGGGAATGCCTCAAGAATACTAGGAAAGAATGTGTATCTCGGGGCTGGGAATATGGCCTAGTGGCAAGAGTGCTTTCCTCATATACATGAAGCCCTGGGTTCAATTCCTCAGCACCACATACATAGGAAACAGCCAGAAGGGGCGCTGTGACTCAAGTGGCAGAGTGCTAGCCTTGAGCAAAAAGAAGCCAGGGACAGTGCTCAGGCCCTGAGTTCAAGGCCCAGGACTAGCAAAAAAAATAAAGAAAGAAAGAATGTGCATCTTGCTGTTGTTAGTAAGGGCTCTGTAAATAGCAATTATGGAAGCTGACTGAAATGTCCTATGACTGATTTTCATATGTCTTCTGTCTCCTTGTTACATAGATTAGAGAAAACCATTGAAATACCCAACTGTAATTATGTATTTGTCTGTTCTCTTTTCAGCTTTGTCAGCTTCGGTGTCATATGTTTGGAAGCTCTATTATTAGGTGTATAGACCTTTAGAATTTTGTGTCTTTCTTGATTTTCCCCTACCATTGTGAAATACCACTATATATCTAATGATATTCCTTTAGTGAAGTCTAACAGCTGATATTAACAAAATCACAGAATTCTTACAGGCAGTGCTTGCACAGTATAAAATGTTGTATCTTTCTGTAAAATCTTTTTCTTTACATTTGAAGTGCTCTGGGTAAGAAGGTATGTAATTTTCTTGCTTTTGTTCTGACAGTCTTCCCATTTTAACTGGGGGTGCTCACAGCAATTAGATTTAATGTAATTATTAATAGAGTTGGGCTTAATCTATCATTTTACTACTTGTTCTATTTGATCTGCCTCTTCCTTGTTCCATTTTTCCCTTCTCATGTCTTATTTGGGTTCGGTGAGTATGTTTTATGGTTCCATCTTATCCCCAATAATGGCTTATTAGCAATACTTCTTTGTTCTACTCTTAAGTGGTTGCACAGGGATTTATATTATTCATCTTTCCCCTAGCCTACACCTTCAAAAATCACTACACCATTTCACACACAAGGTAAGACGACTACAATGTATTACCCATTTCCCTTTTCAATTTATGGTGCTATCCTTACATTTTATCGCTATATGGTTTACAATCCACTATGTAATTTTGGGTTTAATTTTTTCTTTTGAGTGGTAGTGTGGGGTTGAACTCAAGGCCTCATGCTTGCTAAGCAGGTTCTTTATCATTTAAGCTTTGCCCCCCATCCCTTTATGCCTTAGTTTTAGGATCTCTTATTTAAACCCACTGCAGTCTGAACCACTACCATACTACTTATGCTTCCTACATAGCTGGGATGACAGATTCATTTACCATGCCAAGCTTTTATTGATTGAGATGGGGTTTCATCAAGCTTTTTCCTCCCAGCCTGGGTTAGGAACATGATCCTCCCAATCTCTGCCTCCCAAATAACTAGGAACAAAATGAGGTTTATAACTGAATAAAATGTTAAAGCGGCACTGTCATTACTTATACAAATGCTGTTACTCTAACTTTCCCTCTCTAGTCTTCCCCTTCCCCAAGATTATCTTTATGTTTGTTACTTGCCTAATTCATCTTTTCCCACAAGTTGCTAAATCCAAGCTTATAATTTTTTCTGATCCTTTATGGATAATTCTTATTGTTTGTGTCTTCAAGCTCCATAACCTTTTTTTCTGCAGTTCTTAGCATTCTATTAATCTTATTCTTGTGAACTTTTCTGCCAAGTACTGGCTTCAATCCATGATTCTCTGGATCTCAGATCAGATTACAGGTATGAGCTACCCTGCCAGCCATCTGGGGAAATTTTCATTGCAACTCTTTTATTTCTTTTATTCTAGGAAACACATGTGGTCATATTGTATCTTTCATTCATTTCTTAGTTGTACCTGTGTATTATTTTAATCTTTTCGCATATGCTAATATTTGTAATTGTTTTAACATCTTCTCCTGCTAACTCTATCATCTTTCATTTCAGTTGTCTTTTGGCTGATTTTTGTTCTCCTTAAAGGTGGGATTTTTCTGCTTCTTCACATCTGGAAGATTTTTAGTCAAAGCTGGATATTTTAAATATTATGTATGAAGTGTTTAAATTTTTTTCCTAAGCGTCTTTTAAAGAGTATTAAATTTCATTCTGCTATATATTGAGTTCATTGTGGAGCATTTTGTCATGAGAAAGCTTTCTTTCTGAATTGTATATGCTGTATCTCATTAGTGTTTAGAGTTGGTGTAGCCCTACTCTGGAAGTATTGAGATGTTAGTTAGGAGCCCAGGGTGTTCCGCTAACTTTCTTTGCTCTAGTTGGTCAGGCATCAATCTCTCCTATCCAATCATAAACTTCAAAATCTGTTTATGTGTCCTGTGGTACCTAGCCCCAAGATACACAGTTGAGTATTCTGTTGAAGACTGGAGGGACGCTTCTGCATATTTCTGGAGCTCTTATGTTGCACATCTTCCTCTTTTCCCATAAACTTCCTCATAACTTCAACTAAATTGTCAAATCTAAACTTCAATTTTCCTCCCTTTAACCTAGCAAAACCTGGTGTTCTGCTTAACTCCTTTGCCTGCACCATGGTTGGTAAAGCGCCTTTATGCCAAAAATCAAAGCTGTAGCTCAAAATTTTGTAAGTTGTAGTTTTTTCTCCCAAGAATCATAGTTCCCCACTGATTATTGTCTAAAATCTGAAAACAGGTGATTCATTTACTTTCTCATTAAAAGATCTATCTTGAAAGGACTAATTGAAGTAATAGTTGTTCCCTCCTAACTGGAAGCAGCATATAGAAGTGACTTCACACCTTTCTTTGTGTACAATCAATTTATTGCACTTCAGTTTCAAATTTCTTTTTATCACTTACTCTGAGAGAAAAAATGGAGCTTGGCCCTGAGAGCTGGTAAAAATGTTAAACATTCACAGTTCTGGGCACTGTAGATACTTTGCAAGAGGGAGAGATTTCCCTTTTTATTTCCAAAGTTATCTCCTTGTTAGTTTTCTTTAGAATGGACTGGCTTTGCTAACACCAAATTCCTGCATATGAGTAGCTTCACCAGCTTCCCTCGCCTGCTATACATGGCAATGAAAATCATGAGGTTTCATCTTTCTTTGTCTAGGAGAATGCTTCCAGAAGATGTCTTCCCCCAAATAGTGTCCTCTAGCATGCTAGAAGATAGATTTCTGGAAAATGCCAAAAAGTGGATTTCTAGCAAGTTCTTCTGGAATGACCAATTGCCATGTCTCTGCCATATAGTGTACTATGCTGAACCTCCTCTAAGGTCTAGAGAGCTACTGAGCAAGAAGGGTTGCTCTTCATTGGTGCTTCTTAGTTTTCACATCAATCTTCCTTAAGTTTTCTTGAATGCACACATATAGCTTTTGGACCGTACTTCCTATGAAACTGGCTGTGCAAACAACAGCTAGCAGAAATAGCAGTATCTCCACTCCCAGTATTGTGTAGAGTGACATGAAAGTCAGTAGGAAAAATATCCTACACAAGTGGCATCATTGCTCTATATGCAAGGATTGGAGGAATATGAATGTCTTCGTTTTAAAAAGGGAAAGAGACCATTGCTCTCCTTTCCTTTTGGATTGAGTCTTATTGAAACAGAATAGAAAAAGATTCTCACTCTGACCTTTTCATGTGTAAACAAATTGTTTCAAGAGGAAAATAAACACAATGTATGTGGCTTTTACAACCTAGAAATTTCCTCATGGCCCTAGGCTTCTCCCTTGCAGACTATAAACCAGGTCCTCTCTGAATTGGGCCTTGACTGGAACAGAATTTGAATTTGCTCTTGCATTCATGCATTTAATACTAAAGTACCTAAAGTACTTGTTGTTTCCTGCTCAACAGATCCAGCTTTCAGTTCACTCAATATGTGGATGAGTGATAATTCCCAAAATGTTATGACAAGCAAGATTTTTATTATCTATATTGTGACAAATGGCAGCAGAAATATTGCAGTCCTAAAGCAAGACTGTGAAGCTGTACTATTGGCCTTGCCAGGTAAAAACACTTGGTTATCCTTAAAATTAGTATCGAAGAAAACTCATTGTCCAAGCAATAGGTATATATTTAATACCAGGTACTACCTTCATTTGCTTCATTGCAGACTCTCTAGCTCCAACAGCAACTATAGTTAGCATCCTGCTAATTAAGTTTACATTATCTCACAGTCCTTTTCTAATTCACTTCTGACTTATTCAAAGACCAAACTATAGGCATTAAAGAAGTTGTGATGAATATAAACCCCTCTTCCAAGTTCTTCTTATAATGCAATGAATATCTGCAGTAAAACAATATTGTGCTCTCCACTTCAGCCATGACCCCAAAACCTTTTCTACTTCAGCTATTTTTCAAATAGTGCTTCATACTTTTTCCCAGGGATAACCTTAGACAATAATTCTACTTTCTCCTCCTGCAAAGCTTGGATGACAGGCCTGAACCACCATGCCTGGCTTATTAAGATGGGATCTTGTTTGTCTGTTTTTTTCCTTAAGCCTGAGCTAGCCTTGAACTGCAGTTTTGCTGATATCCATCTCCTCTGTAGCTGGGATTTCAAGTGTGAGTCACCAAACAACCAATATGTTTTCTTGTTTAAAATCTTGATTAGCTTCACTCAATACACTTACCAAAATGGCCCTTCTCCTGTGGCTGAGAGCTAGCTACTTTAAATGTTTTACAATTTACTCTATAACTCATTACAGATGCAGGAACTGGGGGACTAACCATAGGAAGAGTCCTTGAACCAAATTATAGAACAGTATGTGAGACCTGTTGTAAGTCAACACCATGGAGTCTCTCAAGTGATTTCCAGGCCTGTGATAATTCACAAACTTGGAGCCCCTAGATTGGAAGGAAGTCCAGATCTCCTTGAGGAAAAACAGTGAAACATTGATATAAGCATGCATTGGTAGGAGAAGGTCAAAGAGAATGAATTTTTCAGTCCAAACAATGTATTCTAGAGAGGTAGTCTGACCCAGAGCCAACTTGGAGATTCAACTGCATCAAGGCTAATGAATATAGAACCTTTATTGTTTATCTACCGTGTTTAGGATACAATTCAAAAATTCTAGGGGGAGGAAAGAGGAAAAGAGAACCATAAAGAGTGAATAATTTTGAAGTATGTTATGCCCAGGTATGATGATAGTATAAAGAAATTCACTGAAAGCAGTTGAACAATGGGTGGGTATAGAGAGAAAAAGAAAAATAGAAGGGTTTAATATGACTAAAGTATGAAAGTAAAATACATAGGAATGTAAAAACAGATCCTGTTCTGGATATAGGTCCTAGTGGATAGGCAAATGGAGAGAGTGAAGGAATGTTAATATGTGGAGAGCAATTTATATACATGTATGAAGACAGGAAAATGAAAGCCATTGAAAGTTATTTATAAAAGTGAGGAGGATGGATAAGAAAGAGTAACAGAAGTACACTGACACTTTATAAAGGCAGTTGGCTTACTATCATAATTTGTTGTTTATGGGAATTAATAAATCACATGTGTATTTGTACCTTTGAGTAAAGTAATGCAAAATGTAGAATTAAGGATGGACTTAACTTAAAATGACTTAGTTTTAGTCCTGCTTTTCTCTCTAATGAGCTGTGTGATCTTGGGGAAGTCATTGTGTATTTCTAGGACACTGCGTAAGTAAGTGCTTACTTCACCTTGCAGGAGTACTAGGAAAATCAAATGAAGTCATGAAAGTGAAGGACATTTATGAGTTACAAAGAGCAATAAAAATATTAAGGATGGCATTAGGTGAAATACTATGAATAAAGTACTTGTTACCACATTGACCACCACCTCCCAAACTCCCAAATGTTAGCCTCTCTCCACAGAAACACTCCTGTATTACATAAACACATGGACAGACACCTCAGCATCAGCAACAAACCTGGTGTGTTTTTTGGCACCCTTCAGGTATGTCTTCTGTGAGGTTTGTGTTGTATCCAACTACCTATATGTCTGGCTTAATGTTACCTCTTCTGCCCATTCCATTACTCTTTCTTCTCCCAAGAATATTTGTACCAGTAGTAAAATATTTTACTCTAATTATTTTTGGGAATTGCTGCTGCTTTTTTTTCTCCTCTGATCAATCACAGGCTGCAATCAGAGAATTTTTTTAAGTCAATAAATTTTTCTTCCTACAGAAGCTACAAAGCCAGCACTGTAGACTATTCTACAGAAGTTTTAAAGCCCATAATAGCCTTTTCATATTTTTTCTTAAAGATAAATTTTGAAATATCTTAACTCTAAGTTTTATATGTCAAGCTATGAAGCAATCATTTTTAAGTTTGTCAGAGTTATTGTCTTGTTTATGGCTAAAACATATTAATCCAGTTTCCTTCAAAAAGAAGGACTTTTCTTCGTGCACTTTTAAGTGACTAATTATCATAAATATATGAAAAATAGGCAACCAAGTTTATGGAGCAAGTAATAAATGCTAGTAGGCAATTTTGTAATAGAGAAAATAATGTCAAGTATGCTCCCAAGATGTTCACCTCTACTCTGATTTTTTTCTGTTTGTTGACTTTCACTGAAGGAAGTCTATATAAAAGACAGAGGAAATGTGGTAGCTTTATGTTGTCAAAAAAATAATAGTCTAAAAATCCTTTGAGGAAACCTTACTTTAAATTGATGTTCGTGCACTCACTCATTCCAAGACATATTGTGCAGATACTTTTTCCCAGCTAATACTAATCATGGTAATAGACAAACAGAGCTAAATAAAGCACCTGCTTTCCTTCCTAGCACTTTTGGCATTACCAGGTTTGCGTTCCTCTGCTCAGGTTCCTCAATTCCCTTGGTTACCCTTCTGCATCTTCCCAGACATCAGTTAACCCAACACTGCACAGTTTCTTCAATATAACCTCTCTATAAATACTGTTTTTTACTTTCTTAGTAGATTTGACTAGCGTTCTCTCTGTCTCTTTCTGTCTGTGTCTCTGTGTCTGTGTCTGTGTCTCTGTCTCTCTGTCTCTGTCTCTCTCTGTCTCTCTCTCTCTCTCTCTTTCTCTCATCTTTTGAACAATAATCCTGGACATGTGCCTGCAGCAATTTTTGTACTTCTTGTTATTTTTGTCTGCCTTCTCCTTTGAACTGTGAATAACATGAAACAGAGCTCCTATGTTAGTCGTTATTGTAACTCTAGAGTTAGTTAATTGCTTGACACATGGGGCTTGAGAAATGTACCTAGGCTGAATAAGCAAATGATGTTATAGGTACTTTCCTGATGAATAAGAAGGGTGATCACAAAGGTACTAAATGAATGTAAGTATTTGTAATGTGCAGGTGAAGAGGAATATAGGAGCATAGATAGAATGAGGTAGCAGGGGAATGACAATGATGACAATGGTTTGGTTTTTTAATATGAAGATAGTGAAAAATTTCCCAAATTAGCTAGCAATACAGGTATTATGAATAGATTACAGAAGGCAGCAACAAAGTGACTCACCATTTCTGACTCACCCCACCCAGAGACTGCAGCTGATTCATCAGATTGGAGGGAGGGTTAGTGATCACTTAGGCCTGCCCACTCACAACTCATATGTCTGCACTTTGGTGTCCTCTCCCATAAGTCTACAGCCACATAAAGTGTGTAACAACTGAAACTAGAAGGATATTCACTCATCTCCTGGTGTTGGAGGGGGCAGAATTTGTGTTTAAACATAGGGGGGAGGAAGACATGAGAACTGCTTAGTAGAGATCATCTTTGCCCTCTGATCCTTCAGCTTCTCAGCTGAGAGCCATCTATACATCCATGTCTTCCAAATTAGTGAGAAAGCAGTAGTGCCCATAGGCCAAAACGGACAGATTCAACTCAGGTTTTTCTAAAAGTCTAAGGCTGTGTGGTAGCAGATATATAACAGAAGAGAATCTATGTGTGTGTATGTGCACACGAGTGTAATATTATATTACATATAATATTATATGTTATGTGTATATATGTATCAGATACAACAGGAGAATTGAGTCTTCTTTCATATTTCTGATTAGGTTGGAGGGAAGAAATAGGTAGATCAGAGCAAAACCTTTAAGAATATAAAAAGATGCATTCATACGATTAGTGAATTATTTCAAAGTGTTCAAAAAACAGTGTAGCACTCACCAAAATAATTATAACCCTTAAGGTGAGACATCTCTGCTAAAAGCGTATCCAAAGCTAGTAATGAGAAACACACTGGTGTCAGTCGTAAGGCTGCTCAGCACAGCCACTGTGAGAAGATGGACGGACCATCTCCAGACTTTCTCACAGAGGGATCTGCATCACAAAGAGAAAAATCACAGATCACCTGCAAGATACAGGCAGATACTCAGCCCTGTGTTTCTGTGACTCCAAACAGAAAAGGTGGAAAGTAGGGGACAGGAGCTGAGCTACTGACAGAATAACAAGGAGTGCCTGCCATGAGTGTGTGAAAACTACTGCTTCCCTATCTGTGATCTCAGAAAGTGTCTTCCGGCTCTGTGTCAGAATAGAGTTAAGCTCTTCTGGGAATGGCCACTGGACAAAATGTTCCTACACTTGCCTCAAGATACTATAGCCTGCAAAATAACATAGCCTGGTTTTGCTTACTTTCAGGTAAGTCCATACCTGGAGAAGTACACTATTTGCACTGTGCACTGTAAGAAGGGAGTTTAATTGCATTTAGCTTGGACTCCCAAATTAGCACAGTCAATGCTTACAAAAAAAAATAACAAAAAACATCTGCAATGCCATTGCAGCTACTGTATGAAAATTTAAAAAATCTTCAAAGCTTTCACAGTTGAAAAGAAAAGAGTCTTGATGAAAAGTGTATCTGGATAAAAATGTAGTTACCGAGAAAATAATAGACCAGTATGTTCTATGCCCTGCTTAACCTCGATAGAACTTCAGAGAGTGTTGCCTTGATTGCAAAAGAGAAAGAAATATTTGTAGGAACCGGTATGATTTAAAGAACTAATATGGCTAAATAATAAAAGGGACTACTTTATTACAAAGTTCTTTATTTTTCTTTTTATTTATTTATTGTCAAATTGATGTACAGAGGGGTTACAGTTTCATACCTAAGGCAGTAAGTACATTTCTTATCAAACTTGTTACCTCCTCCCTCATTCTTCTTCCACCTTTCCCCCTCCCCAATTTCTCCCCACCCCAAACTGAGTTGTACAGTTAGTTTACAGCATATTGGCTTCTAAGTATTGCTGTTGCATTGGCTTGATTTGGTCTCTCCAATTTGATGTTCCCCTCCCCTTCCCTAATTCTGATAAGTGTATATACAATACTCAGGGTACCAACATCAGTTACAGTGACATCAGGCGTAAAACCATGGGGAAGAAAAACAAAAGAAAAAGGCATCATTTTACATGGTACATTGAAAATAACAACAACAATGATAAATCACTTATTTCCAAAACTTGGAGTTCATTTCTCTTAGCATCATCTTATGGGTTCACATGTACTAGCTATAATTTAACACCTAAGAATGAAGTCTCTTTTTTTTTTCCCTTGTGCCAGTCCTGGTGTTTTAACTCAGGACCTGGGCACTGTCCCTGAGCTATTGTGCTCAAGGCTAGCACTCTACCACTTGAGCGATCACTCCACCTTAAACTTTTTGGTGGTTAATTAGAGATAACAGACTTGCAGACTTTCTTGCCTGGGCTGGCTTTGAAGTGCCATCCTCAGATCTCAGCATCCTGAGTAGTTAGGGTTATAGTTGTGCCACCAGCACCCAGTTAAAGTCTCTTCTTTTACAAATGTAGAAGCAAATGGACATTGTTGTCACTTCAGCTCATTTTCCTATGACTTGTGCTAGCTATCTTCCAATTTCCTCTTCTCTACATCCCTTTACCAGACTCTGTCAAGGAATCAAGGAACAGAAAGCTGAGGTAAAGGGAAGGCCAAAAAAAAAAGCTTTAAAGGCCAAAATCTTCATGCACAAAAACAAGTAGACTTAATCCAGCTTGGAACAATTCTTATAGCTAGTAACAAAGTACCAGTATAGAATCTTTGCTTTCTTCTATCCGTAGACTATGAAAAAATAAATGCTTTTACTCTCTGCCATTATTTTCAACAGACATTGTACTTCATGAATGTGTATTCTGTACCTTGTTTATGACTTTTTCTAGTAGGTACACATTTCTTTGGGTTAAAGGTGTCCTAACTAAATGACTCAATCTGTTAGGAAGTATTTGTACCCACTATTCTATGTAGGCCATCCTTGATCTTCTGTTCCTAGACTGTAAACAATGAGGTTCAGCAAGGAATGATGACAGGCACAGAGAGGTTTTTTTTTTTCCTACTGTATTTTCTGTTGGGCTTAAGGTAAACCAAAAAGACACGGTTACAATGGTTATTATCACAGTATGGTGGGAGGCACAGGTAAAGGTCTCTGACCCTCAGCTAAGGCAACTTTAAGGAAGAAAGACCTACTGAGAATGTAAGAGATGTAGAAGACCTGCAGGCACAAAATCACAAATGAACTTACACTCTATTGGTTAGCTCATTCATCGTGAAATCACAAGAAAATGTCGCAACAGGGTGAGTCTCAGAGAAGAAATGGCCTACTGCCATGCCACAGAAGGTGAAAATTGAATCTTGTGTCACATAAATAATTGCCATAACCAGACCAGTGTCAAAGGATTCATAAACCAGTGAGGCACATATTCCTTTGTGATACTCATGTGCCTCAGGTGCTCATAGATGGTTACATAGCAGCCATAACCCATGGCTGTGACCAGAAGATAGTTGTTAGTGGTCAAGGTGACAAAAATAGAATATTGTGGTTGCACAGCCTGCCAAGGAGTTGGGCTGGTTATAAAAGAACAGACTTGAAAGCATTCATGAAAGAATGACTGATGTATACACTATTTCCTTTCTCTCTCTTGAAGACATCATCTTCCATTTCTATTTCTCTGTCTCTGTCTCTCTCTCTCCATCCCTCCCTCTCTCCCTTCCTCCCTCCCTCCCTCCCCCTGTGTCTCTCTGTCTCTGTCTCTGTCTCTGTCTCTGTCTCTGTCTCTCTCTCTCTCTCTGCCTATCTCTCTGTTCTGTGCTGGTACTGACTTTAAACTCAGTGTTTCACACTCTCAGCTCATGGCTGACATCCAACCACTTGAACCATTTCTCCAGTTCTGGATTTTTACTGGTTAACTGAAGATAGGAGCCTCGCAGATTTGCCTTCCTAAGCTGGTCCTGAACCACAATCATCAGATATCAGCCTCCTGAATAGCTAGGCTTCCAGGTGTGAACCACCAGTGTATGGCACATTATCTCTTAACTTGTTGGCATGCTCAGGAAAAAGCACATGAGAGTATGGATGAATATGTGCTCAACACAATGATGGGGCTGCCAAGAAGATTTATAATGTAGATGGTTAGGAAAACTACAAAGAGAATTATTGGGTTCTTTCTGAAGGTAGAGAATGGCACAAAGATGAAGTCTGACACTTCCATGAAACTCTTTCTCTGCATCCTTCTTTATCAGGATCTGAAAGCAATCAAGAGCCATCAAGGGGAAATTTCTCATTAGCAACTGGACTTTAAAACAAGAGACACTGATAGCTGATGCATGTGAGTCAAATTCCCTCCTTTGTGTCTGTCTAGTTGACATATAGAAGCTGTGTATGAAAAACACTGCCTCTTTGGATTTATGGGGAGTGGGGATGGGACATCATCCCTGAGGAGCAAACTATTTCCTGGGTAACGCAAAGACTTCAGAGCCCAGGCTCCCCTCAACAGACATGATAGTGTCTTCCACTGAGTCTTAAAGCAAAAAAGGATGAGAAGCTAGGAGAAAGGAAATCTGTGTCCTAACCGATCATGATAACTACCATTTCAACCCTCTGTTCAAGAAGGAATACTAATAAATATGCATCAAGAAGACCACAGTGATGACTGTTTGGGAATGTGATGCTGCTCTAGGAAGGCAGCTTACTTTTTAATGATTGTTAAATTTGATAGCAAGGCTACCAAAGACCTTTAAACAGATTTCGTTGAGTTTGAAATGCAAAAGCCTTGATTGCAGAGCAGTAAAATAGGCCAGACAAATCCTTTGCAACCCTCCAAGCATAACAACCACAAAACAACCACTGCCGAGGTCCAGCCACTGAAATTGCTCACTGGAGTGACAGTGAAGAAATCTTTTTTTTTTAATTTATTTTTTGAGATGATCCCAATAGTCCTTTTGAGTGAAGTCAGGGATAAAGCAGAGTTGTGATTGAGAGAGCATTGTCATAGAACAGTATGAAGATAACTTGAGCTATACAAATAGAGCCCCACAGTGGAGAGGGGAAAGGATTCTGCTAGCTGTTTGGAGCCCAACTGACATCTATTTTTAAAATCTGGTGAACAGACAATTTGATCTAATTATGGAAAGCTGAGCACACTAGCCTCTTTTGTTACAATGACAGCAGAGATGACCTGTGGGGGGGGAACCTGGCTGATCCTATACCTCTTGACAGTAACCATTTCATGGTTCTTCTTTCATTTTCAAGATGATGGAAACAGGCTTCTTCTCTCATCTTCCATAATTTCTTGCAAGTTAGCTTCACCATAGTGATCCCAGAGAAGTTGCTTGCTCCAATGTCCCAGAAGTCTTCAGTGCTAAAGCAGTCAGGCTTCTTTTCTTACTCTTTCCCTGGTCTTTCTCTGCCTTACTTGACAGTTCTGAACTCCACCTCCTGAAAATGGTTCCCATGGCACCCCACTGCTTCTCTGTCTTCTCAGCACTCACATGAGTTACCTTCCATGAGTCTGCTCACTTTCAATTCCATGATTACACAGGCAGAATTCTGGTCAATTCCCTATCCTTGCTTTTTTCTCTCCGTATTCTTCCTCTATCACTAATCTTGTCCCCCATCTCCACTTACCTGTCTCTTGGCTCTTCTGTTTGTGTGTCTTGCAGCCATAATATATCACTTGTATTTTTGTAAGTTAACTAAACACCAACCATTCCCAACTATTTTGGAACATCACTGTAGTCCATTGGTACCAGCATTCTGGAGCCACGTGTACATTTACAACATACACAGTGGCTTTTGTCCTTAAGGCATAGCTTTTCTGGTCCTACTTCTGATATTTACAATGACCAACCTAAGATTACAGTACCCAGCCAGGCATGGTTGAAATATACCACATTTCTAGCACTCGGGATGTTGAAACAGAAGAATCTTGAGTTCAAGACCAGCCTGGGCACAGTAAGACTCTGTCTCAGACCAAACTAATTTTAAAAAAGGGTTAAGGTATCCAAAGCTCTAGTCATGATAATAAAGTGTATTTCTGTTTTCAAATTTATATTGATATGCAACAGTTCAAGAATGGCAAAACAAATTTAAAAGTACCAAGTCAAAAGACTTACCTTACTCCAGGTAACCAAGGTAATGTGAGAACAGTTCAAGGATAGTGTGAGATCAGTTCAAGGACAGATAATGGAACAAAAACAGACCCACATTTATATGGCCATCTGGATTTTTGAAGTGCTAAGGTAGCTCAATAACATTTTTCCTCAATTGTGGCTACAAGTTAATATCTACATGAGGAGAAAAGTCAACTTTAAATTTTACCTTATGACACACACTTACAAACACTAAATGAATCACAGATTTCACAGCCTCAAAATAAGCAAAGAAGTCTTAGATAAGTAAAACAAAACATAAATCATAGAAATAAAAAAGGCATACATTGTAGAAGAACTAGAATCACAAATTTAACCTTATCAAAATTTAAAGCTTTTACTCTTCAAAAGACAGTGTTAAAGAAATGAAGAGAAACCAGAGCCTAGGTGAAAATATTTACAATACATAAATCTCAATTTCTACCCAGAGTAAAGAGAATTCTTACAACTCAATTAAAACACATTTTGAAATTGGCCAAATAGTTAAAGATTTTGCCAAAGAACATATAGAAATAACTAGTATCACATGAACGGGGGCTCCATATTATTAGCCATCAACGCAGTACAAAATAAAAACCACAATGAGACACCACTGCACACCCACTCTCATGGCTAAAATTAAAAAGCATAACAACACCTAACGTCAATAACAGAGTAAAGCAATTCAAAGTTTCAAATACTGCTTGTGGGAACATAAAGTGGTAAAATCAATTTGAAGAACAATGTCACATTTTTTTAGAAAGTTAAGTCTCTACACTTAACTTGATGACTTAATAATTCTCCCTAAGTATTTACAGAAGAAAAACAAAATGTGTCCACAGAGAGACATCTATAGGTGGATGTTTCTAGTAGTTGTCTTTCTAAATCAAATAACTGCGAACCACTCTCAAGTTCAAACAAAATGTTCATACAATGAAATGCTGCTCAGCAATAGGAAGGACAGATTAAAACATGAGCACAGTATGATTCCATCTGTATGAGACTCCAGAAAAATTCATGTGGACTACTAGAAACAGATTTGTGTTTGCTAGAATTGCTAGAAGAAGAAAAGGAAGATGAGGAGGAGGAGGAGGAAGAGGTGGAGGAAGAGGTGGAGGGAGATGAGGAGGGGGAGGAGGATGGAGAGGGGAAGAGGGAGGGGGAGAGGAGGAAGGGGAGAGGGAGAAGAAGGAGGAGGAGGAGGAGGAGGAGGAGGAGGAGGAGGAGGAGGAGGAGGAGGAGGAGGAGGAGGAGGAGGAGGAGGAGGAGGAGGAGGAGGAGGAGGAGAGGAAGAAGAAGAAGAAGAAGAAGAAGAAGAAGAAGAAGAAGAAGAAGAAGAAGAAGAAGAAGAAGAAGAAGAAGAAGAAGAAGAAGAAGAAGAAGAGGAAGAAGACCACCACCACCACCACAGTGACAATGACTAGAAAACTCCTGGGATGCAGAAAAAGTTCTTAAATTTTGGTGATGGTAATACTGGTCTATAAATTTGACAAGTATACGATTTTATTCCTGCAAATGTGTCATTTCTAGACTTGTGAACTCTTTGGGTGGCTTCTTTATCATGTAAGAGTCACTGGAATTGACTAGGACTTAGGAAATCTGGAATTTGATCTGATGGCTCACAATGATAAACATGAGGTCTGGTGCAATTGTTTGTCTTAAATGCAAAGTGTGAGTTTAAATAGAGTGTCCCAGCACTCTGATATGAGAATCATATGCCATTGTGGTAATCTGGGAAATGCACCTCTCCTGAACTGATAAGACTCTGTGCTGACAGACCAACTCTCACAGGAGCAATCTGCCATCTGCTCCTTGTCCTACCCAGCAGGCAGAAAACCTCCCCAGAGACTAGGAATATCTAATGCCCTGTGCCAAATCTAGGCCTGGATTCTTCTTGCTGTGAGTGCCCTTCACTTACATCGCCCACCTAGGTCAGAAGTTCTGTGGTTAGAAGGACATCCTTCACCCCTCCTGCTATACTTGGGCCTTCTAGTTTCCAAATGAAATCCTACATAGTCTCAGTCTTGGCTTCAGGAAAGATTCTTAAGGCTACCCGAGTAGAATATCTATTGTTAATGTGTGCAATTGCTTCTTATAAGTATAAGAAACACAGCTCCTTGCCTGTCACTTGCATGAAGCCTTTTCATGAAACCTAGTGTTGTACAGGAGTCCATGAGCACCACCTCTCATTCATTACTTCTTCATATTGGTTGATTGATACTTGCAAGGAAGACATGGTTGCTCTCAGAAACTAATAAGCAATAAAAATCAGAATCTCCCCTCACCCCAGAGAGCTGGTTGTGAAACATTTACCAGCACACCATGCTGGGTATCCCCACCCCACACCTAGCAGTTAGCTGATTCTGCTTTGTGCTGTTGTTCATTATGTCTTCCTGTTGGTTTTAGTTCCCAAATCTGATTGCAAACTCTGGGGAAATGTGCCAAGTGTCTACATCTTTTCAGTCCTTTACACATGGTACTCAAAGGAACACTCAGTATCTACTAATTGGTTGAAGAATATGACAAATAGAGAATTCCCATTAAAATGCAGCTATAATAATATCATATAAAAATAATATTTTTTCCTCATTGGTAAGTTTCCAGTTGCAATTCCAGCTTTCCAGTTCCAACTTTTCAAGGGAACAGAGCAGGTTTTCTGTAAAAATAGTTGGGACCTCGACAATGGGAATGCTCCTGGGCAGCAGGCTGAGTAAATGACAGCGGTTTTCTTCTCCATGCTTCTTTATATTTTTCTCCAGAGAATTGGATGACAGTAAGAATCTGGTACAACCCTGGGAAGAGAAAATACTGCTACAAGGAAAGACATAAAGAGAGAGTAACAGAGACAGAGTAACAGAGTCAGAGAGGTCAGTTCAGCTAATTTTCTTTCAAATTAGCCCATAGTGTGATATCCTAGCCACTCAGGAGCCTGATGATCTGAGGATCACAGTTCAAAGCCAGCCCAAGGAGGAAGTTTATGAGATTCTTGTCTCCAATTAACCACCAAAAGCCAAAAGTGAAGCTATGATTCAAGTCACTGAGTGAAAAAGCTCAGGGATAGTGCCCCAGGCCCTGACTTTAAGCTCTAGGACTAGCATGCATAAAAAGAAGTTTTTCCAAAGCAAATTCATGAAGCTTCCAGTTAATCTTCATTGATTTCCATGATCTGTATATAGCAGCTCTTCTGGTGAATCATAAAGGTAATACCATCACTGATTCGCATTCCTCCAACATTTATTTACATTTTTCTTCAACAAAAGTCCAAACTTTCAGAAACGTTCCAAGGGTAACGTAAGGAACCCTGTGTAACCTCTTCTTCCATTCCCCAGTGGGACAGTTTGCCTCATTTGCCTCGCCATCTCTAAGTCATATTGCAGGAAGTTGGAGACATGGCTTTGCCCCTTTATTTCTAAACAGATAAAGGAGTATTTCCTAAGAAAAAGAAAAATACAATACAGTCAAATTTTATACCTACTAGGGAAAGAAATTCCATCTCACCTCAGACACTGGCAGAAAATGAAAGAGGAAAGGGGAGACTGCTGTCATAATATTCAATGCACATCCTATGAAACTAGGAAAAATTGAAGAGAGGGGTTGTGTTCGGGAGAATAGGGGGAAATGAAGAAAGAGTGACATCCATCAATCAAGATGCATTTGACTTTAAACTGATTTTTAAAAATAATAACCCCTTCATTATGACTATTAAAAGATAGTTAAAAAAACTGGGCTGGGAATGTGGCTTAGCAGTAGAATGCTTGCATAGGATGCACAAAGCCTTGGGTTCGCTTCCTCAGTACCACATAAACAGAAAAGGCCAAAGGTGGTGCTGTGGCTCAAGGGGTAGAGTGCTAGTCTGCGCAAAAAGAAGCCAGGGACAGTGCTCAGGTCCTGAGTCCAAGCCCCAGGACTGGAAGAAAAAAAAGATAGTTAAAAAGAAAAACAATTTTTCAAGAAGATCTAGGGCTTAGTTTCCCCATCCCAATTCTAATAGTCCCTTATCTGAATGAGAAAGATCTCTTCTCTCATTCCAAGTGACTTGTTGGATTTCCCCAACCCAAGGCCCTAAGAATGACTTCATCCTGAAAAAGAATGAGTAAGGAGAAGAATCTGAACTGTAACACACACACACACACACACACACACACACACAAATTTTCCTTTTCCTTACCTGGAAATTCTTCCCTTCCTTCCATCTGATCAAGAATACAGTTTCTAAAGAAGCTACTCTCCATACAGTGACCAATGGCCCAATACAAATGTCCATTTACAAGCCCTGCAAGTGCTCATCTCCAATTTTCTCCATGACCCAAATAATTTCTCTTACTTTTCCTATGGCCATGGCTCATCTATCTTCCTGGTCAAAACCGTGTGCTACTTTTCTTCTCTTTTTTAATTTCTCCAACATCTAGGTAGGTGAAACGTGTAATGGCTTTTCTTGAGCCACTGCAAGATTCATCTCCCTCAAATATTTCAGTATCTCCTACAGACAAGGACATTCTCCGTGGCAACCATAAAACACTTAACAAAACTGGGAAATTAACATTCTAACGCTTTACTATCACCAAAACATCAGGTTGGTCAATTTTTCCCCCTAAGGGTGTCGATCTCATTCTTAATAACAAGGGAATGATATTCAAAATCCAACATTCATTTATTGGTTTTCTTGTTAATCTCTCCAATCTGAAATTTTTGCTCAGGTTTTTCCTTGCTCTCTTTACCTTGACCCTTCCAAAGATTACAGGCCAGTTGCTCTGTTAGTGCCTTGAGAGTTACATAGTTCTGATGTTTTTTCAAGACTTATTTCATGCTAAAAGTTGTTGGCAGGACAGAAGTGATACATGTTTTTATTGCATGCTATCAACAGATTTATAACTCTGAATTAATCTGTTTCTAGAGATGTTTAATTGCTTTACAGATGTAATATAAACGAAGAATTTCTACTTTGAAGTCATTCATTGTTCATATTATATTAATAAGTATTTTCAATAAGGTAGTTTGAACTTGTGTGAATAACTGCTTATCAAACATCTTATGAATTTCACATACATCATTACATATTTATGGTTTGCTATTTTATGCAATGATTCATAAGTAGTCGTGTTACTTATATTAATACCTAGATTATTCCCACCTTACCACTGAGCTCTGCATTAAAAAGGATCTGTGCCTTTTAACAGGGGTCTTTTATAATTAATCATAAGAGAAATGCAAATCAAAACTATAACAGGGTATCACTTCACCCCTGTTAGAATGGCCGTTTACAAAAACCAAAAGCGTAACTGGTGTTGACTTGAACATGGAGAAATTAGAGGGCCCTGTATAGTGTTGACTGGAATGTAAAATAGTATAGTCACTTTTCTAGAAAGTTAAACATTTCCTCAAAAAGTTAAGACTACTATATGATCTGGCAAGTTCACTTCTGGGTATAGGCTTGAAATCATAATCTTGGAGAGATAGCAATACTCTTGTGTTCAAAGTCACAGTATTCACAATAGATAAGATATAAAAGTAATCTAAATATCCCTCAAAGAATGAGTAAGTAAAATGTGATCATAAGCAGGATATTATTCTCCCTTAAAAAAGAAAATTCTTCTATATATGAAACATGGATAAATGAAACTAGTCATTCATAGTTCCAAACACATGATGTATTTAAAATAATCAATCTTACAGAAATAGAGGAAGAGGAAAATGGTGATGGCCAGAAGATAGATATGGGAAAAGAAGGGAGTCGCTCTTCACAAAAAGTAGTTACACAAGTAGTTACAAGTTATACAAATGAATATATTTTAGATGTCTTTTGTACATCATTCTGCCTATAGTAAACAATATTTTATTGAGCACTTAAAATTTTCCAAGCAGGTAGATCTCATGCTAAATGTATACCGGATGACAAAAAAAAAATAATCTTTTAATATGTTAGAATGAGCATGGCAAACTGCTTGCTCTGAGTGAATATTTTCCTTTATCTCTTTACTTTTTAATGATCTCTTTACTTTAAAAAATCCATATAGGGGCTGAGGATATAGCCTAGTGGCAAGAGTGCCTGCCTCGGATACATGAGGCCCTAGGTTCGATTCCCCAGCACCACATATACAGAAAACGGTCAGAAGCGGCGCTGTGGCTCAAGTGGCAGAGTGCTAGCCTTGAGCGGGAAGAAGCCAGGGACAGTGCTCAGGCCCTGAGTCCAAGGCCCAGGACTGGCCAAAAAAAAAAAAAAAATCCATATAGATTTGCATAGTACCTATTTAATTCAACAAAATATTTGCCTACTTCTTTTTATTTATGAGGCAAAGGATTAGGCAATGGATGCACAGAGAAGAGAAAGATGAAATGGTTTATGAGTCTTTCCATTTTGAAAGGTACTTGAGTGAAACTCTTCTATATACCATATACAAATTAAAGGGTCTATATACAAATACTGATAGCATGAGAAAAATATAATAATTACCAGAACATGTCTTAATAATAACTATGATTTCAAACATTATGCACAAAATACTGGGCTAAAAGTACTCAGGGTACATTTACTAGCCCCTAAAATCCTATAAATACAGGTGATTCTATATCTGTTTTGCACAAATTTGAATACTTTATTGTATGAATATGCAAATACCACAATGAAATCCCATTGTACAACTGCTTTGTGCTAATCTTTTTTAAGGAAGATGGAATGCTTGTGAAAGTTGACACATGGTGAGAGAGAGCTAGTGTTGGAATCATTGGAATCCAAGACTGTCAAGTTCCAAAGTCTTTGCAATTGACACAGTATCATTGAGAGGATGAAGGCAACAGCCCATCTTAGGAGACCAGGAGAGATTTCACGAAACAGTTGGGATGTGAGACTGACTCTTAAGATGCAGATAGGCCTGAAAGCCATTTTAGTTATAAAGAAGAGGAAAGACCAAAGTTGGTCTTGACAGAGTTACCGAGGCAATGTATGATGATCCATTCGAGTGAGTTGGACTGCCCAATGGGATTTCTGATAAAAACAGAGCTAATAAAAACACCAATGACTGACTCTAGAGCTCAAGATAGTGAGTCTGTATTTTATTTAAGGTGCAAAAAATATCCTAAATGCAACTCTGACTCTAAACCTCATTCAAAACTTTCAGTAGACTGACAATATGGGCAACTACTTTGAGAAAATGATGATTAGCATCTGACTAGCTCTGAAGATTAAAATATTGGGGTGGGGGGAGATTATGGTCGTCAGTTACTGAATCAGGAAAATCCATTCCAGCAGGCTGAGAAGTAAAATGAAGAGGTGGTAAAGTCTTGGATAAAAACAAGAAGGAAGAGGAGGAGGAGAAAGAAGACAAAGAATAAGATGAAAAAGAAGATGAAGGAAAATGAGGAAAAGGAAGAGGAGGAGCAGGAGGAGGAGGAGGAAGAGGAGGAGGAAGAGGAGAACAACAACAGAGTGGTTAGAAGTAAAGAAGTAACATTCAAGTCTTATTAGAATAAATCAAGTAATAAATATTTGTGATTAGGAAATTTTAGCCAGATATCTGGAGAAAACAAGGTTGTTAATAAAACTTTAAACATATCATTACTACATTAGTGATGATAATAGTAATAATAATGTAAGTAATAGGACATGAATGTAGAGGAGACCTACGTGAAAGGAATCAACAGGAAGGGGAAGGGTGGAAGAAAAGATACTGAGGGGTGAAGAGGATCAAAATGCATTATATGTGATGCTGCATGACGGCAGCTTATGCATGAAATTCCAGAAGTGGAGCTATGACTCAAAGTGGTAAAGCATTAGCTTTCAGCAAAACACCTCAAAGATAACACCCAGATCCTGAGTTCAAGTCCCAGTACTGTAACAACAACAGCATATATGTATATGAAGACAAAATAATGAAACTCATCAAACCCTGAGAAGGCAGGGGAGGAGGGAAGGGAATATGAGAATATAGTACAGGGTATGAACCTGCTCAAAGTATGCTGTGCACATTTGTGGAATTATAATAAAACAACCTATGCACTATTAATGTGTTCTGACTAACAATTAAAATAAAAATGTAAGTCATATATACTGTTTCATATCGCTCTAGCCCCATATTCCAGCTCAAGATAGGAAGGAAGAGAAAGGCAGCACCAGAAATATCATCTTTTATTTTTAAAGAAAAGCAAAGCCTGAAAACCCTCCATCCCACCCTGCTGCATGAAGAAATCTGCTCTATTCCATCAGCCATAACTATGCCACAGGAAAAGCTCCAAGAAAAACATGCTAGGGAGAAGGTACTTCATGTTGGCAAGGTTGCGGCCATATTGAATGTCTAAGAAGCACATTCCAGCGGTCAACTTCATGGGCTTCATGTTGTGTTGGTGTTAAGAGTGAAGACAAACTGCTCCATTGTCTGGCCACTTGCAAATGCTGCTACTGAGAGGACTTTGCCTCCATAGCATCAGTGGCTTCCCAGACCCACATCACCATAGGAGTAGGGTGGTCATGGATGCTACAGAGTGGCGCCCAAGTGCTTTACCTCCATGACATTCACAGACAGACACAGAACTGTCCCCTGGTGGGTTAATTGAACACCTTTCTGTTCATTGTTTTGAAAGATGCATCCCAGAGCCTGCTCCCCCCAGGCCATAGTGGTTTTGTAAACACTCAATTACATCTTTTAAATGTATTTCTGCTTATAAAAGCTAGCATGGCTTATGCTTCCTGCATCAGGGCTCTAACTGATGCACAAGCCTACTGTTTCCCACAGGTAGTGAGATGAGAAGTTAGCTCTGGGGAGCCTCGGCCTCCACCCAGGCTTGTTAAGAAAAAACAAAAAACTAACAAGAACTAATTTCCTCAGCTGCCCCCAAGCCTCTGCCAGAGAACACATATTTACTTTCCAGGCACAGTTTTAATCACAGAGATCTGAATCTTTGTAAGTGTTCATAGTTCTGACATTATTTCTTTCCTGAACAAATGATAACTCCTGTGCATCCTAAGGTTTCAGTTTCCTGTTCTCTTTTTACTGTTTTATTTTCTTTCCTTTCTATTGTGTGAAATGATTTCAGGACTCACACTCTGATTCATGAATACATCCCAGGATATTCAGCCTCCAGAATTTATAATCATTTTTGGAAGCGCTTTCTCCATAAAACATCATTTGCTTGGGATTTATGAATTTCTCTTCTCACAAAGTCACCTTTAACAAATAGAGATTGTTGGGTGAGAAAGATGTGCAAAGACTCTTTGCTGAAACTGTGTGTTGCCTTGAGTCAGCTGTGGCTGGACTATGACGCAAGGACCTGATTCACAAAACCACCAGAACAGCTTCCTCAGGAGGAGTGGGTATGTACACTTAGTGTTCCATAGTAGCTATTCAGTTAAAGTCTGTGAGTTAAGTCAGTGTTACTAACATCTCAGAGATCAGGCCTCACCTAGCACTGTACATCTGATTACCAAGGTAAAGACTGAAAACAGTGTTCTCTACTCACCTCTACCCACATGCAGCCCTTCTGTTTAGATGGCTCAATTAATGGTACTTTTCCATTCAACAGTCTTCACTGACATTCCTTCTGTTAAATCTATCAGTCAATTGTGGGAGGGGTGAAGACTGTGACTATATTAGTGGAATCATATGTTTTTTTCAGGTTCTTATGTCATAGGCTAGCCACAGAATATATCTAGTTTGTTACTACTTTCCTGCTGGAAAATGGTGAAGAAAGCAAGCATTGTGGCTTCTCCAGGACCCACAGGGGCTCATTTCCTGGCTCTAAGGTTTACCAGATCCCAGAGTCAGTCCTGAACCTGATTAAATAAAAATCTTAAATCCCACAGCTAGGTCAGCATTGTAAAACTCTTGGGAAAAAAAAAACAGGCAGATTAAGGGATGAATTACTTAGACAATTATCCAGATTGATAACTCCAGCCATTACTTAAATAGTACTGACATGTACAAAATTAGATTTAAATGTGTCTTCAAAGTCAGTGAGTGGATATACCTCTGTATTTGTGTGTGTGCGTGTGTGATATACAGACGAGTAAGACTGCCAAGGAGTATACTTAAATCATCATACTAGTTCTCTTCCCAGCTGCAGGATGTAGTAGTCTAAAATGTAAATATTTCTTATCTCATATGTCTGAAAAGCAGGAACCAAGAACTGAGCTATCTGGTCTGGTTCAGAATATCATGAGTTTGCAAACAGTGTTTGTCCACAGTGTGATTACCTTGGAGCCTGCTAGTATGGGCAGATCATTTCCCAGAAGGCACAGTCACATACTTGTTGGAAGATGCTTAAGTTCCTTGCTGCTTCTTGGTAAACTTTAGTTCCTCACTAATTCCTGATTGTCCACACAACATAAATGACCCAGAGCCTGTGAGAGAGCAAACAAGATGCAACAGTGCTTCTCATAACCCATTTCCAAAATCATTCCATAACACTGTCACTTTGTCCTCCTCATTAAATGAAGTACAGTGCATACTGAAGTGAAGAGGAAGTAGATTTCTTCACTTCTTGAAGGAACAAGTGTTTGTTTATAGACATTTAAGAAGCACCCAGAACTTTCTCTTTCTGGGTAGGGGAAACACTAGGGCTCCTAGGCATGGGTTGAAACTTCCTAAATAAAGATCCAGAACCACAACAGATAAAAGAAAAACTGGATAAAGAGGACTGCATCAAACTTAAGAGTTTCTGCATGGCAAATGATATAGCTAGCAAGATAAATAGAAAGCCCACAGGATGGGAGAAGATCTTTACTAACTATGCATCAGAAAAGGGCATCATAGCTAAAATGCACTTAGAACTCAAAAAATTAAGTTCCCCCAAAATAAACCCTCAAAGAAACAACAACCCAATTAATAAGTGGGCCAAAAGCTTAAAGAGAGACCTCTCAGAAGAAGGAGTAAGGGGCTGGGAATATGGCCTAGTGGCAAGAATGCTTGCCTCATATACATGAAGCCCTGGGTTCAATTCCTCAGCACTATATATACAGAAAAGAAAAAAAAAAAACAAAACAGAAAAAGAAGCCAGGGACAGTGCACAGGCCCTGAGTCCAAGGCCCAGGAATGGCAAAAAAAATAAATAAATAAATAAAAAGAGGAAGAGGAAGAGGAAGAGGAAGAGGGAGGAGGAGGAAGAGGAAGAGGGAGGAGGAGGAGGAGGAGGAGGAGGAGGAAGGAGGAGGAGGAGGAGGAGGAGGAGGAGGAGGAGGAGGAGGAGGAGGAGGAGGAGGAGGAGGAGAAATGCAAATCAAAACAACATTGAGATTTCACCTCAACCAAGTTAGAATGGCCATTATCAAGAAAACTAACAGTAACATGCTGGAGGGATGTGACCAAAATGGAATGCTACTACGCTCTTGATGGGAATGTAAGGTTGTTCAACCACTCTGGAAAGAAGTATGGAGGTTACTCTAAAGACTAAACATAGAGCTTCCCTATGACCCAGCAATCCCACTCCCAACTATTTATCCAATAGACCCCAAACAAAACTACACTAAAGCTACCAGCACAACTGTGTTCATTGTGGTATTGTTTACAATAGCCGAGATATGGAACAACCATCAAGAAAATGTGATATATATATATATATATATATATATATATACATACACACACACACACACACACACAAAATGGAATTCTGTGCTTCCATCAGAAATAATGGCATTGCATTATGTGGAATGCATTATTTGTAATTATTTGGGGAAAAAAAATCATACGAAGTGAAGTAAGCCAGACCCAAAGAAACATAGGTTGCATGGGTTCCCTCATTTGTAATTAGAATGTGTCTGTAATCTACAAGTAAACACACTGGATGGTAAAAGACAAAAAATGACACTTGAGCATGACAAATTAAACAGGACTCTAAACATTCACACAGTAAGGCCAAAGGAGGGTATTCTTAGGAGAGGATCACAAAGGCTCAATAACCATATGCATATGATCGTATAAAATGGAAACATGACTGTTTTTGTTATTTCACTTTTTGTTTTGTTTTTGTTTGTTTATTTACTTTTTGTCACTATTTTTATTTCTGTCTTGTATGTAAGTTTATCTGTTTGGGGGAGGGTGAAAGGAGAGCACAGAAATGGTGGGACAAAGGGCAAACAAATGCAGCTGGTATACTCACTAGACACTACGTTGAAAATGAACTGTATGACTTGTGGGTTTGGGGAGGGAAAACCTGAGATAAAACAAGGGAAGAAGAGACACTGTTCAAAAGGAAATGTATTCATTACCTGACTTATGTGACTCTGAACCTTGTACATCACCTTTACAATAACAATAAACAATATCAAAATATTCTTTAAAATTTCTTCTTCCACATACAGTGCTTAAATTTCCCTCTAAATAAATATTTAATAACTAAAGAAAAACATGCAAAGATTAATCAATGATACAGTCTTTTATGAAAAAGCAGCAATCACAGATACTTTTGATGGTGAACTTAAAAAATAAACATTTAAGTGGGTACTGGTGGCTCATGCCTATAATCCTAGCTACTTGGGAGATTGAAATCTAAAGACTGTCACTCAAAGCCTGGGCAAGAAAGCAAGAAAGTCTGTGAGACTCTTATCTCTAATAAACTAACACCACCAAAAAAAAAGGCGAAAGTAGAATGTGGTTCAAGTGGTAGAGAAGTAGCCTTGAGCACAAAAGCTCAGGAAAAACACCCAGGGTCTGTGTTCAAGATCCCAGGACCAGTAAAATAAAATAAAAATAAATAAAGAACACTCAAGAAAAAATACTATATACTATCTCTTTTGAACAATAGAATGACAGAGAATGCTACCCTTTTATTAGCTGAACCAAGATTATACTAATGGCAAAACCATGTAAACATAAGAAAGACAAGTGGGAGAAAATCTTTAATGCATAAATTCAGAAGAAAAAATTGATGGATTAAAAAAAGGGAATTATTTTTTGGTTGGCTTTGGGGCTTGAACTCAGGGACTGGGTGCTGTCCTTGAGCTTCTTTGTGTTCCACAGAGCTACTTTCAGTTTTTGAGTGGTTAATTGGAGAGAAGAGTCTTACAGGGACTTTTCTACCCAAGCTAGCTTGAACAATAATCCTCAGATCTCAGCCTTCTGAGTAGTTAGGATTACACATATGAGCCACTAGCACCTGGCAAAAGGGAATTTTTAAGGAGGTGAAATTATTTGATACCATAAGAATATGACATGTATATTTGTCAAAACCTATAGAAATATATAACACAAAAAAGAAACCTTGTATGACAATGCATTTTAGTTTAGTTAGTAATCATGTGCCAATATCAATTCTCCAATGATAACAAATATATCACACTAAGGAAAGGAGCTAGTAATAGAAGAACACAAGCTGGAGAATTCCGTATTGTCAATTTATCTGTGAAGTGAAAGCTGTTCCCCAAACAACAAACTATTAATTGTAGTACATATGATCATCTAATAGATTTTAAAAGGCCTTTAATAATATTTAAAAGCTCAGTGTCATGGGGGGTGGAGACAGAGAGGGGCTGGTAATTGGTACTCTGGGAACAGAAGTAGGTGATGGTGAATTTGAGACCAGAAAAGTTAGTGAGACATGGTCTCAAAAATAAAATACATAATGAAAGAGGTGGAGGTTTGGCTCAAAGGGTAGAGTACATGGCTGGCACACACAAGACCTTGGTTTCAATTCCCAGTGCCACACAAACAGCAACAACAACAAAAAGATTCACTTTCATTTGTGTTTAAAAATTCTTAGGTTAAGAGAAGACTTCTTCCTTTTATTTGTTATTTGTTTGCTGTTTATACTGCTCTTTTGGAGTCACCATATTTTATCTTAACTAGAACTGGTCAGTACAGAAGGAATTAGAATTAACAATGAGTAACAGTTTAAAAGTATCCACTATGTTCAGTGTACTATTTGGATTCTACATGGAAAATTATTTAAATGCCATTGCAGGGCAGGGACTGTAGCTGGGTAGTAGAAGGCCTGCATAGCATGTGTGGGCCCCTAGATTTGATTCCAGCAATTCAAACGAACAAATAAGAACAGTGATTAAATGCCACAGTAACCCTATGAAACACGTGCTATAATAATAGTCCATGACTATGGGGAAGGACTTAAGGCAGGGAGGGTTAAAGAGCTGCTGGAGGTCAATTAACAGGAAAGTTGCAGACAAGACCAGAATCTTTTATGGGAATCTCAATCTTCATCTCCATCATATATTTAGATAGATTCAAAAGATGGAACATGCTCCTATGGATTTGAAATGTGGAATATTCTCTTCTACCCAGAAACTAACTTTCTCCACTATGAAACAACCCACTCTCTCTTAACTTTGATGGCATGTCCTTCTTTTCTCCCCTTACCACCCACCTTTGTTATCATAGATCCCAGAATCTGCTCTTGCCATTCAAGAGCAACATTGCATTTGGGCTGCCATTTTCCTTAAGTAAACATCGGTTTTGTGCACTCACTGAGGCACATGAGTCTTAGACCCAAAGCCACAAATACGGAAAAACATTTGTTAGATATTCCTTACAGCTCTTTTGATCCCTTACAGACACAATGTCCAACTGAAGAATGTATAACCAAGGCAAAGGCTTCTGGTGCCATGTGAGAGCTGACTCCTAAATGTAACTGATTGCCAATTCTTTATTTCTTGTATACTATATTCTATCTAAACTCCCATCCTCAGTCCTACATGGTGATTTCTACCGATCTGTTCTATTTTCCTTATTTTCTATCTCCCATCTCACCCAGCACTCTTGGCTTGGCTACTGATCTCATGTTTTGAGATTCTAGAAGGTCAACACATCTAAATCTGATTTCCAATTCCCCTTTTCTCTTTCTATTTAAGAATCTCTCTCAGTATCTCTTTCTGTCAGTGTCCTTCAGTCTCTCTCTCTCTTTCTCTCTCTCTCCTTTAATCCTCTCACACAGAGGTGTCTCTCTTCTTCACCAAGACACTAACCTAGCACAAGACCCACAGAATATCCAGGAAAAAGACACTATCTAGTCAGATACTATCTAGCCACCAGGAGTTGCTTCTAGATGAGAAATTGAAAACAAGAAGTTTTAAAAAAAAAACACCTTAAACCAAGGAAGAAATGTTCACTTTATAAGTCAGACAGTGTACTTCACAAAATTTTCCTAAACATTATTTTTCAGAATAAACTTATTGCAAACCCTCATTAAAATGAAGTAGCATAGAAATGTCAATATTTCGTGGCAGGAGTGGCTGGCTAGTCCTCTACAAATTATTCACTACACAACACTCTTCATGGAACGATGAAGTCCTGGAAATAGCCAAGCCATATGACGCAAGGTCCTTGAATCGTGACTTGGAGGAGAGCCTCTAGACAATCAGGAATGCACAGTTATATTTTACATGAACCAGAAATAAATTCCCACACTGTTAAGTCATGAATTGTGATAGTAAGTCAATTACTGCAGAAACTATTTTTCCTAAATAATACTGGAGATTTCTGCTTTCTCCTGTTTAAAAATTCTTGTTTCTTTCTTTTCTTTTTGTGACGCAAAAATGCCTACAGCAGAGACTTACACACACAAGGTAAATGGCCAATAAATGTGTTGAACAAATATAAATTCTTGGAGATCTAAAACATATGACTTCCTCTGAAACTTGTTTAAATTTAAGGACACATTCAACTGGCACGCCAGTTGGAGTATATGACAAACCTGTAAAGATTTCTTTCTCCAAAATAACCCTAAATACTTTAAAAAGCACTACTCTTCTTCCTTCCGATTCCCATACCATGTGATCATCTTCTGCTGCTGCCACGAGACTCTGTTTTTAGAAACGTCATAGTGTTTGGCCCAAGAGAAACTTCTACTTGCTAAATGGTTTGAAATGACTCACTTATTTCTAATAACATACATCCTGATTTGAGTGAGGCTTTCTCAGAGAGGTGTTCTTACCATCCGCTGGCCATTGGGTTGCACAAAACAGAAGCCAGAGACCACCTGCCCTTATCCTTCACCTACAGACTCTAACAAGATAAAAAATGTACCAGTGTTCATGATATGTTCTAGGAACAAACGGCTAAGCAAATATATACTCTTGAATATATTAAAAGATATGAGACATTAAATGATTAATTGAAAGATACGAGATCATTTGAGGGGATGAAACATTGTAAGTTGTAATATACTCTGTTTAGTGATCTTGCCTTGTTTTATTCTGGCCAGAGTTACTTATTTTATGTATGCCTCTCACCACTTCTTTCATCTGTTTAAACACCTTCCAAAATCTTTCCATGCAAACAAGGATAAAGCCCAAGAGTATTACCTGGCTTGAAATGTCATATAATTTTGCATCATCTGCACATTATTAAACATGTTTGGCTTGCATACTGAGACAGGCAGTAAAATGGAGTACTCTTCAATTGCCTCTTCCCCTGGCAAGAAGCAGAGTTTTGTACGTATTTCCAGATTCAAGTCAAATGCTGCTACCCATACACAGCCCACCTCCAGCCAGCTCTGCAAGTCTGTAGTGATGATTAAGTGTCCTCTGATTATGCATCTTCCACTGTCCTTTCATACTGACATGTAAGGAAGAGTAAATGGATAACTCTGTCCTCAAGAAAGACTGCAGATGGATGATCCCTGAATTCTTAATGCTAGACCCAATGCCTCACACCTGAGAGGAAGCAGAATATATTTATGGAAACAAGTAATTATGTCAAGAAGAACATTAACAAAATCACAAAACAGAAACCTCACATTCAAGGAATGGTAATGTGAGGAGTTCTGAGAAAATCTTCTCTTGAATATCTATTAAAAAGATCCCAACTCATTGAATACAACCAGGTAACCATTCTAGAGACTGACCAAAGGACTTACAACAATTTGAGACTCATTCTTCTCCACAAAATCTTTGCAATATCAATAAGAATAATCTTGGGGGGAAAATAGTAGAACACTCAGGCATTTGCAATAGGTCTTCACCCACCCTTCTTCCAACACTGTGTTGTAGAAAAGCTATTCTAGGTGGATTTGGAGATGGAGTAAACCTCAGCAGATTTCCACTCCACCTGTTCCCTTTTTCACAATGACTTTCTAGGAAAACAGCTCCAGGTCCTGTCCCCATCCCAGCCCTGCTCCACAGAGAATTTCTGTGTGTTAGTTTATGACAAGCATAGCACCGCATGACATCTCCATCTTCTTCTATGCATGGAAGTTCTACCAAAATGTAAGCACAAATTCTTCTCAATCCATAGCTAGCAAATTACCAGAGAGTAATTTCATCAAGGATCAAGAAGAGAGGTATAAAGAAAACAAGTTTAAATCTGATCAGGAATCCCAAGGGCTCCACATTATTGGGGAAGAGACTTAATAGTCATTAGTTTATCCATGTCACTAAGCAAAAGAACAAATAGACAAACAGATATCAAGAATATAAAGTCCTGATAAGAAGGATACATATCCAGAGTTTATCCAGTGTGTTACCTAAATATTTCACAAAAATTATAAGACACACAATCTGGAAAGTGTGATACACATATAGCAACTGCTGATAGAGGACCCAGATGTAGGACTTAATAGACAGATACTTCCAAGCAGTTGTCATAAGTGTGTTCTAAAAAATGTCTAGGTATAGTGATTCATTCCTGTAATTCTAGCTATACAGGAGGAAGAGATCAAGAAGATCCCAGTTCAAGACTAGCCTGGACAAAGAGTTAAACAGATGTCACTTCAACAAACAAGCTGAGCATGGTGGCACATGTCTACAACCCAGCTATGAAGATGGCCATATCTAAGAAGGTCTCATTCTAAAGCCAGCACTGGGCAAAACCATAAAACCCTATCTGAAAAATAATAAAGCAAAACAAAAAGCCTGGGTGATGGATTAAGTGGTAGAACATTTGCCTAGGAAGCATAATGTCTTGAATTCAAAGATCCAATAATACTAGAAAAAATACTGAAGAAATTGTATATAATATATAATACATAAATACATATATACTAACTTTTGCCAGTCCTGGGGCTTGAACTCAGGACCTGAGCTCTGTCCCTGAGCCTCTCTGTGCTCAAGGCTAGCGCTCTACCACATGAGCCACAGTGCCACTCCTGGCTTTCTCTTTTTATATCATACTGAGGAATTGAGCCCAGGGCTTCATGAATGCTAGGAAAGCAGTCTACCACTAAGCCACATTCTTATCCCAGAAAGTATATTTTAATTGAAAGAAATTATGTCAATGATTCAATAAATTAAAATCAATTTTTAAATAGATAAATAACTTTAAAAGACAATTTGCATTAGCTTTACATCTCTGTGACAAAATACTGAGAAAAACAACATCAAGAATGAAAATTGTATTTTGACTCATGGTTTCAGAGGTTTCAGTCTGTGGTAAGCTGACTGTTGTTTTCTAGACCTATAATAAGGTGAAAACACGATGAAGGTCACAGCATAGGAAAGCTGCTCACGTCGCAGCAGCCAGGAAGCAGAAAGGATGAGAGGAATGGTCCAGAGCAAAGATATATATCCTTCCAAGCATGGCCCAGGAAACCTACCTCTTCCCTGTGAGCTTATCCACCAGTGAATTCACTAAGTGTCCTTGTAGTCAATTACTTCCCATCATGCTACCAATTGGGTATCAAAAGCTTCAATCATCTGAGCCTTTTGAGGAATACTTCATATCCAAACATAAGACACTAAAAATGTATTAAAAGTACTGACAAACAGATTTGAGGTGGCATAGCAAGGAGTTAGAAAACTTGAAGATAGATCAAGGTAAATGATGAAATCCAAAAATGGGAAAGAAAAGAAAAACAAGCAAAAACACAGCTTCTGAAAGATGCAGAAAATCTTATTTTTTTCTTTTCTAAAATTGAAAGAGGGAAAACATCTCATTGTATACAAACAAGATAATGACCATCAAACTATAACTGACTTCTCATCAGAGGCAGTAAAAATCAGAGGCCAGTAGAAAAGTTGAAGAAAGAAGTCCTGAAGGAAGAGACTATCAACCAAGAATGCATATTCCTCGACACTACCTTTCAAAACTGAATGTAAAATGAAGACATTCCCAGGTAAACAAAAACAGAAGTGGTGCTTTGCAAGAAATACTAAAGGAAAATTTTCAGGCTGAAAAGAAGTGTTGCCAGGTATAATTTGCATCCATGGTGGGAGGGCATAACAAAAATTGTTTAAAGATAATTATATATGTAACTATAAGAGGTAGTTAAATTATACATCTCTTCTGTCTTCACTATAGTTATTAAAAGGAAAATTGCATAAAAATAACAAATAAGTTTTTTGTTTCCAGGTTGATGAAGTAGAAATGCTTTTGCTTATTTTCTAAGCACAACTACAAACCCTGGACATTACATATGAAACAGACATTTAAGGATAAATAGAAAGAAGAAAAACATCTATTGACCATCAGACCAGAGAAATGGCACCGTGGTGAGTCCACTAGGATCCTGATTAATCCCTGATTTGGAGGTGAAGAAAGTTTCATGTAGAAATATTAATAAGTAGCCAGACAGCAGTGGCTTACTCCTGTAATCCTAGCTACTAAGGAGGCTGAGATCTGAGGATTACCGCTGGAAGCTAACCCAAGCAGAAAGGCCCACGAGACTCTTACCTCCAGTTAACCACAAAAAATCTGAAGTAGATCTGTGACTCCAGTGGTAGAGTGCTAGCCTTGAGCTGAAGAGCTCAGGGACAGTGCCCAGGCCTAGAGTTCAATCCCTATGACTGACAGATAATAATAATAATAACAGTAACAACAATAATAATAATAATAGATTTTATTCTTGAGTTTTCCAAATTAAGTGTTTACAGTTGAAACAAAAAACTACACACCATTTCCTAATATAGTTTTCAGTAGAAAACTACAGCAAATCCATGGTGAATGTGGAAGATAAAGGTATTTCATTCATAATTTCATGAATACACACAAATGAAAAATGACGGAGAACTAAATGTATGTGCAACACACAATACCTACATGTCCTGGTTTTGATATTTTGTTACAACTATGTGAGATGTTACCATTGGTAAAACTAGATAAAAGGCACATAAGTCTTGTCCTATCTTTGCAACAGTAAACCTCTCTCATTCTGAAGCCAGTATTAATGCCAAAACCAGCAATTTTTTAAAAAGAGCTCAGAACACTGCTTTTCCTGAATACAAATACAATAATACTCAACAAAATACTAACAAACTGAATCTGTTCCCCATATTCAGAAGTATTGTACATGAGAATCAATTAGGAATTATCCCAGAGATGAAAAATTAATTTGAGAACCAAACATCAATTAATTGATTACAATCATATAATGGAAATTTTTTCAGCTAGATAAAGGAATAAAGAACTGACACATACTATAGCACTGAAAGAACCTTGGTAATATTAGAAGGTATCACTTAAAAGTGACATTGTATGACTCTACATATAGGAGTGCCCCAAGAAGACAAATCCACAGAAACTATAAGCAGAATAATGGCTGCCTAGGTCTCCACCCCAGGGGGGTAAGAATTGACAGCACATAGTTTCCTTTAAGAGTGAGAAAACTGTTGTTGTTTTTTTAATTCTACCACATGACAGCATAACTCTGTAAATACTGAGATCATATTAATTTCTTGTCATGCAATCCAATCTCAATAAAGTTGTACATTTTTTAAGAAATAATAAAAATTCTTTTCATGTTAAGGATAGTGTTTTTACTATTTTATTAGAATATATATATATATATGAAGTTCATTAGGATAATTCCAACGGTTCATGCAACACACTGAACAATTTCAATCACTCGATTATATTCCCTGAGCTCCCCACTCTTTTTTATCCCCCAATTCCCCTAGTTTTCCAAACAGTGTTTGGGGAGGGGTGAGGTTGTTATGTTATCATCATGACATACAGAGATGTATATATATATATATATATATATATATATATATATATATTCATATTTACATTGAGTCTCTCACCCCAATATTCTCTATTCTCTCCTCCAGGCTATCCCATTATACACTCATGTCCTATCATAATTATTATCATCGCTATTTTAAGTCTAGGCTCCACATGTAAGTGAAAACAATACTTGGCACCTTGAACTTGGTTATCTAACTCAACATGATGATCTCTAGTTCTATCCACTTTCTTAAAAATATAATAATATCTCATTCTGCCTCCTGGCCAAATAACACTCCCACAGTAAAAAAAAAAAAAAAAAAAAAAAAAAAAAAAAAAAACTCAACAATACCTCTAATGAACCTCAGACATTTCTGTAGATGTTTCTGTGTCATTGTCTAAAGTATCGTAAGTATCCAAAGAAAGGTTTAGTGTGTTTACAATGGCAAAGAAGAAGATATGCCTGAGACCTTTCTATTAATGTAGTTTTTATTAATGTAGTTAGTTGTCTGAAAATTTACTTACACATTATTCATTATCCTGTGAGACTGGATAAAGAGTGTGTGAGCCTGTGTGTCTGTGTGTGCATGTGAAATTTAGAATCAGTCTATATGTCATGGGCTTAGCTCTACCTAAACCCCTTCCATCATCCACTATATAAAATTTATTTTAGAATCGTTTTATGGGGCTGAGTTGTGGGGTAAGTGTACCTGAGTTCCAATCATGAGACTCCATCATCTAATTGCTGAGTTTAGGTTATGTTGTTAAACTATCTATGCCTAAGATGCATGTTGTTACAGTGCCTGTTTCACAGGGGGACCGTGACAATTAGAGAATACATCAATACATGTCACTCACATGCACACACACAGACACACACACACGCACGCACATCAGCAGTGATGGGCTAATTTAAGGCCAGGTACCCTTTAAAATTTCTGTTCCAAATACTTGAGTCTGTGCAATAGAATCACTTTGTGCTGCTTCAGCTCAGCTTGCTTTCACCAAGGACCTTCTTTCTCTTGCCTTCCAAAGGCACTTGTGCCCTTTTCTAAGATTTCACTTGGCTCATTGTTTGGTTTGCTGAAGCTACTTCTATAATGGGTTCAGCTGTAGGTTAAGAAAAGGGACTAGGAGGATAACTTGGCTAAACTATATAGAAGGATCTGATGAGGAAAAAGAGAAACCAGAGGATTATTCATTTCTGGTATATTTTCCTTTATTTCTTTTACCTAGAGACAAAAGAGACTACAGGGAAGTTGGGGGAGGGGGGGGTTTGTTGGCTCTGGCATGCCAAGAAATACAAACATGAGTTCTTGGACTTCGCAAGTCTTCACCTATTGTCTACCCAACTATAGTTGTCTTGAGAGTCATGTGAGTCAGACTCTGTCCTGGGTACCAGGCAGGCAAAGAACGGTGCTTTTTTTTTTTTTCCTCTGTGTGTGTGTGTGTGTGTGTGTGTGTGTGTGTGTGTGTGTGTGTTTTGGCCAGTCCTGGGGCTTGGACTCAGGGCCTGAGCACTGTCCTTGGCTTCTTTTTTTTTTTTTTTTTTTTTTTGCTCAAGGCTAGCACTCTGCTTCTTGAGCCACAGTGCCACTTCTGGCCTTTTTTTTTTTTTTTTTTTTTTTTTATATATATGTGGTGCTGAGGAGTCGAATCTAGGGCTTCATGTATATATGTATACGAGGCAAGCACTCTTGCCACTAGGCCATATTCCCAGTCCCCGAAGAAGGATGTTCATGTGCATCCTTCTAACAGCTGTGGCTTTCTAGCCACTACACTAGCCATGTTGTTGCCTTCGCTTTCTTGAACTCTTTCTCAGTGAACCTACTCAAGTCACCAAGATGAATGCCTGTCTGAACTCTACTCCCCATTTTAACTGCCCACCTACAACCCAGTGTTTACTCCTCCATGACCCAGTTCTCTCCCAACACCACCACCACCCCCATTTTCCTCAGTGTGCACTCTGCCCAGCTTCTGAACAATTTTTATGCAAAGTCTCTCCCCTGAGACCCTGTATTACTTAAGGCAATGACAAATATGGGCTGGGAATATGGGCTAGTGGCAAGAGTGCTTGCCCCACATGCATGAAGCCCTGGGTTCGATTCCCCAGCACCACATACATAGAAAATGGCCAGAAGTGGCACTGTGGCTCAAGTGGCAGAGTGCTAGCCTTGAGCAAAAAGAAGCCAGGGACAGTGCTCACGCCCTAAGTTCAAGCCCCAGGACTGGCAAAAAAAAAAAAAAAAAAGACAGTGACAAATACATCTTAAATACCCTCCTTTACAGTGAGTAAAAATATTACAACATTTTTCACTAAAAGAAATGCAGACATTTTAGATGGAAAAAAGTACCATGATTTTTTTCTGAATAATTAATTATTTATTGTCAAAGTGATGTACAGAGGGGTTACAGTTTCATACATAAGGCAGTGGGTACATTTCTTGTACAATTTGTTACCTCTTCCCTCATTTCCCCCTCTCCCACCTCCCACTTTCCCTCTCCCCCCATGAGTTGTTCAGTTGGTTTACACCAAATGGTTTTGTATTGCTTTTGGAGTCATTTGTCTTTTTATCCTTTGTCTCTTAATTTTTATATTCCCTTTCCCTTGTGGTACTGACAACTAAGCTTAGGGCCTTACATAGCATTTGAACCACTCACCCAAGTCCTTCTGCTTATAGCTTTTTTTTTTTTTTGAAATAATGTCTGCCTCTTGAATAGTTGAGATTATTGGCATGTACCACTATGGCTCACTGAAGATGAAATACTGAGGTTTTTATAGCCATGTACCCATAGGTCACCCCTGTCTGTAACCCTAACTACTTAGAAGTCTGAGTTCAGGATTGAAGTTCAAAGCCAGCCCAAGCATGCATGTGAAAACTCTTGTTAACTAACTGGTTGGTATGGTGGTGTACACCTGTCACTTTAGTTATGTGGGAGACAGGGATTGAGAGGATCACAGTTCAAGGACACTCTGGGCAGAAAAGTCTATGAGACTCTTAATGGAAAGAATCTTGGTGTGGTGGTGCATAGGACATTCTAGCTACAAAGGGAAGCAAAAAGCAGGATTGTGGTTTAAGTGCACACACATGTAGGAAGTGAGACCCTGCCTCAAAACTAGTCAGTAGAAAAAAGGGCTAGAAGTATAGCTCAGCATAGAAGACTGGCCCCATCAATATGTGGCTGTGAGTTCAAACCTTAGTCCTGCCTAAACAATATCACTGAGACATTGATATCACCTGCTAATTCTCCCAGTGTTAATGTGTCCAGGAGAAGCCACCTGGCTCCCTTGACCTTGATCAGTCTGTTGGATGGAAAGGAAATCACAAGTGACTAGAAATGTGCCTCGGGCCCATTTGGGTGGTTAAAATATATGACAAAAGCATAAGACAAAAATGCAAGGGGTTGACCTTGGAGCTGAAATAACAAGCCACTTATTCCCAAAATATACAAGTGTGTGAAAATAGATGCTGCTCCACTGGGATTTTTGCAATATGCCTTCCATCTCTGTCTTGTGGTAGATATACATGAAAACTTTGTTCATTACTCACATAACTCCCCACTCAAAAAAAAAGTGTCAATAAGAGCAAAACATTGCTCTTCAGATGGAAAAAAAATATCTGCTAGGAAAAGGCACATTACAAAACTGAACTTCCACTCATCTACTTCTCCCCTCTCCTCCCACCTACCCATCTACCCAAAAATGAAAAGGCATGGGGAAGGTGCTTGTTTCATCAAAAATTCCAGATCACACTAAAGAGCAGAGTAATCAAAGCCCAAACAGTTTCCATGCAGCCGTTATGGGAGAAGCAATTTTCAAAAGCTTTCAAGGGATAGGAAAATAAATACATAAGAAGAGGAGATCTAGAATGAAGGTACTATGCGTTGAGAAGAGACTTAGTTACTCTCTTTTGGTTCAACTTGTAGAGCTGTGAGAACAATGTCCTTTTAATTGATAGGTATTAATTGTACATATTAAAAGATTTCATTATGACACATCCACACATGTACGCAATGTACATTGTCCATATTCACCTTTCCATTGCTATCTCTTTTCTTCTTCCCTATTTTCCCCTTTTCCCTTTACCTCCCTCTTCTCTAGCCATCCACCTTCTAATTTCATGTCCTTGGTGTCTTATTATCTTTAAATAGCTGTACCAGGTGTTTCAATTTAATATGTCCATTTATGTGTACAATGTATCTTGATCAGAGTCACACTTTCCATCATTCTCATCACCTCCCACCTGTCTTATCCCCAGCCTTCTGTCAAGATTCATCATATTGTGTAATGTGACTGTATTTATCTACCATTTTTCTTTCCATTTATCCACCCACCTCTTTTTAGGCCCCATCTCCCTTCCCCCATCTTTTAATTGCTCAAAGGGGCTGCACCATAGGATCTTACTCTTGAATATATATATCACATTTTAGTCAATTTGATCACATGCAGAGATGTATAAATATAGATACATATGCAATCTCATGATTATTCATAGACACATAGATAAGCATAGAAAAGAGAGATAAGTACATGAAAAGACACACCACATATTCTTGGTCCTTTTATCTACTGGTAAACACCTAGGTTTAGTCCATACAAGAATTCCATAGTAAACATGTGAACATGTATCTCTATAGTAATCTGCCTTTGGTTCTTTGAAGGATATATATCTATAAGTGGTATGAAAGTTCTACTTTTTTTAAGGAACCTTCATATCAATTCCTATCATATATGGACTTGTTTATATTCCCATTAGCATTGACAAATGTTTCCTCTTCCCATACTGTTTACAACACTTGTTATTATTTGTTTTTTTATGATAGTCATTCTGACAGGTGAGGTGGAATCTCAATATCATTTTTATTTCCATTTCCCTCATGGCTAAGTATATTCAACACTTTTTCATGGATTTATAGCTGTTTGTACCTTTTCATTTGATAAGTGTCTATCTGGTTCAATTGCCAGTTTATTGATTGGATTCATTGTTATTTTGATGATTAATTGTTTGAGTTTGTTAGATATCCAGGATATTAATCACCTGCTAAATAAATATCTAGCAAAGATTTTGTCCTTGTACTTAGACTGTTGATTTGTTTCTTATGGGACTGTATCAAATAATGTGGGTGTTTTTTTAAGATCCTTGTTTTCTCCTATACGGATAAAGGGTACTCCACCTAAATACAGACTACTTACGTGGCAAGTGGAGATGGATTCAAGGAAAGAAGAACCTTTCTTCGCTGAAACTATTTGCTTTTCAATCCACAAATGGTAAGGGAAGCCTTTGTGAAATGCCTGTTAAGGGTCATATAACTGAAATCATGAAACTAGGTAAAATCTCAGGTGGTCCCCGAGATTCCTTAACTGAAGTTACTGCTGCCAGCATCATCACTGGGTCTGTTACACTCAAAGACAAAAGTCAAGGACCAAACAGGCAGGTGAAATGGGAGCCAGGAGGACTTTCGATCAGAATTCCCACAAACAAGAAGGAGCCATCAATATCCTGCTCTATGTAACAAATACATGGAGTGCTTCCTGCTCTGCAGTAACAAATACACAGAGCAGGAGATTCTTGCTTCTACCTTCTGTGGAGACTGAAGTACAACAATATTTGAACCAATTCACAATGGAGCTTTCTATTTGGATCACTTCTAGGTTCTAAAATTATTCTGAGCAGGAAAAACATGGCCCCCAACTAAATGTCTCCTGATGAAATGAGTCCGTCTGTGAAGAAATTCTCTGTCCACAGCTGTGTATATGTATCCATAGCCTCTATGTATTTGCAACTGTAAATGACAGGGACAAGAGGCAGAGTAGATGGTGTAGCTCTCTGATAGAAAGCTTCTTTCGTGTTTAACTAGCTCACTTGAGCTTGAGGTAAATGAGAGTCTCAAGGTTGTTCTAAACAATGACTCTGGTAAGACAGGGAGGAGATCACAGGAGATAGGTATGATGATGTAGGAAATGCTGATGTTGATAATAGATATGTTGATGTAAGAAATGTAATCCAGGCTCATAAACATACGTGCAATTATGTTGTTAATAAAGGAGAATGGTGGGAAAACGACACAGAAGAAGTGAACCATGGCACTGACACAGAATTGCAAATGGAAGGCAGCTGTATGTGTGGACAATGGTTATGATAAAACCATCCTAAAAGATACTATTAAGATAGTCAGGCATGTATCCTTGTTCACCAAGACTCTACCTCGGCAATTCCAGATGAACACATCCCAGGTAATGGTGATTCAAGATAACAAAAATCAAGAAAGTTTACCAGGTTCTGAGCTGTGAGACTAGCAAGCCCTGGGGAGAGCCTGAGAATGTATGTGGTCTCTGAACTGCTTAGCCTGCTCAGGAGAAAGTACAAAACTAATGAGGATAAGAGCTATGATGATGTCACTTCTTAATGAAGACACACATGGCAACCCTCACAAAAGTAGGAAAACCCCAGTAAAGTGAGCTCTGCCAACTTCTACCAGGCCTTACTTGAAGCCTTAGAGATGTCAGTGAATAGATCAGTGTAAGTAAACTCTTCTTCTGACATAAACTGTAGGTTGTGGGCATAAATATGGCATTAGAAAGACCAGGTGACAAGAATGAAGCAATGCAGAGCTAAAAGCTCTTCCAGCTGGACATAGGAGAAGACTATCTCCGTATCTCCGATGCAAGTATTCACTGTCATTGCCCACTGAGAAATAAATTCCTATGTACAGATAAAGGACGTTTCTCTCTTTGACCAACCTAAGATCTGGGATTACACTAAAAATCTCACATTACATTCCTTTTCTTTCTAATCTCCTTCCACATGCTTGTGTCAAGCAGAACCATAAATAACACAGACAGAGTTGGTGGTAAGCAAAATAAAAAACAGAAGAAAACCATCTCATTGACATAGCTAAATTTTACAAAAAGTACAAAGATGATTTGTTCAAAAGGAAATGTGATGGTTCTAGAATGCACAGAAGGGCAGCAACTGAAAAACAGATCATATTACATTCTGGAGAGTAGTTGAAAGTTTAATTCTGAACTTAAACGTGTTCTCTCAGTGATGTAACATAGTCTAGACATCTCACTCAACCCAAAAAAGCAGAATATAATTAACTTAGCAAGAAATTTGTGTCATGAATGAAGCATAAAATTAGAATCCGAAGACTGAGATCAGGCAAAGAGGTCCATGTATCAGCAGGACCTGGAAAGACATAGGCCAATTTTTAAAGATGTAAGGGACAGAGAGAGGTAGGAGTCTCCCCGTGACCCAGAGACTGTATGTAGATTCAGCAAGAGCTTCTTTTGTGGGAAAATCAGTCACAGTCTCAAGTATTGTCTTACTGTACTTTGTGCTGCTTTAACAGAATGTTGTAGACTAGGGAATTTATGAACAATAGTTTGTGCTTTTGAAGTCCAAGATTGATGGGCTACAGCTACTGAGGGCCTTCATATTATGCAATAACATGACGGGAAGAACTACATGGAGAGAGAAAGAAAGAGGGAGACAGAGAAAGAGACAGAGAGTACTAGGGACCAAACAGGAAGAAAACACGCCACTCTTGATAATCTATTCAGAAGGACAGAATCCTCATGGCCCAATCACATCTTAAACGTCCCACCTCTAGACATTAATTCACTCAAAATTAAAATTTCAAAACATGTCCTTCTCACATGACACATGTGCTCATTTCATTCCAATCATCCAAAAAGTCTTCACTCCTTCCAGTACCAGTTCAAGAATCCTAAGTCCAGAGTCTCAGTAGGTACCCTTTATCCTGAGGCAAATTTTCTTCTAAGCTATGAGTCCACAAAAATCTAAACAAGTGTTGTGTGTTCTTTCTAGCTATGGATTCCATCATTTAATCATTTCCCCATAATGTAAGGAGCATATAAGGAAGCCATATCTGAGCTTTCCAGGTTAGATATTTTGTCTTCAGGTGCCCTGTTCATTCAACTTAAGTTCTACCTTCCAGCAAGCCCTAACACAGACATTTGTGCCAAATATTTGCAACTGTGTAACAGGAGTGGCATTTACTCCAGTTATTTTTATTCCTATTTCCTCAGTTCCATCTGAAACTCCTTCAAAATGTCACCCACTGTCCATGTTTCTTCCAGAATTTTAATCACATTCACTTCCATTAATATCTACAAAATTCTACATGTCCCCTAAATTTCTCTACTTCTGAGCATCACCAGAATTGTTCTTAATTATCTTTTTGTACAAAAAATAAGGGAAGGGGTAACAAGTATGACAAGAAATGTGCTCACTACCTTACATATGTAACTGAAACCCCTCTGTCCATCACACCTTGACAAAAAAATTAAATTTTAAAAAGGGGGGCTTCAATTCAACATGCCAGTTTGTGAGTAAAATGTGTCTTGATCAGTGTCACCCCTTCAGTATTCTCATCCATTTCCCAACCCCACCCATACTCTCAATTTACCTAGTTCCATTTTCACACATTTACATTGACTGTTAGGACATCATTTGCCCACACTTCCTCTCTGCCTTCATCTCTCCCCTCCCATTGACCCCTCTTCCCTCCACAACCTATTCCAGCTTCCATTGGAATCTTCCTTTGTATATATCATACTTTAGTTAACATGATTATATAACATGCATCTGACCCTGTATATGTTTACTTATATATTTATAATTTAGATAGAATGTCCCTATGTCCTTTGTCTTTCTGAACCTGACATAAATAACTTTCAGTGTATATATAAGTGATATTTTTTTCTCAATCCATTTATCCATTGAAAGGCATCTAGGCTGTTTCCATAACTTAGCTAAAGTAAATAGTGCAGCAATGAACATAGGTGTGTTATATATAGGCTTTTTCTAGAGTGCTCCTCCAAATTTCCCAAACATCCTCATGCATTATCCAGTTACAAGGCTGCTTCCATATTTTCTGGTGTAGATTACAACAACACCAACAACAACAGCCCTACTTTCCAGTACTTTTCCTGCTTTGGGGGCATTTTATGCTGCTGCAACAGAATATCAAAGGCTGGGTAGTTTACAAATAACAGGTTACTTGTCACACAGTGCTGGGGACTGGAAAGTTCCAGAAATGGTAGCATTCTATGAGGGCCTTCTTACTGCAGTATAATATGGTTGAAGGTATCACCTGGCAAGTTGGTATACAAGAGAGTTAAGAAGGGGCCAAACTCACTTTTATAACAAACCTGCCCTTGCAATAATGGTATTCATCTATTCCTAAGGGCAGAGACCTGGTGATGTATTCACCTCTTAAAAGTGTACCCATAGAACCTGGGATGTGAGAGGCCAATTGGTGAAGATGCCAAAATTAGAAAGAAGTCCAAGTCTGACAGCTTGGAGTCCAGCAGCTGGGAGCCTGCCATTTAGAGACTGAGCAAGCTACTTTGGTAGAAAGGTCAGTCATATTCTCAGGTAGAGATAACGAATTTTTCTCCACTGTTGGGCAGAAATGTATGGTGAATAGAGACAAAATAACCACTCTGTCAAAAAGAGACCATGTATAATCTATGTGAGAAATACAGATTGGACACTCAGCGTTCTAAACAGAATCTAACTTCTTTGCTTCCTGGTCAGAGTTACTCAACCTGATGGACAAACAGCCCCTTCTTCTCTCTCCTTCCATCATCCCCTCAAATTTGAATTCTCTATGAAAGTTTCTCCTCCAAAGGTCACCAATGATATTTTTATTGCTAAATCCAGCATCCTTTCTACTTAGATCTCTCGAATGCATTTAAAACCCCTGGACACAGCTTCCAGGAAAGATGCAGCTGATTTGGTTTCCATGACAGTGCATCTCCCACTCCCCATTCTTCTCCTGCCTCCAACCCCATGAATGCAAATGCCCACCCCCACCTCCAGTCAGCATCTAGTTCTCTGACCTTTTCTCTTGCCCACTGAAATTGATAATCCATTGTTTCAGCACGACTGATAGGTCCATTTCTCTCAAATCTATCTTTCTAATCCCAAGTGACAGTCAAATATTTCAAAATCTCCATTGGCTTTTCTTATGTGTGTATTACCAATCCTTTCAAGTTTAACACTTTGGGACCAAAACTTGCCACCTACCCTTCATCTCCTCCAAATAAACTTGCTCTCAATTGTCTTATCTGCAGCAGAAAAAAACCTATTTTCTCCAAATCATTTCAGCTACAATTTGAACGTGTCCTCCTAAACTTCATGTTTTAGAAACTTAACTGCTAATATCATCTGTCAGTGGTATTTCAGAGGTGGGACCTCTTTGGGGAAATGATCGTCATTCATGAATTCATAGCTTATCTTAGGAATGGCTTTGTGGTAACGGCTCTCTAGCACACTTGCTCTTTCTCTCCATGTGATAATGCCTTTTACTGTGTTATCCTTTTGATGTAGCATGTTCTTAGATGCCAGCACCTTGCTTCTGGCATCCTTCAAGTACCAAGCTCTAAATAAACCTTCATTCTTTATAAAGTATCCAGTCTGTAGTATTCAGCTACAGCAAAATAAAACAATACAATTTTGGAATAAAATTTCATGTGGTTTCACATCCTATATACTTTTACTTTGTTTTAATTCTCTGTTGGGGATTCACGCTGCCCTTCCCCCAGGCCTGGGGCAGTGTGGGAGGGAGCCCATCCCACCTTCCCGCCTCAACCAGAAGAGAAGTAAGCGGTCCCTGCCTCTCCACTCGGCCTCCTGTCTAATGGCGAAGGCCTGGCCCTTGGGGATTGTGGTCCCCACCCACAGAGGAAGTTTCATGACATCACCTGATGGACAGCCCAGCTCAGCTAATCATTAGTCACCCTAAGTCCCTCCCTTTCCGCCTTTGTCACTGTAATAAATTCTTCTGCCCGCCCTCTGGACGGGTGAGACTCATGGACCATCGAATATGTCTCCCCGATGCCTCTCTCTCTCCGCCGCCATTCCTGACACGTGAGGGGACCCAGGGGGAAAAGGAGAGGCTTCGGCAACCTTTCCTCAATTTAGCATAATCCATGAGAACACGCTTTGTTCCTTCTGCTGGCAGGAGGGATTAAAGCCGAGTGTTCTTTCATAGTTTGGGATCAGGCATTTCCCCCTGGAGATAGGGGGAAAAAGGGGTCCAGAGCCCCCCAACAATTCTCATATCTTCCCTCCTTTTCCTTTTCCATGCAATACTCTCATCATGAGATTGTATACCCATGATTTTATGTAGCCAGCCACATGTCAGAGTAATATTTGTTCTTAATGTCTCTTTGGCCTCTTAATTCTAAATGCTCTTGTATATCTTTACAGATGAGGAAATAAGTTATTCTTAATATTAAAATGTTTAGTACGATTCCACATTTTGCTCCAGACTCCTCTAGCCTTTTCGAATAGTTGCTGTGACATTTTGTCTTTCACAAACACTTAGGATATTGGAAGTAGCCTTAAAGTGTTATTTAGTCCTTTGGATGAACTTTACTTACATCTTATGCCACTGCCCTTCTGCAAGTGTGAGTCAGACCCCATTTTGTCTCTACCAATGCCTTCTTTCCTTGTCCTCTCAGAGGGCAAACTCTATTGCATGCCAACTGATTAAACCAGAACATCTTTTTTAGGGACACAGGCGGCCCTGCTTCCTCCTCAACACACTGTCATGCAATGCCTCTGAAGCCACCCAGACAGGAAGAACCATCAATAGCCTCTAGGCAATAGCAAAGACTGGTTGATCTGGAGGGGGCCATTCAGTTCAGTAGGCCTAGGATCCATTTTCCTGTATCCTAACACAGGAGTTGTCCTTCAGATGACAGAAAGAAATGTTGGTTTCTGTTGGGGCTCTCGGCCCGCGGAATTCCCCTGACCTGTGGGAGAAGCATGAGAGTGTGCCCCGTGGGGCAGAAACCGAGAAAATGTGTAAGCCGCGAAAACACCTACCCCAGCCCCCTTACGTTCAAAGCAGGACTCAGGACACACAGGTGATTCGGGGAGTCATCATGCAAACTTCCAAAGCTTTAATTCCCGGGTGGGGTTTATATAGCAGTGATGACCAGCAGGAAGGGGAGGGATTTGGAGTGGCTAACTAGATGATAGGCTGATCAGGCTGTCCCTCACAGATGATGTCATGGGACTTCCCCCTAAGGGAGGAAATCACGCCCCCGGGATGCCTCTGGGTTCATCACCCACTGCCATCTTGGTGCACACGCGGTCAGAGGCGGGAGGCGGGGCTGGTTAGAGCTGCCTTTCCAGTTCTGGGCCAGAGAAGGCAGTCGGGGCTAGAGAAGAGGTGGGCCTATTAGGACGGCCTCCTTAAAGCTGCAAGCCAGTGCCTCACAGGTTTCCACTGTGACAAGAATGGAAATGCAGGATTTTGTCTTAGAAAGCCTGAAGAACATATTCCAGAGGAGAAAACTAACCAACAAAATAGGGACCCAGCCATCTTTCCTTTGGCCCCGACTTCTAGGAAATGTACCTTTCAGCAGTGATTACTTTCTCACACAGATTAAACACATTATCAGGCCCAAGTCTATATCCTGACACTGGTCTCCAACAGAAGTATTAATCCCCTTACCTCTAGGGTCCTATAACCCCCCCAGCATCTAGCTTCATTCACCCAGTTTCCATTAAAAAAGAGATCTTCCACATTTATCTGCAAAGCACTTTTTGTTGACAGAATGATAATTTGCTAATTTATGATGAAAACTAGAAGCAGCTGGTGAACCCTATTTTCTGAATTTTATGGCACTCATTAATTAACATCTGGGACTGGGAATTGCATATCCCCTGGGTTCTCAATAAAGGTAACCTCCAAGCTCCTATGACAACATTGCCTGCTCATCTACTCTGTTATTCTACCGGTTTTCAGTACCAAACTACTGCATGTAAAGTCTTTACCCTACTTGAATCCTTTGATTCCATAAATATATACTGGGCTCCTTTCATATGCAAAAGCATGGTTTATAAAATGAGTGACTCAAATAAAAACAATACCCCACAACCATCTCTGATCTAGAGGGAATAAGAGATAAATATGCTAATATCTTCAATATGAGGCAAACAATGGTAAGAGCCATGAAATTCTTTGAAATGACAACAATAATAAATGCAATCCAGACAATGTTCTATGTACCTTATGCATTTTATACTACCTCATTTATCATGTTCAACACACTGTGAGGCAAATAGTTTTGTATAAGGGGAAGGAATTTAAGGTTCAGAAGGCTTTAGCATCTTGCATGATAGCCACTAGTAAGTCACTAGCAAACATAAACACTGGAAATCTACTTCAAAGTCTCTGATCTTAACTCTATAAGGAGTGAAGTCCATGGAAGGCAAAAATAATTGTTCAGTTGGTGATGCTGTCCATGGATACAGGTCCATTTTCCCTCCAACTATAGAATTAAAGAGAAAGTGTTTAAAGCAGACAGAGCAAATTTATTTGAAAGAAAAAGGAAGTCAGTGAAACAGACTCTTCATGGAGAAGAGCATTGGACCGGGAAGTCCAATGGAGTCTTCTTGGAGGGTAGCAATTATAGTATGAGGGCTCCTCCCATACTTCCTCCCCAGGGCTTTGTGCTGATTGGTTGTTGGCTCGTGTATATACTTCCCTGGCACTTTTTATTGGTTGAATAGAAACCCATGGCATTATGGGAAGAAGAAGTATATTGAGCAGGAACCTAGTGCTTTAAGGGAAAAAGCAGTGCCATGCTGGTCCATATGTTATTTGTCACAATGTATGTCTGCCTTTTCTTGTCTCCATCTACCTAAGGTGAGGGGGGAGGGTCTCTAACTCTCTCTCATTTAGGACATCAGAAAAGTCTCATGAAGTACTTCTGAGATTAATTTTGAAGAACAGTGTAATGATATGAAATTTAAATGTCCCCATAGACTCATGTGTGGAATGCTTGATCCTCAACCGGTGGCATTAGGTGGTTCTGTAAACTTTAGGAGGTAAGTGGGACAGAGTTGAAGGAAGGTCACTGGCGAAGGGTGCTTGTAAGTATCTTGTCCCGGGTTTCTTCCTGGCTTCTCTCTGCTTCCTGTTCACCATGAAGTAGACTAACTCCTCCTTCACACGCTGTTGCCATCATGTTCTGCCCAAACATTCCAGGCCAGGCAAGAGCTATAAACCCTCTCTGAAACTATGAGCAAAACAAACTTTCCCTACTTCAAGTGGTTCTCTCAGGTATTTTGGTCACCATTATGCTAAAGGTAACTAATACAAGCAAGAGTGCAACCAACAGAGAAGGATAAGAAAAAAGAAAACCTCAATACTATGGGGGCAATGAGTAGAATTAACAAATTCAGGAAAGCCTAACATCTATGCCAAACAACTATTTTATGTGTATGACTGAAACAAGGATTTGATTAAGAGATAAAAGCTAACTTGAGCAAGATTAAGGATGGCAATGGCTTCCAAGCAGAAGGATCTATAATTACTTCATGGGATCATATTGTGTAAATGTAACTTCACCACTCACCATTTTGGGCACCAGGTCTGGAATACATCTTAGTTTTAAAAAACAGGGAATAGAGACTGCTCAGAGACAACGATCTGAAAGATCATTTGAGCAATAATAGAGGAAGTTAATTATTGATGACAGTATGTCATTGAAAAGGCTGATCAGAAGGTCAGAGTGAACTGAGAAGAGAGAAAATTAGTCAGAGGCTAGACAAAATGACCGCGAAGATTCCATAGAATTTAAAGGTGAGAGACAAAGAAAATAATGTTGACAGAAGGAAACTTCAGTCTGATATCTTCGCGGCAGACAAGTTTGGGGTGGTGGCTAAACAAATGTAGGGTTTTGGTGTTTTTTTTTCTTTTTAAAGTAGTAGTAGAGAGAACAGAGATAAATGTCATTGGGACTATGGAAAGGTCAATCACCACTGAATCACTAGCACTAAATGTAATGTCTTGTTAACTAATACATTTATTAATGTATTAATAGGGTCATTAGCAAAAGAAGAAGAGAGAAAATTGAGGATGAAGAGTCACCAGAAAAAAAAAAAGTAGTCATGATGAGCAACGGGAAAACCTGGGCTAAGCAGGCAAAGAGATAAGTAAAAGAAGATGAGTAACAGGCACAGAAATTTGGGAGAACTGAAACGTTACATTCAAATTATGATTTTCCCCCTTAGCAAGTGCCTGGACCTGTTACTTAGTGTTGAGTTAGTCAAAGGAACTTTTCAGTCTTCAACAGAAAGTAGAATGCCAGAAAGCCCTACAGACTAAAACTATAAGAGGAAGAAAGAGCCTCACTCTTACAGTCCACGGAGGCTTAAGCTCAGGGAAACCCTCCATGAAGCTCAGAAGCTCCTGGCAGAATACAGATTCAGAGAGAAGGATTGCTCAAGCCCATCCAAAGTCCTGAAATTCTGCAACCACCTTCTTCCCAGCAACAAAATCTGGGTCACAGGAGTGGAGCTCTGGCAGCCACTTGTATCTAATGAATAATTGTCATCGATTCCCCGGTCCGGGGCTTTACCATTCATTTTCCACCAGCATCTGTGATTGCTGGAAGCAGAAGGAGGGCCTGGAAAATCATTCACACTTTCCTGGTGCCCTCTACCCCTTGTCCTCACAAAGCGTGCATATAAAGCCTGAGTTTGCCTGAGACTTTACAGTATGAATTTCAGGTCTTCTCAGCCACTCTAGTCGCGATCACTGTTATCACAGCCCCAGCCCAAGAAGATGGACAAGCTGATGCTTTTGACCTTGGTCTTCACCAGCTTTCTTTCAGAAGCCTTCACTCAGACAGGTGGGGAGATCAAGGGATGGTTAAAGAGCTATGATATGAGAAGCAAAAAGGAATCAAATATTTTTGCCTGATTTCTGGTGAAAGCCATCTTATTTGTTTATTTCCTTACTCACTTAATTTAATTGCTTATTTACTTACTTAGTTGTTTTTTTTATTTATACTCCTACAGACCTCAGGGGAAAAGTGTTTGTGTTTCCTACAGAATCTTCAAGAGATCATGTAAATTTGATCTCACAGCAGGAGAAACCTTTGCAGAACTTTACCTTGTGTTTGCGAGCCTATAGTGATCTTGTCCGTTCCTACAGCCTCTTCTCTTACAATGCCAAGGGCATGAACAACGAACTACTCATCTATAAAGAAAGAACTGGAGAATACAGTCTATACATTGGAGGAAGAAGAGTCACATTTAAAGTGATGGAAATGCTCCCTTCCCCTGTACATCTCTGTGCCAGCTGGGAGTCCTCCACTGGCATTGCTGAACTTTGGATCAATGGAAAGCCCTTGGTGAAGAAGGGTCTGCGGCAGGGGTATGCTATAGAAGCTGGAGGCAACATTGTCCTGGGACAGGAGCAGGATTCTTTGGGAGGGACGTTTGATAAGAGCCAGTCTTTTGTGGGAGAGATTGGGGATTTGTACATGTGGGACTCGGTGCTATCCCCAGAGGAGATCCTGATTGTATATCAGGGTAGCATTACCAGTCCTACCAATCCGAATGTTCTGAACTGGCAGGCTCTACACTATGAAGTGAAGGGATATGTCATCATCAAGCCTCTTGTGTGGTTGTGAGATCTTGCATCCACAAGAGGTCCTGACAATGAAGTGCCCAACACCTCAGATATGTTTCTCAGAATCACTGCATACTAGATCCTATACCTGTCATTCTTTCCTGGTTGAGTCTCTTATCTTTATCTGCCTAATAAAAACATGTTGTCTTTTTCTGTCTCGTGTATTGACTGCTATCATGGTCCCAAACACTTTATCTTAGATTGACTTTTCTAGTAGTTGATATTTCAACTTTCCAGAAACAGCAAAAAAAGAATGTACAGGAAGGAAAAGTTTTCAGAACCTAGAAAAGATTATCACAAAGCCACAGTGTTCAGTGAGTGGAGCAATGACAGCTGATATGCTACTAATAATCATTTTAATAACAACTCAAAATAGATGTAGAATTGCAGTAGAAATGTTTCTATTTGTTTTTCCAGCGACCCATCAATCAAAAAGAATTCTGAGGTTGCTCCTGGGAGACAAACTAGAATGAGATAAGTAAGCGATAGCTAAGAACTTGGCAGCAAATAATGAGATGAAGGAAGAAAGATGGAAGAATAGGAATTTAAAACTTAGAAATTGGGATCATTTTACATGAGGGAAAACAAACTTTGTGCTTTAGAAAACCTGTGATACTGTACAATTTGGTTTTTATAATGTTGTCCAGACATCATCAAGAATGTGTTACACGGGCTGGGGATATAGCCTAGTGGCAAGCGTGCCTGCCTCGGATACACGAGGCCCTAGGTTCGATTCCCCAGCACCACATATACAGAAAACGGCCAGAAGCGGCGCTATGGCTCAAGTGGCAGAGTGCTAGCCTTGAGCGGGAAGAAGCCAGGGACAGTGCTCAGGCCCTGAGTCCAAGGCCCAGGACTGGCCAAAAAAAAAAAAAAAGAATGTGTTACACTCTGAAATCCTGTGTTCAAATTCCTTCCATGGGTTCTGGCTTCTCAGAAGATAAAATGTAAATCTCTTAAGGTAACTTTGTCCTCTGTAGCCTGGTCCCTCATCACTCCGTGTGCATTTTTCAGACACAACTCAGAACAGCAAGTTGCATGCTAGTTGTAACACTGCAAAATAATTGATGCATGTTGCTAATGGTAGTAGTCATTTGGATTATTATAAGAAGCACAGAGCAGAGTTTCTGGCATAGTCTCAAAAAAAGAAAATGAGCTGCCTTCTCAAAGAAGCAAGTTCTTCAGAGGGCATTTGGGCTCCATGTGGACAAAAGGGCACACCTTGCCTCCATATAACAGCATGAAGCCCAGGAAAATCCTGAAAGATGGCAGCAGCCTCAGACCAATGGCCAGGGGTTACTTCAAACTCCTGGGGCCATTCATCTAGAATGGGCAGACCTTGACCAAGAAAGTAGGACAGAAGATTGGAATTCCATAAGGAGCTGACGGAATTGAAACAGAAGGGATTTAGTAGTACATGGGAAATTTTTCTACTCAGAACATTGAGGTAATTCAACAGGGATTTTAGCCATTTGGAACATTACTGGTTTCCAGTCCCCATCTCATGAGTTACAGTTTGCTTTTTAGTTTCTTCATATTTGTACTGTGAACACTAGAAAAATCTGTCTCTTCTTGTGTAATATGTTTTCAACAAGAACATGTGAACACTTAGTTTTTGTTTTGGGGGCTGTTGGGTTTTTTTAGTGGGGTTTTGTTTTTGTTTTGCTAGTTCTGGAGCTTGAACTCTGGTCATGGGCACTGTCCTGAGCTTCTTTTGCTCAAGTATAGTGCTCTACTACTTGATCCACAGTGCCACTTTCAGCTTATTCCAAGTTGTGTGTTGGAGATAAGTTTCACAGAGCTGGGGATATGGCCTAGTGGCAAGAGTGCTTGACTCGTATACATAAAGCCCTGGGTTCGATTCCCCAGCACCACATACACAGAAAACGGCCAGAAGTAGCACTGTGGCTCAAGTGGTAGAGTGCTAGCCTTGAGCAAAAAGAAGCCAGGGACAGTGTTCAGGCCCTGAGTCCAAGGCCCAGGACTGGCAAACAAAATAATAATAATAATAGTATTTATCAAATAAGTTTCACAGACTTTTCTGCCTGTGTTGGCTTTGAACTGCAATCCTCAGATCTCAGCCTCCTGAGTAGCTAGGATTATAGATGTGAGCCACTGACACCTAGCTGAGAACACCTTATTTGCCCTAATATTGGGTAAGCATTCAGTAGGATGTTGTTTTAGTTTAATCATCCTCTCTACCAAGGAACCTCAAACTAATTTCAGAAATGAAGTCAGTCTGCTCAACAAGTACTATCCATTTGTTGACTGATGATGGAGTCACTATCCTGTTCCAGGTTCCATGCCAGGCAGTGAAAATGTTATATCAGGTAAAATAACTGTGGCGTTTGCCTTTTGGGAGTTTATATTCTAGTAAGTCTGTGTCATCTAACCATGGATTTCTCCTAAAATAATTAGCCTGTGCTGTTGTCCATCCCTTACACCATTACAGTTTTTTTCTGTCTCAGGTTGATATCCTCAATGGCTATAAGCTTTCTCAAATTCTCTGATTCTCCCAGTAGCAGGAAACCTACTATGAGCTTTCTGACTATTTCCTTAAGAATGTCCTCCCTAAGTGAAAACACCAACCTTTCATGTCAGACATATTCTGCTACATCTTATTCTGACCAAGGATCACAAGGACCAGTGAGTTAGTTCTTAACCCATTTCCCTCTCTTCTTATGTGTTGATCTGTGTATACTATTTGTATTATCTAATATATAATATCAATGGCTAATTACTAAATTGAAGAAAGGAAATTTTCTACTCACTTCTTTCATAATAATGATGGAATTTGTATCACTGGTTCTGAACATTTTCCTCATGTACAGTGACACACACACACAGAAGGAAGAAAGAAAAAGCAAAAGTCAGAAAGGAAACGACTTGAGGGACTCAATTCATAAGGAAAATGGAAGGAGTTGGAAGTTACAACCACTTTAGAAAATGATGTTCTGATGCCAAAAACCCAGGGAACACAATATACAAAAAAAATGCAGTGAATGACACAGCAATCATCTCTAATAATAAGCAATTTTTGAGTTGTTGTCTTGTACAAGAAAGGATCTGATTCTTATTTGTGTAGCTACAGGGGAAAAAAATAGGTAAAAGGATTTTGCCATGTGGTTCCAGGGCTAGATTTACCAGCCATAAAGATAAAGATTTAGCCAGCATTAGAGATTTGCTGGAGGAGAAGCCTCCCAGGTAGTATCTGTGCATTTCATCTGGGAAACGCTGAGGTGGAGGGGAGCCTGAGGTTAAAACGATAAAGTCAATGAAGTCTTTTTGACTTAGAATATGCCCTGGCTCAGACTTGAGCTGGAATAAGAATTTTTTGTAAAAGCTGTTTCATCTCAATATGTTGTCAAACTTGAAAAGCAATGTGAAGACATTTTAGATATTCATGGGGCTTTCTGTTGTCTAGAAAGAGTCCAACTTCAAGACCAGTCAAAGAAGAGAAGGAAAAAGGAACCGAGACCTGAGTCAACTTTAATCTTTACCTTGCCAAGATTTAGCAGTTTATTAGCTTACATACAAACCTCCATTTACACTCCAGAAATTTCCACTTTGTTTTTGTCTGTCTATGGCCACTCTTCTCTAAATTCAAAATGGGAGATGCCAAGAGGTACTAACCATACAGTCAGAGAACTGGAACAGGTGAAAGCATCAGTATAGGCACCCACAGGATCCTAAGGCAAAGTAAATCTAATGTTCCTGTCACAGTGCACAGAGACCTCAGTCATACAGCGTGTCTAGAGCAAAACAACGGCTGAGGAGGCACTGGGCAGAGCACTTAGCACAGAGCTCCAGTGACTACAGGAGCTTCTCAGGATGTGTGGATGCAAAGGAGACCTTCTCTCTGTGTGTGACAGCATCGAGTAAATGCTCAGTAATTGCTAACCATCATGAGAAAGAGGATCATTCTCTAAACTATTAAGTCACTTACCTTGATTTCTTGATATAATTCCACCAAATATAAAGAAACTTCCATGCACCAGGTTCAGTGCCTGCCCCTAAACCTAATTTTAACCCAAACAAACCCATGAATATTCCAAACTAATAGGAGAAATAAGGTCAGCTCTTTCTATTCTCACAGAGGAACAACATACGGGTGTGTTTTCAGTCATAATTAATTTAGGGGAAAAAATGTCAAGTGGCACTCAACATGTCTTCAAATGAGTGGAGCTATTTCTTTTCTCTGAAAGCAAAATTAAGTACCCGAGACTAGGTAAAAGTAACATTTGATCATGATTCCTTGTATGATTCATGTGTAAAGAGATCCATGGCTCATTTCTGGGCTCCATGTAGATCCATGGAATACATAGTAAGTTTCTTGTAAAATTAACATAAGGGCCAAGAGCTGAGCAATAGAACCCGTTCATAAAGCAGGGAACTCCTCTAAATGCAAAGCCAGCAGAGAGAATGTTTCAATGCTATGTGCATCTTCTCCCTTGGTCAGATTCTCATGCAATGTAAATGACCTAATAATCCAATAAGACTAGTCTAGAAGCTATTAAAACTAAGCCCTGGATGACACTCAGACACCTATTTATCTTTGCAAAACAAAATGACAATCAGATTTCCTGGCACTGTAGTAAAGCTTTTATATATTTGTAAAAGTCATGATTGGTATGTGGTAAATTAGAAAAGAACACAGATCCCCTACAGTCAAGGAGATGGGCTGACACTTTTTGGCCTGAGAAAGCTATGTGCCAAAGAAAAGGAGGGGAGGAGATGAAAGTGGAAGGGAGGGGAGGAGAAGAAAGTGAAGGGAGGGGAGGGGAGGGAAAAGAAGGGGAGGGGAGAGGAGGAGGATCTCTAGTAACAAGTCACTACCATTATCTCTTTAACTTTGCAATTCCTCTCCACATAGAAATTAATTACAGAGGCTTATCTCCCTTGCATATTTTAATTTCCTTGAGACCTGGATCCTGTGTCTAGGCACAAAGGTCGCTTATAAAGACTGAATTACTTTCAAGTGTCATTTCTATAATAATTTCTTCCTTCTGTGAATGGCATTTCCTTTTTTGTCCTCAGATCGTGCTCCCCCTTCCAGGTTATTTTTCTGCCCCCACCCCCACCCTCTGGAAGGAATGTTGGCTTCATGACTAAGATTTTGATGCATGAGCACATTTCAGTGTTCTCACTCTCCCACAGGGTTTTTATCCTTCTGGAATGTATAAATCATTTTGAAAGCTCCTTTCTGTTCTGTATTGTGCTTTTGAGATTATCTGCTGGTGTGTTCCTTACACAGAGAGCCCCTCCAGGCTCAGGCACAAAGCACGCTCAGCCTTGGGTGGTAGGAGGGTTGTTGCTATCATGCTAGGGGCACTCACTTCTGGCTGGGCAGAAGCTCAAAGAGCAACTGCCGGGGGGTGGGGAGGGAATTAAAGAAAGAGGGTGGCCTTCTGCTACGGAAATAGTCACTTGACATTCACAAGCACATGTCTCAGCTGCCGAGAGCCTGCCCCATTCCACCTCCACACGCGCCTCTTGGACTCTGCTCCTTTCCCCAGGTGAACTTGGGTGCTCATTGCTTGCTGACTTCTTCTGGGTCAGACTCTAAGAAGACCAGAGAGAACTGGCAGTGTGATTTGCTCCTGCATCCCAAGCCCGCCGGCAGCCCCAACCTCATCTCTTTCACCACATCTTCCTTTACTTCCAGGAACAGCAGCAGTCCTGTATTTGCAATCGAAGCCCCCTAAGCACCTCCACAAGGACCATTTGGGGATTGTTTTTACACCTTGGGATGACAGATAGAAGAGTGAGACAGCCAAGCAATCTCTCAATCCATGAGGGACACTAAAACAAGCATGGATATGGAATCGATGGAACAAAATACATGAGAGAATTCCTCTCAGGCAAGGTGATTTGGGAAGACTTTCCTTGCAACAGTCAGGATGAAGAGATGACCCCTCCTCCAGAGGGATGTAGACATCCACTGAAGTGTGTCTTATGGAATACAAACCCCAATGACTTCAGGGCTCTTTTGTTTGTTTCTTCTGGCTAAATGGGAAGTCAAGCTTTCCCTGAGTTTCTCAGAAAGGAGAAAATGACAGCATGCCCTGTTAAGCAGTGCTTTATCCTCACACACACACACACACACACACACACACACACACACACACACACCACTCAAAACATAAAAACCAAACACACACACACACACACACACACACACACACACACACACCATATTTCTTCTAAATAGAGTTATACACCACACTAGGACTTTGTGGTAAACTACAGACTTTATATACACCGGTGATCCCATGTGATTGCAATACCTAGTGGCATAGCAGCTGCGTTTGTTTGTGAAAGTACATACTACAATGTTAACACAGCCACATCACCCAACAATGCAGAATGTGTCCCCATCATTAAGTGCCACGTGGCTGTAAATACAAAACAAAAACAAAAACATGGAAAGAACATTGGTTTGAAAGGGTAATTCTTTAACTCACTTATGTCTTGATCTGATCTTCTTTGGGGGATTATTTCCCCATGTTTTAAGAATTTATTAAGAGATTTTGCTCATTACCCATGAAATTCAATTCAAATTGAATTATACCAAAGGCAATAAATTTATTTTCCTTCCTGGGCTTATATTACCTAAGCCACTTTACCCACATCTAGTGGATCATTAGCCATCTTGTCTTTACCTTCAACTCTCATTAAAGAAAAGTAAATTCAAATTTACATGAAATATATTCACAACAAATTGGTGACTGAGTTGAGGTAAAAGCAACAGAAAACGAGATGGCTTGTTTTTTTCTCCTCCTACCTCAATCTAGTTTTGTACTTGCTTTCTCTTCCCAGATCCAAATATGTCAGCAGTTTTCCTGAGTCTTCTTAGCCATATCTTTGTCTCGCTGCTTATGAGAAAAAGGAAAAGACATATGAGATCTGTCATATGATCTGTCATCTCTCATCTGACATTTGAACAAAATTGCTCTTTGTTTACTCCATGTAATGCTGATTTCCAGCCAAAGTCTACTGACACAATAGACAAAAAGGTCATCAGCAGCCACTATCTGTTCTTTCTGCCAAACTCCTTTCAACTATGTCTGAGCCATAATTTTACATTCAAAACTAAACTATTTGAAAATAGGACTAATAATATTACTGTAAACATGAGTCTAAAAACTCATCCATACTGTCTGACGGTTAATCTATGTGATGCAGCTAGTGTGACAAATAGACTGAATTTTTCATCTTCTTTACTGTTAGTTAATTTAAATGCGCGCAGCCACAGCTCTGTAGTTTTACTCATCCTTCCTACTCCTTTCTGCTCCTTACAACTCACCCCTGGTAGCTCATGCCTATAAATCCTAGCTACTCAGGAGGCTGAGATTGAAAGATCACAGATCAAAGCTAGCCTGGTCAGGATAGTCCATGAGACATTTATCTCCAATTAATGACCAAAAGACAGAAAGTGGAGCTGTGTGGCTCAAGTGGTAGAAGGCAAAAGGTTCAGGGACAGTATTCAGGCCCTAATTTTAAGACCAAGGACTGTACCCCTCCTCCGAAATAAAAAAGCTAGCTATTAGAGGGATAGGTCTTTTCTTTTGTAATGTTCTCCCTGTTGTGAAACTCTGCTATATTGAAACTATAATCAACAGGAAAATGATTTTATTGTCAGTTTTGTTCCTGGTCTCTGGGTCTGATCATCATCCTATTCATCATCCCCTCTTCTCTCTTAAAGCTGTTCAACAAAGGCAAGGAAGAGAGTCTACTACTAGCAGTGCCCACATCATTGTGGTCATTGTCCATTGTCAAGTGCTTTCCTTAAGCCTAAGTCTTTCTTTCAGTCCCCACTGTATCACCATTCCCATGTTGAACCATGTTGTTTACAGATTAAGGAACAAAGTAGTCAAAGGTGCTCTGTGCAGAGCTGTGGACAGAAACATTTCTCAATCTACCCTTACAGAAGACATTTATCCCAAACAATATGTGAGTTAAACAACCTCACAACTCTGTCCCATGTGAACTATTCAACAATGGGATGACCACATCTTGCTTCAACACCAATAATTTAACATTTTGACAGAGAACAGAAGGTCATACCTGTAATCTCAGCTACTTGGAAGAAGGAACTCATAAGGATCATAGTGTGAGGCCAACCTGTGACAAAAGATAGGGAGACACCATCTTAAGAAAACAAGCCATGCATTTTGGTTTATGTCTATAATCTCTGATACCAAGGAGCTATAGGTATGAGGATCAAGGTTCATGACAAACCCCAGGCCAAAAAAAAAAAGGCAAGATCCATTCTGGAAAATAACAAAAAAAAGGGGGGGAGGGGCTAAGCGGTCTGGCCTAAATTGTAAACCCCCTACCTGGTATATCCACTGAGTTCAAACCCTACTGACTCCATTGAAAAATTAAACTTTAGGGTCTACTGGTGAAGTTCAATAGTAGAGCACTTGCCTATAATGAACAAGGCCCTGGGTTCAATCCCCCAAACCACTTAAATATATAAATATACACATATATTTATTTATAAATAAATATGTATTACTCTTTATTTTAACATATCTCAAAGTTCCATCTAGGCATTTTCAACTGGGTGTGTGAGAGATTGGAGAGGATAAGAATAAGTATTTAAAAAACCATATCCAGGGCTGGGAATGTGGCTTAGTGACAGAGTGCTCACCTAGCATGCATGAAGCCCTGGGTTCGATTCCTCAGCATCACATAAACAGAAGAAGCCAGAAGTGGCACTGTGGCTCAAGTGGCAGAGTGCTAGCCTTGAGCAAAAAGAAGCCAGGGACAGTGCACAGGTCCTGAGTCCAAGCCCTACGACTGGCAAAAAAAAAAAAGTCCAAATTTCGGAAATGGAGCAAGGGCCTTCTGAAGGTCATTTTAAAAGAGATTATTTTATGTCTGAAAAACAGAAATGATCCCTATTAATCTCATTATACAATTTACAGAAAATAAAATTGAATAAAATTTTCCCAGTAAAGTAACCAATGGCATTAGTGGAATTCCTTGAGAAAAAACTGTGCCAGAATCTTAAGGGGAAAGTGAAATACATGCATACAAAAAGAAGAAAGAAGAAATAAAAAAGCATTAAGATAATTAAGAAATACTGGTTTAATGCTTGAAAACTTAGCCTTTACTGTCCATTTGCACTAAAGTCTTTGTTTCACTGAATGTAGTGTGCTGCCATAGTCATAGTCATAGATCATGCCTAATTCTCTTCCCAATCTAAGTGTGCCAACCCAACGCTCTCTGGTTGCTGCTTCTCTCCATGAAATCAGTGTCTCTCTAATTACTCTAATTAGAAAAGCAGTGGGTCCAAAATATGTGTGTCCTGTTTAGGAGGAACACCAAAAAAAATCATTCTTCATTTATACATATCCTGACACCTCCTGGACAATACCACAGTGAAAAAATTAGAACAAAACAAATAAGGCTAGCAGTCAAGAGGTATAAGTTTTTAATCATTCAATTCACAAAAACAGACTACAAAAGGGAAAAAGAAATTCTTTCCATGTCAGACCTGACTAAGATCCACTTTCCAATTCTTATACTAAGAAGTAGGTTTTTAACACATGATTTTGGAGGATATCCCAATCCTACCACCATTCTTTCCCTCAGAACTCCCATGGATTTTCTCTGGCTTCATGCCTGTATATCCCTTCTAGGTTGTTACCTTGGGTGACGATAGAGAGGGTTTGAGATTAATTGGTTGTGAAACTCTTTCTGCTAAAATATTTGATGTCAGGAATACCTCGCTGTTCATTCTTTAATGTCATTTGCCTTCATTTACGGAAGTAATTTCCTTTCCCTTCACTGAAGAAGGATAGTTGATATTCCAAGGAACTCATCTAGAATAAGTAATAGCACGACAGTCTTCTGAGATTGTGTGTTGGGAAAGCCAGAGTTCTCTCGAGTTCTGGCCATCTGTTTCTAATTTCTGTTCTGTGCTTTTGCGATTTCTGTATTAAAGCAGCTAGTCTTTTTACTGAAGCTTTTGGTAGACCAAAGCTGGTCTAAGTGCAATAGGCATGCAGCAAGGTCTTCCCTGACAGCATGATCAGGCTTAGGTGACCATGGCCCCCTTACTTTTGGGATGATATGTCTCAATATCTGTGACATGCCTTTTCCCAACTATGAAAGAAACTACCACTCTCATCAAGACTTCCTATTCTACTGACTCATAATTAAAACCCACCCTCTCCACTCTATTTGACCTACTCTATTAGCCAGGGTTTTACAGAGAAATGGAATCAATAGAATATATATGTATATACATATACACATATATGTGTGCAAATATATGCATACATATGTGTGTATGTATACATATATGTATGTGAAGAGATTTATTAGGTTTGCTCACACAGTCAGAGGATGAATAATCCCACAATGGCTTTTACTGACCAGAGGGTGAGGGAAACCTGTAGCTGCTTAGTTCCAGAACTGAAAAGCTCAGATTGAAAACTAAGGCCAATAATGCATCCCAAGTCTGAGTCCAAAGAATTGCAAATCAGGAGTTCAAGTATTGCAGCAACAGAAAACATACCCAGTTGGGAAGGAAGAGTGAGAAAGAAAAAAGGCCAATTTCCCCTGTCTTCTGTTTTGTCTTCCATCTGGGATGTAATGGTGCTGATCACATCTTGGTGTGGTTTTTTTTCCACTCAATTCAGTCTTCCTAGGAAATAACCACATGCCAAGAAGTTTGCTTTACCAATTTTCTAAGCATCACTCAATCCAGTAAATTGACACCCTAAATTATCCGTCATAACTAGTAACTACTGGCATGTCTGCAGACCTGTCTTTCAGGGTGCAGAGGAGGGGAGGTCGGCAAAGGAGAGCTGTTCTGAGGAGAAAAGTGGCACAATAATGGAAAGAACAGCGGTCATCAGACCTCTTCAAACTACTCCATCGTCAATGACTGCCTCTACCCCCATGGTTCCTCTTTCTACTTCTCCTCTCAGCCACTTTTCTATCACTCCAGGAATCAAAGACAAAACATTTTCCAATTTTGTTGTTGTTGTTGTTGTCTCTTTAACAATCCACCAGCTCACAACAGTAGACATACCATAATCTACTTGTGCAATCAGAAGCTAAATGTCAGATCTGAGCCAAAGGAAAAGATCTAACAAAGAGTTTGAATTGTAATCTGAAAAAAAAAAAAGATGTCTCCTTTCCCAGTTCTGTTACCTATAGTGGTTTATCTACTGTCCGGTTTCTAAATAAATATGTGTGCTTATATTTGTTTAGGTAATAAGATTCTGCTTTCTATGGTAAAAAGGGAGAAGTTGAGCAGTCAGAAGACCTGGGTTCAGATCCTGGCTCTCAGCTCATGAACACTTTTTAACAAACTTCATTCTGCCTCACTGGCCATCTGAAGTATTTTTGATCCCCTTATCCATTTATGTGTGCAAACTGTTATCTAGTGAAGCTGTGATTTTACATCGTATTGAGCAACATCGTTTACCACACTTCCATCCAGGCAGTTAGCTGTTCTCTTTTGTGTGTTTCTAAAGTTATTTGTGGGAAATCCTATCAGCTTAACATTATTATCATCTCTGGGGTCACAAATACATTGGAACCAGAAAGAGTTTTGGTTTGTTTCCCTCTCATTATTCTTCCCCATGCTGGCACAATGCTCTGTAGAATGGATGCTGACTAAGTCCTTACTTGGTGTTGTGTGCCTACTATGTACAAAGCTCCGTGCTTACACTTCTGATATTTTGACATCTTCTCACATCCACTGGCTGAGATCATTCATGCTGCTAAAATACTGAGATTGGAAAATGCCCAAACAATAGACATTTACTTCTTTCAGTTCTAGAAACAGAGAAGTCGAAAAGCAAGGCCCTGATAGATTGAGTCTATGCTGAGCACTGAAATCAGTGCTGTTTCCAAGATGGTACACACTCCACAGAGGAATCTCTGTGTCCTCTCATGGTAAAAGAGATGAGAGAGAACAAGGAGCTTAGCTAGCTTCCTTCAGCCTTTTCATAGGCCTTCTGGTCTCACTAACGAGGGCTTTGCTTTCTGGACTTAATCATCTCCTAAAGGCCTTCCCTATTAATGGTCTCAATTGGGGTTTAAGTACCAGCATAAATTTTGGAGGAGACACAAGCATTCAGACCACAATACCTGCTATGTTTCTTCTTCATCCTTTGGATTTGAGCTTTATCTCAAGGCAAAGATAATTCTTGTCGTTTGAGGCCAACCTAAGTTACACAGAAAGATTCTGTCGCAAACAAACAAGATATTAAGCATATCCATGCTAACAGGACCATATTATTGGTTCTTGGTTTTGCTGGGTTTTTTTTTCCTTCCTTCCCTGGATTTTCTGCAAACCAACTTGTGTTGAGAGGGCTCTCAGGCCTAGTGTTGATTTAGTCATTTGTACTGATTAATCCCTTAGCAACAACAACAAAAACAATTCCAGAAGAAGAGTTTTTCACAAAAGGAAAAGGAGTTACTAAGATCATTCCTCCCTCCAGTAGAAGGTGATCTTTGAAGCTTACTTAACGAGGAGCACATTTTTAAATAGAGTGAATGGGTCATATTCAGTTAAGAATCAGGGCATTTCTTAATTATAATTTTCACTAAAAGACAAATAATTTCCTTAGAAGGCCAGAAATACCTTTTCACAACTTTTGATTTTGAACTATACTAGTGTAAAAGGTTGGCCTCTTTTGTTCCTAGAGCTCAAACACACAAGTATCTGGACATCTACTTCCCCCAAACTATTTCTCCTGCAATGAAGATGACTAGATGGGCAAACAGATGTCAAAATATTCACCACCAGCAAAGCAAAAAGTTGGAGAATGAAAACAAGAAAGGAGGAGATGACTGGAGATGACTCTGAAAGACAGATAAGTGGTAGACATTGGATAAATAAGCTCTAGAAATTCATCTTGAAGAGGAATCGTATTTCCCAAAGAGCACAGAAATGCGTATAGGAGGCAATTACCATTGTGTTTGAGAGTGCACTAGTGGATTAGGCACTATGTCAAGTGGCAGACATGCACATTACTTCACTTAATACTTCAATTTTATAGTAAGTGGCACTTCCCAACAGTCTTCAAATATAACTTCCCTCTTTGATCCAGAACAACCTTATGAGGGATGTATTCTCTTTCCTTGTCATTTAGGCTAATGGTAGGCCAGTAACTGACTTGCTCCAGGTTTCCCAGTTTGTCATCAACAGCACTGGATTTGAAACCAGGATCCATTCCACCAGGAGAGTTCAAACTGGATGCACGTCCCCTTATCTCACCATCTCATTCTTATCCCCACATCTCATTCTTAGTCTTCTTTAAAGACACCAAGTCCTCCCTAGCTTCCAGCCTCTCTGCTCTCACTCTACTTATCCTTCACACTGAAAACCTTCCCTAAATAACTTACTGGCTAGTAAGCACTCCCATATTTTCAGCTGATCTCTGCCTTCATGATGTATCAAAACTGCCCATGTCCTAGCCTCGCTCCCTTGTCATACAATCAGCCTTTCTGGAAGAGGAGTGCTACAGTGTCCCTAAGGTCTAGCACAAATCTTGTTATAAGACACAACTCAGTTAAGTTGCCTATTGCACACCAACCTGAAATATATGACGAGCATATTGTGGCTCTTTCTTGATGGCTGTGAGCTGACAGTGAGCATCCATTGCTCTCCCATCCTTTGAAGCCCCCAGGTTGGCAACTAGCAGATGTTGCCCTGTTTTAAAGAGCTCACAGGTTCTCTTGCTGCAGAAGATTTGTGTTTTCCTTTCATGATCTTTCTGTCTCCTTTCTTGTTTCAGAGATGTGAGCTGTCATGTGGCTCAGCTGTTGGTCTGTTGGATTACAGCGACAATCTTTCTTTCTTATATACTATTTCCAAACTGTGGTATAGTAGAAAAGGCAAGTGAACAATACATAAAATTATCTGTGCAGTAGCGCCCTTGAGCAAGAGCACTGCACAGAGGTCAAGAACAAAGATCTGCAATCAGACTGCCAGGGTTCTAATTTTGTCTCTGCCACTCACTGGATATTCGAATCTCTCCATGCATCTATTTCCAGAATTGTAAAATGGGAGAGGGATATTATCTAGGGAGATAGGTGTTGTTATTCTCATCATGCTAACTGCAATTTAGAAAGGATAAGTAAACTGCAATGTGGTTAGTAAGCCGTAGAGCTTTCAGCCTAGCGTCACATTCTGTACTACTTTTATTTCACAGAACCTAGGGAAGAGAGATCGAAAAAACACATATCTCTATAAGAATGTAGACATGGGAGCTGGGAATGTGGCTTAGTGGTAGAGTGCTTGCCTAGCATGGATGAAGTCCTGAGTTTGATTCCTCAGCACTACATAAACACAAAAAGCCAAAAGTGGTGCTGTGGCTCAAGTGGCAAAGTGCTAGGCTTGAGCAAAAAGAAGCTAGGGACAGTGCTCAGGCCCTGAGTTCAAACCCCAGGACTGGCAAAAAAAAATTTTAAATGTAGACTTGCACATTCACCTGCGTGTAGGTGTACACAAACACCTGTACATTACACCAACTATTTATCAGAATATTTGTATTCCACGCAGACACTCTGCTAGTCACTTGGGCTAGAGTAAATGGTTATGTAAAAAAAAATGGCTAAGTAAAATAGTCAAGCTATCATGACCCCTGCCTAATAGAGAAAGAGAGGAATTCCAAATTTAACCAAAGTTTTAATAAAGATGATAAATTTTATGGGACCAATATGAGATGCTATAGGAACACACACTGGTGGCTTCTAGCCAAATAAATGTGTCATGGTAGAGCTAGCAAAGAAGTCAAGAGTCTGCTGAGGAAGGAAGACAACGGTATACTTAAGGAAGAAGAAGTAGAAATTGCAAAAGGAAGAAAATAATTGCAGTTACAAAAAGATTAAGAGAGCTGATATACAAAATTCATGAGACACTGACAGCAAAGTTGAGAGATGATAATAATCGCATGATCAGTGACTTTATAATCCAAAAGTATGTATCCAAAATATGATGGGAGAGCATTTGTACATCCTTAAGGCAAGTGCTGACTTGTCTGAATTTCCATTCAGAAAGCGCATCTTGCCAGCAAAGGGGTTAATGGATTATACAAGGGAAAGGTTGTCTGGGAAACAGTTCTGGGACTGTAGCAGAATGGGGCTAATGGGTGTGGCTGGGGTAAAAGAAGTATTTATGAAGGGAAATGGACAGCTCTGCAAAATTTTGGGGATGTAAGATTGGCATTTCCTGGTGAGAGAGTAAAGGTGAGAGACAATGAGGTCAAAAAGATCTTTAAACTGTGGCTTAAAAAGTGGGTAAACAGGGCTGGGAATATGGCCTAGTGGCAAGAGTGCTTGCCTCCTAGACATGAGGCTCTTGGTACGATTCCCCAGCACCACATATATGGAAAATGGCCAGAAGGGGCGCTGTGGCTCAGGTGGCAGAGTGCTAGCCTTGAGTGGGAAGAAGCCAGGGACCGTGCTCAGGCCCTGAGTCCAAGGCCCAGGACTGGCCAAAAAAAGTGGGTAAACAATACCTAGAATGCCGAAAGACAGAGAAGGGCTTTGGATGTGAAAGAAGGTGAGCTGGGTCTGAGGTTTGAAGGTTGATGTGTCTGAAAGTTTTCAAATTGTACCCATGAAATAGCTGAAGCCATAGATCTGGAACTCAGGAAGATAGTCAGAATTGGTGGTGTAGTTTAAGAATCATAAAATGCAGAGATGGAAATTTATGAAGTGAGAATCAATGGGTTCAACGGGGAGAATGCTCAGCAGGAGAGATGTTCACCAGTCTAGAATGCTGAAGAGAATCTGGGGAGAGGGGCTTCAGTGCCAATATGAACTTGCTCACCGTTCAGGAGAGCAAGACAGGAGCAGGGGGCTTCCTTGGACCGGGTCTGAGGTCTTCATTGTCCACTAGTGGATGAAAAGGGAGCAGGGACTACTAAGAATGTCAGACTTCACTGAAGTGGGACCAGGAATTCAGTAACTATTGTGCAAAGCAGGAAACTCTTTTTGCTCCACTATTCCTGTGCCCCTCTTCCTTCTTCTCTCTCATGCCATGGGATCACACAGATCGCAGTCAGGATACCTGGAAGCCATTAGCTATCACACCCAGCCAGCCCCCTCTCTCACTTATCAGCATCTGTACAGGCCCCTTCCCCAAATGGGGTGGAGGATGTAAATAAAGGGGCAGAGAAGAAACTCTAGGTGAGCCATGACCAGGCAGGAAATCCCTTGTCAACAATAATGGAAGTAAAAGTAGATAATAGATTCCATACTTCCCATGCTGCTGTTGGAGAAATTAACATACCATCCACAGACCCCTGAAGCAATATCCTGAGTACCTCAGCATAGCAATTTGGGTTTGGGGGTTTTGGGGGTCTTGTGTTTTTTTTTGTTTTTTTTTTTTGTTTTTTGCCAGTCCTGGGGCATGGACTCAGGGCCTGAGCACTGTCCCTGGCTTCTTTTTGCTCAAGGCCAGCACTCTAGCTCTTGAACCACAGAGCCACTTGTGGCCTTTTCTGTTTATGTGGTGCTGAGGTATCGAACGCAGGGCTTTCTGCACAGGAGGCAAGCCCTCTACCGTGAAGCCACATTCCCAATCCTCAGCATAGCAATTTAAACACGAGGCATTCTACACTTTGAGTCTCATCTCTGTGGAGACATCAAAAGCATGGTCAAGAGGGTCCTAGAGGAGGAGTGATGTTTTGAAAGACTGAGGCTCCTCATCACTAGTGTCCTCTGAAAGTATCCTGCCAGAGGACAATTAACTTCAAGGAATATGATGTGAAATAATTTTCAATAGTGTTCTTGATATCCCATCATTGATTCCTTTTATAGAGCACATTTCAAAAATGATCACAAATATCACTTCCTCTCTCAGACTTTGTTAAGGGAACCCTAGAATCAACCTTCCTACTGTCAATCAAACCACAACCTTCTCATCTGTCTACTCATTCCCCCAGGTCTCATAATACCTGGTCCTGGTAGAAGCAATCTTAGAATATGCTATGGCTTGAAGAAGTGTCCCTCAAAGTCTCCTGTATTAAAGGCCTGGTTCCCAGCTTGCGATACTAGTGAGAGGTGGTAGAACTGGTAAGAAGTGGAGCTTAGCTAGAAGTGATATGCGGACATGGCCCACAACCCCCATCCTACTTCAGCCCCTTCTCTTTCATTTATCACTTCCCAGAAGCAATTAAATGAGTAGCTAACTACTCATGGGCTTCCTATTGCCTCCTCGAAGGCCCCAAAGCAAGCGGGCAACCAACCATGCACCAAAACAGACCTTCCCTTCTTTAAAGTTGGTTAGTTCAGGTATCCTGTTACAATATTAGAAAGCTGATTCACATAGTTAATTGCTATGATGATAGAAGAATCCTGCCCGTCATCCTTATTTCACTTTTTGGAACCAGAAAATCCCTTACAGATAAGGATCAATGCTGTGGAGAGGACTTACTAACATCTGGTTTCCTTGTTGGTTATCTTCTTGTGCAGGAGACTCAAGATCCAGCCCTAGATCTAGAAGACAAGTAGAAAGGAAGTAAGAAAGGAGTGGCAGGGTATATTTTGAAGGCTGAAGTTCCATGCTGCTTTGCATCTTCTGAGCCCCAAGAGCCTTGCTCTTGCCAAATACGTCTCTAACTCAGTGGGAAAGGTGCCCCACCCAGCCAACTTCTCCATTAGCTGGACCACCTGTCCCCCAACCAGTCTTCAAACTAAAGTGGGTTTCACCTCTTTGCCAGCCTTCAAAATTATTCCAAGTCGATCACAACTTCTTCTTGTAATCAAAGGTTATTTCATCTTCACACAGCAAAGCATTTCTCTACAGCCCTTTCTGAGTCACCCTATTCCTTGAGCCAAAGCCCCACAGAATCCTACAAGGCACATGATGCCCTTTTCTCCAAACTACGAACATAGATGACTAATAAACTACTGCCCTCCGCAACTGTCTGAGTCAGACGTTGCATTTGGATATTTTTGTACAACGCAAAGAGGGGGGAGGTCACTTTCACCAATGAAGTCAACAGATGGTAACCAAACAATAGGGAAGATGGAGTGGCAAAAACCGAATGGTGCAATTAAAGGGACTGCACTAAGTGTGCGAGATGGAGATAATAATGTCCAGGTTCTCCTCACAAGGACAGCCTGTCAGGCAAGGGCAACTGGCAGCTCAAGGTCATCTGCACAAGGTCATCTGTACAAGGTCTATGTCAAGAAGCCCTCTTGGACATTTTAGTGGGCTCCTCCACAGAACTCACACAAGTGCCAGAGCAGGTGACTAGATGTCTGCTACCACACACACACACACACACACACACACATCACAGCATCATTGTGTCAATGATGGAGCCATGTGTTAATGCAAGAATCAATGTGTCAATGTAAACAACATCAAAAGGTCAGTGACAGCCACTGAAACCATGATAACCACACCTGGGGAACTACAAAAAGGTTGTTAGCGGGCTGGGGATATGGCCTAGTGGCAAGAGTGCCTGCCTCGGATACACGAGGCCCTAGGTTCGATTCCCCAGCACCACATATACAGAAAACGGCCAGAAGCGGCGCTGTGGCTCAAGTGGCAGAGTGCTAGCCTTGAGCGGGAAGAAGCCAGGGACAGTGTTCAGGCCCTGAGTCCAAGGCCCGGGACTGGCCAAAAAAAAAAAAAAAAAAGGTTGTTAGCTAAAAAGTGGACTTGTTCTTCTGCTCCTCTTCTTTCTCAAGGAAATAAATAGTAAATAGTTAAATAGTAAACTCCATCTTTTTCATCCCTGCACGTAAATAAAAATGGCAAGAATAGGAGGAAAATTAGCAGTGCCTACTGTTACATCCATTGATCCTTCTATCCTGTAAATCATCTGTCTAGCCTGATGGCAAGGCTGGCAGAGAGTTAGAAAGAAGCTTCACTTTTTAATAATTGAAAGAGAAAGACACATTATGGAATCTGCCCAATATAACAATAAGATTCGGGATATCAGGCTTCTACAGAGTCCAGTTGGAAACAGAAGTTGGAGAGAAAAAAATAAGTCTAATGGATTCTATTTGTCCAACTGCATTAAAAATGATCAATATCCTGATTACACAGAAGAAGGATTTGTAAAATTGTTTATCTCTCAATAGAGTTCATCTGGTAACACATGACAGTTTTGTTTAGTGAGAGTTTGTACACAATTTCAAAATTGCATTAGGCCTGCTTGCAGGGAACTATCCTTGCTATTTTTGGGGTGATCAATGAGTATTTGTCCATTGAGAACAGCTGTACCTATGAGATTGGGCTTTGGCTGCAAAGAACAGGAGCAAGCTATGAATGAGGCCTGGGCCTCCACTGTCCTCAAAGCTTTCTATGCAAGGATCCCTTGCTCTTATTTAGGCAAGAAAAGACTTACCCAACCAGAGTCCTTGAACATTTATTATACTATTTAGTTAAATGAACTCTAGGAAATGGAAACATGAGTTATTTTTGTTGTTGTTGTTATTGATGGTAGTGGTGGTAATGTTTGTTTTTGAGTGTTTTTCTTTTGGGGGAAAGGTGGGTAAAAGGAGTGCAGAAAGGGAAGGAGGAAGGAGAAAGGAGGAAGAAATGCAGTGTGCTATTCAGTACGTACTATGTGGAAAATGTCCTATGTAAAATTTCAGGCAAAGATTGAAGGGGGAAACTTGGGGAAAGTGAAGGAAGGGATAACATTGTCAAAAATTTTTAAAAATGTGCCCATAGCCTGGCACTATATAATCCTAGCTACTCAGGAGTCTGAGATCTGAGGATTGTGGTTGAAAGCCAGCCCAGGCAGGAAAGTCTGTGAGAGTCTTATCTACAATAAACTACTCAGAAAAAGCTAGATGTGGCACTGTGGGCCAAGTTGTAGATTGCTACTCTTGAGCAAAATAGTTCAGGAACAGTATCCAGGCCCAGAGTTCAAGCCCCAGGACAGGAAAATTATATATGTATGTATGTGTGTGTATATGTGTGTATGTGTGTGTATATGTGTATATATGTATATATACACTCATTACTTGGATTATGAAATGTTAACCCCTCTATACAATACCTTAGTAATAGTGATAAAACTATTTTTACAAAAGAGAGGGAAGGACACTGAAAATTGAAGAAATATTAATATTATTTATCTGGTGATTTAAACTCAGCTCCTCCTTAGGCACCTATATGATGATCAGAAACACAATAAAGCACTGGTCTAGCTTCAAGTTTGATGTATACTTTCCATTCTTTTCATCACAGTTTTTGCCTACCTTCAACTTAATGCTATTCCTTTCTCTTCAGGCATCTAGAATCATTTGCAACTCTAGAATCTCCAGGAAATATTTGAGAATCCAGTCCCAAAAGCCAGCAGGTAAAGAATGAAGCATCTACTAAGCCACTGGGCCTGACTGAAGTACTGGACCCTTCACACCAGGAGCAAAAGGCTGCTTTCTCCAGTCTGCCCCCAAGGCCTGTAATCTTTCAACACCCCCATATATAAGCTATACCCATAGGTTCTTTTTTTTTTTTTTTTGGCCAGTCCTGGTGCTTGGACTCTGGGCCTGAGCACTGTCCCTGGCTTCTTTTTGCTCAAGGCTAGCACTCTGCCACTTGAGCCACAGCGCCACCATTTTCTGTATATGTGGTGCTGGGGAATCGAACCCAGGGCCTCATGTATATGAGGCAGGCAGGCTTGCCACTAGGCCATATCCCCAGCCCCTACCCATAGATTCTTTAACTACCTGTTGAAAGAATGGTTTGAATGATTCCTGTATGGCCTAATTAACATTCACAGTAGGAAGAAAGCTTGGACCCCTAAATTTAGAAGCCAGCATCCTTATACAGCTGAGGTAGTGGCATTGCAACTAGATATCTCAGACCCAGGGGAGGTATTGGCTCCCAGTTCATATTAAATTACTATGTGACCAGCCTTCATTCCAGCATCTGTGGTTTATGGGCTGGTTTATCTTCCTTGTGCCTGGATCTATAATTATCCTGCTCCAAGCTTTCACCTACTTGAAGAAAAGAAGTGCAGAAAAGGAGAAAAGCATTTCCATGTATTCAGGTTCCCAACCATCTCTATTACAACAGGAAGTTAACTGATAAATTTAATAAATCAAGAAAAGAAGCAGCATAAAAATAAGTAAATTCTGCAAAATTTGACAATATGTAGTTATCACACTCTGTATGCATATGTAATGTGTGTGTACAATTCATGTATACATAGTTATATGTATATATATACAATTTATATATGACAATATTTGGTTACATACATACAGTTATATATTGTATATAGTATATATTATATATATATATGTTCATGGATTGTCCTATGAAAGAAGGAAATTTTGTCCACTTATTATTAATAACTTGAGCTCTGCTGTAATAGGTTGTGGATTTCTTCCTAATGAACTGGAAGTAGGGGAAGAGGGAAGGAGAAAGGTGGTAAACACTGGGATCAGAGGAGGGAAGGGGGTGATCCAAATAGGAACTAGGACCCAGGAATAGATGGCCAAGCTGTTCTAGAGAAGATAGCAAAAATGGAGAAAACATGGCTTGAGCCATGTAACCAAACAGCCAATAACCTCCACAAGCATAAGAATCTCACATGCCTCACACAGATGGCAGCCTTCACCTAGTGAGGAACTATGATGCCTCCCCCACCAATTTTATACCTGCTACCTGGCAATAACTTCCAATTGATGCCTTTTTCACATGTGGCAGACTATTCTGTTATCTTCTTTTAATCTGTTTCCCATTAATAGACATTAAGTTTGGCATGAATCTTTTTCTGTTACCAACAATGCTAGAGTGAATCAACTTTTTCATATGTTAACCCCATACATGGGTTAAAGCAACATAAACAAATCCCAAACACATGTCATAAAATGTAAAGTGAAAAATGTAAAGCACAATTAAATACGAAACATATCTTTCATGAGCCTGAAAATGTATGCATATAATGGCAACCCTTTTTTTTTGGCAACCCTTTTTTTTAAGTACATGCAAAATAGATATAGATTAAGTATAATAGAATGATTGCAGAGTGGTATAAGAAAACTAAATCATCTGTGTGGCAACGGGAAAGTTAATTTAATAAATCAAGAAAGGAAGTAGCATAGGAATAAAGAAGCGAATACTAGAGACAAAGCTAAATGAATTGCTTCTAGGAAGTAGGGATTAGAGGTGAGAAGAGATAAAGTAGGAAGCTGCTGTTTTTCATTATAAACTTATTAGTACTATTTGATTTTTAAACTGTGGTGTGCATTACCTTAATGAGAATAAAATTCAGAAATAAAGACAGTAAAAGTCAAAACTAAATAAAAGAGTGCTAAGGGCAAAGATATGGAAAATAATGTATTAATACTTTTTAATATTCTGAATGTCAACTCCAAGGAAATATTTTGAGTGTGTGCATGTGATTATATTTATATGTAATGTATGTGTGTTTATACATATGCAAATATATTATATATACATCTATCTAATTAAATTTCCCTATAGAAAAATTACATTGCCCTAGGCAATAAGTGAGATTGTTCTTTTTCACATATCCTCATCAAAATTAGGAATTAATGTGTACGCGCACGCATGCGCGCACTAGTATCAGGGCTTGAACTCAAAGCATCACGCTCTTACTCAGTTTTCTTGTTCACAGCTGGCACACTACCACTTGATCCACACCTCCAGTCTGATATATTACTGGCTAATTGGAAATGGATTCTAACAGCCTTTTTTCCCTAAGCTGGGTTTGAATTGCAATTCTTCATGTGTCAGCCCCCATAGCAGCTAGGTTTACAGATATGAGCCACCAGCATCTGGCAAGGATTAACATTTTATAAAGTCTTTTTATAGTAGGAATGCTTGTTCCTTCAAAATGGTTAATTTTTTTGTTATTATCTTTAAGTAGATGTACAAAGAGTTTTCAGTTCAACACAGCAATTTATGAGTGCAATGCTTCTTGATCAATGTCATCCCACCCAGTTGCTTCCACTCCCACCCATTCCCTCAACTAGCCTAGTTAAAACGTGTATTTATGACTCGGTGCACGCCCAAACACATGCAGGGGCACGTGTACACACACACACACACACAACACATACCAAGCCCAGCCAGATAATTTTAGGACCCACTACAAAATGAAAATGAAGAGCTCCCTGCTCAGAATCATCAGTAAGTGAAGGCAGTGCCACCAGCAGGGCATTAAACAAAATTCAAGACTTTTTAAACACAAGGCCTTGAGCACCTCACAGTTCCAGGCTCACGAAGCTATCTATAGCATATGAAGGTGTTCTGGTGCTGGATTTGTGGAGGTCAAAAACCTGGGAGTTTTACCTTCTTATTTTTTTTAATTAGTGTCTACTAGTTATATCAGAGGAGAAAAATAGGCAAAGGAATCCTGCTCATTTCTTTGGCTGACACTCAGATGAGCCTAGGAACCCATTCTGCAGCCAACACCGTGGGCTAAAAACCAGAAAGCTCACCCTCAGGTGAAACAAACCTTCAGCAGTGAAACAAATATGAAAAAGGAAGAAAAGCTGAGTTTCTCTTCTTAATTTCCCTTTGTTTAACCCATGTATTAAGAGAAGAAACTTCAAAGTAAATTTAACTCACAAACTGGGTAGCACTCAAAATTGGAGGCTCAGAAAGCTCCTGTCCAACAATGTGGGCAGCAGGTTGTTGTTGTTTTATATATACTGTAATTAAACCTAACAGAAGTAAACTCAGTTGGTTCTGACTTTATTTGGGGATGGTTTGATGGGAAGTTATTTAGTAGTTAGCTATTATTGGGTGATGCTTGATTTAAGATTAATCTGTTATAAAGAATACTTTTAAGTGAACTTTCCATTTACTGGTGAAACATTCTGGGTACAAAGCCAACCCCCGGTTAATTGCCTCCTGCTTAGTTTCCTTGAACAAGTAGCTCAACATTAACCTATAGTCGTACACTACTGTGAGCCTGGCTTCCAACAGGACAGGATGTGGGGCATTCTCAAATATCTGTGCCTGAAACAGCAAAGATACACTCACTGGATTTAAAAAATAAATAAGTAAAAAGACAAATGAAAGCACAGACTTTAATAATTTTTCTCTAAAAACACTGACTACCCTGTAGGCAAGTTGTTATGAGGCCACTTCTTTCTTTGTTTCCTTTTGTGGTTTTTATTTCCCCCCTCAAGTTGCGTACTGTGTTTTTTTTATGTCTGATTATCATAAATTACTTAAGAGATTACTTAATCCATTACTGGCACCTTGGAACTGGTTTGTTTTCGAAGACCTCCAGAGAAGTGGCCACCGGTTATTTTGGCTGCAGTCATTTACACATAAATCATATTTACAGAAGATTACCTACATCACCTATTTGAATTTGTTTCTTTACCAAACGAAATTCCCTCCAGGCCTTGAGCTTGAGCGTATGTATTAATATCCTGTTCCTTCGCAGCCTCAGATTGTCAATGTTCAACCCCCCACCTTAGTCTCCCATAATTTTCCTCTAAGTGCTTTGCCTTCACATACACATCATTTCCTGCCCTAATTCTCTGACGAATAAGAATATTTCCATCATCTTTCATTCCTATTGAATTTTCTTCGCTGTGGTGCTTGGGGTTTATATGATCCCACTGTTTTGCAAATATTTCTCAGGCACTTAAGAGTATATGAAAAGTTCCTAGTGACAGCTTCCTTTTGCACAACTACCCATAAACATTGGAGAATGAATTGTTCAGCATTTGGAATATGGATAATGAGAGAGGCCAGCTGACACTGGCAAACTTTTCCAGTAAATAGATTCTTCCCCTCTGTGGCTTGCCTTTCCACTTCCCTATTGGTGCCATTGGATGAACATCTTTTAGTGTCAGTTCTTCAGTCTTTTTATCACTATAGTGAGTGCTTCTGGTGTCTTGTTGAAAATATCATTCCCCCTCCCCAAGGTTATGGGGTGTGTACATTTCTATAGGTACAATGTAGGTAAAGTACTAGGTACAGTGAGTGATATATATTAATAAATATTAGCTATAGTGAAAAAGGTGATGGGAGCTGGACAATATGTCTTTGTGCTGTATGGATCTTTGATTTCCTTCACAGTATCCTACACATAAGGCTAGAATTGAGAATCAGGAAAGCTGTTAGAGCAATCATGCCATTGGGGAAACTGAGGTATTTACCCACTTCTATACTTCTATTGTCTCTTTCCCTAAAGCTGGCATTCTCTTCAGCCTTCTTTTCTATTCTTTATTTTTGGGGGGTGGGGGGCGGGACTGGGATTCAAGCTCGATACTTGATACTTTCACTCACTGTCTAGGGTCCTACCAACTGTGCCACACCTCCAACCTCACCTCCTTATTTCCTATAGACAGGGAATCCTACAGCTAAATTTGTCTTTTGAGACACACATAGCCTTATAAAGAGACATTTCCTTCTTTGTCATTCATGTCAATTAACATTTGTCACCCTATACATAATTAAGACCCGTTTAATTATAAATGTTAAAAGAAATCCTGCGATTACAAATGTTAAAAGGAGTCCTGGGCTGGGAATATGGCCCAGTGGCAAGAGTGCTTGACTCGTATACATGAAGCCCTGGGTTCGATTCCCCAGCACCACATATATGGAAAATGGCCAGAAGTGGCGTTGTGGCTCAAATGACAGAGTGCTAGCCTCGAGCAAAGAGAAGCCAGGGACAGTGCTCAGACCCTGAATCCAAGGCCCAAGACTGGCAAAAAAAAAAAAAAAAGGAGTCCTGCTCCTAGGAGCCTAGTAGTTTTACTTTTGGACAAAGAAAAAGGATTTCCACATCTTATTTTTCTCTCACTACTCCACTCAGCATTCAGTTGTGGTGCTAATGATTTAGAAATCTTAGGTTAGAAACTTTCACCTGGGGTCTTTGGCGTTGTCCAAGGTCATTGTGCAGCACTCTAGGGTGAATCTCCTTCTGCTATAGAGTTCTTCCTTCTGCTATAGAGTTCTTCCTTCTTGAGCCATCAATTACAGTCAGCCTCTGCTATGCCCATTCCCTTACAGTTCCTTCGTGAACACTAAGCAAGGTTTGTCTCGCTAGTTAAACTACCTCTTTGGTTTTACGTGGGGAGATTTTACAGTCCAGCCAGGCACATCTGCTTCACTATACTAAATGCATTCCTTACTCCAGGGCACACTTAGCCACATTTCTAATTAGTCTGTCCCTTTCTGCCCTAAATGGGAGATGGCTGCCAGACAGCAGGCCCCGTGCTCCCTGAGCAGTAGTTCTACAGTTGGATACCTACGGCCCCATTCCATCAGAACAGGCAAGTTTTCTCTTTTGTTAACTGCTGTATCTGCCGTGGTAGGCAATCAATTCACATTTGTTTTTGAATTAATATCCTGTGGTGAGGACTGCAGATGTACCATAGTGTCTTAGGTACTATGTTCCTGTGCTATTTCACTTCCCTAGGGACACAGTGGACAATAATCCCAGCTGGTGGCTCCTATACCAGGACAGGACAGAGAGTAACTCAATGCCTTGGCTCAGAAAGCCAGAGGTAAATTATCAACATTGCTATTAAAGTCTATGAGAGCAAGTCACTGTGTCTACAATACAGTGTCAAGTATTGCTTTGGCTGAGACAAGAATGAAAGCAAAGATGCATAGCTGAGGTGTCCCCAAGATACAGCATGCATGAAATATTTGTCATATGGATGAAGGAATGAGAAAAGGAACTAAGGAAATTCAAAGTCAAAGGTACAAGTTATAGTGGACAACTGTATATCTCTGCTATGGGATGTGGACTCTTAAACTCCGTTGCACAATGTGGCTATTACAGTAAAGTATTAGCATAAAATAGTATTGTGCTATAAGGCACAGTCATACAACTCTTATCTTCTTTATATCCTGAAATCTGGGCTTTTCTATAACCATCCTGCTCAAACTGCAGTCACTAAATCTGGCTGAACACGAACCTCATGGCCAAAGAGAGAATAGCCCTTTATTGTCTTAGCGCAATGAGCTAGCGTGCCTTAGCCCACATGCTTGCCAATTGCTGTGTTTTCAAACTTTTTGATCTTTACTAATCTGATTGATGAAAATTAACAACACAGCCAAGTTTTAATTTGCATTTTTCCAATTATAAAGGAAGTTGCCCATCTTTTCATGAGTTGTTTGAGCTGCTTGTATGTCCTTTTCTCTGAACCATTTATTCCTGCCTTTTGCTTATATTCCTGGTAGGCTTTTGGACTTTTACCCAAACAATCTATAAAAAGCCATTTCCATGGCCCAAAACTCAGTTCTTTGTAATATGACTTTGAAATGTTTTTTCAAGGACGCTAACTTTTGTCTTTGCCTCACCTATAAAGAATGCTTAATATCTTTGAATTCATCAATATTTTATGATTTCCTTATTGTTATATGCTTAGATTGACCTTCTGACTAGAATTATTCGTAAAGCATCTTGATTTCTGTAATCATTCATAGATCTTTTGTTTTCTTTGCATTTAAATATTTAATCCATTTGTATACCATTCTTATCTAGGGTATTAAGTATGCATGATGCAACATTTTTTACAGATGGCTACCCAGATGCTTGAGTACTCTTCCATTTTACTACTGCTTTGAAATGATGTCTTTATCAGAGCTTAAATTCCCATAAGCATTTGTGTCCATATCTGGACTGCTTATTCTGTTATGCGAGCCTGTTTATGCACTAGTGCAATTGGAATTTGCAAAGCTTTATGTTTTATGGTAGAAATTTCCCTGGCAATTCTTGGTTTTCTTAAGCTTTCTGTGGGTTCTTTAGAATCAGCTTGCCTTACTCCAGAATGATTCTGCTGGTGATTTGATGAAATGGCACTACATTCATTAGTGAGCATTCATTAGCCATCATTCACAAGTTAAAATGAAACAGGTTAATTTGCAATAGCCTATCCAAGAACATATGACCCTTCTCTGTTCATTCAAACTTCCCTTCATGTGCCTGGGGAAGTTTTTGTTTTCTTCAACTACATGCACATTTCTCAGACTATTCCTAGAAAGTGTATCTGTTCTGATGTGGCTTCTACTATTTAGGTAGTATTTATGATAACTGGATTCTTTCCTACCATATTCTCTAACTGGTTGTTATTTGCATATATAAATATTATTATTGATTTCTTTACATTAGTTTTTTTAATGCTTTCACATAGCATGTTGATAATAATCACAACAGTGGTATAACTCTTGTTTCTGTAAGGTGGAGTTCATTTCACTTGGTATGATCTTATGTGATCATATGGGTGTAGCTATTGGGTATTTTGATCTTCTACCATGACTAGCCTAATCATTTACTAGCTATTCCCTATGAGGGATACGATAGGGTTTATGTTTCTTTGGGTCTGGGTCACTTCACTTAATATGATTTTTTCCAAGTCCTTCCATTTCCTTACAAATGAGGCAGTGTCGTTCATTCTGATGGAGGCATAGAATTCCATTGTGTATATGTACCACATTTTCCTGATCCACTCATCTAGTCAGGGGCATCTAGGTTGGTTCCATGTTTTAGCAATGACAAGTTGTGCTGTGATGAACATAGTTGTGCTGGTGGCTTTAGTGTGGTCTTGCTTTAGTTTTATAAGTAGCCACCTTTCTAAATTTTCTTATCAATTGGATACTCAGTTGATTGCTAGGGTTTCCCAAAAACGAATCCAAACTTCCTCTCCCTCTCTGTTTCTCTTGTCTTCCCCTTTTTACCCTTACTTATATTGGCAAGTATCTCTAAAACAATATTCAAAATGGTTCTAGCATGCTTTTGCTGTTGATGTATGTTATAGACTGAATACTGATGTCCTCTCAAAATTCATGCACTAAAGTCTATCCTTTAATAAGATGTTGTGATGATGAATTCAGGGTGCCAGCTTGATTGACTTGAGCGATATTTAGAGAATTGGTAAGGCACATCTTTCTAATCATGTCTGCCTGGGTATTTCTGGAAAAGTCTGGCCCGTGGCTCAGTGAACTGAAGGGAAAAAACCCATCCACATATGAGTAGTGGTGGGAAGCCAGATGGAAAAAGCAGGAGGGAGAGCTTCATTGTCTTTCTCCCTCTCCTGAGCCGGTGCACTTTCCTGCCACTGTCATCCTTGAACATCAAACTGCAGAGTCATTGGTCTTTGGACTCAGACTTACACCAGCAACTCGGGGTAAGGAGTTATTCTCAGATCTTTGGCCTCAGATTGATCTTTCCCTCAGAAACATTGAGCTATTCAGACTGAGCTGCTACTGACTTCCCTGGTTCTCCAGCTGGTAGAGGACTTTCAAGGAAGTTCTCAGCCTTGGTGACCATGTTAAATAAAGAAGAAATTACACACATGGGTGTGTGCATATTTGTGTGTGAATGCATGCATGAAATGTAGGATCAAAACCGGGGTCCTGTAACTGATGAGCCATTTTTAATGGCTAGGATAAACCCCACATAACATTTATATATTATACTTTTAAAGTACTACTGGCTTCTGTTTGCTCATTTTGTCCTAGGTATTTATATTCATTTTTATAGATGACACTGGTTTATTATTCAATCTTTGTTAAACTTATCATATGTATATTTATATGATAAGGGAACTTAGAAGCTCTCCTTTTACATACCTGAGAATCGTTTGGTTCAATACAGTGGCCAGCAGAAACATGCAACTACTTAAATTTAAATTAAATTAAAATTCAATAACTCAATAGAACCAGGTAGATTCAACAACTTAGCAGCCACATGCCTGATAACTACATTGGTCAGGACAGTTTAAAGCATTCCTAAGCATCACAGAAGTTCTAACTTGCAATTCAAAAAAAATCAAAAGGTAACAAAGTTATCTGTTATTCAACGATGTGACTTTTAAATTAATAGCACCAGAAAAAATGTTTGTGTCTTTGATAGAAATTGCTATTGTGATTTTTCTTTTTCTGTAATCAGTTATTTTGCTGTTTAATTATCCTTAACTACTTAAATTTATTTTAATTATCTTTACATAAAGCTAATTAATATCATCTCATTAATATTAAATAATTTAATTGTCTCTACGTAAAGATAATTAAAATCAGTTTTGCAATGTTATATATTCCTAGAAAAGCATCAATTTCTTAAATGTCTTCATATGTATTTAAATTGAGTTGATAATACATCTATTTGTTTCTAATTTTCTTTTAATCCATTGTCATTCCCTCAGTTGTCTTTTGTTATGGAAAGGATTTGTGCTAGCTTCTCATTTTCTGGACTACAGCAGATAATGATAGACTATGGTCCCAAGTTATTCAAACACTAATCTAGGGATTGTTGTGTAGGTAATTTACAGGTGTGGCTAAAGTCTAGAGTCAGTATACTATAAATAAGGAAGATCTTATCCACACATTTCACACTGACCTAGGCCTTTCCACAATCCCAGAGAGATTGTGTTTTTCTAGTCAAAAACTGACTGATATAAATTAGTTACTCATTTTCCTGCACTATTAATTTTTCAAAGGGACAGCTTTTCATTTACTTATTAATAAGTTCTCATTTCCCTGTTTTCTAAACCATTAATTTCTGCTTTTATCTTCCTTAATTCCTTTTCTCTGCTCTCCACAGGATAATTTGATTGGGTTTTTAAATAATTTCTTGAGCTAAATGATTAATGCATTTATTATCATTTTCTTATTAATTAATATATCTTGGGATTATTAATACTTTTCTGAGCATTTCTCTAAAAGTATTCCACAAGTTATGGTGTTCTAACACTGTTATTAAATTTCTAAATGTTCCACAATGTCGATTTTCCTCAGTTATGTCACAGAGTACCTTTTGTATGCTCTTAGCTTTGAGAGGTGCATTTTGGCACAGATCAAGATGCATTGTATACATAAATTGCTTTCTTAAGTGGCAAAAAAAACCCCACATTCAATACATAACCTAAAATTAAGAGATATAAGGGAAAGAGTGAGTTGGGAGGGGTGAGTGAGAATGTTGAAAGAGATGACATTGATCAAGATGCACTGTATTCATAAACTGCTTTGGTGAATGGCAACTCCGTTGTATAGCTATTAAAGATAATAAAAATATTCTTTAAAAAAGAGAGATGCACTTTCCTGGCCATCTCCCTGCTTCCTTTTGGGTACATCCTACATGGTCTTTTCTGCTTTTAGAAGTTATGTGCTTTGTAATTTGATGTTTAAACTGTTCATAGACTTGCCATCTCAATTCTCATTCCCTCTCTCCCTCTTTGATGTTTACCTTATTCCTAAGAAGGGAAGGAAATTATCTACGTTAGGCTACTATCTTCACGTTGGAACTCTTCTTGAAGGATGTCACAATTACTCTCAAGGACCAACTGGCCCTCCTTTCAGGAAAGTGTTCGCCTTAAAGAGGCTGTTGCACAGGTTCTCTACTCCAGGGAAGGTGAAGAGAGGTATAGGCAAGCAGAACAAGACGCGAGGCATGGTAGGGAGAGTGGTTGTGCTTTAAGGCTCTTCATCCACAGTATCCTCATTGGCAAGAACAACAGCAGGGGCCCCACATACTGGTGCATCATTCACTGGCCTGCCCCAGCACTGGTGATTCACAGGGGCACTTTATGGTGTCCTGACCTCCAGAGGCAACACACTGTCCAACACTGGCTTTATTTTTTTCTTTAAAAAAAAAAAAAAAACACTTTCTTCTATCCTTCAGCCGTGCCTCTTCACTCTCTGCCTAGATAAAAGGGACATTTAGCCAAGGATGGCCACACAAAGCCCCCCATGCACACCCAGTTTCAAGGCTCTGTGTATCTTACCTAAGATGGCGCATGCATACACAACTCAGGTTACACTGATATGCTGAGCCAGCTGAAGCCCGGCTCTTGGGAAGTGTAGGCCCAAAGCCATTCAGAAACTATCAATAGAAAAGCCTAACTTATCCCACTTACCCAAATGAGGCATTTTCAAGACGCCAAAGTATCACAAGAAGGCGATTGTTTCATTTGTGCTCATATCTGCCTTGGGCATTTTCTTGTTATGTAAATAGTATAAATATAGACTGACCACTACTGTAATAGGCAAGCCTGGGAACTCCATTTTTAGGAATATTTATTTCTTTTCCTTTACTTAAAGGGACATTAAAACCCAACCTCTTGCAATTTTCTCTATGTAAAGTCACTATCTTAAAGATCTCTGGGAAAACTGAGGGGAGGGGTTGATCTGGGAGAGATGGGAGAGACTGATTAAAGGGGTGATTATCAGTCAAGATACCTTGTACTTGTAAACTGATTGTTAAATGATTACCTCCTTGCACAACTACTTAAAGATAATAAAAATATATATTTTTTAAACAAGATCTCTGGTCTTCAACAGTGAAATCAAGTAAGAAAAGAAGAACAAATAGGTAGTAATGATTCCTCCTCTCTCCTAATATAATGCAGAGTTGTTTGGTGTTTTGGCATGATTCACAGGGCACAAGAAACACAGGAAATAACCAACTGGTCTGCTTTCCAGTCAAGTAGAGGATCTATATAATGAAGACTCCTAGTGCCAATGCTATTGGCTCACTTCTATAATTCTAGCCACTCCAGAGGCTGAGATTTGAGGATCGTGGTTCAAAACCAACCCAGGCAAGGAAGTCCATGAGACTCTTAACCTCCAATTAACTAGCAAAAAAAGTGGAGGTGTGACTCAAGCGGCAGAGTGCTAGCCTTGAGCAATAAACTCAAAGGACAGTGCCCACGCTTTAAGTTCAAGCCTCACTACCAGCACCAAGGGGTGAGGGGTGGGGTGGAGGGAAGCATGGGAGACTCTTATCTCAGCACTCGGGGAGTGAAGAAAAAGACATTGAACAGCCTGGAATAAGTCCAGACCTCATCAGTTGGCAATATGTTTTCTATAGAATAGCAGCCATATCCAGAAAGAATACATTTTTCCCTCCACAAATGTATATATACATTTACCACACATACATATACATGTATATGTACCCACTTATACTATAAGAAGTATTACTCATAATAAGACCATAATAAGGAGAATGGCATTCTCCTTAAATTCAGGTTCAAAAAATTTTTTCCAAGTTCCAAATTCTAAGAAAAATAATTTCAAATCTAGACTATTGTATGCAACCAAATTATCCATTGGGTGTTAAGATAGAGCAAGAATGCTTGTAAGCAACAATTTAAAACATATACTGCTTGTGTAGTTTTTAAAATTCTTCTAGATTTCTTTTTAGAAAAAAGTATTCAAGAAATAATATATATTCTGCTTCTAGTAAATGTAAGACAGCTGGATTCAATAAACAGCTCTGTATAAAACTTTCTTTTTATTTTTAAGAGAGAAACAGAGAGCAGGAGATTGTGAGGGATAAAGGGAGGAAGGAAAAGAATAAAAGCAAGAGAATAACAACAACATAATAATAATACAAAGTTAACCATTGGTAATAGAATAATACAAAGTCAACTATTGGTAAGTGGCTGTGGGAGTTACTTGAGCTATAACTGGATTCCCTAATCCTAGGTGACTTGAATTTTCAGTAGTCTCAAAAGGTAAGAAAATCATAACCAATACCTTAGAACCTGCACAAGATAAGAAATCTAATATAAATCTCTCTCCACAGCAGGCTGAGGCCCTAATGAGTTACATCTTTAGGTTAAAATGATCCTGGAGTAAATAAAGGCTGCTGTACATTCCTGACACCTGGGATGGCATCACCAAATATCTAAGGAATCTCAAGCCCAGATTGGTACCCTGCCCCTGCCACAGGGACCCCTGGCCAAAGTATATGGCAAATGAGTTCTTGAGGAAGAGACATTTATTCGATATATTAAATTATCTGAACTTTAAAAACGTTTTTTACAGTGTGAAAAACACAGCCAAAGAAATCGGGCACCTGAAGAAGGAGAAAAAAAAAAAGGATAAACAACAAAATGTTGCCTTGAAAAAAAAACATATAGAAATAAGTATTATCAGATACAGATCATAAAATCACTGTGTGCAATATTTTTAATCTGAAAATATCTGCAGAGAACAAGAGAAACTAATGTTATACAGTTGAAAGTCTAGAACTTAAAAGTTAAACTGAAATTGAAATCGAGAAAGGCATCTTTGAATTCCAGACTAGAGTTTTTATTGTTATAAAGGTAATGTGCAGAGGGGTTTCCATTTCCTAAGTCAGGTATTGAGTATATTTCTTTTTGGACAATGTCACCCCTTCCTTCACTCTCTCACAGTTTTTCCCTCCTATCCCCACCCACAAATTGTATAATATATTTTCAACATCATGTCTATTGACTACTACTGTTGCATTTGTTTACCCTTTGTCCCTCCATTTCTGTACCTCTCCTTACCCGCCTTCCAAAGACAGATAAACAAGTTAGACCAAAAACAAAAAAAACTCTTGCTTCCATTTCCTGGAATCATTTTACTTTTAATTGTATGAACTATGGGACAGTGTGTGTGTGTGTGTGTGTGTGTGTGTGTGTGTGTGTGTGTGTGTGTGTGTGTGTGTGTGTGTGTGTGTGTGACAAAAGTGCCAGACTGCTTGCTTAACAAGTTTGAGGTCTTGAGTGCAATCTGCAGTCCCACTAGAAAAAGAAAAATTAATTCCACACATTGAAGTAAGTTAAAGCTAGTAGGATTCAGACTTTGCCAGCATGTAGTCACTGTGTTATCTTTAGATTGCTGTGTTGTGTGCATGATATGTGCTTCAATTTCTGTAGTTTTATCACTAGAAAGTATAGAATATAAAGATATTGACTGCCTTTTATGCCCAACTATAGTTGAAAAGTTCATTTAATAATAATAATTGAGAATACTGATGTCGTTTATAACTTACAAACTAATGTTAAATTAGTAATGACATTTTAAATATTTGGCAGCTTTAAAATGAATTTTCTCCTTAAATTAAAAGAACAAAAAAACCCCATTGTTTTGTATGATCAGAGGCACAGAGGCATTGAGTCTTTGTGTTTCAATCTTTAATCTTAAAACTGTCTTCTACAGAACCTCTGGGATATAAAATGCAGATTCTTAGCAACAGATCCTCACATATCCAGAGTCATGACCGCTAAAGGAAGAGCCTAGAAGCTGCATCTGTATCTCATCTGAGTACCCTGGATACTGTATATACTGGTTTTAGAACTAAGGAAGGGAAAGGGAATATCAAAATCAAGAGACAAAGGATAAAAAGAGAAATGACTCCAAAAGCAATACTTACAAAAACATTTGGTGTAAACCAACTGAACAACTCATGGAGGGAGAGAGAAAGAAGGAGGGGGAAAATGGGGGAGGAGGTAACAAATTGTACAAGAAATGTACCCACTGCCTTACATATGAAACTGTAACCCCTCTGTACATCACTTTGACAATAAATAAGTAATTAGTTAAAAATAAAAAGAAGAAGAAGCACTGTGGCCGGACACCAGTGGCTCATGCCTATAATCCAAGCTACTCAAGAGGCTGAGATCTGAGGATCACATTTCGAAATCAGATGGGGCAGGAAAATTTGTGAGACTCTTATCTCCAATTCATCACTAGAAAATAGGAAGTGGCGCTGTGGCTCAAGTGGTAGAGTGCTAGCCTTGAGCTGAAGAGTTTAAGGACAGTGCCCAGGCCCACAGTTCAAGGCTCACAACCAACAAAAATAACAACAACAACAAAAAAGAAGCACTGTGCATACTAGTGGTCCAGAACCCTGTGCCAAAGAGGAAATGGGAGGGGTGATGGGGGAAGCAAATGAGAACAACCCATAAAAACACTTCACCTTGATGAACCTAATCATTGTCAGAATAAATGTGAGTGGGTTAAATTCCTTAGAAAAGGTTGTTTATCATTGAGAAAAATAAAAACAATGTATTTCATTTGCACTTCTAAAAGATAACCTTAAAACATGACCAAAAAAGTACGAAATAAAAGAACAAACAGCAATATGTTGTGCAAATATTACTCCCCCACCAAAAAAAAACACCACTAGAGAAATAAGTCAAAACAGAAGTTCAAAGTCATTCAGTAAATAAAAGTGATGTCTTATTTTGCTAGCACTTAGAATCCACCAATATTTATCATATTATGCAACAAACGTCATAATAACAACATGTATGGAGAATGTGAAGAGAAATTGTCAAGTCCAGAATGGCTGGGAAGGCTTTGACACTCTTTCAACAGAAACATACAAATCAAATAGACAAAAGATAAGAACACAGAGGATTTGACAATGTGATAAATAAATTTGGAGTTATAAAATGCTAAGGGTATTTGGTACCACACAGAGAATACGTATTTACCAAAATTCCACTTGAAAATTTAATAAAATTGACTTGGAGTGCTACTCAAAGTGTGGTTTCCAAAACCAGTGTTAGTCAATAAACTTATCAGAGGAGCAACAAGCTTACACTAGAATCTAAATTAATTCTATTATCTAGCACACAGTCTAGTTCAGCAGAATTTTTTTGAAGTGTTCTTGCTTTTTTTCCTCATTTATTTTGAAGGAAGAAGAGCACTGACTAGTATCCTCATACAAATACATTATCTCAGTGCTAATGGGTAACAAGCTGCTTACATAGTTTCCTGACCAAGCAAAATACTACAAAACTAACATTTCTTTTTTTTTTTTAATTTTATCCACAGATAATTTTTTTTTTTTTTTTTTTTTTGCCAGTCCTGTGGCTTGGACTCAGGGCCTCAGCACTGTCCCTGGCTTCTTTTTGCTCAAGGCTAGCACTCTGCCACTTGAGCCACAGTGCCACTTCTGGCCATTTTCTATATATGTGGTGCTGGGGAATTGAACCCAGGGCCTCATGTATACGGGGCAAGCACTCTTGCCACTAGGCCATATCCCCAGCCCCCCACAGAGAAATTTTAAGTTTTAAAAATCTTGGGCTTAAAATACAAGAAATTTCAGTAGGATCACAGAGTCTTTAGAAATCAATACTTGCAACAGAGTATATTTCCAAGCCCATGATAGATATCAAAAGGGAATCAAAAGATGCATAACCTTAAATGTATTACAAATACAATTGAATGTAAACTAATTAAATTCAAAAAGGTAAGAAAATACAAAACAAAAAAAGTCGCACAATAGAAAAAGTGCACAAAGACAAATGAAACAAATAAAACACAAGGAAAACAGACTTTATACTCTGAAAATGCCAACAGTAAAAGCAAAGCTAAGGACAATAATAATCAAAGGAAGAGTGGAAACACAATTTTGTTGAGACTAAGGTTAAGGTTTGGTGGTCTGAACAACCAAGGAACTTTGGAGTCTGAAGTCCTCGAAGGCTGAATAGTAGTTGGGATATTAGTTTTAATTGGATGGAGAAATTTGGAACTGCAGGCTGAGATTTTTTTGCTTCTGATGGCCTTGGATAATTTAGAGTGTGAGAAAACCAAATGAGAGACAACACACACACACACACACACACACACACACACACACACGTGGTTCCAGTGTAGAGTAAAAAGGGTGATCATTTTATGACTGTGGTCAATGACTCTCTCACTGCCAGCATTCACTAAGCTGAGGTCACTGGAAATCACTTTGAGAACTTTATTTTGTAGGCTGATGAATCAAAACACCTGTTAATAACTTCTTCCTCTTTCTTACATGGAAATAAGAGATTGATTGAATATGGACTATTAACACATAGGACGGGGACAATGTGGAGAACCTGGAGAAGGGCAACTCTTTACCACCCAGTGAAATTATTTCCATTCCACACACCCTGCTGCTTCACAGTGCATCTCTGAAGTCAAATAGCACACCCCAGCATGCCTCTCTTTCCATTATTATTCTACAACATATAGAATGAATGAGGCTAGTGAAGAGAGTCGTCCCAGCTGGAAGGGATGGCTGGCCAGTGCTAACTTATAAAGGTTGTGCTCATCAGTAATAATGCTGTTAAAGTATTAGATTATATTGTTAGACCATAGTTCTGAAAATAGATACTACTGAAAATGCTCTGGGTTGGTTAATGGATCCAATCTTGGCCTAGACAGTACAGAAGTATAAAAACCCGAAGTCAAACATAGAAGACATTCAAATACTGTAGAAGACGGCAATATTAGATTTTTGTCTATCACAGACCCTGCTCATTTCATTCTTTAACTATGATAAAAGCTAATGTATACAACAAATATACTTATAGGTGTTATAATTAATATTACATAACAAATATATATTGTAAAATAAATTTTTCTGATACTTCTGTGAGTGGAAAATATTTGAATAGTGCAAAGAAAATCTCCTGGGTAGTTTCATACTTTTCCTGCTGAGTGGCAATTGGGGAAAAGCTGAAATTAGAAGGGAATGAGAAAGATCCTGATTATAAGTTGGACCTGGTGGTCGCACAGGACCATTTGAAATAAATTGGACCAAGATGAATGGAGGGAAGAAGGGTGGGTAAATATACTCATGATATTCAATGAATATATGGGAAAATGGAACCAAGTTACATGAGGGGTCGGGAGAGATGAGGGAGAAAAATGGAAGGTATGACATTGATCAAGACTCATTGAAACCCTTTGTATAACTACTTAACGATAATTTTTTAAATTCAAATAAATAAATTGAAGGTTCTCAGTTACCAAGGTTCTTTGGCAGTATTTCCACATAGAATTTTCTCTTTTTACTATTCTATGAAAATCTCAGAAATGGATTAGTAAAACTTCGATTGACTTGTCTAACCAAAAGTGGAGGCGGGAGATAGAACAAGTGAAGAGAAAACTGCCAGTCCCTTGGGAGTGTTTTCACTAAAGTGAGACTCACCTGTTCAATTCCCAGGCCCTAGTTTCCAAGGCTTTAATATAAGGGGAAATTTTTTACAATGAGGGTGTGACCCATAAAGCAAATAGGAAATGCCACACAACATCAGTGGATGCCATTCTGCCTTCTCTGACAGTCCATCAATGGCCTTGCTTTATTCTGAGAAAAGTTACCTGAGCATGTCACATCACTAGCAAAAATATGAAAGACACTTCAGTCATTTCATCATCTCTCAGGACCTCATACTGACAGTCTGCGGCTTGCATAGTGGCATGCCGATAGATGCGGGAAATAAAAAAGCACAAGAGCTTCCCAAGTGTTAGTAAGGCCTACATGGTGAGTTCATGAAAATAGAGAAGGATCTGTGATCTCAGAGCAGCATATTCATGAAGATTTTGGAATCTTCTAGCATCTGTGTCATAGGTAAGTTCATACAAAAAGTCCTCAAGACCAACAAGATTCTTTCTTTCTTTCTTCCTCTCTTTCTTTCTTTCTTTCTTTTTTCTTTCTGTATTTTTTCCAGTCCTGGGCCTTGGACTCAGTGCCTGAGCACTGTCCCTGGCCTCTGCCACTTGAGCCACAGTGCCACTTCTAGCTGTTTTCTATATATGTGGTGCTGGGGAATTGAACCCAGGGCAAGCACTCTTGCCACTAGGCCATATTCCCAGCCCCAACAAGATTCTTAATAGTCACAAAGTCATAAAGTGGCTTTATTAATGCCAATCTGTCTCTTTCTCTTGGCAACCTGCTGCTTGCTAAATGGACTAACAAATTATAAGGCCATGGTGGTCAGGCTAGAAGATATATGCAAACCTAATAACATGGACTTACACCCACCAAGTCCACTCAATACTGAACCCCCAGTGGAAAATGACATTACCATAAATGAGGAGCTATTTGTCCTTCAGAATAAACACATTAGAGATTGTGTGTCATCCATAGGGCTTATGTGAGACATTATAAGGTGACATTAAGATGTCACACACTACAGACAGTGTCACTCCTGGTATCATGCTGGAGTCCTACAGAATGGTACCTTCAGCAAAGGAACACAATGAAAGTGAGGGAGTACTCTAACACATGTGGAAAAGGCTGGCCAAACCATTTTTTTAATTTTTTTTTACTTATGAAAGCTTTTTCAATATAAAAGAAATATTGAGGTTTTCAAATTATTTGTTCATTTTATGTTAAACATGATAAATAAATTATTATAAGTTAAAATGTTAATCACTATAATATTAAATATTGCATTCAAAATTCATTTTATTATATGTTTAATAATTAATAATATGAAAAGATATTTTCACATTTAATGAGTGAAGTGCCATTTAATTTGCTTTAAAGGTACATATGAATAGCTAAGTATTATAAAAATTGATACTCTATCAATGCTTGATTTGGAACTCCAATGTAGTTCTCTGTAAATAACACATTGTGGGATATCATTATTACAAGTATTCTCTTTTAATTCCAAGAAGACTTAATGTGCTATGTAAGAGTTTTAATTAGCTAAATGCCACTTAAAGATTTGGTAAGACATCTCCAGGTGAAGTTGCTAAATTATTATCATTAACTTGCACTGCCGCATCAGGTATCATTACACTTCTTGTATTTATCAACATTCTATTGTGGTTCTAAATTAAATCGCATGAACTATGAATAAAATAATTCAAAAGTGTAAAATGGTCAAAACCATAAAACAGGCTTTCTGAGTATTTATCTGTATGAGCCTCAGACTCTGATCACAGGAAGTACACTCAGAGGAACCAAGACCACTCCAGTCCCCAAAGAAAAACTAGAAAGGGTTAAATAATGTATTAGATACTTAACCAAAGGCTGCTATTGTCTGATACACACACATTTCTTTGGATATAGCCATATTCCAGCCATAGAAAAGGCTGCTTTCTTAAAGAGGGTCACTAAGCTTTGAGCAGGGACCCCGTGAACACTCTCTGTCATCTGACCACCAAAGCATGGGTATAGGACAGACATCTCAACTTGTTCATGCTTGCCTCAACTAAATCTAATAAGGTCTTGAGGCAGCTTGAAAAAAAATTCAGGAAATCTTAGTTCAGAAATAACTAAATAAGACAGTAAAAATAAGTAAATAAGACAGAGTTGAAAACACGAATACATCATTATGAAAATTTTAATACCTAAGGGAGAAATACAAATGTGAGACAAAATAAAAGTAATGCAAAGATTTTCCAAACTTGGTACAAAACAGCCACTAAGCCACTGCATAATCTTCATGCCAGTAAGACAAAAAATTTTTTAAAAAGAGGAAATTGTGGCATCTTGGGTTTGTGTGACTGTCAGCCAAGGGAATACAGCTGCTATCTGAGATGGCAACTAAATGTTTTAGTGAGTTTTCAAAACCAAAGAAGATATTCTAGCTTATATATGTATACAAATATGGTTCTGAAACCTTCCTATTAAAATCATGAGCCATGCTAAACTATATTAAACCCCAAACACCAAAGAATATATTAGGATTAAGTCATATGTGTCTTAAAAACTGTCACAATACTAAGATTTTGGAAAAATGCCTTGTTTTATTGAACAATTTCAAATGTTAAAAATAACTCAGATCCTTAATAGTCAGTAATACCAGTGATTTAAGACACATGAGGGTGGAAGAAAAACCTAATGGAGAAAGATCATGGTCAGGTCACATGCACTTGTGAGACCATGAAATTGCCAATGTCAGAAGAAAGTCAAAATTTAAGAAAGTCTTGTGACCAAAAATGTAAATAAGGACAGAGGCTACCCTCTATTTTTCCTTGCTTACTTTCTGGACATAATTTTCATTCTCTTCTCTTTACCAATCTAAACAAGGATATTTTTCCCCCTCTTGTTTCCACTGACTCTTGTATATAGAATGTAATGAGTTTTATAGTATTTACATTGAAATTTCATCTAGTGGTTGCAGAAAATTGGGATGAACCATAACCAAGTAAAGAAATAATGAACATAAGCCAAAGAGCCTAGATTCAGGAAAAATGACAAATGACAGTAAATAGATATGTCCTTAGTTTATTTTCAACAAGTGAGTCTATACATCTGTATTATCAAAGCTTTCATCTGGTCCAGATGAAAATGCTAATGCTTGGATACTATCACCAACAGCCCAAGTGTTCTAAGACTTGATGCCTAGCTTGGAGCTATGATAGAGAGCTCACTCACTGTGAGTGAATGGTATCCTCTTTTAATACACATTTAAAGAAATTGCAATGATTGTACTAATAATTTAATTTTTATATAAACTTAAAAAGAAAAGAAAAATACCCAAGTGCAGTGGCTGACACCTGTAATTCTAGCTACTCAAGAGGCAGAGATTGGGAGGATCATAGTTTAGGGCTAGTCAGGGAGAATAAGTTCACAAGCCACCATCACAACCAACAAAAGCCAGGCACTGGTAACTCACACATGTAATCCTAGCTACTTCAGGAGGCTGAGATCTGATGCTTGAGGTTAGAAGCTAGCCTGGGCAGAAAAAGCCACCAGACTCTTATCTCCAATTAACCACTCAAAAAACGAAAGTGATGGTGTGGCTTAAAGTGGTAGAGCACTAGCCTTGTGCAAAAAAAGGCGCAGGAACAGTGTCCAGGCCCTGAGTTCAAGCTCCACCACTGACAAAAAAAAAAAGCTGGATGCAATTTTTCCTCATATGCAAACATTAGATCTAAATTATAAATATGTTTGAAAACATATGCAGGGTCATATGCATATATACATAAACATAATTTAAAGTATGGTATACACAGAGGAAATTTGCAATGTAACTGCTTTGAATAATTAACTCATTTAACAAAATGAATACTAGGAAGCTGAAATATGTTGTCAGGAGTGTGAAAAGTCGAAGGGGAGTGGGCAGACAACTAGAAAAAGAATGGATATATAATTTCCTAATATTCAATGTACACATGTAAAAATAGAAGTAGGTAACTTAAGGGGATAGATTTGGTTGAGAGAGATGGGAGATAATGATGAAAGAAGTAGCATTGGTCAAAATGCGTTGCACTCATATGTTGAACTGAAATTCCTTTGTACAACTACTTAAAGATATTTAAAACAAAATCAACCTGGGCACTGGTAGCTCATACCTGTAATCCTAGCTATTTAGGATGCTAAAATCCGAGGACCACAGTTCAAAGCCATCTGGGGAAGGAAATTCCATCAGGCTCTTACAGCTAAATAACTATCAAAAAAAAAAAAAAGCCAAGAACAGAGTTGTGGCTCAAGTGGTGGTATACTAGCCTTTGGGGGGAAAAAAGGGGGAAAAAAAGCTCAGGGACAGCCCAGGCCCTGAGTTCAAAGCCCTAGATCCGCACAAGATACAAATAAAGCTAGATTAATCAGTTACATAGGAAGCATAAATATAAAGATGAGAATCACAGTCCAGCAAGCCAAGGCATAAATATAGACCCTATTCAAAAAATAATGAAAGCAAAAGGATTGAGAACATGGCTCAAGTGTTAAAGTACTTGCTTGGCAAGCTCAAGTCCCTGAGTGCAAACGTCAGTGCCACCAATATATACATAGTAGAGTTTACAGCCAGGTGGTGGACTTGGAAAGATATGTGATATAAATCAAGTATGTCAGGCAAAGCTTAAGCGTTAACATACAAAGAGGCCTCATAAATTGCTGATGAGTATGTTAACAGTATAATGAGAAGAACATGAGTAAAAAATTTGAAGAGCCTTCTCAACAGATATGTAGAAGACCAATATGCTCAGATGTTTGATTATCAAGGAGGTCTGAAAGGCAGCAATAATCTTATGTGTTTTTTTATCCATTGCATTGGAAAAAATCATTAAAGCCTGAAAATATCAGATGGGAAACATTGGAAATGAGAGAAGTGCTCACATGCCTACTTAAGTTCACTTTTTACGGCACTTATGGATGGTGACAATTAAGCAATAACTAGTAAACTCCAGCAATTCCACTTCCAGATATTTGTCATAAATAAATATCCTTATCCGATATCTGAGTGTGCTGGCACACACCTGTAATCCCAAAAAGATTGTATGTTTGAGACCAGCCTGGGCTACACAGTGAGTTCTAGTCTAGCCTGGGCTATATGGAAAGACCTAGTATCAAAAAAATGAAAAAAGGAACTACACAGGCATATATACTAAGAGATATGCTTAGACTTACAGTTGGTCCTCCATATCTAAAAGTTATATGGAGGGTAATATATTGAATCTACATTCATGGATTCAACCAACTTAAGATCAAAAAATTATTTTTAATTATGCCTACAATGAACATGTACAGACAGACATTTTTCTTGTCATCGACTCCTAAACACCATAGTATAACTATTTATATAATAATTGCATTGTATTAGTTACTCTATGTCATCAAAGATGTTTAAAGTATATGGGAGGATGTGCCTAGGTGATATGCAAGTTCTACACTATCCTGTCTAAGAGGATTGATCATTCATAGATTTTGGTGCCAGTGGTTAGTCCTGGAACCAATTCCTGACACATACTAAGGAACAACTGTCCTCTGTAATGTGACTAATAAGAAAATGGAGAGGCAGAACACATACACTGGATAGACTTAAGGCATCTTTAAAGCCACAAGTGACAGGTGGGAATGGCTGGAATGGGAAGCAAGGATGGATATGAAAGGCTACTCAGGATCCCACCATGTCTACTCCAACTAATTCGCTCTGAAAAGTCTCTGTTGAGAGAAAACCCCAGGTCCATGAAAGGAGCTAATAGAAGAAACGCATGGAAATGGTAGCCTCAAAGAGCTCTTGGGAGGCAGGCTGGCTGCGTGTGGGAGCACAGTGTTGTCTAAGGGAGAAGTAACAGGAGGAGGATGGGATTTGTAGGAGAACACAAACCTGAAAAAGAAAACAAACAACCTTCAAGTTCAGATGCAAGATTCATTAGCCAGCAAAATGAAATGTCTGAGGAAGCCATATAGTTACATCAAGGAGTAAATGAAGACTAGAAAGTAAAGAACTGAAAGAACTTCCAAGATGCCATTTGTATGCTGAAAGGGATGCCAGATAATGAACTTGAGTTCTGGAGCCATCTGCTTGAGCTGCCAGAGTGAAGTGCCACAGACCAGGTAGCTTCAACAGAAATTCATTTTCTCCCAGTTCTGGAAGTTGGAAGTCTAAGATCAAGATGCCCACAAGGTCTACTTCTGACACTCCTGTTCGTAACTTGAAGATAATCATTTTGTGTCTTCAACACAGCCTTCCCACTGCATGTACATCTCCTAGGACCTGCTCCTACAAGACCACCATTTACAATATTAGTCCATCCATATACCCCAGCTAAATTGCATTCCCTCTTGAAAGGCTGTATCTCCAAAGAAGTCACAGAGTGAGGAGCAGAGGGCTCGGACTTCAAATAACTTTGGAAGTCAGAGACACAATTGACCTACAGTAACCTCCTTACTGTTCTGGATCTTACTAGGATTACAGGTATGAGCCACTAGGGCCAATCCAAATGTCTTTTTTAATTCTTATTTTAAAAATAAGAGTTGAAAGCAGAAAAAAATGAGCCTAAGAAACAAACCAGAAGTCATAACACATGTGAAATGATGCATGAAAGTGTGTGTGTATAATTGGAGTAAGCAGAAGTTTGCTCAAGGACAACTTGAGTGTCCTTAGCTGCAGTACCAATTGAAGCTATCAGATAGCTAGGGTGCTCCATCCTTTGCCACTGTGGAAGCAGCAAGTCTGAAGGCATGGTATAGAGAGGGAGGCAGGGAAAATACTCCCCAGTGTTTGGCATCACTCTGGAAAGAAGGTGAATCTTCATTCCTAGAAGACTCAATAAAGGCACAGCACTTGATGGTATAGAGACCCCCTCTATCTTTCATGGAACAGAATGCGCTGCCTCTTCCTAATGGTACAGCAAAATAAATGTAACTAGCAACATAAAAGGGCACCTCCATTACAAAATGGGCAAACAAACAATAATCTCCAAATATGTGCCAGTCGTTAAAAGACAAATACCAAACTCAATAAACAATAGCACTTATGTGCAAAGAAAAACACAGAGGGTGCAGTAAGAATACCAGGGATTTAGTGTAAGGCTATGGCATCCTCAAGTGGTGCAAGTTTGTACTTCACTCATTAAAAAAAAAATTACTGAAATATCGAGCATCCAAATATTGGTCATTAGAATGTAATCTTCCAAAATAGATAAGCACAATCACAAAAATCAAATAGCAAGCTTTCACTTTAACTTTTACAATGTGCCCAAGAATAAGAGCTTGGAAGTACGGGGTAGAGGTAAGAGAGATGTTGAACAAGTTCAACATCTTTCCCCAAGACCAGTGACAAAAAAGAGAAACAACAGCATCAAGCACAAAGCCTACATTCAAGGAAACAGTGGCAGATGACATCACCTTCCAATGAAGGGAGTGGGCATGACTTTGAGTGACTCCAACACTAACTAATATCCGAATGTGCTCCCTGGTCACAGGAGATGATGTAGGGGTAGTAATGGCACCCAAGCCATGATGATGAAATTCTCTTTCCCGGTGATGTGGAACAGAGGGTGGAAAGTACTGAAACGGAGATTTCTGAGTCATGTTAATGACAAGAACCTACAGAGTAGTTCCACAACTTCAGCTGTTAAGGATACATGAGTAGTCAAATAGTCAAACTTTTACAGCCTCCCTCATTTTTGTCAACCACGGATGCCTTTCGTTTTCTGAAAGCTTCCAGTATTTTTCATTGATGTCCCTGGTGTAGTTAGCGCCACTTGTGTTTTACCTCAGTAAAGAAACTGATAAATGAATTTTTACTCTTGTTGGACTTTTATCCTTACAGACTCCAAATTCGCATTCATGGATCACCTTATGCAAACTTATTAATCAATTTCTTAAAGAAACCTCATACTGGGCATAGTGGTTCACACCTGTCATCCCAGCATTTCAGGATGCTGAGGCAGGAGAATTAAAGTTCAAAGCCTGCCAGAGCTACCTAAACAAGCAGCACAGTTAGGAAGCAGCACTTAGTTTTTTCTTAAAGACTACTAGTACAAGGGACTAAACTAGTACAGCATCCCCAAAGAGAAACTTCAGCAGACAAGGCCTGTGTTCTGTAGATTAGTGACCTGAGAGGATAGGAAAGCTGGAATAGACAGGGGGGTGTAATCCCTTCAAAGACTTTCAGAATGCAACTGGGTTTGGGGAAAGACCAATGTTTGTTCTAAGGCAAAACTCACTTGCAGATCCTTTTAATTTCTGATGTCATTTAAGTTTTCCCATTAAACTTGGAAGAAGATAATGAAATAATCAGATATAAAATGTTTCGGCTGAGCAGGCTGTGTTCTGTTAAGTGACATCAATTGCATGTGCCATTTAGCATACCTTTATCTCAGCTGACTGTATTCTAATGGGTAAATTTATCTCTCCTCTATGAGACTGTCTTGCTGAGAGTTGGAGGGCCTGCATGTTATTATTCAAGTCCTTACTCAACAGAAGAGGAGCCTGGGAAAAGGGCTACAAAAGACATTCAGGCTCAATATTTCATCACTGGAGAAGAGAGTAAGAAAATAGCAGCTGGACCATTGCCCCCACTGGACTGTTCCTGCTCCACGTGTGATGTTAAGACAATAATAATCCAAATGGTGTGAAAGGTAATTATGTCTGACACCATATTCTGCTGCCTTCAGAAAGTCTAAGGCTTAAGAGCACTTCTTTGAAGAAGGTTGGATTCAAGCTACTTTTTTTTTTTTTTTTGCCAGTCCTGGGGCTTGAATTCAAGGCCCGAGCACTGTCCCTGGCTTCTTTTGCTCAAGGCTAGCACTCTACCACTTGAGCCATAGCACTACTTCCGGATTTTTCTACATGTGGTGCTGAGGAATCAAACACAGGGCTTCATGCATGCTGAGCGAGCACTCTACCACTAAGCCACACTCCCAGCCCTGATCTGCTTTTATAAGCAACAAAGCATGAGGCTGTACCGAAGATGAGCAGGAACTGTTTCCATATCCTTGTGCTTCTAGAAACTAGGGTTCAATGTTCAAAAGAAGGATTCCGTTCATAGGGACAATCTGTCATTGAGCCAGGGAAAAGGGAGATTCTTCAGTGTGAGTCCAGGGCTGGCCATGGTACATATCCAAGCACACACCAGCCACTGAAAAACTCATAGTCATACATGTATTCCCACAAATGCTAGAGCTGCATTGATCTTCCTCTGTTTGCCTTCCCTCTAAAGTCATTCATCAATTTTCTCAATCCCAAAGTTTAGGAGGATAAAAATAGACATTTACTTACAATGGATGTTGAGGGAACTGGCCATAAATTTAGTTTTTGTGGTGTGGGTTTTTGCTTGCTTCAGAATCCTCACACACACACACCGCACCTTAATTAGAGAATTTATGTAACTTATCATATGTTTTTAAATTTGGCAATTGAAATTATTCACTACAAATTTAAAAAATTATTCAGGCATAATGGTGCACCTCCAGAATCCAAATACTCTGGAAGTTAAGGCATTTGAGTCCAGCCTGAGGCCTTGTCTCAAAAAGCAAACAATATGTTTAAATAATTCCAAAATATATAACTTCTAGCACATAAGTATTAACATTTAAGAAAAATAATGTATTATTTATGAATTGCATTCCAAAGAGAATTGAGATTTCATTCAGTAAAAAAATTCATAAATAAGGTCTTTCAATAGTCAAAATTTTAAACCATCCCTTTTCCTTTTTGAAATTACACTTCTACTTCACTTCCCCCATAGAAGTTTATCAGAATGTAAATATTATGCTTGGAAGTCTAATATTGATCACCATGTTATAATTCCTTAAAAAGATTAATAAATGAATAAACAAAAACACATTCTTACTTGATTGCCAGTTTGCATAAAGAGCTAAATGCATAAAAGTTTCTCTTGGATTAAGATGTCATTTCAGTATTTACTGTACGTGGCTTTGATAAGTAATTTTAAACAAAAAAAAAGTGTGTTTCAGCAGGAAATCCATTTCTTCATAAGATAGATGAGGCTTTTAAATTTAATTTATATACACACAGATGAACATTCTTCACTGCTGGGCTGAGACAGGCGTTCTCATCCATTTCATTTTGTTTTCAGTGTAAGCCGCAGGACAACCGTGCATCGACGTTAGTACATGCAAATGAGAGGTTTGTGTACACTAATGTCTCCCATTCCCATTAATTCTTTTCAAGTCATATGCAAAGCAAAACTCAGTGATTGATCCACAAAGACATGAATTTAAATCTTCTAACTATTGGTAACCTCAGTCTTCCTTCAGGTTTTTTTTTTAATTTAATTTTAGTTTGTAATCAAAACATATTAACAGCTCAAGGGGATTTCATTGTAATAACTCTGTAGATGCATATGGAGTACTTCGAACAAATTCATCCCTCTATTATGTTCCTTAATCCCTTCTTCCTCTCATTCCCATCTTTCAAGTGTTTGTGGGTTTCATTATGCTATCTTCATGTATATGTGTGTGTGTATATATATACTTCCTTCCTCTTCAGGTTCTTTTCCTTCCCGGACACCATCCTGATAATTCCTTCTGACAATCCCACTTTTACATTTGGTTCCCATGCTTATTACATTGTTATTGTTATCATTGTTATTGTTGTTTTGTGATTAGCATCATTTTAGTTCTAGATTCCACAAATGAGTGGTATTTGAGCTTGGCTTCTCTGACTGCCTGATGAGTTCCATCCATTTTCTGCAAATGACATATTACATTTTTAATGAAAGCCCAAAGATTTGCAAAACGATTTGTTACTAATCCATACAGTTGTTTATTTTTCTCCACACTAGCATCAATATCCTAAGTTCTCCCCTTGGCTAGTCCCTCCTTTCTTTTCCTTACTCCTTGGAATGCCTTCATGAGCCCGCCCCAGTTTAAGCAAGAGCATCCTAAAGATGGAGATGGGAAAATGCTGACTGCAAAGTTGGGGAGACGTATATTAGAGACAGATGACTAATGGAGGTGACAAATATTCACGCTGTATTTGTTCAAGGCCATATCTATCCATGGAGATGCCCAGAATTGTTTGATGGCAAAAAACTTTCTCTCAATATGATGGAATCTCATGGTGTTTTGAGCATGTAAATGAATTAGCATATGATTTTTGACAATGGAGACAGTATAGCTTCTTCCCTTTGTTTCATGAATTGTCCAGAAGCAACAAAGAATAAAAAGCAAACTTCATCTGTTAAACCATGATACATCTAAACTCTGCACCCTATATGTAAACTGTATATCATTTTTAAATTGAAGTGCTTGGCAGATACCAAACCAAGATGCCTGTGATTGTTAATAGCCCAGGGAAGATGCAACTAAACACTCTAATAAACTGAATGGGAAATGTGTAGAAAAAAAAAGGATGTTGAAAGATCTATTTTTTTTTCCTTGCCTGTCCTAGGACTTCAACTTGGCCTGGGCACTGTCCTTGAGCTTTTTCTGCTCAAGGCTAGTGCTCTACCATGTGGGCTTTTTCTGAGAGGTTTATTAAAGATAAGAGTCTCACAGACTTTCTTTCCCAGGCAGGCTTCAAACCATGATCTTCAGATCTCAGCCTCCTGAGTAGCTAGGATTACAGGCATACCATGTTCTTAATAGAAAAACTCAACATGATAACAATGGCAGATCTTTCTTAGATGACCTATATTGTTATGTGATCACATTAAAAGCACCAACAAAACTTAAGATAAAACAAGTTTCCAGAGGTGGGTGGCCCACATCTGCAATTCTAGCTTCTCAGGAAGCTGAGATTTGAGAATCACACTTCAAAGTCAGCCTGGGCAGAAAAGTTCAAAAGATAACATTTCCAATGTACCATCAAGAAGATGAGCTGGAAGTATAGCTAAAGTAGCATAAGGCCAGTCCTGAGCAAGGAAGCTGAGCAAGCACAGGCCCTGTGTTCAGAACCCCAGTACCAGCCAAAAATAATTAAACAAGCTGATTGCAATTATCTTATAGAGGAAAGTAAAATGAAAATCAAACATAAGATTTCTTAAAGGGGAAAATAAAGCTGGACATAGTAACACATAACTATAAGACCTGTAGTGGAGAGGCTGAGACAAGAGAGCCAATAGTTTAAAGATAGCCTGGACTATGTAGCAAGACTCTGTCTTTGATGATATGATGATGATGATGATGATGATGTTGATGATGATCGGCAGAATTTGTGTGTATGCATGTGTATACACATATGCATATGCACACACACACACACACACACACACACACACACACACACACACACACCACCCTCTGCTTTGCCACCTGGCTCCTAATTAGGCTCTGTTAACAGTGGATGCAGAAGAGAGCAGAAGGCTACAAAAGGAGAAAGAAATTTCCTCCTCCCTATCCATTCCCTGTCCTTGTGAGTCTGTCCCTGAACAAAGTATTCACCTGAAGTATCAGTGCTCATCCATTGCAGCAGCTGAATCCAGATTCCAGATTCCAGATTTTCTGCCCTGCTCTTTCCTTCATAGCCACCTAGCACTAGAAGTCTGGACCCAGTCCTTCAGGGTCTCTCCTCCAAATTCATAGACTCCACCCCCTACCTCCCACCATTGCTTAATCCCATCCCTTCCTGAGAGGTTTGAGTTTCAAGGCCTTGAGGTTCCATCTCTAAACTGCTAATTGCTAGCTGCAATTTCTTCATGTGTTCCCCTAGCCCTAGAGATGATGACAGCTCTCTGCAATCACTGCCCCCTAGTGCTTCAGTATGACCTGCCTTCATTCTCTCCTCTACGACTTTATATCTAGTTAACACTTCTTTACAGAAAACCACTGAAATCATTAGAATGGCTTCTAATTAGGTCCTGACAGTGCATGGCCAAAGATGTGGAGACATAGGCAATCTCAGAAGTTATTAGAGAGAGTATTACTTAATATATTCACCAATAAAGGTGAAAAATAACCAGCAATTTCATTTGTAGTAATTTATCTGGCAGATATGTGTGTGTGAAACACTGAGTATAAAAGGAGATTCAGTATAGGTATATGTGTGTGTGTGTGTGTGTGTGTGCATATATGTGCATATATACATATTTAAAAGATTAGAAAGGAAATTAAAAGTCCACTCATAAAGGAATGTTATAAGGAATTACAATATATCCATTAGTGAATACAGTGCAGAAATTTAAAATAACCTTTAAAAAGTTCTGTACTGTACCAAGATGGAATGATCTTCAAGATATTTGTAAACATAAAATAAGATATCTGAAGTAATGTATTTGTATGCTCTGCTTCCAGGTTAAAAAAATTGAAAAGAATAAATTGCTGAGAGCCAGTGGATCACATCTGTAATCCTAACTATTCAGGAGGCTGAGATCTGAGGATCATGGTTCAAACCCTGTCCAGGAATATAAATCTGAAAAGCATTTATGTCCAATTAGCCAGTAGAAAGCCAGAAGTGGAAGTGTAACTCAAATGGCAGAGAGCCATCCATAAGCAGAAAAAGTTAAGTAAGAGCATGAGGCCCTGAGTTCAAGCCCCAGTACTGGCACAGTAAGTAAATAAATAAATTCAAATACTCTATTTCTGAAAGGATGTGCAAGACACTGGTGAGGGAACAAGAACGAGAAAGAGTCTTAAATTTTTCTGTAACCCTTTTTGGGCCTCTTGAATCTTGTACATGTAGTTATATTCTCTGTACAAATTTTTTTAACTCAAAAAAGTTAAAATATCTAATGGGGAAGAATGCAGAGGATTTTTCATTTCAAAATTGCATATTGTACAAGAAAATGTTTATTAACTCTTTCTCCCAAGGGCACATTTTTTTAAATGTTAAAACAATAAAAAAATATAAACTCACTATTTGCAAGTGTACTGCTTCTAAACAGATCTGCTAGAGAGGAGAAAGCAGATAAAAGATTCTGAAGCTGGAGGAGGAAAATTATAGCCTGGAATATGATGGCATATCGTTTGGGATACAGGTGGGGAGATGTAGCTAGAGAGAGAGAAAATCTACCTGCCCAGGCTGGATTTGAACCATGATCCTTAGATCTCAGCCTATTGAGTAGCTAGGATTACAGGTGTGAGCCACTCTACCTGTTAGTAAACAAATACAGTTCCTTGCCTAAAATAAACACATAAACAATGAGCATATTTCTAAGGAAAGTGATCAAAATAGAGAAAAAGAATATCCATGATGGTTTGGAGGCCCCAAAGGATTGGGGAAAAGCTTTAGATTCTATACTTTATGTCCACCCTTACTATACACTTATCCAAAATGCATACACACATACACTTGATTATATCCACTGAACCAAACCCGTTATGTACAGTTACCTATTATATGCAGAATCCATTCGAATGGACAAAATACATTAGGGATATGTATTTAAGGGAAGAAGATAACTTGGAAGTAAAAGACTGAGGTAAGAAAAAAGTAACTCTGGAGACAATATAGGTTATACCAGGAAGAGAAGACAAGATTTAGTCTTGAGATAAAACTAAGCTGGACATGGTGAATTATAACTGTACTCCCTGCACTTAGGAGACTGAGGCAGGATAAACACAAGCTACATAGCAAGACAATACATAAATACACAAATAGATAAAACTATCAGAATGTATAACCTCATTCAAAAAAGAGGATCTTTAAAAAAAGCAGAGAACAAAAAATTCAAAAATATATAATTGCTAAATTAAACATTATGAATCAAGAATCAGAATGGAGGGTACCAAATACATAACCTAATGACAAACAGAAAATAAAGTAATAAGGTTAATCTAGGAGGTCCAATGGTTCCAATTTATATTTATCCAACATGAATTCCAGAAGGAGACAACAGAAATTATCTACTCCTAAGAAAATAATATAAGAAGTTGTCAACATTTGACAACCAATTTTTCAGACTGGCATTGTCCATGAAGTCCCCAAAACAACAAATAGAAGGAAAAAAACACTTCTAGTTCCAAGTTCTGGAAATTTCAGAACTCCAAAGAGAAAACCCTAAAAGTTGTAGTTTACTCAATTATGAGAGGCAGGTTAACATCAGACTTGAAAACCCTATATAAAATTTAAAAGAGAAAATCTTTCATAGTAATACGGCAAATATATATATATATATATATATATATATATATTCTAGTTGAAATTGGATAGCCATCTTGGTGTGGATTCAATGTGAAAAGGGAACAAGGATATTTTCAGATATGAATGATCCTCATACTCTTCCTTGGAAAATTACTTTGAGATGTGCTCTAACAAAGCTAAGAGATAAGCCAAAAAGAGAGAGAAAGAGAAAGATGTGAGATCAAAGAGACTGGAGCTCCAACCCAGGAGAGTTATGAAAGAAAGACTCAAAATGACATCCTTTAGGCCAACCCAAATAATAATCAGCCCAGATTACAAAGAAAGGATAGTTGTCTCCAAAAATAAGACACTGAGGCATGTAAGAAAGTAAAAGAATACCTTTGATTTGGTCATGCCTTCACTGTTACAATGACAAACAATACAATTAAAAAAAAGATTAAAAACTTCAAGGAATGCCAACAACAAAGAGCCAGAAAGGAAATATAATTATACCACATCATTTAGCTCTACAGTGAACAATTTTCACAGAAATCACAATCAAGTAAACACTCCTGAGATTCGGCATTTAGAATCAACCTGTAGACAAAACTCATAATTTTTATTATGTGAAGAATATGCCATAATGCTGAATTGCAACCCCTTTGTACAACTATCTAAAGATAACGTTTTTTTAAAAACAGAAAAAAGGACTCTATCATGAACTATTACATTTGGTGATCCAAACACATAAAGCATATGAAGAAAGAAAAGAGGGAAGAATTATGATTAATTTTCATCCTATAAGATGTAAAGTGTGACAACAGATACTTGCCATAGCATCCCTTGCTGTCTGGGTTTAAAGCTTACCAAGGACCAATGACCTATATCTAGATAGGATACCTTCACCCGGGGGACCGTGGGATAGAAGACTTACTCCTTCTCTGTAATGGGAAAATGCATGACTTACTCCTTTCCCCCTCGTAGCAAGTCTGTAGTTAATGGCTAAAATGTCCAAAACATGGGGCTGGGGATATGGCCTAGTGGCAAGAGTGCTCACCTTGTATACATGAAGCCCTGGGTTCAATTCCCCAGCACCACATATATAGAAAATGGCCAGAAGTGGCGCTGTGGCTCAAGTGGCAGAGTGCTAGCCTTGAGCAAAAAGAAGCCAGGGACAGTGCTCAGGCCCTGAGTCCAAGCCCAGGACTGGCAAAAAAAAAAAAAAAAAAATGTCCAAAACATAAAATGGAAAAGTAGAATTCTTTTTAGAAAAGTAGAGACTTCCTCTCTATAAACATAAAGAATTTTTAAAGTTAAAACAGACTGTCTCCATGAAGTAGGACTAGAGGTATGGTGACCAAGCAAGACTTGTTTTTCTTTAAAACATATCTGTACTAGTTAGTTTGTCTTTTGGGTTTTCTTTTCTTTCTGTGAATGTTTTGTGGTGGGGTCTGGTTTGTTCACTTGCTGTGCTGGGGATTGAGGAGTACATCCCAGGCAAGCATGCAAACACTAGCCCTTGCCTTTTAAAAATTCGTTTTATTATTATTATTATTATTATTATTATTATTATCTTAAAGTAGTTGAATAACAAAATTGCCATTTAACAAAGCAGTTTATAAATACTATATGCCTTGATCAATGTCACATTCTCCTCCATTCCTATCCTACCCAACCCTTCCCTCACTCTTAATTTGGTAGGGTGTGCATTGGATTCTTGGCTACATTCTCCCCCTCTTCTTTTCATCCATCTACCCCCTTTCCCTTGACCCCACCCCATCTCTTTCAAGTACCAGCTTTCTTGTGTTTTATTTTGCTGAACTTTTATTTTGCCATTCTAAGGAATTCCATTATTTGGGTTGTCCCTTGAATCTATCTTATCTTTATATATAAACATCTACTTGTTGGGTCCATCCTAGAATCTGAGTCTAGAGGGTTCTCAATTTCTTAAAAGCCCGTGGTTTCCTTCACAGTCCATTGAGGATGATGCCCCTTATTCAGAGGTAAGGTGGTGGCTGCCCTGAGAAGATAAATACCCTCCGACAACGAGAGTTACTTAAGGACAAGGATTATTCCAGTCATGTCTTTACTACTCATCGAGTTTAGCCAAGTAGGCAGCTTTGAGTGAATATGCATCAGATCAGTTAGAGAACAGATGTAACAATGAAGGATTTCCTGAAAATCCACAGATGTATTCTTGTTTTCAGCATTCTCATTCTTCATATTTTCTCACAGACACTTACATCCTTTTATTTATCTCTCGGTGTTACAGAGTTGGCTTTGTCCTGAGTTTGCAAGACCAGAGAACTGTGTCTCAGGACACCTTGACAATGGGGATCCCCACCGCAGTAATCTCTTGCAGGCAGCTGCTTATCTCCTCTGTACTACAAATGCCAGGAGAAGCCTCTCATTGTCTGTATCCTCTTGCATCTTGTACTGATACCTCCAGGAACTGCTAGGAGACCTGCTACCTTTCATGGGTTCTCCTTGGAGTGCCCCTATTGCCTTTCATGGTAGATGGAACAGAAATGACACTGAGCACGCTCCACTTTGCTACGTGTCCCATCATCTTGTCTTTCCCCATCCTTGTTACTCCCTCTCTGTTCCTGCTCTAACTCTTCTTTCGCTTCCTGTAGCTTTACTCTTGCTCACCTTCTACTAGGTGGACACAGATCACCCTGCCCTGCTGACACCAGGCAAATATGGTTCTACACTTACTGCTAGACAAGCATAGAAAGGGAGTTTATCTCATTGATCTCCCATCTCTTCCAATGCTCCCTTTGCTATTTATCTGAGCCCCTCTTCCCTCCTCCTTAGTTCAAACATTCCCATCCCCTCAGGATTGCCACCTGATCATAGGCACCACTCAATCTTCACCTCTGAGTAACAGACAGACAGACAGACAGACCAACAGGGACACTAAAAGAGAGAAAGATAGAAACTGAAACACACATACACAGAGAGAGAAGCAAAGAGAGATTGCAATTCAGAAAAAAAAAATGACTTGCGAGAAAAATATTGCACACCTAAAGTATAAAGCCATAATCTAAGGATCCCCCCAAATACTTTAAGCAATTTGTTAACACATTTTCCAATCCTATAGACACGAAAGAAACTTGGACCAGCCAGCTTGGTAGAAGGCAATTTTTAAACCTTCCAAGATTTTGTTATCCTTTTACTTCAGAAAAAAAAAATCTTTACTTCCTTTACTCTCTTTACTATAAAATATCCTTAAGAATACTCTCTCTTACATTTTTTAATTTATTTTCCAAGGGCAAGGGTCTAGGCCTAAGAAAAGAACCACTAAACTCTGGTGACTATTTAAATTTTAATTAAAAAGTAATAAAATGTAAGCACACTTCCTCAGTAGGACTAGCCACCTATGGCTGGAGACAACCCTATAGAACAGGGAGGGTTCAGAACACTCCCACCTTTCACAGGAAGACCTGCCAAACACAACTGGTGTGGAGGAATTCCTACGCCAGTCAAGGCAGCTGCAAGTCACTGTGTAAGCACGGCGAAGAAAGGTGACGTTGCCACAGAGGAGTTATAAAACTCAGAGCCAAAATGTCTTGCCCTTTTCATTGTGGCTGAAACTCAGTACTGCAGAGCACAAGACAATCTTCACACACATAAAAGATGGGAGGTGTGACCAGGGTATAGATGCTCATGGGCACTGATGAGATAGAATAAGAGGAGAATCACTAAAATGTTATTGATAGGAGAAGGGGAGGAAGTGTGTTGTGTATGAGGTCAGTTGGAAGGGACTCCTCGTGCTGCTGAAAGACAGCATGCCTGGGTCACATTACCAGTGTAGCAGCCAGTGCATGTCCTACATTTCTCAGAGACAGCTTTTTGGAGATAATCCCTGGTTCTCAGCTGTAGAAGGATAGAGATCAGAGGTGTGACTGGTGGAATACTGGGAGCTACAATGAGGGAACGATCAGGGCTGCCATGTCCCCTGTCATGGAATTAGTCCATCCACTCATGTAAAAATACCCTCAAGTCTAGCAGCCGCCTGGTCTAGCCCTACACATTAAAAAATAATAATAAAAACCCCTTCATCCTTAAGGTCTCAATGATATCTTCAGTAAAATAAATAGACTGAACAGTTATCTATGTCCAAATCCCATTCCCATCCCACCCCCCAAAAAAACTGTGAATTGTCTACCTTATATGGCAAAGGGGATTTTACAAGTGTAATTAAGGATCTTGAGATTGGAGACACTGCCCTAATTATATAGCTGGGCTGATGTAATGGCCAGTGTCCTTAGGAAAGGGAACCAGAAGATCACAGAGGATGGGAAATGCTCTGTGCTGTTCCTGAAGGTAGAGGAAGGAGCCACAAACCACAGAGTGGCCACCCTCTGGCTACTAGACAAGGCTAAGGAACAGGCCTTCCCCTAGAACCACCACAAGGAATGCAGCCCTTTGGCCCCAACTATTTTGGACTCTGACCTCCAGAACTGAAAGATAGTGAAGTTGTACTGGTGCTGTCCTAAGCCACAAAATTGGTGGAAATTCGTTACCTTGGAACTCTTAAACTAATACAATAGTATGTTAGAGTATGTCTACAATCTTTCTCAATTCAAAAATAAATTCACAGTTTCAGCTTCTTCCAAAAAAGAAAAGAAAAGAAAGAAAAACAGCATATGGCCAACTTTTCACTTCAGAAGAAACACGCATTCTTTGGTGTTGGTGAAGATGGATTAGAGAAGGAAGCCCAGAACTTACCACTTCGCACATAAGCGTAAAAGGCAAAATAGGCTTGCAAATCTAAGGCACAGAACCCGTGCCAGAGACAACATCTCCAGGAGGCACCATCAGAACCTCTGCTCTCTGAGGTTACAGCTTGGCTTGGTGGACATACCCTGTGTACCTTTTCCATCCAGGCCATTCAGCCAGGGACATCTCAGCCAAAGCCCCCTCCATGAGAGGCACTTCATCTCTTCTGGTGACATCATGAAGCACAACATACTCAAATCCCCAATATCTCCCATCAAGGACACATTCATATCAAAGGTCCACCACCAAAATAAATCCCACCCAGGACAACACTTACATCTTTTCCTGCAGAGTGTCCCTTCTCCAGCCACCTCTCTGTGGACTTCCCATCCACCCAGAACTCAATCATCATCAAGTGGTCACCTAAGGCCACGGGTGTCTGCAAAGCAAGAATGGCCCAAAGAAAAAGGCAGGTGGCTTTGGAAAGGGCTGACATCCCAAAACCAAGTGAGTACCACATACATCCAGTTGTGTTTTCATAAGGGATTTTTAATTAGCTTGTATTTGGATCCAGGCATCACAAAATGAAGCTGTGGCCAGAGGCAAAAAATATAGCTCTCAATGAAATGGAGAAGGTCACTATTGACTACTTTAGTCCTGTTTGTCCTCTCTCTCTCTCTTTGTCTCTCTGTCTCTCTCTCTATCTCTCTCTCCCTTTCTTCTTTCTCCCTCTCCTGCAGTCCTCTTTCCCTCCCCCATTGTTCTTTCTGTGTTCACATTTGCCTCCACCTACATGAATGAAACACACAAAATGTGGTTTAAGCAAATGCTGGTCTATTTACCTCATTCCCTCAGGGTCTGAGTGGAGGAGTTCAACACTGGTACAGTGGCTGCACTAGGCCATGAGACAGTCTGATTGTTTTCTTTCTGCTCTGCCATCTCAATGATGACCTCTAGCCATGGTGCCCTCAAGAAGAAAAGTAAGAAATAAATCAGCAGCAACTGAAGACTTTTCTACCAGCCAGATCTGGGTCCCAGGGCCCCTCCTGATACCAACTAATGTCAAGAAGTTGAACCTCTTTACTTTCATTATAGCAAGGTAAGACAGGAAAAATAATATTGGAATGGGAGTTAAGTGGGCCAACTCTCTTAACCCGAAGGAACTTTGAATACATTATAAGCTCTTTGGTAATCTGGGCCAGTTTAATCCTCTGACTTCATTTTTCCCCACACTGCACCTCGAACATTCACTGTCATGGCCTGTTTATTTTTCGATGCCAGAAGGTCTCCTACTTGAAATATTTGTCCCTATTATTTATTCTGCCTCCAACCCTCCTCTGACCCAATAACTTCCATTCCTTTTGTGCTCTCAACTTACATGAAACATCCTCTTGGAATGATTTCTGTACTTCTGGACTCTAGATTAGGTGGCCTTCCCAAACTTAACAACAGTGCTGCCATTGGCCATAGTACATACACATTTTCCCACTATATCTAAGACCTTGAGAGTGATATTCAGATCCTGCCAGGTTCGCTATTGTGTTCTTAGGGCCTCATTGTGCATTTATGCATCTACTCAAAATAAAGCTTTGGAGTATTTAATTAGAGGTGACCACTACTTGTTGAATAAACAAGGCAAGCATAGTCACCAAGGGTGTATACTGCTTAGGCTATTCCAGAACATATTGAAATATATTCTATTCCACACAAATAGTATTGATCTTTGCCTCAAATTTGCAAGAGCAGCAACTAAAGGTATTGGAGGTGATTGCACATTGATTATCTCCTCTGAAACCCTAAGCTTTTGCAAAGATAATATTGGAAACCAAGAGAGGCAGACACATGTTGGCCTTTAGGAAGAATAACAAGAACATCCCAGCCTGGAAGAAGAGTGGAGGATGGCAAGTTCAGTGAGTATTAGATCGTTACTTTACTCTCTGCCAGTATTCTGAGGAGGAAGTAGAGTCTCTGAGAAGAGGACTAGAAGATAAAGCATACTTCAAGATCACCATGCTTCCCAACCTGCACTAAAATACCTATATCCTATGTGGTGAAAACAGAAGAGTTACAAATGTCAAGAGGCATTGTAGGCTTGGATAATAGTCATCTCAAAAGCACCCAATGAGACACCCTGGTATAAGTATCAAAGACTACCTAGAACCTTTACATGATTTGGGGGCCATAGGTAGGAAACCCCAATGATGACTAAATTTGAATTTTCCACAACTCTATAGGACAGAAGCCCAGAGACTTATTTAATGTGATTTAAAGCAAATAGAGATGTGACATTTCTTGCTCACCTGAGTTTATTGAATAAGATTTATATCCACTACACAAATGGATGGCTTAGTGATTTATGCTACATCCATGTGATGGATGAAATAATAAGCAGTCATTCAAACTAACAGTGGCATACCCAGAGAGAAATAAGCCTTCCAATGACAAATTTCCATAAATGGTGCTTATTACCTGCTTCTATTCTCTCTGAACAACTTTATCTTGACCTAAAATCTGGATCCATTCAGTCAAGGCCTTTCAATACAAGAATATCTGAAAGATCTCAGAAAAAAAAAACTTTAGAAAAATAGCCAATGCATCCATTGAGAATGGCTGCACCCACATTGTATAATAAGAACAATGTGTTTCTTGTATGTATGCAGTCATAACTGCCTAGTCTTTCAAAATTAGACTATATGTAATGACTTGCATCTGTTGTTCCCACTCACTGAAGAAATAAGAGAAACTTTAATATCTCTAAGATAAGGGAACCAGTGTGTCAGTGCAGGTCACATCTAGATGTTAGTTCCTGATTTGCCCCATTATTAGCAATTCCCATACAATTTGATCATCTCTGTTTTGATGACTTAATTATCAAGCCTCATTATGCACATATGTGCCTGTTCAAAATAAAGCTTTGGAGTATTTAGTCTCTTAGTACTTCTTTTCTATAACTATAACAGAATGTCACAGAGTAATTTGGAAAGAACAAACATGTATTTCTTATTGTTCTGGAAACTAAAAAGCCAAGGTCAAGGGACTTGCATTTGGCAAGGGCTCTCTTACTTCATATACCCTTTAATCAGAGGACCACTCCAGTAACAACCCACTCCCTTAGCGATGGCATTCATCCATTCTTGAGGACAGAGCCCTTGTGACCTAATCATGTCTTAAAGGCTTCAGCTCTAAACACTGCTGAATTGAAGAGCAAATTTTCAACACATGAATTTAGGAGACATATCTAAATCGCATCAGTCTTCTATTGATTTTTTTTTCTACATCTGACTTTCCCTAGGCCTCACCAACCTGGAAAAGAGAATTGAACCACATTCACTGAAATCTTCCATTGCCCTTCCCCTTCACCCAGAGTTACACCAGCTACTTCTGAGAGTCCCTAGACATTCTCATATTAGTTCTGTCCCCTCTTGGTATCTTACTGTCATTCACTTAAATCCTGTTTTATGGCTGCATACACAAGGCAGTAATTTGCACTGGTTTTATAGTAGAGTGCTTACTTTTGTCTTTTGGGCTCCACAAGTTTTCCCTGCCTATTTCTGAACCACAGACACAAAAGCCTATCTATGGGAGACATATTATGTTTTCTCTTCCACCCATCCTGAAGAAAATTCTGAAACTGCAACTGACTGCCTCCGTCTTTCTGTTGTGTATTCCTCTATGCCCTAAAAATTACATCTCAGAGCCTCTAGTGTTTCATAAAGTAAGCATCAAATGTTTACTCATTTATTTTTAAAAGCCCATGAACCCCCAATTGTAATATTTCTAAAATATTCTCCTACTAGAAAAAATATGTTCTCCAGTTTCATTCAAAAATCTCATCATCCCTGAATAATTCTTTGACCCCCCCATACCACCTACACTCTCTCTTCACTCATTTCAAAATTAAAATAAGTCACTCTTAATGTTTAACAGCTCATGACTCTAGTACGGTATAACACATATCTCGTTGGAATATACTATAGTAGCTGTGTGTCTTTCCCACCTGTGAACTTACCCACAAGTTCTGAAGCTACATCACTCTTATTGATTTGTTAACTCATTTGTTCAGTAGACATCTTTGATTCATTATGTATCAGACACAGTTCTAAGCCTAATCTCCATCTTAAATGACATTAAGTTACTGGGTTTTGATTAAACAAAAGAGAATACAAAGAGTTAAAAGGTAAGTAATTACCCTTCCAAAAGCCAGTCTGTGTGTGTGTGTGTGTGTGTGTGTGTGTGTGTGTGTGTGTGTGTGTGTGTTGGTACTAGGACTTGCACTCAAAGCCTGGTGTCTCTCTTGGCTTTTTCACTTTTGCTAGTTAATTGGAGTCTCTCAGATCTTTCTTCCCTGGATTGACTTCTTATCATGATCCTCAGATCCCAGCCTCCTGAGCAGCTAGGATTACATGCATGAAGCAACAGCAAACAATGGATATTCTTTGGTTGTGTCTTCCTAGCACCTCTTCCATGACACAACAAGTAGCTCTGCCATTCTAGAATGCCCCTTGCCCCTCTAGCTACCTTACCTAGAAAGGCTACCTTAGAAGACATTTCCCTATGTGAAAGGACAACTAGATTTGTTGGCTCAGCTCTGGTTCCCTGAGTTACATTCCCAAGAGGCTTATCTATTATGACCACCATTCCTGAGGATCTCAGAAATTCTTTTCTTTACTTTTCACTGAACCCCCAAACTGCACAGAAGCTTTTCTCTCAAATCTCTATAAATCTCCATTCTATTACATGTAGTAAATACACTACTCAAAATAAGAGAACAATCCAAAGAGAAAGTTTCATCTGGTTCTTGTGTAGGGCCATTCTTGAAGCCCACAGGTTCTGGTTGCTTCTCTCAGATCACCTCAACCTACTTTTCTCCTCATCTAAATGACAATGCTCCAGGTGAAAGCTGAGAAGTATCCAAAACATTCCTATCCTGTTCCTCCAAGTCTAGGTCCATGTTAGCTAAGACTGAGACAGGAATGAGTTCTCTCTCTTCCCACTAAGTTATACTTCCTGTGATTTAAGATCATCATCTTCCCAAAAGAACTAAATCTAGAAATATAGGTAGCTTCTGCATGAAAAATCAAAGGTCTACATTAGTGTGTGAACTTACTCCTGATCTCAAACTCAGAATATAGGAGCTCAGCCTCTGGACCAGAAATGAGCATATAATTAGACCCTAGGAATGATATTCTTACTTGTAACTCCTGTGCTACTCTATTTTCCATAAGGCTCATTTTAATTGGGTACCTGGAACCTTGACTGTGAACCTGCCTCAGACTTGTTTTCTTCTCAGCATCAGGTTTGGAGCACCCAAACCAGAGAACTTCATTTGTGTACACACATAAACACATACACACACACACACACACACACACACACACACACACACACACACCTGAGAGTAGACAAGAGTGATAGTACATCCCTCAGAAAACCAAGAATCACATCAGGAGGCCTACTTGACGCAAATTTGAACTGTCTTACCAGTCCTATCCCCAAAATGAATGCATAGTTTGCATCCTGATTTCTAACACAATGAGTTTTTCATACTCAATTCAGTTTTAAATTACTCAAAATCATTTTAAATAACCCAACCATGTCCCAGCTATCCTACCATCCAGCAGGCAAGAGCGGAGGCTGAGGTACGAAGTGTGTTACTTTTCAAGCTCTTGACTGAATTGAACTCAAGTGACACTTGATAAATCAGACTCAGCAGCCAGGCAATTGCTCTTGTCTGTCCTGGAATTGTAATATTTCAAGAGTCTAGGCTCACTCGCGTAGATACAAATAGAATCAGCTCTTCGTGGTGATGGTTTTCTGTTTTCTGGGGAGAAAGGCTGCCTGTTTGTTTGTTTGTGTTTGTTTGGTTTTCATATCATAGTAATTACCTAGGTGGGAAACCCACATGCCAATGAGTGACACCCGTTTTGATTTGTATGTGGTAGAAATTTCAACCAGTGTGTTTTCTTACTGAGGCATCCAGTCACTTCTGTCATTTGTTAGCTAAAATGCTTCTGATTCACTGGTCATGTATTTTGCTGCTTGGGGAAAATACCTGCCTGAAGGAACTTGTTTTCAGCAAAGACAGACGGTAATGATGTTATTCTTCAATTGAACAGCAATGTTATAATCTTCATCACATCCACATGAATAAAGAATTTCAAATGTCTCCACGATCAAATTTCTTTAATCAATTCTCAAACATTGTCTTCATTGCATAAGGTTTGTTATGAGCCATGAAAATTTTAATCTCTTCGGATTCCAGTTATTTGTTGAGGATCTTCATGTGCTCACAAGTTGCTAAGTAAGTCAGATTTGTGGCCTCTCTCTCGATTAAGATAAAAATTTAATCAATTCACTTATGTAGATATTTATGTCTTCTGAAGGCATCTTTTTCCCATGACAGCTAAATAATAAATCAGTCTCTAATTTGTAAACTCTGACTAACACCATTCAGAATGAACACATATGGCTATGAACACGTGGGGCAAAAAGAAACAATAGTTTTCAAAAGTACTTAACTGTGCAAAATAAAACTCCCTTAGAAAATGACTTTTATAAAAACTAAAAACTCATTTCCCCATTCATAAGGAAATGGAAAGACTTGTAAAAAAAATCATATTAAGTGAAGTAATCCAGACCCAAAGAAACATAGACTCCATGGTTTCTCTCATTGGTAATAATTAGTATATGTCCAGGATAGTCCTAGCAGAGGATCACATAGTTCCATAGTTATGTACATATGATCATATAAGATGATGCTAAGTGAAATGAACCCCAAGATATAGACACAAGAGGTTTCTCTTTGTTGTCTTTTTAATATACTATGTGCAGTTATTTCTTTTTTCTTTCATCTTTTTTTTTCCATATTGTTAATCCCCTGTTGTCACTATATTTGATTTTGGTACCCTGTGTATTGTTTGTGTGTTTATCTGAATTACGGAGGGTAAGGGGAGCAACAAAATGGTGAGACAAAGGATAAAAGGTCAACCAATGTAACAGCGATACTCACAAGACAATATGTTGGAAATGAACTTTATAACTATGCGGGGAGGACTGGGAGGGAGGGAAAGTGGGAGAAAATGAAGCGGGGAGTAGGGGGGTAACAATATTCAACAAGAAATGTACTCACTGCCGTACATATGTAACCATAACCTCTCTGTACATCACCTTGACAACAAAATTAAATTAAAAAATAAAAACTGTAAAAAATATATTTTAATTTAAATATTTAGAGAAAAAAATCGTTTGCATTTGAGAAAGCTCCCAAGTATATAAAAATGTTATAGCCAAGTCTAAATTAAATAAGTTAATTCAGTTAAATCATCTCAAAAGTATAAAAGTTATTTAAAATGTTTGGAGAAGTAGGTACATATGAATGTTCTTTCTTCCCGAGATTTTGGATGATGCTAAATGTACAGATTTCCTCAATCACATGTGAACATAATAAAATCTGTATTTAGTTAGGCTTCCCAGGATACCCTCAACCTATTCATTTGAATGCTGCTGTTGACTGCCAGGTGTTAATGATAAGGAATAGTCTTGTAATCTCACTAGTTCAGGAGGGGATGATATCTCACTATTCACTGAAGACTGCTTTGTCTGCATTTCCCTAATGATTCCACTTGTTTTCAGTGGTTTCAAGATTGAACAGAAAAAAAAAATACATGTACTGCAAAAATATCAAAATTCATTTTTGTGTTATGAAGCTATACAAAATAAGCATTGCTATAGGTAAATATTTGACTGAATGAAATTGTGGCAGGAATATGAAGTACACCACGGAAACTGCATTGTGAAAGTCCATGAGGAAAAGGAAGCAAAAGAGCTGTCCAGGAATGCAGCCATCTAACCCTGGATCTGTGAGGTTCCATCACCTCCTTTCACACATACTCACGCAACCCATGGAAGAGGAGAAAGTGGGATGGGTGAATGGTTCAGTTCACCACCTGGCCATCCAGGACTGCCTGCCACCCATTTCTAGCCAAAGATGAGGGTACCCTGGTAACATCCAGCTAGCTTCCAGCTTTCTTGGGTCGGGCCATCCACTTCCAGGAGCCAGTTTTGTCTATTTGTTTTGTGATGTTTTCTGTTAGATTGCCTCCAACAAAGCAAACAAGACAGAACAAAAGAGCTCTGCTTCACCAGCTTTGTCTCTATTTAATTTAATGAACAAAGAAGGAGGACTCTACCTTGGGGACTGGGTTTTGCATTTTGAAAAAGAAATGACCTCACTAACCAATGACAGCGCTCTCTGCTTCCCAAGTGCCTAGAATCTGACAAGTCATCCAGCAGCGCTGACATTTGGGTTGGTATTCTACATGCATAGAGGAGTTTTTCCAATTGTGTGAGGACCTGCATTCAAGACTAAAATATAAAATTGACTTGTTGAATTGGAAATTAAATAGAAAGGAAAAAAACTGCATGTAAAAGCAAAGTCGTGGAGTTGCATGGGGTGTTTGAGAAGAACAAAGTGCTCTGTATTTTTTCCAGCATAAATAGAAGAGAGCAGGGTTGAGAATGAGGAAACGTGAACTCAAAACTCTTAAAAAGCCTTGGGAGGCCATGCTTTGGTGTTCATTGAACAGATTCATCTAAGGTGAGGATTTCTAGAAAGAAGTGGGTACCATTTGGGGAGGGGTCAGGTGATGCATTTAGGAGGGAAAAATCTACCCAATTTGTTGGGCCCCCATGCAGGATGAAAATTCAAGGCCAGTTTTAAAGATTTCAGGATTTCAACAGCAAGCCATTATGCCAAACATACTGACCTTCTATGCCCAACTCCACAGGTGCCATATGGACAAGCTCAGCCCTGCATTTGGGCAGGAAAAATAGACTGGAAATATCAAGTGTTTTTTTTTTATTTATTTCATCTTTTCTTAATTTTTATTTTTACAAGTACTTTATGCACCATACAGGTATAGTACATACATGTGATTACCAAAGAAATACAGAAACCTGGATTGAGTGTGCCTAATATTTATAGTAAGAGCAGTCTCAGATGTTTCTTCTCATGAGAAGTCTAAAACAAAACAATGATGTGAAAGAAGGAGACTATTAAGGAGAAGGAAGAGAAGAGAGGTAAGAGAGAGAATAAATATGATCAAAGCATCTTATGTACATATGTGCAAAAGTCATAATAAAACCCACTATTTTGTGCAATTAAAATACACTAATAAAATAAAAGGCCCTTTTATCTTCCTGAAATGGAGCCCCAAATCCTCCTGCTATGAAGATTTTGGCTCTCCTGAGCTGGAGTGTAAAAGGAATGGGTAAGGGAGTGAAAAAAAAAAAAAAGGAGGGGAAAAATGGGGATGGGGCAGGGCAGGGAAAGGAACGTAAGACTGAAATACAGAAATATTGGGAGATTCTTTTTCTCCCATACACTGATATCATAAGAGAAGGCCAAAAAACATCCCATTCTTTTAATTCAACAAACCAAAAACTGTCAGTCTTTAAATTTGACCAGTTAGCTCTGTCTAGAGGCAGTAGGGGAGGGGGTGGTTAAGAAGCAAAACCAAGAATCTTAACAGATATCCACATTACCCTGCTTAGATTATTTGTCCTGACCTGCTGGGCTAAACAGGATCCATGGTGAGTCAGAGCCAAAGCTGTTCTCGAGGAAGCCAATGCTGTAACAAGTTATGCTGCTCCCTCCCTCATCCCCACTCTCCAGGGCATCCATCTGGAAGTAATAGACAACTGCTCTCCTAATATCATCGAAGGAAGCTCTTGCAATGGATCAGAATATAATACTACCTCAAAGGCCACAAGATCCAGGACTTACCTCCTAGTTGTTTTTGGTGGTGGTGGTGTTCTGAAACAGAGGTCTCATTATGTTACCTAGGCTGGTCTTAAATTTAGGGGCTGCCACTTCAACCTCTAGAGTAGCTGGGTAGCTGGGACTATAAGCGTACCCCACCACACCCAGCTTACTCAAATGCTTGGTATTTAGTCTGCCTGTTTTAGAAAGCGAGATACAATTTAAGTGTATATCATTAAGTGAAAGAAGCTAATCTGAAAAGGCTGCAGACTGTATGATTCCAACCATCTGACATTCTAGAAAAAGTGGTTCAGTGGAGACAGAAGGCAGAGCACACAGGATTTTTTTCAGGGCAGTGGAACTATTCTCTGTGATAGTGTATTAGTGGATAAATGTCACTGTGCCATGTCCAATCCCATAGAATAGAATATATGACGCCACAGTGAAACCTACTGCAAACTATGGAGTGGGGATAATAATGATGACTTGGGTTCATGGGTTATAATAAATGAAGCACTACTTTGCACTTGGTTTTGCTGTGAACCTAAAACTGCCCTAAGAAATAAAGTTTATTAGCCAGGTTCTGGTGTCTCACATCTGTAATCTTAGCTACTCAGGAAGCTGAGATCTGAGGATCAAGGTTCAAAGCCAACCTGGGCAGAAAAATCCCGAGACTCTTACCTCCAATTAACCACTCAAAACCCAGAAGCATTGCTGTGGCTCAAAGTGGTAGAGCACTAGCCTTAAGCAAAAGAGCTCAGGGACAAGCCCAAGTCCCATGACCGACAGCAAGAAAAGAAAAGGGAATAAAGTTTATTAATTTTTAAAGCAACCTATATCTATTGTAAAAAAAAAAAAAAGTAATTTCTAAAACTACCTTAAACCCCCCTCCCATCTCAGAAAACCAATTCAAACATTTGAATATGGTTCTCAGACACATACGTGCATATGGGCATACGTCTAAATATCCATTCTTTTTTCAACTAGATGTCAAAATGCCAATAGCACATCCAAGTAAACCTTGTGCATAGTCCTCGCCATGGGTCCTGTGTTTGTTCCCCTGAGCATCCATTCTGCTGTCTGCAGGAATGAATGTAAGACAGGGCATTTCCCAGGCCTTTTTTTTTTTTTCAGTTCAGATGCTGGATGCAAATTAGACTTTGGCAATTCAGTGTAATGTGGAAGATAAAATGGAGGTAGAGGCTCCTTCCTTTCCATGTGTTAGGTGGTTTTCTGGCTAACAAGATCGTGGAGATAGAAGCTTTCCTTGTAGCAACCTTCCAGTGCCCATTCACAGCATTTCAGAATGACAAATCAGGTGACACTATCTTGTTGATTCTACCTGCAGTGGGGAGGTAGCTATAGGTTTGTGGCAGGCCTTCAAGGAAAACCTAGCCTGTTGCTCCACAAATTGTTAGCAAAGTCATCTCATTCCTAGAGTCCATTCAAAATCCTACCTTGCCAGAGTGTCCACCAAGGTGGTCCTTTAAAATGTTTTAAATAATTTCTCATTACCACATGAAACAGTGACTGGCACAATCCAGTCCCTTTTGTAAAAGTTTACTACAGAGTAATAATAGGCAATTCCCATCTCTTCCCAGTTCTATTTCAATGAAGAATCTTTCACAATTCATCTTGACTGCATACACATCTACATCTTCATATATGTCTGGTTTTCCACATAGGAGCTATTGAGCCACATATGGAAATGCTCTTACACTGCAAAACAAAATCACACTATACATTCCAATCTGTGTCTTGCTCTTCTCTGAGCATGTATCTTGAATGGTACAAGTAAATCTATCTCATTACTTCGAATGCACAATACTCCCATAATAGATTTATAGCATATGTTATTCAGCTCCATTCAAAAATTTCCCTACTGATGAACACACTTTTTTGTTCAAGTGTTTGCAGTTAGTTTACTATAATGTATTCTTACCTATTTTCTGGTAGACTTTGATCTTATTGCTATAGAATGAATTTTTATAAGCAGTTACTGGGTCACAGAATACGAACATACCAAGTTTTTAATAGGCATTTTCTATTCCATTCCAGTAAGCCCCTGCAAATGGACACACCCACCACAAATATATGCAACTGCTTATTTCCCTATAATTTCATGATGATAGATATTAACATAAAGAAGTCGTATGCACAGCTGTCTTTCAATTGTATTCCTTCAGTTATTTGTAAGGTGGTGTGTCACTTCAGATGTTGGACATCTGCAATTTCCTTTCTGTAACTGTCCTAGCACATGACCTTTCTTTTCCTCATTACTGCATATACGAAATGAGGAAAAGATATACTTAAATATATACTTAGCCAGGTGCCTGTGGCTCACACCTGTAACCCTAGCTACTCAGAAGGCTGAGATCTGAGGATTGCAGTTCAAAGCCAGCCCAGGCAGGAAAGTCTGTGAGACTCTTACCTCCAATAAACTACTCAGAAAAAGCTGGAAGTGGTGTTATGGTTCAAACAGTAGAGCACTAGCCTTGAACACAAAGAGACTCGGCGACAGCACCCAGGCTCTGAGTTCAAGCCCCAAGACTGGATATATATATATATATATATATATATATATATATATATGTATGTATGTATGTATGTATGTATATATATGTATATACGTATATATATATATTTAAATGACACTGTTCACTCATTACCTGACTTATGCAACTGTAACCCCTTTGTAAATCACCTTTACAATAAAAAAATTTTAAATAAAAAGTAAAATTATATCTTTAAATTCTTTACTAGATAGTTACTCATAAATCACAATCCTTTAACTGACTCATTTTATCTCCTTGTCTATCTCTCTCTCACAGACACAGACACATGCACGGATACACACCATGAATAAAGAAATAGATGAGCCTAATTACCATTTTTACTTAAGTGAAGGTACTAGACAGTGGAATAAGACAAAAAAATCTATTAGTCCAATCTAATATAAATAAACGGATGGATAAATGAGAATTAGAGAAAGCTTTCTCTTTACAGTAGAATACCATTAATAAGGTAGAAGGAATGATGGGATTGGAAAATCAACATTTGATAAACTCATGGTAGTAATTAATCCATCCAAAAAACATTGTGTATGAAATTTGATGGGAAACGGCACATTTACATAATCTTCAGGCATCTCTTCAGCATTTATTATCTGCAATGTGGAAAGAGTAACTTCTGGTAGAGAAAAGCAAATAAAACCACTGTGACCAAATAATCAAGAAACGGAACAAATCAAAATTATGTCCCTCTTCATGGAATACCATGAGAAAAAGAGCCTCAATTCTGTGCTGTTTCTACCAAAACTTCATAACCTGAATCTAATCATGAGGAGACTTCAAATGCCGGTAACCAACAATGGCATTGACAGTTGTGAGAATTAAAAAAGGTACAAAGAACATATGTTCAAGCGCTCTTTATAGAGACTGGCAGTTGGAATATTTAGCATTTGAACAACTTAGAAACGTATGGTGCTCTCTGGACCCCTCCAGAAGCTACTAGATCGCCTGTACTGTCTGTTCTGTGCATTCTTAATAACCTTCTAACTTGCATTTCTCCACCTGCCTTATCTCCAGAAGGAGAACAAATAATCAAATGTAGCCTCTGTTCTTCCTTGTGGGGCAAGCAGGCCTTTGTGTAAGCTGAATGTAGGTCCCACAAAATCCAGCTCTCTAACCACTTCTCCCTCCTCAGCAACACACAAAGCATCTCCTCACTGCTGCCGCCTTCTCTAAAATTAATTAATTCATCAAATATTTATTGAGGACATACTAAGAACCCATAGCATTCAAGAAACTGGAACTGCAGCAGAGAATAATGTCTCTGCTCTCATGGAATTTACAGTCAAGTGGAGGAGGCAAACTTACAAAGAAACAGCAATAAAAAACCTCAGATGATGATATTTGCTTAGAAAACAATAGCAGGTGAAGAAAATGACTGGGAAGGGCCTTCCTGGAAGGGGATGAGCAAAGCTAAGTGAGATCTGGGGAAAGAGCACTTCAGGCACAAGCAAGAGTGATTACCTTGAGCTGGAGAAAGATCAAGCAGATTTAAAGCAACTTTTACAGAACTTCTGGGAAGCCATGGTAGGGGAGGGTAGCTATTGCTCTTTCTATGGCTTTACTGCTTATTTTGAGCCCCTGGAGATAACACCTGTCCCACCACAGGTATCCGTTGTATTTTATTTTTATGCTGATATGGGACTTGAACTCAGAACCCAGGTACATTGGCTGACCCTTAACTTCGTAGCTCAAGGTTACCCTGTTCTCATGTGAGCCACACCTCTACTTCCAGCTTTTTGGTGGTTAATTGGAGATAAAAGTCTCTTGGCCATTTCTGCTCAGGCTGGTTTTAACCCCCAGTCCTCAGATCTCAACTTCCTGAGTAGCTAGGATTACAGCATGAGCCACCCACACCCAACTCAACTTGTGAAAGAAAATAGCCAGATCAAATGGCAGAGGTGCTGTTCTTTGGTGAATCAATGACAGAGAGATGGGGACAGAGGACAGAAAATCCAGGCACTCCCTGGCAGGGTAAATGGATGGGATTAATCTTAGGGTAGTGGGAAAGTGTTGACATTGGGCATCTTAATGGAAAGAGGAAGCCTGTGTGGACCTGCTTCATCTTTGAGTGTGGTTTTCCAGCAAGAAAGCAGTCATCTAGGAACATAAGCTTTATGGTCACAGCTTCCAGTCTTGGCTCTCAGAGGATGGTCAACTACCATTGTGCCTATGACATAGCTCACCACTCCCATCTACCATCTTTCCTCTCAGTGAGTGTTAAGATACCAAGTTAACTTGGGCCACTCAGTGACACAGAAATCCATCTTTCCTCCTGCTTTTCCTCTGAAGGAGGATCACATGCTGCTTCCTCTATGGCCCCATTTTCTTTCTGACTGTGGCTCTTACATTCTCTCGAAAGGAACTCCATTGCTGAGCTCTGAAAGCTGCGCCCACTTGCTCCCCTCACCTCCTGTACGTCAAGCTGTAGGGTCAGCACAAGACAGAGCACAGTGATTTCCTTTTCCTCTCCATTTCCTATTGTCCTGATTGTACAAGAAAGCTCATCTTTTGAGTGGATTTCATCCTCCATGCGTTGCTGCCCTGCTCATTGGAGCCTTCCATCTCTCTCTGAGCAAATCCATTTCCTACAGCTATGGTGTCCCAAGCACAGGCCTTCTGAATTTCTCCCTTAGGCCTTACATTTATGATGATTTCTATGATTTTTTTCTCTCCAGAAAAACCCAATATATTCCTTATATAGCCTCTACCTTCTATACCTTTTCCTTTTTTCCTTCCTACCTACCTTCCTTCCTTCTTCCTTTCTTCCTCCTTCCCCCCCTCTTTCTACCCAGGGGACCTCTAACTTGTAAGACTGGAACAATACCACTAAGCCATGACTCCAGACCTGTTTTTCCTGGTTATTTTTGTGATACAGTCTCACTTCATGCCAGGCTCATGCCTGTGAACCACAATCCATTTACTTTTTAGGTTTCCCATCATCACTGGAGTCTCTTGGACTTTTCTTCCCCAGATTGACCCAGTACCACAGTCCTCCCAATATCTATCTTCCACATAGTTTAGCGTGACAGGTACACACTGCTGTGCCCAGCTATGAGTTGAAAGGAAACTAGAGAACTTTTCTGCCCCAGCTAGCCTCAAACTCTCATCCACTCATTCACAGCCACCCAAGTAGCTAGGATTACATGAGAGCCACCAGTACCGGTTATACCTGTGTTTGTTATTTCATCCCTACACCATACTGAGTCTGATTTAACAGAGGTTTGTTGTTGACATTCACCTCCTGTAGCAACTGTGATGTTACAAGGTTCAGGCCCAAGAAACTAAATTTGATCTGAGGATATCTCTGTACTTGAGTCTTGAGTAACAAATTGCAACTGTAGTTCATAAATTCACTGACAGACTTACTTAGTATATTTTTGTAACAAATAGCTGAGTCTCCACCAATCAAGGCAGCCAAGATTCAGTCAATCAGAGGTGGCCAGCTGTTCAAGTTCAAATAAGGCAAATGTGGATTAGTAACCAGTTGAGCTCTGTACTTGCCTCTTCTGTCCATAAATGTTATCTGATCACCCTGCAGGCTAGAATTCCTCTGAATGTGTTCTGGTCCTGAGGGCTAATTCAATTTAGATCCCATGGCTGTGAACCATTGGACACCTGATTTAGGGTGCTGTCCCAAGAGGAGAAGCCAATCTATAGAGGAGAGAAACCTCCACTGCCTACCTGCTCCTCAAAGAACCCAAGGGCTAGTGTCACCTGACATTTGTGCCTTCCCAGTAATCTGAGTCATCCCTTCAAGAGAGATAGGAGCACACAGCTGTTTGGGGAAAAGTATACATTGGAGAGTCAGTGAGAAATGGCAGAGATTGGTAGAGGTGGAAGGTCTTGTAATCAACCATCAAGTTCTAGAGCTCAATGACTAGTGATTCATAGTACAGCCACAGTCCATCTGTCAGCTTGCTACAGTTCACAGACAGCCTGCCTGTGGTCAGGTAGGCAGGAAATGATGATGCATTCATGGGTAACAGCACCAAGTCCTACACACTTACATTCCCAATGTCTCCCTCCGGAAGACTGATTTGCATCAAAACCTCCACCAAATGAGTCCTGCTTCTGCCCAGGACTCTGCTCGCCCAGTCCCCTCAGTCTCTCTTCTGGGATTGTCCCTCACCAGGGTCTTCCCATGAACCCAGAGCTCTGCCACCCCTGATGTAGTTGCTTGGCTTGCACTGGGGAACAGCACTTCTTAAGCTGCTGTTCCTGAAGATATGCTGCCTCCTCCTGTCTTTTCCTTGAAGAGCCATGCCTCATTCCAGGAATAAGAATACTGTGTAGCTGGACCTGATGGGTATGCATGTGGTCACACCTGGCTCCTCTAGCTCCATTGTCACAAAGGAGCCCTCTAACTTGGGGGCACAAAGGCCTTTTTATTCATATCTGTAGGGCAGAAAGCAGAAAGGGAAAAGGCCATCAGTTAAGCTGGTTAGGCTGCAAAGATATATTCTCTTACTGTGCCCCAAGATAGTGGATTAAAGCAAGCAATTTAGACATAGAATGGCCCTTCTCCAGATCACAACTCCTCAGCTGGCTCTCCTCAGCTGGCTCTTTTCCCTAGAGAGGCCTAGCAATGGCCCGGGTGCAATGACATCCCAGGACAAGGTCTCAGCTACCATCTGCAGCCAGGCCTGCCTGGAAAAAGTGCTGAGGAAGCTGATGAAAATCAGAAACACAGGAAAGCCCATGTTCCAAGCCCAGGAAAATCCAAGTGTTCACCCTGCTGGGTGCTATTGGTATGTACAAAATTTGGATTCTCCTCTTCGGTAAAAAAAGCATCAGATGCTGAGATTCTGGGTTTCCATATCTGAGATCACCTCTGTCTCCCGTCTGCTCTACCTTGACCTTAAAAATGTGCCATAGTCAGGGTGTCTCAGCTGGTAAATGATTTTCCAAAATTGTCCCCTTGGAGCCATGAATCAAAGCACTAAGAGCAGAGAGAGCAAGATAAATCACAAAATGAGAGATCAATATGGGTTATTTATTAGAAACGCCACGATGCTGGCTGATATTCCAGCAGCTCTGTGTGGCATTGCCTGGTAAATTAGGAAACTCATATCCCAGGAAATGATGTAAATTATAGGGAGTGGGAACTTTGGGCACAATGATAGCCATTTAGCATTGCTTAGTGTACTGAAAAATAAGAAGAGTGGTATGCTTTAGAGAGTTGAATATATCTACACCCCTAAATAGAATGGCAAGTCATTTAGTTGTGAACTTACGCTGCCACATATAAAAATGTTTTAGATTAGAAAAGAAAAATAAATAAAAGATTTGCATAGTTACTATATTGAAAAGAAGCAACTTCTTTAGGGGAAAAAAGACCATTATGCCACTCAAATAATGCATTCTTCTTATAGTAATGGAATTGGGTATAATTTCCCCCAGTATTTCCATAACATGGATATACTGTGTCTAAAACAAAGAGTGTGTGTGTGTGTGTGTGTGTGTGTGTGTGTGTGTGTGTAATTAAGAAGCAAGGAAAGGAAAATCAGTGGTCCTTGAAGTTCCAAAAGTTACTGTTTCATTTTATGAACAGGACACCCAGTCCGACTGGCTATTTGGCTTTATGCCCAGAGTAGCTATAACAGCACAATATCATTTAAGCAACATCTTTAAGTGAGAGATGTATTTAGGTGCAATGTATTTTGCAATATACAAATTCCCATGTCAAACCTTATAATTTCATCTTCAAGTGTGAGGCTTATTCATCATGGTATAATGAGTTTTCCCATTGATATTCAGTGAGAAATTGATGATAGGAATTGACTAGAAGAGTGAACTCAGACTCAACTAAACAACAAGAAAAGAGCACTATTACACATGATAGCACATTTTCAGAATGGTTTGGTGTGTTTTTTCTCATGATGTTTACTTAAATTTTCTTTTACATTATTCTTTCCCTAATTTCCCACATTCCATTTTTTAAATATATGACGAACTCTAATGGCTTTGTTTTATTATTCTAACCATTAATCCAGTGAAAGATATATGCATGATTTAAATAAAGAACCTGAACAATGAAAATATTGAAACAAAGAAAAAAAGAAGGTGTTTTCCCAATACTCAAATTGCCTTCTTGATGATACCTGGGCTCCCTAAGCAAGCTGAGAATACAAACACCAAAACGATGGGTGAACAATAGAAATCTTATTAATCTCGTGAAGTCCAATACAGTATTAAAGTTACCACCCAAATTGGAATTCTGAACAAGTTGAGAGAGAAAGGCTTCTCTGTGAATCAGTTCTTGATCCATTCTTGGTTCCAGCAACTCTCCCTGCTTCCTCCTACAGCTTATGATGCTCCATAAACATACACAGAGAGCTCAGCCCTGGTGTGTTTCTTGCTACTTGTTTTCCTCCTGATTTAAATACCAGTCAAACATCCCCAAATGACAGAGATCCAAATAACAATCATGGGGTAAAAAAAAAAAAAAACAACAAAGAAAAACACTGTAAGACGGGAGGAAATTTTTTTTTTTTTATCACAGAAGAGTTCTATTGGATAAACAACATGCTAAATGCAGGGCTGTCACTTTACTTAATCCTAGACAAGTTACAACTCTGATCTCCAGTGCTGAAACAGTAAATTTAATGTGTGCTGCCAATTCAAACCAAAACCATTCTTACAGAAAGAAAGGAGGCTGCACAGGGAACGTCAGTCAGAAATAACCACATGGGCTGAGATGACAGCTGTGACCCTGTAATGTGACCCCTCATCCTAGAGCAATGGGACCTCTTCCTTCACAACCAGAAACCTGGCTGCATACTGTATTCACCTCCTATTGAGGTTCCTCAAAAAAACTAAAAATGGAACTAGCATATGATCCACCTATCAGCCATGTATCTGAAGAAATAGAAGGCAGTGTACTGTACCGTGTTTATTGAAGCACTGTTCACAACAGCAAACCAAACAAACCATGGACTCAGCCTATGTGCTCAAAAACCAATGGATAAAGAAAATGTGGTAAGTATACAATGAAGTATTGATGAGCCATAAAGAAGAATCAAATTATGTCATTTGGGGGGAAATGGATAAAACTGGAGATTGTCACATTGAGCAAGAAAAGCCAAGCTCCAAAGCACAGCTGGGCACTGGTGGCTCATACTTTATGTAATCCTAGCTACTCAGGAGGGAAGATCTGAGAATCACAGTTCGAAGCCAGCCCAGGCAGTAAAGTCAGTGAAACTCTTATCTCCAATAAACTACTCAGAAAAATCTGTAAGTGGCACTGTGTCTCAAGTGGTAGAGTGCTAGCCTTGAGCAAAAAGAAGCTCATGTACAATACCCAGGCCCTAAATTCAAACCCCAGGACTGAGAGAGAGAGAGAGAGAGAGAGAGAGAGAGAGAGAGAGAGAGAGAGAGAGAGAGAGAGATCAAGTGTTTTCATTCCCAGAACTCAGATAATAATAATAGTACATGATAGAAAAAGGGAGACTGGAAGAAGAAAACCCAGTGGAGTACAGGGAAAGAAAAGATGATGAGGTAACTAAGACCGAAGTACATTATATGAAAACAGTATAATGATACCCACTAAAAACCTTAAAAATGGGGGGCTGGGAATATGGCCTAGTGGCAAGAGTGCTTGCCTCTTATACACGAAGTCTGGGTTCGATTCCCAAGCACCACATATATAGAAAACGGCCAGAAGTGGTGCTGTGGCTCAAGTGGCAAAGTGCTAGACTTGAGCAAAAAGAAGCCAGGGACAGTGCTCAGGCCCTGAGTCCAAGGCCCATTATTTGCAAAAAAAAAAAGGGAGAGAAGGGAGAAGAGAAACTACCATAGAAGAGCAGAGGGGTAAAATTGATCAAATACATTGCATGCATGTATGGAAATACCTTTATAAAATCCCATGTACAATTATGAAACACTAATAAAAATAAATATATAAAGTTAGATACACTAAAAAGTAATGGAATCCAACGTAATGATCTAAGGCAAGGCCTATCCACTCCATTTTTTTTTAAGTTCCCCAGGTGACTCTAATTAGCACCCAAACTTAAAAAATGCAGCCGGTAAGAGGCCTCATGTGGCTCCAGGCCTCTTATGAACACTTCCTAGGATAAGAAGCTACATCTAAAGCATGTAGACCTATGGAAGAGATTGGGAGAAGTCCAGGTCGAAAGATCTCAGCCATAAAAGCCAGGCATAGTTGGCCTAATAATCTGTTAATCCCCAGTAAAATTTCTATGTGCAAACTAGGCTCACTGGTGGCTAGTCTTCCGGGAAAGCTTGAAAGTAGAAGTTCTAAGAGCACCCTGGGTGTGTGATACTGGATAGTCCTGGGTTCTAACTTCAGAAAATCTAACCCAAGAGTTCTGAAGTCAATGAGTCTATACCCATGATCAACAAACTTTCTCATAGATTTCAGTGTGGTGAGCTGATAAACAAATTTACCAAAACAAGAAAATAGGAGAAACAAAAGTTTATGAGGACCTTGAGGTAAGCCATGCACAGCTGATGATGTGGAATCAACAGGAGGGTTGGACAGGTTTACTGCTAGAAAGCCAAATCAAAATGAAGCACCATCCCCCAGCAGGAAGGTGGACAGATTCAAAAAGGCTCACTGAACTGGATGTAAAGTTTTTTTTTTATTTAAGTCTGTAGAGAAAAGAATGGTCAGTCCTAGAAAACTGGGTTATGTAGCAGGAATTCTCAAAGACTGGGTTATGTGTGTGTCATCGACAAGTCAGGTGGGGGAGTAGCCTTGGAGGGTCAGACAGGGGCTGTTATTTTCTCTGGGCTTCAGGGGCTACCAGTCAGTCCCTGTATGTCACAAGTCATCCTGGTAACATAAGCTATCTAGTATGAGATTCTTTATCTGCAACCATTGGCAGTTACTTTCTCATTTTGCCTGGCTCATTTTCTTTTCACCATGCCTCTTGAGGGGAACTTTTCCTCCACAAATGTCCTAGCCATAATGATACATGTATCCCAGGCCACAATGTATCACTGGGCCAGGCCCTCCAGGGAATTGAAACAAGGAGTTTGCATTTGCTGAAGGAAAAGGTTAACAAGCCCAGTTACTCACTTTCTGGTGCAGGAAAAATGCAAACATACACAGGTGACTGATGAGACAGAGAAAGGAAACTGAAGGGAAAGAATCCAAGCAAGTTATGCCAGCCCATCTGAGAGGAGAGGATAGTTATCTCAGGATGGAGCCATTTACAAATCAAAACAGTATTTTTTCTTCTGTCGCTGGAAGTCTAAAAACCAGAAATCTATATTTAGAAAACTTGATTTGGGTATTATTTTGTTGTTGCTTTTCTTTTTTTTTTTAATGATCTGGAATCAGTAGCTTTCTTTATCCTGAATCACAACCCCATCAAACTTGGAGATACTGAAAGACATCTTGGGGTGAAGGAGCAGACATATTCACAGATTTAACATCCTACTTACTTCATCAATGGTAACTTTAAACCCACTCCCATCAGACCCCAGCCTCACTTTGTCTGTCTGTCTGTTTGATGGTTTTATAGTACTAGGGATTGAACTCAGGGTGTCATGTTAGTATTCTACCACTTGAGTCATACCCCTAGTCCTTTTGCATTTGTTTTTCAAATAGAATCTTGCACTTCTTCCTAAGACAATTTTTTAGCTTTGGATTGGTATCCTCCAACCTTCTCCTGAGTAGCCAAGATCAGAGGTATGTGTCACCACACCCAGCCCACCCTTTTTTTTTTTAAAAAGGCAGCCTAGACTTTCCCCCTAGACTCTGGGTATCAAGTTTTATCAGAAACCTGGCCCTGCACACAGTCCAATCTACCATATAATCTTCAAAATCTCTTGTTAGAGAGAATGTAAGGTTTCTTACATTTCTTACATGATCCAGTGTTTCTGCCTAGCACAGGGAGAATTTAGGTTTCTGATCTGGGTATCAACATGTTGTAGCCCATGCTAAGGTGCTTCTATCTGGATCAGACCTGGCCCTAATCTTTGTGCCAAATAGCTATTTTTCAGATACAAAAAGAAAGTATCCTATTATGTAGCAGCCTCCAGAAGCTCCCATCTATGCTGCTCATATATCTTCTTGATTTGGCCTACAGAAGCACAATAGTCTTTCTTCAGGCACTGAGCTGCTGCCTCTGTTTTGCCTCATTTTTGTAATAGGTTTTATATACTGGTTGGTCATCTGTCTTTTTAACTTCTGCTCTAATGCCTGTCTCTTGTTCTGGACAAACTAGATGCATGAGCTGTGAGAAAACCAGTGCTAAAGACATGGCTTTATTGATATCAGGTAGAAACTAATGATGGGCTGCTATTACTCTCCCATTTACCACCAAAAAAAAAAAAAACAAAGGAATGACTTAGCATCAATATGCCAAAACTACAATCATCCTTGTTGGCATATGTCATCTAACATTTACCACCTAAAGTTACAGGATCCACCAATAAGATAAAGTACTTAAGTTTAAATACCAGAGGAATGCTTTATTAAGATTTCTTAATGTTTGCTGAATGCAAATATCAGCTGTTAAATTTTTCCTGGCTAAAATTATTAGGGCCAAAGGCTGTCCACCAGACATTGTGTAGCAAGGTCCCCATAATGAAATTCTGAAGAAAATATTAATGCAACCCTATGACTGGAGATTGGGGATAGCCTTCTCTAATTGAGACATATCTCCTGGATGGATTCTTGAACTTGGGGGGCGGGTTGGGGGGCGGGGAGGCATCAACCTCACTTCTGCTTAGATTAGTGTCAGGGTATCTGACACTAATCTGCCCTAACTCAACAATATATTTGCACCTACACTTTTTGCCCAAGAGAGTATCTCCTTAACTTATGCACTTCTAAATCCTTTCGAATCAACTAAGAACTTGGTGTGATAGTCCATGCCCATCTATAATCCCAGCATACAAGAGTGGTAATCAGGAATATCATGAGTTCATGGCCAGCCTGGGCTACATAGTGAGAACTTGTCTCAAAAAAAAAAAAATCCAATGAGATCCAGGTGCTGATAGCTCATACCTGACATCCTAGCTACTCAGGAGGTAGAGATTCAGAGAATGACAGTTCAAAGTCATCCCAGGAAGAAAACTCCATTCAATTCCATGCCCAAAGAAGCAGCAAAAAGCAACACTAGAGGTGTAGCTCAAATGGTAAAGCCAGCTCAAAGCTTTGAATTCAAAAACCCTAGAATCACTAATTAATAATAATTATTATTAATTCACTTAGGGAAAACAATGTTCATAAATTACTCACTCCCAACAAACATGGTTTAAGCATGTAACATAAAACAGCCTAATAATAAAAATAGCAAGAAAATATTAAGAGAGTTGCATGGTCTTATATGACTCAGCTATTTAAGTATGTTATTATTATTTATCTCACTTCATGGACAAGAAAACTGAGGCACAGAGGTTATGCAATTTAAAGTTGATGGTAAGTTGTAAAACTAGAATTCATATCTACACAATCTGGTCCCAGAACCTTTGTAGTTAGTCTCTCATACCCTTTACCTTAAATAACATTTTGGTGTGGAAAGAGCCCCTCTTTCATCCCTGGATTTAGCCCATGAGGGAAATATAGTTGTCCACCCAGCTCTGAAAGGTCATGGTAATGGGTGACCCTAAAGGAATCAAGCCACTATCATCTTTGAGGAATCTAGTTCTAAAAAAAAAAAAAAAAAAAAAAGCAGACTATGGTAAATGGATTTTAACATTGAATTGGAGAGCAGATTCATGGATTTTTGTTCCTGAAACTAGAATAATGTGTGTGAACTATCAAAATCCAAGGGCTGAGGATATGGCTTAGTGGTAGAGCACTTAACAAGAATGTGCAAGGCCCTGGGTTAGACCCCCAACATTCCTAAAACATGGGTAAGAGTTATGAAATTCCAACATCTGACTCATATGAACTACTGGCTATCTCAAAAGCAAGGCTGTGCTTCTCAGAAAGAATCTCCACAGGGGATGGTAGCAGAGAAGAGAGGTTGTAGATATATTTTTGCAAGACAGTAAAGACCAGTCTGAACTCAGAAAGCTTTGGTTTCTGAGCATCGTTACAGAAGTCAATCACAACTTGTAATGGAGCTCAACTTCAGAAAACAACTCAGATTCACTCAAGAAAGCAGGGGCTTTATTGATTCATAGTCCTGGGAAGTTTATATATAAGTTTTGTTTCAGACTAAGTTGATTGTGAGAATGAATGTCAGCTTCTAAGCGCCTCCCATCTAACATGACTTCTTTCCTCCCATCTCTCCCCACGTGGCACACAAGATGGTTCCCATCCTTCAGCTTTAAATTCCAGTAGAAAGAGGTTCCCTCACAAAGTCCATAAAACAACTCTTGGGAAAATGATAATTCAACCTGCTAGGAACCTGTAATCAGCCAAACACAAATCAAGGACAGCTTGGCTCACTTGTCTACTCTTCTGGCATGGTTAGAAATGTGAGGGTAGAGAAGAAACTAACAGCCCCACACACAAAGACTCCAAAATAGCACAAAATTAAGAGAACACTGTAAACAAACCAAACCATTGCTATATAAGTCATTGGCAGTAACAACTAAAGTAATACATTTATAAGCTTCATTTTGTCCAGGAAAAAAGGCTGTTTATGCTAGAGAAATTTTTATTGCCTTTTCAGAGTACATTAAGAAAGTGAAGAACAATGTAGTCCCTCCTACTTCCAGGGGGTAAATTCCTGAGGAGAGAATTCAATAGAAGACTAGTATACATTTCCCATCTCAAAGATATAAATATCTTTTAGCTTTTAAAAAATTTACTTCTCCTTTCTGGGTGTTAGTGTTCTCACCTCTATGAGGGTAAAAATATGAGGGTAAATATATGCACTAGCCTGGAACAGAGAACTAACTTCTATAATTCTGCCACTAAGTAGCCAAAAAATCCTTTGGAAGTCTTTTGTATGTTTACAGGGCCAAGTATACCAGTGGACATAAGAAATAAAATAAAATTCTCAAATTAAAAAAAAAAAACATATGGCCAGGCACCAGTGGTTAGAACTTATAATCCTAACCACTCAGGAGGCTGAAATCTGAAGATGGCAGTTTGAAACCAGCCTGGGCAGGAAAGTCTGTGGGACTTTTATCTCCAATTAACCACCAGAAGTCCAGAAATGGAGCTGTGGTTCAAGTGGTAGAGCAATAGCCTTGAGCACAAATGCTCAGGAACTGTGCCCAAGTCCTGATTACAAGCCCCAGGACTGGCACACACACACACACACACACACACACACACACACACACACACACACACATCTGCAATTACGATTCTTGTAGATAAAACTCCACAATGTAGTAATGTAGCAAGTTCACAAGCCAAATATTTAAATTACAGCCGCTGGTAACCTGCTCACAAAGAAGATTTGCAACATGGGACTCCTGAGGTGAAATCCCCATGAGGCACATTCAGGACATAAGACAGTGAGTGTATCAGGACCACAGCTGGGGTTTGATAAACACTTCCCCATTTGTCTGGTACTTCAATGACTGCCAGTTCAGGACATTGGGGCTTATGGTCCCGCCAACATACACTGTGTTGATCTCATCTGGTGACAACACATAGTCCCACATGTTCACATTTCCAATTTCACCCACAAAAGACTGGTTTACATCAAAGCTCCCACCGAAGGAGTCCTGTTCTTGTCCCAGGATGATGCTTGCGTCTGTCTCCACAGTGTATCCCTTGTTCAGACTCATCCTTACCCTGGGCCTCCCATCGACCCAGAGCTCTGCAATCCCAGTGACAGATTCCCAGCTGGCACAGATGTGGACTGGAACCGGAGGAATTTCAACAGCCTTGAATAATACTTCAGGCCCACCCACAGCAAAAGCATATCCTCTCTCCTTTGACCAAAATATGAGGATCTCATTAGCTTGTTTTTTGGTGGCGTAAGAGAAAATGCTGAACCCCCGGGTCCTGCTCAGTGCAGTGAACTGCCACAGGCACACGGTGAAGGCTTTCAGAGGCTCCTTTACCTGTCCTTCCAAGGACACATAAGAATTATCCGATTCTTTGGGAAATACGAAGGCCTTCTTAGACAGTTCTGTGAGACAGAAAAACACGTAGAGAGGAGAAATTTATCAGATCACAAAGGTTTATCCCTTACTTACAAATACAATTTGGGATCGAGAAACAAACTGACCCCTTTCCCTAGCTACAGAGTACACCTCTGTGTTCAGTTTGTATAACCCTGGTCCCTACCCCTATTCTCCAGAGCAAATCCCTGGCATAGCACAGGTAGCCCCTACCTGTCTGGCCAAAAACATCAGAGAAGCTGATGGAGACCAGGAAGCACCAGAGCATTTTCTCCATCACTGCTGCTGCCATGGTTACTAGGTCTCGGTTTGTGCCCTTGGAGAAAATGTCTTTGTCTGAAAGCTGAGGAACTAAATCCCCTGGATTCCTTGCCTCAGACCTACCCTATCCTACTTGGATTTATACCCACAGCAAAAGAGGACTCTGTACCTCTTTGTAAATGATTTTCTAACACTGCCTCTTGGGCAAATGTCAGGGCTCTGAAAGGAAGGGAAGCAAAAATCATTCTGGGACAGAGAAATCAATGCGGGTTATTTATTACGAATTCCTGTGACTACTGAATTGCCAATTCAAAATGAAGAAACTGCCCAATGTCCCACGTTGGCTCTCTATCCTGTGAGAACAATGGGAGATCTTAATTTAATATACGAAAGGGCCTTCCCTGTGCATACGATCACTGCACCTTCAACACCACCCAACTTAGAGAGTTAGTTTGATGGAGGAGGCTGACAGCATATGGGGATGGACATGATCATTAACCCCTGTCAGAAGCTGCTTGTGTACAGATTAGGAAATGAGGAAAACCAACATACCATTCCCTGAGCCAAGAGCAAATTTTTCTTAGCCAGTTGAGTGTGTTTATTCAAAGATCTTCAGTCCAGGAAACCATGTATCTAATCACAAATGCACCATAGTGTCATAATTTCTTCCAGCAGATTGTTTTCGGAATATATGAAGCTTCTGGGAGGATTCTTGTATTTCTTTTATTCGTGGAATTTAAGCTGTCCCTCCATACTGCCTAGCAATCTTGCTATAGATGCTCCCTAATTCACGCTTCTAAATGCCTCCTGACTTCTTTCCCTTTCTGCAGAAATGCTCAAATTCTTATCCATTCTTTCATTCAGCTGATGAAATACAATATATATCACATATGCACAAAATACAATCATCATAAAGCACATTGAAATATTCTTTTTTCCATAGAAGTGATCAATTAGACAATATAACCTATGAAAGATTCCAGTCACAATATCAGTATAACTCATAGAAACCTGGAAGTAAATCTAAGAGAAATGGATGCTTTCATTTAGAGATTATTATACAATATTAAAGGATATAAAATGAATAAATAGGAAGATCATCATATACACTGAGCGACCCAACAACCTAGAGATACTAACACTCCCCAGACTGAGTTATCTGTTCTATTAAATATGTTCTTTCTCTATCAGCTAGCTGTCCTATTCATAGGAACACAATCTATAAAAACTCTTTCTGAGGCATGTACAAGGAAATTCTTCACAGCCTTGTTTGTTGTGGGAATGGGCAGGAGATGAAATTTAAATATCCACCAATTAAGAAAATGCTTATTTATGAAGGAATTGTTAATCTCAGTTTAAGAAAAAAAAAAAGATGTGTATTCTTCCGGTTCTGCAACAGATCAAGTGCCTGGATACAAATGGCACATGCATTATAATATGTAAACTATATATGTATACATTAAAGAATGCCATTAAGATAACATAGAGGCTTTGTTCACTCATATGTCTTCTTCCCTAACAGGTGAACAACAAAGCAACAAAGATTATCATTTTTCACGATTATAGAGAGATCCTTAGTAATGTGTGAAGATTTTCATGAGGTGGCTGAAATTTCTGTCCAAGTGCTATCCATACATGTGATACGGATTAGTAGCTATGACATTTGCTATGCATTCCACAGTTAAGCTATATTGTAATGCTGCAAGGACTGATGAATATACTGCCAAGACATTTCTCTCTGTGTTAAAAATAATAATTGTTGATAACTAAAACTACACTCGATCTGATTTTAAATTTTGATGAACCTAGCCTCTATTGGAAATGGTAGCCCTCAAAAAATGACTTCTCGGGCTGGGGATATGGCCTAGTGGCAAGAGTGCTTGCCTCGTATACATGAGGCCCTGGGTTCGATTCCCCAGCACCACATATACAGAAAATGGCCAGAAGTGGCTCTGTGGCTCAAGTGGCAGAGTGCTAGCCTTGAGCAAGAAGAAGCCAGGGACAGTGCTCAGGCCCTGAATCCAAGCCCCAGGACTGGCCAAAAAAAAAAGAAGACTTGGGCTGGGAAGATAGCCTAGTGGCAAGAGTGCTTGCCTCCTACACATAAGGCTCTCGGTTTGATTCCCCAGCACCACATATATGGAAAACGGCCAGAAGGGGCGCTGTGGCTCAGGTGGCGGAGTGCTGGCCTTGAGCGGGAAAAGACCAGGGACAGTGCTCAGGCCCTGAGTCCAAGGCCCAGGACTGGCCAAAAAAAAAAAAAAAAAAAAAAGATTTCTCAAAGGAAGTGATGAGAGGCTTGGATTGAAAGACTGCAGCCTCGGGTTAATTGTGAAGCTTGTGAAAGTGTATGTGAAGCTTCCACTACAGTCATAATTCCATCGGACTGTGGCTGTTCATATTAGTCCTCTGATATGTTGGTGCATAGGCTTTTGAATGGTCTGCCTCTAATTATCTATGGATCTAATTATCTCACCAGCCTGGCTATTTTTAGTGCACAATTATGCAGAACAGGAAGGTTTCCAGGAATGCAGATATCATACGATAGCAAAATTGTATTTCAAAAAAAAGATAGATCTCAAAAGCAATATTAAATTATGATAAGCTACTTAAATGGTATCTCACATTCAATTTTTAAAATTTCAAACCACCTTATACAGCATACAAAGATATATCTAGATATCTACTATGCTTATAGGTATTAAAAACAATGAATAATTCATCCCAAACACAACTTCAGTCTACTATGGAGATATAGATCAGACAAAACAAAACTAAGAGACTTTCTACAAAATGCCCAACCAATACTTCCCAAAATTGTCAAGGCCATGAAAAAAAAAGGGGGGAGGGGCGGAATCTAGGAAGCTGTCACAGTGTAGACTAAAAGACAGGATGAGGAGATACAATACAGGATCCTTACACAGGAAAAGATCATTAGCATGAAAAATGGAGAGATCTGAGGAAAAGATTGGAGTTTAGTTAACAGTAATGTACTAATCTTATTATTTAGCTCTGACAACTGTACTCTAGCAATGTGATATGTTACTATTAGGGTAAATTGGGTGGAATGCTGATGGAACTCCTATAGTGTATTTGCAATGTATCTACAAATTTAAAATTATTGCAAAGGAAAGAACTTTGTTCTATTCAAACTCTGTAAGAAATACAACATCATTTCATTACCATGCTTGCCTGTGGGACAGGAGATAAAGCTTTTTTCAAATTACTTGGGTATTGTGTGTGTGTGTGTATGTGTGTGCATATGTGTGTATATGTATATGAGTGTGTTTGTATAAACACATATATAAATGATACCATTTCTAATTCTTGGTAGGGCCATTTTTCAAAATAAAAACACAATAGTAAAACACAGAACTATTTTTATGTAACTATTAGAGGAATATTAAGTACATACAATTTCCAGACTACTTAAGGGAGGAAGTAGAAATGTTGAGGTATGCAAAAAATGTCAGTGTACTGCATGATCCCCTGCTGTCTGAGTTCTCAGCCAATACAGAAGCCAGAGAAATAGAAATCAGAGATTCTGAAACTCAAAGGCACTTGGTTGGTGAAAACGGTTTAATACCTATCCCTAGATATGACAGATCCAATCACCTCATCCCAGGTCATGCTCCATCAACTGATTTCCCATCACTAGGGCAAAGTTTTTACTGTCCAGATTGCCACATGTCCTAAAGCAAATCTAAATATTTGCTATCATCATCCAACACACACAGACTGAGACAGACAAAGACAGAAACAGAGAGAAAAACAGAGACAGCACCAAATCGGGGGAAAGCAAGATGGACTGACTTGCATGAACTCAGTTTGTTATCCCCAAATCATCAGTGGGATAGGTCTATCTTCCCAGCAGCCTACGGTAAACTAGCTCGCTGGTACAAAACCTCTGATGTGCCTAATGTGTGAAACTGTAACCTCTCTGTAATTCAGTTTGATAATAAAAATATACATATATATAAAAAACCTCTGATGTGTTCTGTTTCTATGGTGTAAATACTCCCACTAGGGGTGGTTTCAAGCTGCTGATGTGATATCACTGAAAACAGAGTTGAGAAGAGCTATACAGGGCACTACTTACATCCTAGAAAGAGAAATGCATGTAAAAGAAACATGGCCTGGGACTTTTCTCTATGGCTGCTTCCATCAGAGTGGGGTGTAAATACTTCATCCAAAACTAGCTCTACTTTCTGTTCATTTTATCAATAAAGATCAATCAATAACCAAAGATAAGATGATCCTTGGTGTTCTTTTAAAATCCTCCATGACTGCTGCTAGGTAATGTGGTTCAGAGCAATAGGTTAATTAAATTATAACTAGAAGTCCATGAGAAAATTCACTCCCTATTATATTCCAGACCCAAATTAATTGTAGCCATATTCTCCGATATATTTCCAACAAAGGTTCTGCACTGAAATTAAATGACAATATTCAATAATCAGTGTCAATAACACATAAATGCCCCAAATCTTAAGATAAAAACTTTTTATTATTAAATTCTAAGGAAGGATTTTAAATTTTCAAAAATAAAATTCTCTTGTAAGTAAAGTCCAAATGAATTAAAGTAAAAAGACAAGTTGTCTCACCCTTGTGAGTTAAAAATCCAAAGACATTAGACTCAAAATGCCTCCTCCTCAGTTTCCAGCTTTGCTTGTATCAGAGAGTCATACCACATAATCTCAAAAGTCAGCTTCCTTCAGCATCTGAAACCTGAGCTTTTTTGCTAAATGAGGTACAGTTCCTTCGAGTCCAATGAAGTTGAATAAGCCCTTCTTTTAAAGCATTTGAAAAGTCTGATGGGACACACGAGATCATCACAACACTGACTCCACACCACACAAGTGTCCACAACAAGCCAATATCACACTTACTAAATCAAACATGGTAGACAAAATGATTTCCCCCAAATTCAGGATCCAATAATAGCAACTCCATAATGTCTAAGATAATAAGAACAACTGAAGAAAATCTTGTGGGCTTTTTTTTTTTTTTAACTCAAGAGACCAGTGAATTGATGCCAGTTGTCCTGAGTCTATATCAACTCACTTGGGAGAAGTCTCAGATTCATTGAGATTTAATTGAGGCAGTAAGTCTATGAATTTACCCATCTAACGATTCACCAGCTCATCATCTTCTGGGGCACTGAACTGTTTAGAAAGCTGCAAGGTTGACACTGCTTGTCACCATATCTAAGTCTTCCCTGGTGTGGGTTTCTTCTCCTTTCTGCATTATCGCAAGCTCCTGATTCCCACCTGTCCCTTTTGGACTTTGTTTCTGACACTCCAGAGCTCTCTCATTGACACAGTCTCAGAAGCACATGTGGGGTGGAATGACTGGTTCTGCAGAGGCTGCAGCTGTAACTTTCTGCTGAAGATTTATATTCAAGCCAGCCAAAGATGCTTGTGAAAGGTCTCCCAGGCCCTCGCAATGGTTTTGTCTTCATAATCACCCCCAAGCAGAGTTCTGAAACGAAACTAACTCACCCACAGCCACGCAGCCAAACACTTCCTTCAGAAATCACTTGTTCGGCTTCTTGGACGTTCTAAGCCATCATCAGGCAGCATTTTTTTCTGCCACATCATTATCTTGCATAATTAACAAAGTCAGAACCTACTTAAGAAGGGATGACTCCATTTAAGTAAAAACTAAGTAAAGAAGACGTGCTAACTATTCCAAGGCAGCATCAACGTCAGGCTCCTCATCTCCCCTCCCAGCCACGCTGCTGCTCCTTAGCTGCTTGCCTGCAGACATTCCAGTGCCACCATTGGTCACTTGCACACTCAATCTGCCTGCCGCACTTGTTTCTGAAACATGAATGAATTCGTTTAATATGCAGGGTATTACATCAGTGTCAAACCGAAGTGACACCCTCGCATTCCTCAGCTATTTTCTGCCACCAAACACCAGCAGTTATCACAAAGTAGGCTACCAAGAGGAATACAGCAAGTTGAAAGGACTCACTACTTACTATGCTCCCTCTCCGTCCCTCCAGCCATGTGCTCCACCTGAGAAGTCATTGCTGTGCTTTCCCTCTTGTCTGTCTTGTTTTTCTAGTGCTAGGATCAAACCCAGGGCCTCTTGCAGGCTAGGCAGGGGCTTTGTCACTGAGCTGTAATCTCTGCCCTTGTCCTTCATCATCTTGAGGCACTGGTTGTCTTTATACACTTTTTGTCGGGTAAGGTTTATCCTTTTTTTTTTTTCCAGGCAAACTCCCATATCTGGTGTTTGCAATTCAAAATGTTTGTAATGGTTTTTTGATCATTGCTAGTGTTTGTTTAAAATTGCTCCATCACACCATCGCACAAATTTTGGATGATTTGCTCAAACTAGATCTTTAGAATACCTCTCATTCTGTACATGGTTTTCCAAGTTGTTTTATAGCAAAAAATACTGGCAATGAGAAACATTCACTAGGAGATTTCAAACCTAATGAGGTCATTTATTTATGACCTGATTCGTGGGACTATCCCTTAAAATGGGGCAAAAAAAAATCACCCATAAATCAGATTTTCTACAGAAAAAGAAGACTCCTGAAGATCTACAATAAACAGCTGTCCACCTAAAGCTGTGAATTGAAATCTCAGGATGGTGGCAGAGCATGGTGGAAAAAGCACTGTATAAGGGTCCTCAGAAGGCATCTTCTCAGGACTTCCCGAGAAGATATTGCTTATGAAGGACCAGAACAAGGAATCCAAACAATTCTGCGTCCCTGCCTTTGACTCCTTTTCACACCAGATGACCTCTCAGTCTCATTTAAAATTCTAAATGGAGGAATCATCTACTGAAATCCAGATAAGGTGAGGAGATCACCATTGACTTAATCAACCATAGTCATATTTAACAGCACATTATAGAAACCATGCTGAGACGAAGAGTAGCGGCCTTGTTATCAGAAGAAAAGGGCCAGGAAGACTTGAACTGCATACACATCCGCTGGCGTGAGAAGTCATCAATGGTGTTGAGAGCCGGGTCCACTTGGGAAGACTTGCCAATAAATGCACCTGAAAGTGCCCTGGCTTTGCAACCGGAATTCCCAGTATGCTCTTATAACTAAGAGTGAAGGGCCCAATGACCTGTTCATTCCTCTTGCAGACTAAAGATTCAGCCTTTCTCTTTCTCAAAGACTATTTTAGTGTCTTGGCCTCCTACCTGATCAATCAATGTGTCTCATCAGTTCCACTCTATGTATTTGCTGTGTCTTTTCTAAGTAAACCCATAGACGTTTTCATTTTAGCTTTTGTTTTTGTCTTCTTTTCTAGAATAAAGCTGAGATAGAGGAAAGGACACAGAAATAACCAACATGACAAGTTGCATGAAATCTGAGAAAGTCTTCAAAGAAAGAGCTGTCTAGATTCATCTACCTGTCTTTTGCAGAGTCATGCTTTAGTGATTTTTATGACTTAGTTCCTCACTCACGAATGGGATCATTTCATCATCTATAGCTGGCAGACCCAAGCATCATCGTACTGTCTTTATAAAACAAGAGATTTTAAGACTACCTAGGTATGGACTAGCTAGTCTAATTTCCAGGAGATTTATAAACCATGGTGATAAATACCAAACATCTACCTATACACATGCGCACAGACACATGTGTGTGCAGATGCACACAGATGAGGTGTTGAATTTGTTTAGAATGAAGTGCAGGGCATCTCTGTAAAGTCTATGGGAGTCATTGGATCAGTTTACCCATATTCCCTTCAAGTTTGATGTCCTAATCTATTCCTGGTAAGCTAAAAATGGACATTTCCCAGTCTCTTGCTACTAAGGTTCCACATGCAATACAGGTTTAGTCAAGCAGAAACACTCACATGATATTTTGATGCACAAAGGCTTTCTAAGGAAATAGGTATCAAGATCCTCTGATTCCAAGTGGCTCTTGTGGAACTGAGCCGTCTAAGCCATCTCAGAGACTGCCCACCCATCTCCCGTTTCAGGACAATGCTTTCTTTTCCACTCTACAAAAGAAATGCACGTCCCACCATGGCCTCTAACATGGATTAGCATTTAGAGTCTACAACTTTCTCCTCAAATGTATAAAATTTTAACAATATCTCATGAAGATAGTAAAACCATCCCTTCCTTTATTCTTTTGCTTTTTTCAGATGGGATCTTACTACATAGCTGAGACTGACCTGGATGTCTCAATTCTCCTGCCTTAATCACCCAATTTCTGGGATTACAAACATGCACAATTATGCCAAGATAGTAATACATTATTCTGATACTTATCCCTGAAAGGCAAACCCCAGTATTGGGTACATGCTTTCACAGGCATTTCTAGAAGAAATATAGTGCCTTTTATGGTACTTCTTGTTTCATAAGATTTTAGCCTCACATTACATTGGATTATTACAAATTAAGTAATAAGAAAGAGAATAATTTATGTCATCTGGTTTTTACAATGTTATAAAAATCAATAATCATGTTCATCTACATCATTTTAATTTGGAGCTTGTTGGTTTTAGTAATCTATATCACAGATTCTTTCCATAATTTATACCTTAGTGGCTTTTATAATAGTCTTTGGGAGCACAAATCTAAGTAGTAAGATGTATTCCTTGAAAATAAAAAAATTAATTATTCATCAACAAACTTCTTATGTATACTTAATTATAATGAAAAATCATGTGGTGCAAATGTTTCCAATATCTGAATAATTTAGTACTATTAAATATAGATAGTAAAATTTTATCTTTTGAAATAAAAAATGTAAATTGTGTGCTTTGGTGACTTGAATTACAAATTACGTTCTTCAAATATATATATATATATGTGCATATGTATGTGTGTGTCCTTCAAATACATATAATATATGTGTAGGTATGTGTATATGTACAGTATGTATATATACGTGTGTGTGAGTATATATAGATGTGTTACATATACCTATGTATTATACATACACATATGCATATATTATACATACATTATATATGTATGTGAAAGACGTATATCATATATACATATGTATGCATACATACACATATGTATATATTTGTGTCTGTGTATGTGCATGCATGCATACCTTTGGATTGCTAGCCCCCAAACTAACTGCTATTATAAGCCAGTTAATTTGTGGTACTTTGTTCTGACAGCCAATAAGGAATAATCATCAAAGTGTTGAAGAAAGCATACAAGAGGATTTCTATGGACACAATCAAACAGCAATTTGAATTTTCCAAAAGACTCAAACTCTGATGCAAAATATAATGAAAGTTTTTCAAACAAAGTTCCAAGGACTACCAAAGCAAACTACTAAACATAATGAATCTTATATAGAGCATGTTTTTCTTTCCAATAACAACCATTCTCCTCTGCTTTGTGTTCTTCAACACAAAACATTGTCAAACAATAGAATGAGAAGACTCTCTAGTGCAATTTATTTACAGAACATTCAGCTTCTAAAATTAAACCAATTAATTCTTTGTGAGGAAAGTTAAGGGCACTAGTACAATTATCAGTAAGCTTAACATTTAAATTCAATTAACAGGGTTGGCCTAGAGAGCCTCTTAAGAATTGGCATTACCAGTTTCAATTTTTTTTCCTAGTGAAAAATAGAGAATTTTATACAAATATGGAAAAGGTTTTACCTGGTCCACTATGGGTAGGTTAGAAAGATTTTGCATACAAAATCTATCATTGTAATTGGATACAATCCCTATCCCTACATTATTATAGCTTACTCAGTGAATAAAATGAGTATGCAGTAACAGTAATGATAATAATGAAAACAACAAATGCCTAAGTAGTACTGAGTATATACCAGTTCGATAATTAACCCGGTTCTCATATTAACCCAGTCCTTATAATTTAGAAAGAGTACAGTGTTACCCACATTTCACAGACAGTGAAACAGAGGCACCGAGAAATTGCCCCCCGATGATGATAAAGATTGTAGATAAGGTTTGCCTTTCAAGTCTAAAGTCCACAGATGCTACCAATTAATCACAGCTAATATGTTGTGTCTACATCAGTAGAAATGAGTATGGATGTAAAGAATATCTTAGTGAGCAAGGTGCTAGTGGCTCAGGCCTGTAATCCTAGGTACTCAGGAGGCTAAGATCTGAGAATCGCCATTCAAAGCTAGCCCAGCTAGGAAAGTCCAGGAGACTCTTATTAACTAATTCTCCAGGAGACTCTTATCAATTAATTCTTCAGGAGAATTAACCACCAAAAAGCCAGAAGTGGAGGTAGGACTCAAAAAGCCAGGAGAGAGCCTAAGGCCTTGAGTTCAAGTGCCAGTACTAGTGTACACACAGGCACACAAACACACACATATGCACACACACTCACACAGACAAAACAAAGCCAGCTTCAGTGAGGTTGGGTTGTGTGTATGTGTGTGTGTGCACACACGCATGTGTTTTAATTTGGAAACTTACATGGGTTTGACTTAAACTGAGAATGAGATAAGGCTACCTACTATCAAAATTGCTGTTCAAGCCACCTTTGCGGATGTGCAAACTCCACAGTCACACATGGAGCCCTTCTCTGAGAAATGCATGGCTTTCTAAACAAGGAGCCTCACGTTTTCATTGTGCACATGCATCTCACAATTCATGTCACCAATCCTGATTGTTTCAGGGACTATCCACAAATGTTGTTTTGCTTCTCATACCTAGGCTTTACAACTTTAGCCTGGGAACATGGTTTTATTGATAAATAAGCTTTGGTTGGAAAAAAAACAAACCCAAATAGTAGAGTACTGACTTACAGAGAATATTGGATGTTGCCATTTAACTTGTAAATATTATAAAATCAAGGGAGTGACACAGCATCTCTTTAAATTGATACATGAGGAAATGGGATCATCTGATTCCTGGCTAGCTGCTGCATTTAGAAAAGCAGAGGGTTGTCATGGGGATACATAATGGCATGTTTATTTGGACTGAATATGAAGTCAGAGTCAGACTTTTTCTGACAGAAAAAGAGGTTGATTTAGCTGACTGGTTTGACAAGGAATAGTGGCTTTGCTCCTTAGATGAGATAAATATATGCCTTAGTTTGCCCAGGGCACTTGTGGTTTATACTATCTTCCTGGCATAAGTAGTGGCCCATCATCGTAAGGTTATATGGAGGATAATTTCCAGAAATTAAGTTTGATGTCTAGATCCAGGATTTTTAACTCCCCCTTAAAAATTATGAAACCACACTGACAAAAATATCTTAGGATTAATTTTTAAAGGTTCCTAAGCAACTCCATGTATACAAAGCTAAATAGGAACCTCTAAAATGCAATAGGTAAAATTAAAGGTCATTGATAAAGTATTTTGAGCGTAATTCAGAAAAAAATTAAAAATTTGGAAACAAACCCTTTCGCAAGTCAGCTTTTTTTCCAACTTGTTTTTGTTTTCATCAATTATAAAAGAATCTAATTAGCGGATTGAGCATGAGACATTATCTTTATGATGGAGAATCTGTGATTTGAGGCGTATTTGTATTCTCTCATTGTAAGTCTCTCCATGTTCCAAGGGAACAAGAAGGTCCTCACCAGATGTAGGCCTTCTGTGAAGTCTAGTTTCACAGAAAGTCCATGCTCTAATAAATTTCTTCACTTGAAAAATTGTCCAATGTAAAAAAAAAAAAAGGCAGGGACGTGGGATAGGCTCCATTGAGGGTGGTGAGAGCCACCTTCAATGGGGGAAGAATTAAGAAGTGGGGTGAAAAAAGACGAATATGGTTTAGGTGATTATTGGCATATATGAAAATAGAGCAATGAAAATGTTTGAAAACATTTTGGGAAAGAGGAATGGGATAAGGGAGAGGTGGAGGGGACTGATACATTGCACACATGAATAGACACGTTACAATGGCACCACCACCACCTCTTACTAGTGTATGCTATTAAAACAGAGGGTGGGGAACAGGTGTGCCAGGATCACACCTGTAATCCTAGCCACTCAGTAGATTCAGATCTGAGGATCGTGGTTCAAAGCCACCAGTCCAGGCAGGAAAGTCCATGGGACTCTTATCTCCAACTAATCACCAAAAAGCTGGCCACAGAGCTGAAGGGCAAGTAATAGAGCACTAGCTTTGAGCAAAAATGCTGAAGGATAGCACCCAGGCCCTGAGTTCAAGCCCCAAAGCTAGCACAAAAGAGAGAGACAGAGACACAGAACAAGAGCAAAAGAAAGAGAGACAGAGATTACCCAGTGTGTCCTATTGTGCTATAGCAGCAACAAAAATGGACAGATAACCACTTCATTTTAAGTGAAAACTTAAAAAAAAAATCCTTCCCATGATCTTGATTCCTAAAACCTGATCTAATTGTTTTTCTTTTATTTTTTTCTAGAGCATTTATCCCCTTCCACATAGCACGTAATATAATTGCATCTTATGTTTATTATTCATTGTCTGTATCTCCCACTAGAATACAATCTCCATGGGAAAGAGGAATTTTTATTTTCTCCACTGATTTATCCCACGTTTCTAGAGCAGTATATAGGCACATAAATATTCATGGAAGAAATTAAAGATTTCCAATTCTGGTTGAAGGACAGGATGTATTTCAAATAAAATTTTGTAGTTTCTTTTAATTTCTCAAAAGAAAAACATTGGATTAAAAAAAAGAGGAGGTGGAGAGCAGGATTTCCATTTCTAGTAATATAAAACTGAGAAACCAAAGAATATAAAAGATTTATAAATGGTGGGAAATATATAAAAATATTCTTTTAAATGTATAGTTGAACTACAGAGAAAAAGGAAAGCCCTGAGAGACAAAAATAAATAAATAAATAAATAAATAAGCAAGCGAGGGGGGAGCAGTAGGAGAGCTATCGTGAAAACTAATAAGAGCATGTTATTTTATTTGATCGTCTTGATTGCAGGGACAAGAGACAAAAGCTTTTACACATAGCAATATGGAGAAGGAACTGAGACCTGAGTCACATGCATGCACACACACACACACACACACACACACACACACACACACACACACACACGAAGCCAAGACTATCATGAAGCTAACCCTCACTGAAATAATTATGGAAACAGAAAAGTGTGTCATACATTTTCTTAAATTTAGCCTTAGTTATAAAAGTTAGACCAAAACCCAGAACTACAAGTCTCAATTACTGAAGAAGAGGGGAGAATTCCTGTGGTATAACTCCTTTGAACAACTAACTTACACTCTATCAAAATGGACACAGAAAGCTAGAACTAAAGGTATCAGCAGGGGTGAGGTCAAGGGGAGGGAGATAGAGGAAAGAAGAGAGGAAGCGTAGGAGGATGCAGCCATAATATTCAATGTATGTATGTGAAACTCGAACTAGGAAAATTGAGGGGATGGTGGGGTTGGGAGAGATGGGGGAGAATGACAAAAGGATACAATGTATTGATCAAATATGTTGGACTCATAAACTGATATATTGAATTGAAATCTCTTTGTATACCTACTTAGAAATTAAAAATAAAATAAAAAAGAATGTTGAAGTTGAAACTATTAAAAGAAACAGACTGTTGACCCAAATGGTGTTAAAAGTCAAGCACTGTAGCCAGGCACTAGTGGCTCACACCTGTAATTCTAGCTACTCAGGTAGATGAGATCTGAGGATCATGGTCCAAACCCAGGAAAATGCATGAGACTCTTATCTCCAATTAACCACCAGAAAACTGGAAATGGAGATATGGCTCAAAGTAGTAGAGTGCTAGCCTTGAGCAAAAGAGCTCAGGGACAGCTCCCAGGTGCTGACTTCAAGCCCCATAACTGGCCAAAAACAAAAACAGAACCAACTCAAGCACTACTATCAAACATCTTTATATATTTCCTATCATAAAACTTACTTGAGGTAGATGGAATCAATATCCATTCCTTAAAGTTAATGGATGACTGAAACTATAGAAGTGCTCAAAAAGAAAAACAAAATTAAAGCCTTTGAGTTAATAGGGTATACCAAAGAGCCACAGAAGCCAACGGGAAGAGCTCCCACCAGCAAAAGCTGAGTAACAAAATACGAAACACAGTAGTGATTATAATTCATGGTCCGTAGTGATGTAAATAAATGACTGAGTAAATAATTGAGAAGAAGAGATAAATCTCCTGGGCAGCAGAACTCCAAAGGCAAGGAGGCAAGGAGGGGTGTCACTTCCCACTCCTAAAGTGTACAGGGCACATAATGGATGACTTTGTTGCAAAGCCCACAGAAGTATGGGGACCAACACCTCCTCAGCTAGTGACTAAGGTCAAGATCAGAAGTCACAAATAATGCTGATAATTCATACCCTTGATATAAAATGGTGAAAATTGCACCGTTATTCTTACCCCCATCTAATCATGAGAAAGAGAAGCATCAATTTCCAATAGGTGGACATCTTATTTTATTCCTGATCAGTATTCCAAACTACCCAGGTCATCAAAAGCAAGGAAGGTCCAGAAAAACTGGAACAGCCAAGAGGAGCCTAAAGAAGCCTGACAACCAAATGCAATGCAATCCTTTGAACATGGTCCTGGAATGGGAATTCTTGTTTAAGGACAATAAGTAAAAACTAAGGATCTCTGAATAAAAATACAGACAATGTGTCAGTTCATTCATCATAACAAGTACTTGATGACTTTGTCCAATGAACAATGACACAATTATTAGGCAAAGTAATAGTTAATTGAGCACAAGGACTGAGAAAAGCTGACAGCCTATCTGGTAACTCAGATGGTTTCCAAGCGTCTAACAGGCAGAAAGCATATACAGAACACATACCATACTATAGTAAAATGTTCAGAGTGGAGAAAATTGTCAAGAGGAGGGATGGAAAGAGTATATGAAACCTCCCGTCTCCAGATTTCTGTAAATCTAAACTTACGAAGCCTAAAATATAAAGTTAATCATATAAATAGTTGTAAGTAATAACATAGGAAGCTTAATAATATCTCTCAATATCTGCTATTAATAAAAACAGGAATACATTTCTACTTTTAAGTCCAAGAATAAGTTCTAGGAATTATCATAGTCCCACACACACAGTTATCCTTGGGAATATGTTATAACATTCCCAGTAGATGGCTACAATGACAGAATACCAAACCCTTTTGCACTGATGATAAAGCCAAAACTGTTCACCTCTTCATTTAAAGAAGCACAAGATGACTTTCCTTTGGCAAATCCAAACTGCCAACATCAGAACTCCTACACTTTGAGACTGCTCTTAAGCACTGTGATGCTCTGACAAGTATCACATCTGGTAACTCAGATGGCTACCAAGTGACTAGCAGCTAAGTGGCATATACAGAGCAGGCACACTACATAAAGGGACCATGTAGGTGCCAGGCAGAGCAGATCTGGATGGTGTGAAATTTCTTCAAGTTTCTCAGAATGACACACAACTCAAAATGTATGCATTGTTGATCCCTGGAACTTTCCATTCAGTATTTCCATGTGGACCATGGAAACTGGGGTGCCTCCTGTAGCCCACACAAGAAAAATGCCAAGTGAGGTTGTAGGGATTCAATCAATAACATTACCTGGTGACCTTAATGAATCTTTTAAGTGATAAGGAACAAATTGAACGGCTTAAGATACAGATAAACCAATTCACTTGCGAAGGCCTTACCTTACCTGACTTACAAAGCATACCTCCCCTCTCCTTTGGCTCATTCTTACTCTTGCTTTCTGGATTCATCTGGCATATGAAAGCCAACTACATCCAAGCATGGGCCTCAAAGTCTACTTTTGGAGAAACTCAGAGATACCCATTATTAAGCCACTGATTAAATAAGCCATACTAGAGTCATCTAGTAGCCTACTACGTGATCATTTAAAGTACTGAAAGTTGAATTATTATGGAAAGATCTCCAAAAACTTCCTAAAATATGCTTCTCATTCTACAAATTAATAAGCATAATTTTCTGGTTATTTACAAAAGAAAATAATAGTGGTTACCTCTGAGTAGCAAAACTTCTCACATGTCAAAGCTACCTTTATGCTGGAAAACTGGCTATCCAAAAAAAAACAAAAAACCAATTTGTAGCATTTGTTGATTTTCATGGTGAATACTTCACACTGCCATATCAGATTTTCAGCTACCCCTGACTTTACAGGCTTACAGTAATTCCCAAGTAACTATCAATTCTTAGGAGCCAAGTATGGGTCATCCCCAATATGTCACTAGGTAAAAACGTGCGTTAAGTTTATAACTGCAAATACTAATGGGACATATTTAAATTATATTTTTACATAAATTTTATTGAAAAGAATACTGTTGAATAGCTGCTAAGACTTCCATTTCCAGTTCTTAATCACACATAGCCTTCAGACCTGAGCACAGGCCCACATTCCCTAGCCACAAACACAATCTGTCAGCAGAAATCAAGTGAAAGGTACATGCTCTTCTACTCACTTCCTTTCTGGGCTCTCTTAAGAAGCTCTGTGTTGGAGCAAAAATTTAAAAAGAGGGTCAGCATGCAATGGTGGCCCCTAATGGTACCTTTTGCTCTTTGGTTCAGGAAAACACCAAACTAGAAAGTGGGATCATAAACAGGAAAAGAAGTGAAGAGCACTAGGAAACATAAACAGGAACATTACAATTTATATGCTCATTTTTGTGACCCTGGTTGTTTTTGAAAACTGTCTCTCATTTATTTTTTTAAGTAGCTACTATCACCAGATAATAAATCAGATCATTTTTGAATTGGCCCCAACTATCCTATAGTTATTCATCAAATGCATATAGCCTACTTGATTACAAAGTTATTTAGTAGAAAAAGAGCCTTTAATTATAAATCAAGAGACCTGCATTGTCATTCTAACTTAGAATTCTCTTGGGAACATTTGAACAGATCATTTAATCTGTCTGGGCCTCAGTTCTCCCCATCTGTAAAATAACAACTTTGAACTATAAGGATTCTGAGAATCTATATGTTTTTATTTTAATTACAATTCTATTATTTATGGTGATCAAACCCTCATAATGAATCCTACTCACTTTGATCAAATAGAGAGAAGAAAGAGCTAGCCCTTCTGTGGGCTCAGCAGAGGCCTGAGGTCTGCAGGTCAGGAGATGATTCATGAGTACCCACCAGCCCAGGACCAGTGAGGACTGAAGACCTCACCCATGGACAGTGCCAGTCCCTTCTGTGGCAACACAGCACCTCCCCTGTTTGCATCTCCATTCTTCCTTGGCTTTTTATAACGTCCTCACTGACGTAGTCTTCATCCTACTCCCAGATCATTTTTGCCTCTATCCCCTCAAAACATTCCTTCTTCAACATCTCTCTCTCAGTCATTTTTAACCACCAGAAACTAATTATACCTGAGCCTGGCATTGAGCCACATAATTATGAAAGAGGAACAGGGGATCCTTGGGACTTTTGTCAGGAAAAGAGAGGAAATGTTCAAGGTGGATGGCATTATTACTGTGGTCCCTCGTGACAAAGGAGAGCAAATTCCAGCTTACTGAAAGATCGGAGGACACTCAGACATGGGGGAAAGCCAACAGAAGCTTCCTCAGCTGTAGTTTAAAACTTCATAAGTATCCACTGACTCTTTACAAAGCCTAAGAGCCTTTCCCCTGAGGCTTGTGGGAGAAATGAAATAGTAAAGAATAGTTTTCTGTAAGAGCAGAGGCCTCACTCTGTCACAAGGATAGTTAAGGAACATAAATCCCTATCAATAATCACAAAGATCTCCATGTCACTTTTCAGAACATAAAATACCTCTTCTATATTACCTAATCTGTTTTTCACCATCATCTGTGAGTAGAGGCATCACAGGAAAAGGCATAAGAGGGAGGAGGTCAAGAGCTGTGGGTGGAGATATGATCGATAGTACTCACCAGCTAGAGATGTGAGTGCGTTACTTGTCTTGGAGTACAATGCTATCTTCATTTGACAAATAAAGAAAAGGATACTTAGATGAGCCTGAGTAATAGATACATTTCTACCAACAGGAGACAACATGAGATAGAATAGAAAGAACAAAGTCTTGAAGCAACAGTACTTTATGGTGTAACATCCACAAAAAAAAAAAAAAAGAATAAAAGTTATAACCAATGATTGCAATTGGCAGAGTTGGCAAGGAGTAAAACAACAGAGATTTAGAAAATAGAAAATCTATCACTGAGAAAAACTAACATGGATATCATTTATGGGAGAAATTATTTACTGGGTGAATAACAATCCAAATGGAACCTGTAAAGAAACAAGGGAAGGGAGTAGTTGTTACATACATGGGTGACTCATCTTGGGTTCCAAATCTGAAATATTGGGGGCTTGGCAACCTGAAGTAGCCAAGGGTTTCACACACACACACACACACACACACACACACACACACACACACACACACACACACAAATGACCATTTAGACACAGCCTGTGTGACTCCTGTGGATAAATGAACTAGTTTAAGAAGAGCAAAAACCTGGCCTTGAGCATATAAAACTCAGAAACTGCATGCAGGCCTTGAGTTCAAGCCCCAAGATTGGCACCAAAAGAAAAAAGATAACACAAACACCTAAGAATTCCTTGTTTAAAATAATATCATCTAATTTTATGCTAACATTACTGCTTAAAGGTTTTCAGGCTATGATAGACCAGGAAAGGATCATTTTAATACTTCAATTACCACTTCCTACCTCAAGTTTAACCCCACTCTTCTCATGCTTTCCTTCTACAGCCTGAAAAGTCCCTCAATAGGAGACCCAGCTCCACCTTAAAGCCTGGGGCAGGGGTTCTTCTCAAAAAGATAATCGAAGTCAAGCACAGATGGCCAGCATGGAAGCCTAATCAGTGGTTACACCTGTAATCTTAGCTACCTAGAAGGTTGGGTTGACAACAGGAGGATTATGGTTCAAGGTCAGCATGGGCAGAAAAGTTCAAGAGACCCTTCCTCTATCTATAGCTAGGCAGCACCATGCACTATCCATCCCAAGTTATGTGGAAGGCTAATACTGGGAGGGTTGCAGGTCTAGGACAGCCCCAGGACCCCTCCCCACAAAAAGTCCAGGAGATTCCTTATCTCTAGAGCAAAGTCCAATGCAGTGGCCAGTACCTGTAATCCCGATAATGACAGGAAGTCTCCTGAAGAAGATGGAGCATTGCCCGGGCACATCTGGATGGGAAGCAAGGGAGACAGCATGGCTGGCCTCCCATAGGACCATCATCCCTGGAATATCATGCCAGCTAGCAAGAATGAGGCTCCGAGTTCAAACCCCAAAAGGAAAAGAAAAAAAAAAGGACAAGAAGGAATTAGAAGCAGTTTTACTATAAGCAGAACCAGAGTGTGCATTTTACCATGTCCTCTGTCCCCCAAAGTTAATGGCAACTATGACAGAAGATGAGGGAAATGTGGGAATGAGCCAGAGCTACCAAGTTTCCCCCTTGAGAATCAACCATATTATTCCTGCACTGGGAAGAACTCATGGGAGTCCATCTTCCCACCTCCTGCCTTATAGTTACAGTCTTCTTTAGCTCAAATTTTTGTTTCTTCTGGGGCTTTAGAGAGAAAAATGCAATCAAAGAAAAGATAATAATGTGTAAATGTTTTTCAAACACAGTTGTCCCTTGGTATCCATGGGAGATTTAGTTGCCAGGATTTCCTGGCAGCCAAGTCCCCCATATAAAATACCATTTTTTTCTTGTCACCTACACACAACTTCCTATATACTTCAAGCATATTCATATGAGCTCAGTTATCCATAATAACCAAAACAATGTAAATGTCAAGCAGTAATTGTCATGGTAGATTGGTTAAGGGCCATGTCCAGAGAAAAAAGCCTGCATGTATTCAGTACAACTGAATTTTATCTTAGTTTTGATCCTCTGTTGATTGAATCTGCAGGTAGAAAATCTGAAGATATAGAGGGCTGCCTGTATAGTTTTGGGGACAGTGCAGTGGGTGTGACTCTGAATTACATTAAACATTGACAATCTCCATGATTCAGAAATAATCACTAAATTTGGTGCTGACCCAGAGAAGGGAACACCATTGATCCCAACATTTCTGTGCATAATTTATTGGTTCCAGTGAACAACTTGTGTTGTACGAGTTTAGCCTCTCCTCATTAACATTTATAGAATGTGATTTATGTACCTCTGAGAGTCTAATTCATCCTGTTTTATATGACTGAATAAGTCATAAGGAAAATTCAGGGACTCCTCTTGACATTTAAAAAAAAGACAGTTGTGTCACTAATGCACCACCATGATAAAGTGATAACACATGGAGTACACATTGCCTGGGAGATGATCAGTACACGCAGTGTAAGCTCCATGGAACACAAAGAGTTTGGGTCAATAAGAACTGGGAAATAATAAACTAGGCACCAGTGGCTCATACCTGTAATCCTAGCTACTCAGGAGGCTGAGAATTGAGGATCACAGTTCAAATCCAGCCCTAGCCGAAGAAACCATGAGATTCTTATCTCCAATTAGCCGAAGAAAGCCAGAAGTGGATGTGTGGCTTAAGTGGCAGAGTTTCAGCCTTGAGCAAAAGAAAAAAAGCCAGGTGAGAGTGTGAAACTGCATTCAAGCCCCAGTACAAAAACACACCACACACACACACACACACACACACACACACACACACCTCCTACAGTCACACATAGTAACAGAGATCCAAATACAACAGCTTACACAAAACTAAGACTTTGTTTTTCTCATACAAAAGAAATCAAAAGATAGAAGGCAAATAAAGGGTGGTATTGTAGTTCTATAAAATTATTAGGGACCCACTCCCACCCCTAAATTATGACCCAATCACTCTTATTAGATAACTTTTATTCTCAAAGACAAAAGACAACTGATGTGATCTGACAGTGTGTTTTCAAACCTTGGAAATGGGATGTGAAAACACTAAAGGTAAAGGATTAGGTCCACCATTCAGTTCCCTTCCCAGGAACCTTGTCAGAAATTCTGCCCAACAAGTTCTGCTTAAATCTTATTGGCCAACACAAAAGAAATGAAAATCAAAACATTGAGATTCCACCTCACCCCAGTAAGAATGGCCATTATCAAGAAAACTAATAACAGATGCTGACAGGGATATGGCCAAAAGGGAAACCTACTGCACTGTTGGTGGGAGTGTAAACTTGTTCAACCACTCTGGAAAGCAGTGTGGAGGTTCCTCAAAAAGCTAAACATAGAGCTCTGCTATGACCCAGCACCCCCACTTTTGAGCATTTACCCAAAGGATTACAAGCAAGACCACATTAAAGCTACTAGAACAACTATGTTCATCGAAGCACAATTTACCATCACTAAAATATGGAACCAACCCAAATGCCCCTCAGTGGATGAATGGATCAAGAAAATGTGGTACATATGCACAATAGAATTCTATGCTTTTATAAGAAAAAATGGCATTGCCCCATTCATAAGGAAATGGAAAGACTTGGGGAAAAAAATCATACTAAGTGAAGTGAGCCAGACCCAAAGAAACATAAACTCTATGGTTTCCCTCATTGGTAATAATTAGTACATGTCTAGGATAGTCCTAGCAGAAGATCACAATAGCTCCATAGCTATGCACATGTGAACACATAGATGATGCTAAGTGAAATGAACTCCAAGTTATGGAAATAAGTGGTTTATAGTTGTTGGTATTTTCAACATACCATGTGAAATTACGCCTTTTTCTTTTGTCTTTCCTCCCATGGTTTTACCCCTAATGTTACTGTAACTGACTTTGATACCCTGGGTATTGTATATTTGTTTATCAGAACTAGGGAAGAGAAGGGGAACATCAAAATGGAGAGAGAAAGGGTAAAAGTGGAACCATTGCAACGCAATACTTAGAAGACAATATGCTGAAAATCAACTGTACAACTTGAGGGGGGGGAAGAAATTTGGGAGAGGGGAAGGTGGAAGAAAAATGAGGGAGGAGATAACAAGTTTGAAAGGTTCTCACTGCATTACGTATGAAGCTGTAACCCCTCTGTACATCACTTTGACAATAAATAAATTAATTATTTAAAAAATCTCTTTGGCCAGAACTTAACCATGCAATCAAATGTAACTGTCAAGGAGGCTGGGAAAGTCATACTCTTAGCTGTGCAAATCACCCCTTGAGTAAATCAGTATTATATAAACCATCCATAATAAATAAATAACCTGGGCCACGTGGTCTCAGCTTAGCTTGGTGCAGGGTGCAGGTAAAGTCCTTGATATTATGAAAGCTGTTTGCTGGTGTGAGCTTGGAAGGATTGAGATATATACAAGGTCAGGTGTGAGATTAACAGTGTGATGGAGGGGGTGTAATCCAGGTGGGCTCTGTGTAGTGGTGACAGGTAGTGTGCCATGTGTTAGCCCAAACCTGTAAATCACAGTCAGTACATTAAGAGAACAAAAATGTGCACCCAGCTAGTAGGGTCTGAATAAGATGGTGAGGATTGAGCAGAGTTAGTGTGGGTTTGTGTCTGTTTGGCTTGTAGAGATGAACCTTCACTAAAGCTAAAGACCTTCACTACAGACCCATTCTGCAGCTTCTTGAAAACAATAGTTGATTGGAACTGGCTCAACCAGATCAGGCCACAGTAGGAAACCCCCTGTTCAGTACAGGGGCCATGCCCACTTCCTGCCTCTACTAGGAGGTCTGTCATCAAGGACTACTTTCATCAGGGAAGATGTCCCATTTACAGATGTAATGACTCTGCCTTGTCAGTTCCGAGCAGGTTCCACTTTGCTGTTGGCTCTCTATGGTCAAGTTTCCTCAGGTTAGCAGGCTTCATACATCACAGTGGGCAGGTTTATACACCTCAACCCAAAGCCAGAACTGCTAACAAATTACCCTGACATGTTGATTGCTTGCCTTATCGCACCTTGGAGGCCTCCCGAGTCCTCCTTCACATCACCACAAACACTTCCAATTATTGCATTGGTTTATCAGGGACTGCTTTCTTGGTGTTCCAGGCTGCTGTCCATGACCTTGGCTGTCTGTGTGATACATCCTTTGAGTTGTGCTGCATCGCCCTTAGATTTTCCTCCTGCTTATCTCTTTCTCGGTTCCTTTAGGATGTGTTTTATTGCTATGAAGAGGCCAGTGGTCTCCATGGCGCCATCCCATACTGACTTCCCTTGGGCACCCTTGGGACACCTATAGTGGCCTCTGTGAAGGAAATTTCTGGGAATAGAAAATCAAACACATTGCTTCATCAAATTCATTGAGTTGCATAATGGGAGGAAATCACTACTCCGGTTTTGGAAGGACAACAGAATTTCAACATAAGCTAGGAATGGGGCTTTGTTGATCATCTAGTCCATTGCCAAGCTAATAACAGGAAGGCATAGTTGATGTGTCCTGTATTTGCTAAACACTGTCCCAAATCTTTCCTGAGATTAGAATTCCCAGCCCCACCAAACTTGGCAGCTCCAAAAAGCAGTTTCCAATGCATTACAGTGTGACATTAAGGAAATCGTGACTTTAGAAGCATACCTGAAATTGATTAAGGTTGGAAATGTGGTTGACAGCATGTCCTTAAAATTATCATGAGCTTCTAAGAGATGACATTCACTCATTGACTTTACTGTCACTGTCAGTTATAACACAAGGAGTGCATTTGATGTGAATTCTTAAGAGCAATGGTCTGAAAGTCTGAAAGAATGGCTGTTGGAGGCCCCACTGTATCTCACTTATGTATTCTTGTAAAATGATAAGAAATTAATCTTGAGCTCATTTGCCCACCAGTTAACTCAGAGTTGTATGCATTCAACATACTTGCGAGACAAAGTGCCAGTTTTGCTAGATAAGATGCTCAGTTTGCCTTTCCCAACTAAGGATCTTGATTTGGGTTAGCTCTCTTAGATGTGGAAATTATTCTTCCTTTAATAGTATCCTATTGAGATAAATTAGGAGTTCACACTGACAAAATTACTACCAAAAAATCTAGGCTCTGTGGGGGAAATGACTTTTGTTCGCTTCCAAAATGAGGACAAAGCATTGGAAATTATCATCCATGAATGTTATATCAAATGCCTTGCATCACAGAAATAAGTTTGGTCTTCTTTGGAGAAGTGGACTGACCCCAATTTCAGAACACCATAGGAACTCAATATAAATTTGGAACACTGTGTTACATTTTATAAAGGTAAATCCAACTCAACAACTAGAGATGGTAATGATTATTGTCCCTCAATTACAAACTATTTCTTCTGCTCAAACTTTCTTCAAATATATGAATTCAACTCCTTGATTAAAAAGACCACAAGAATTGCACTAGATGCTAGGTGAATATGTGAGGACCCCTTCAATCACCCTCTTGTGGAACTGGCTGCTCAATGAGATTGAGTGTCCTTATGGTATGAAGACCAATGCTGATAAGATATCCCAGAGCTTTGATGGGAAGCCTGGTAGAAAATACAAGTCAAAGAATTATAGGTAGGCACTGGAAATGAGAAAAAAATCAACAGAGCTCAGAAAACAAATGAGCAGTCAGACATCATATGTATATCATGATTCAAAATGAAGTTTGTAGGTCCAAACCCAAACCAGTGGTTATGAACCAAGAAACCCACAGGCACCAGAGGGCAAAGCAAGTCAAAGGATCAGAATCAAGTTAAAGGTCAAGCCAGTCAATGATAAGGTAGAATCAGAATAGCCAAAATACCTGCTGCTCCGGTAAGAAAACTCTGAACCTACTCCTTTGGAATGTAACCATTTCAGGTTGTGTGGGTAGGAGCAGAGGCTCTATGTTAAAAAAGAGAGAAAGAGTGACAACGAAGGTTTCGGAATCATACTGAAGGACATGCCATGATCCTCTATCCAGTGCCCAAAGGCCAGGACTTGAAGCCAATAATTAGCCACCAATGACACACCAGGATTTCAAGGCTCACAAGCCAGGAAGAGCCACTAAGCATCAGAGGTGGGTGGGGAAAATCAAACATGAAAATCGACTGCCTCTCAATCAGTACCATTTTCTGCCTCTGGTACCATTCCTCCCTAAGTGCTTAAGCCCCAGGATCCCACCAGAGATGACAGAACCCAGACTTCCCCAAGTCTCTCAGATGTTAAAAGAAAAGCAAATGTATCAAACCACATCTCACTGAGGTGAATGTTGAATATGCTTAGCCCTCCTAAAGTGTTTGAATTGAGAAGAACTAATTAATACAGAAGTGCCTCTAAGACTCTGCCTTTAACACACTAGAGGAATAGGGGTTGAAAACATTATCTGTCTTTTAAAAACACAATTAATTATGCATATGATTTAAATCACAGTTGTTAAAAATTGTTGGTTTTTCTTCACAATACAAAAAAAAAACTATGTACTAATCAGGACTTCTAAAGATCCCATTTAAAAGTGATCACTGATTCATCTCCCCTATCTCCCTTTTTAAATCAGATATAGTTCTAGGAATAAACACAGACAATTTGAATTTTAATGCTTTCCAAAAACTGATACTTGACTATATAAAAAAAAATCAGACATTTCCGTTTTCTAGGACAAGAGACAAATTGTTGCAGAGGCCGCATTGCGTAGTGGGAAAATCATCAACTCAACGTTGCTCTGGCCAGTCCCTTGTCATCCTTGGCTCCAGTTCTTTTACAAGATAATAATATAGATTTTTCAGTGTTTTTTGCAAAGACTAAAAGGCATGCATTTGATGTATCTAATGTGGCACATCAAAAAAATGCTCAGTGAATAGTAGCAAAGTTACCATTGTCTCACTTAATCTAAGGAATGATCCATCATCATTCATTGTAAACACACATCTACCTAGTTAAAGAGAGTGAAGAGAGAGGGAGGAGAGAGAGAGAGAGAGAGAGAGAGAGAGAGAGAGAGAGAGAGAGAGAACGCATGTAGCAAGAAGAGCATCTAGGTAGAATAGAAGACAATTCCATTATGAGAACAGAAAACTGGGCAACAATTCCAGCCTTATCACCAGGCAGCTACGTGAGCCTCTTGAAGACACTTAACTTCTGCAAACCCTTGCTTTCCCCTCTGAAAAACAAAGGTGCCAAACACATAATATTCTGATCACTTCCAGCAATATCCTACCCATGTGATCTGAGATTTTCCTATTTCAAAGCAGTGACTGCAGAATTTGAGATCGGCCTATCACTTCAGTGACACTACTAGCTACCTGATCACTTTCCTGGACAGAAAAAAAGACTGAGAAAAGGTTGTTTCTGACAGGGGACAGCCCATCTCTAGCTGACCAAGTGTGCTTCTGCATTCACCCTTCTACCTACAGTCCCTCAAGCCTACTTCTTCTTTGGACCTTGTTCAAGGGCAAAATGAACTTAAGACTCACAAGACCAGACATAAACTTTACCTTTGATAGACATGTGCCTTGAGATCTGGGATAATTTGCCTAACTTATCTGTGCCTCAGTTTTCTCCTCTGTACAAGTAAAAGAATAATAATCATCTCATTTGAGTTTTTATGAGAAATAAATGAAATGTATATGAAATGGTTTTTATGACGTACAGCAGTATGTAATTTTAATATCACAAATATGGTTGTTGATGACTTACATTAATCGAGTCCTGCCCTCTGTGGGTTTTGTGTGCCCAGAAGAATCAAGCAAAATGGCCTAGAATTTTTCTATAATCAGATATTGATTCTAGTTTTCTTAACCAAAAACAAGAGGTTTGTTTAAACTTTCACTTGGAGGCAAATGACAGGGACCGGTTTTAATGGTCCGAAAAAGTTTTCACCCCATTAACAATATCATACCCACGTAATCTGAGGGTTTCCTATTTCAAGAGGCAATTGTAGAGTTTCAGGAGAACTGCTTATTACTAATTGTAACAAATGCAGCAACTGCTGGAAAGCGCTGTATATGTATCCCTGCAGAGCCCCACTCGTAAGCATTCCAGGGCTATACTGTTCCACAGAATAACAGCCTCCTGCAGTCACAAAGAGGCTATAAGAAATGAAAATCAAGCAGGAAGAGCTGGGGGTGGGGAGCTCAGAGTTACAGTGCTTGTCTAGAAATGCAAGGCCTAGGGTTCCTTCTCTAGCAACTGAAAATACAAAACAAAAGAAATGTCAAGCTGTCTAACAGAAAGTTGCACATGTCATTGGGTTCCTAAGCACTGTCCTGAATGTCCTATTTGCAGTGCCACACAATGCTGTGAAATCTCCTCCAGAACCTTCTTCCCCTGTACCAAAGTCTTAAAGTTATTTGTTGATAAAAAAAAAAAGGCTTTACACAGCTACTTCAGAACATATTCCCATTGTTTGTTAAACAATCAGCTATGTGGAATCTTTCATTCATATTCTTTCTCCTCCTCCTCCTCCTCCTCCTCCTCCTCCTCCTCCTCCTCCTCCTCCTCCTCCTCCTCCTCCTCCTCCTTCCTCCTCCTCTTCCTTCTCCTCTCCTCTTCCTCCTCCTCCTCCTCCTCCTCCTGCTTTGTATGCCTCTTTCTCTGTCTTTGTTTCTTTGTCTTCTCTCTGTCTCTGTCTCTCTGTCTCTGTCTCTCTCTGTCTCTCTCTCTCTCTCTCTCTCTCTCTGTCTCTCTCACACACACACACACACACACACACACACCTACTATTCACGTGCCTCTGGACAGAGGGGTCCACACATGTGAAGTTCACCCACTCTTCCAGGTCCACCTTAGCATCACTTTTCCTTGCACCTTTGTGATCCCTCAGTTGGCAGTGACCTGTCCTTCCCAGGAATACTTAAACTCAGGGAAATAAATAAACATGTATGTGTTGATTGTTCAAAGAAAGCACAAGTCTTTCTGATATTAAGACTCAAGAGATATCTATGTCAATTTGATCCTCAAAACAACCCAACACTCTCAGTGTTGGTGGCACACTACTGTTATTCCAGCTATATGGGAGGATGAGATAAGGAAGACTGAGATGCTAGGCCAACCTGGGAAGAAGAGACAAAAAGATATATGAGACTCCATCATAATGAAAAGAAGCTAGGAGTGGCATGCACTTGTCGTCTAGCTATGGTGGAAGGCCTAAAACAGGCAATCAGGAGCAAACCTGAGCAGAAAGTCAGACCTTAAAAATTATATATATATATAAACACACACATATATCTATATACATATAGATATATAGAGATATAGATATAGATATAAACCCAGTTAAAAAATATCTTAGAAGAGAAAGGAAAGAAAAAAAAGTTAAAAAAAAAAGACTGATAATATGATCAGGGTACTTCATATGCATGCATGTAAATGTCACAATGAGGCTCCTTTGCATAATAAATTTATGTTAATTTTTTAAAGAAGGAAAATGCTATCCTTTAGGTAACACATGCCTTTAATCCCAGCACTCTGGTGACTGAAGGAGGAGATTTGAGAGTTCTAGACCAGCCTGTACTATATTAAAAAAGGTTTGAAAGCTACAGAAGGATAGAAGTCTGACTATGAATCAAAGGCCTGATGAATAAGAAGTCTGAGTTATGAATAAAATTTAGGATATCTAGGGTTTCACTGTCAAATATAATATCTACATGCATAATTCCCTATTTACAATACAGTTCCTTGCAATTAATTTTATTTTAATTTAAAATTAAACATTAAAAATAAAAATGTTGAATACTATTCTTCTGTTTTAAGAGGCTCACTTCTCATGTTCAATGGACACACATAGCCAGTGTATGTTTTGTAGCACAATTACAGAATGTGTCCATAACCACAGCAAGTTCTACTGGACAGTACCAATCCAGAACAATGAAAGAACAATACAACCTTCAGCTGCTGATCAGAATTGTTTTCCCCTCTGTGATTTTGGTAGGCATTGAGCAACAGTTGTCTGTTAACACTGGGAAAGAGCACATGAAATCCATATTACTAAGGAAAGACAGACCACATACCTTAAAGGTCAACCAAGTGGGTTCTTCTACGTCAAAGGAAACAAGGGCTCCCATTCAAGACCCAAAGAGCTGGCCAACCCTCCGGACATTTTCAGCAGAAGACCTGCCCACAAAACCAAGGTTTGCCTTCAGACAGCTTCCCCAAAAACTGTTCCCTCAAAGCAATTGTGGGAAAGAAGGGTACAGTCAAAACTACAGAATTTGTCTCCTCATTCTTTCATTCAACATTTACTGAGCAGCCACGGGTACTATATACTCTGTAATCCCCCCAACCAAAAATAAATAAATAAATAAATAAAACTTTGAACTATAGTTCACTAATCCCTCAAGCCACAAAAATAAACCACCAATATCAAAACTGCAACAGAAAAAGAAAACCTATCTACTTTTAAGTAGCATCCTTTTCTAGTGAAACTATAAGAGGAAAAAAAAAAAAGGTTGCAAAATGTTCCCCTAACTAGCTGAGTTAGCTGACTATATATACTCATTAGATAGAAGCCAATTAAACTGCAAATGCTAGCTGTCAGAAGTGATGATATGGGATTTAGAAAATTTGAATTTAAGCCATTCTATCTCCTAGTAAGAAAAAAAAAAGGGGGAGGGAGGTCATTTCTGGTTAGTGACAATAAAATTATATTGCCAGCATAGAGAATATTTTTATACTTCTTATAATAAGGGTGGATACAGCTAGATCATGCTCAAATTGTTTCAAATCATTAAGATACAAATTAAAAAGAAAGAATTGGGAGGAGGAGAGGCAGAACATGATTCGTTTTTGGTTTGTTTTTTTTTAAGTAGACTTATCATCTGATCCTACTAGACCATTCCCAGGAAAGCTTGTTAAGGTCTAAGCGCAGACAGTACACAAACATCAGTTATCTAATCTTGCATTGCTGCTACATTGACTATTATGTCCACTTGCCCCATCCTCTCCACCATTCTGCATCCTGCTCTGTGCCTCGGGGCTGACTGCCGGATGCATCAACAGGGTCCCTGGCTTTCTCTTCGAATAAGATCAGCCACTGGGTGGGACCAGCTGGAGATTAAAGGATGGGGAAATAGGTTAGTATAGCCCTCCAGCTCCCTGTTGGGCCAGCGAGGGTTGGGCTGCATTCCTTAAGCAAAGGCTGTAACTTGCATCAGGCAGGGTTCATAATTCATTTCGTTCTGTTCTTTAAATTCCAGTAATCCTCCCTCCTTGGATCATTCAGGCTGGTAAATCGCAGTTTCTCTTCTATTGTTAGCCCTTCCAGGTTTTCCTCAACTCTGCCTATACCTTTGTATACAGTTTCTTCTATTAAGTTATGCAGTTTGTGTAAACTGTTTTCTGACAAGTCCTGATGATGCTCCAGTTCATTACTAGTTCTTTATGCTCTGAGATCAAAAACAGACCAATTAAATTTATAAGCAATAATTAGGGTTCATGAAAGATTTTTTTCCAACACATCATAGCGAGGAACATAGTTAATAATGCAATTTTTTACCTAGATCCAACCTACTCCTCATTACCAGGGAAAATTAGAACAATTGGGTATGAAAAGTCCACCGGAATGATAATTCTGTGGCTTGTTAGAGCAACATTGTTCCTTATAAAAAGCAGGAGGCAAGACAGGTGCTGGTAGTTCAAGCCTGTAATCCTAGCTAATTGGGAGATTTGACATAAGGAGGATCACAGTTCAAGGCCAGCCTAAGCACATCCACTAGACTCCTCATCTAACAACATGGTGGCTCATGAAGGCTGATATTGAAAGATAGAACTGGGGGCTGGGGATATGGCCTAGTGGCAAGAGTGCCTGCCTCATATACATGAGGCCCTGGGTTCGATTCCCCAGCACCACATATACAGAAAATGGCCAGAAGTGGCGCTGTGGCTCAAGTGGCAGAGTGCTAGCCTTGAGCAAAAAAAAGCCAGGGACAGTGCTCAGGCCCAGAGTCTAAGCCCCAGGACTGGCCAAAAAAAAAGAAAAGAAAGATAGAACTGGAGCTCCAGCCCAGCTTGGGGGGAAAATTCCACGAGATTCTGTGTCAATGACAAAAGGCTACAGCAAGAAGCCTAAAATAGGCAGACTGCGGTTCAGACACATTCCCAGGAAGAAAAAAAGACTTTATCTCACAATTAATCAGTGCAACAGAGAGCCTAGAGGCATGGCTCAATGAAAGAGCACCTGCCTGGCAAGAGCAAGTCCCTGAGTTCAAACTCCAAAGCCACCAAGAAAAAAAAATGCAGAAGGCATGTGAGAAATGCCTATCATGTGCCAAGCCTTTGTGTGGCATTTTTTTGTACATGCTATCACAATTAATGATTATATAACCCCATAAAACAAAGCTGGTAATCCACATTACACAGTAGGACAACAAAGATTCTGAGTTAGGTAACTTATCTAAAACTAACATGTAGAATTAAAATCTGCACAGTCTTTCTGTCTCATTGCCTATTCTCATTTCACTCTGTACATATTGATCAAGGATTTACCCATTATTCAACATCTTTGCATATAGCTCTGAGACCCCGCAACACATCATCTTCACTCTTCTGTCAGAGAGCTACCAAGAGCATGTCAATGAATTTTAGAAATCCAGATAACCCAGTGTATGGCATTCTCCTAGTCTCCCATGTCTTCGATATAACTGGGTGACAACGGTGGACACTAGAACCAGCTGTCTGTCATTGCACAACAAACCATCCCAAAGTCAGTGCCTAAAACCAAACAGCCTTTTACTATATTTCATGATTTTGTGGACCATTTGAGTCATTCTTCCATGGGTCATGTATAGGGAAGATGTGTTTAGCTTCTAGGTTTTCTGGGGTTAAAGTGAAACCCATGGGTTCTTTTGGTCTCGGTTTACACACACACACACACACACACACACACACACACACACACACACACACGATTAACTCAGCAGCTTGTCTCAAGCAGCTTGTCTCAAGGAGACAAGCCTTAAAATTCAAGCTTTTTTTTCTTTTCTTTTCTGCCAGTCCTGGGGCTTGAATTCAGGACCTAAGCACTGTCCCTGGCTTCTTTTTGCTCAAGGCTAGAACTCTACCACTTGAGCCACAGCACCATTTCTGGCTTTTTCTATAAACATGGTGCTGAGGAATCAAACCCAGGGCTTTATGTATACAGAGGCAAGTATTCTACCACTAGACCATATTCCCAGCCCTCAAGCATTTTTTTTCAAGCCTTGCCTTATACTACATGCAGATGCAAGTCTTAAAGCAAAGCTCCAAGAACATCATGGAAAAGGATTACACATGAGCGTGAATACCATGAATCAAAATTCACTAAGGGTCATAATTTTTAACAACATGCCATGTGTCCCACTTGCAAAATGCTCTGACTCGTCCTTCAGTCATTAAAGATCTTAGCCCATCATGATATCAAACCCCAAATCCAGGATCTTTTTCACTGTCTGATGTCCGGATCAGACTTCCTTTGGTCCTAGTTCTCTCCTCCATATATCCCTGGGAACAACAGTGAGGCCACATATGCTTTTACTGGGTCCTAGCATTTCTGAAAGCCAAGCATGTCATTTTACAGCGCCCTTACTCTGGGTAGGGGAAGTGATCCTTGAAGAGAGCCTGGTTTTGGTAGTTGGTTCTGCCAGTCACAATGGTAATCCTTTTGGTAAATAATAGCTTGTTTGCAGCTAAATAGTTTTTTTTCTGGGCTTGTTTTCTGTACCTTCTCATTTTGAACCTCCTGTGAACCATATAATAGAAACTTGCCCAATTCTCTTATAAACTTTGCAGTCTTTCTACAAACTAGGTTACAGTTCACCTCATTAAAGAGGAGCTACACTCACAGTCATTTTTGAGATAGGCATTTACTTTGTCTGCATACTAGGTGCTATAGAAAAATGCACTTAAAATCCTGAGAAGTCTTTTCGTGCAGCTGAAAGAATTTAGTAGACATTATTTTAAATCCTTCTTGGGGAGGGAAAGGAGGGGAGGTCTTAAAATCTATTGGCCTGGCTTGGTTTGTACCCTGAAGCATTTGTCACTTTAAAAAGACATACATTGCCAGTTGAAAGACTCAAAATGTGATACAATACTGAAAGACTCAAAATGTGATACAATACTATTTCCCAACCTAGCACATTCTGGACCCGAAATAGTTGCTGTAAATATTGCTTGAAAATGGAAGTCTTCCCTTACTTCATCTCTGTCTTTCTATGCTCTATTATATATGACTTTAAAAAAAAACTGACTCCTTCAGCATTCTAAATGGAAATTTTTTAAGCCAAATCCACAGGTTCATTAAGTACATTTTCTGCCTCCCATTTTTCTGGGGGGTGACAGTGTTGCCAGTTATCCTACTACTTGCTAAATAATCAGACATGCCATTTATTGGCCTCCACTAGCTGTTCCCCTCCCCCCAAGCCATGGGGTTCCACTTGCTGCCTCTGAGCCTTGGGCAGCAGCTGCTTAGTCCTACAGCCAATGGCACATAGTTCAGGTGATTACAGCAACATTATCACTTATAGGTATCAACTTTTGTATGTTTCCATTTCTGTATTTACAAACCACTCTCCCCTTCTCTCCCCCCCCCCCAAAAAAAAAATCTTAGTGACTTAGCAACCATTTATTACTTCTCATGATTCTGTAGCCATCCAAGTCATTCTTCTACCAGTCATGCTTGAGATCACTTTTGCAGCTACATCTATCTTGAGGATGCCCTTGGAGACTGGGCTCAACTGGCCTTTCCTCCCACATGGTATTTCAATTCTGTGTCATACGATCCAAAGCAAAGTCATGCGGAGGAGCCCAGTGCCAGTGTGGTAAAGATGGAAGGATGTGAACGCAGGGAGCTGTGAACCGTGGAAGTCATGGCTGTAACCCCCCCATTATAACATCACCATGTAATCATCATGCTTTTTTTCCCCATATTCTTGATCACTAGAGCATATCTGATGTATATTTATCTAATGGAATTAACTCTATGTATATTACATTTTAGAAACTCAATTTCCAGAAAGCCAAAGCCATGTATAGTATCAGAAAAGCAAAAGAGTATAAAATAAAGCTAACCATGAAAAAAAAATATTCCCAATGACAGAGGGGATGAGATTGATTGGAATATGTGAAATCTAACAATAGAATTCTCCTCGTTGTTAACTAGTGCAAGCTAATAAAATATTAAATAAATAAAATTAAATTTAAAAATTCCCCACCATCTTTTCACATTCATATGAGTCAAATACCTTTTCTAGCCAAGGACTTTTAGGGTTATCATAAATTTCAAATACATAACCCTCTCATCAATCTTGTGCCTATTATAGCTGTAGCAATTCAAGAAATACAATTCTGTATGAACTGGCAAATTTTTTCATCCTGTTTGAACATCTGAGTGATTGTACAATGAAGATCCCTCCATATTTGCACAAGAGAAAAAGAACTGAATAGAATTGCTGACATCTCAAAGCTCAGTATTTAAATTTTGCTAAGATGAGATATTAGACTTGATTTGTCTTTCCCATGTGAAGATATAGGCATGTTTCGTTTTTCATGAAAATAAAGAGAATCAGAGATGTGTTTTAACAGCCTCAGAGGCTCTCTTCTTATCAGTCATCTTCTCCAGATGAGGTTGGAATTTTCATCAATAGTAGTGCATAATAATGAATGCATGTGATTAATGATATCTTAGTTTCAATGATCAATAAGCCATAAAGCTCTGAGCCAAAAGACACATTTCTCTCTTGCTACCAAGTATGACTCTAATAATCCAGGCATATTTGCATTGTTTTCCCCCACAAAGCGGAATATTTCATCAACATGTAACAAGGGGATTCACCAAGAACTCTATTTGCATATGGTGGCTTTTTGCTCTGTTTTGTTTATTTGCTTGCCTGTTAAACAATTAACCTTCTGCCTGTGTTTCTAGTTCTAACATATGATTCTCCTACCCCAAGGTAGAGGACAACAGGGCTCCTGAACTTACTCTCTGGGACCAGAGGGGCCATTAATATACTCTCTATCTGAAATACTTGCTACCTATTAGCACTTGCAGGGAGGGTGTGACTACTGTGCTTCTGATGTTAACAATAATGGTTGCTCACAGTGCCAGGCATTGTTCAAAGTATTTTACATGGATTAATTCATTTAATCCTCACAATTCTATGAAACAGGTGTTGTGATTAGCTCTACTTTATGGAGAAGGGAACTAAGATATAAAACAATTGGAGGGTGAGTAAGGGATAATATAATTTGAAATATAAATGTCAGAATTTGAACCTAGTACCAAATGTATTGCTTCAATGATACTAGTCTAATGCAGAATTCAAAACTCCTGCCTGCACCTGTAAGTCCCTGACACTCATACACTTTGATGATAATTGACCTATTTAACTCTTTGATGATTTACATCACTTGTTAATAGAAGGGTGATGAATTGAAGCTCTTAGACAGTCACCAGAGGTCAAAAGCCTCTCAGCCCATATTCTTCTTTTCTTGGTTAGTCTGAGAGTCCATATTCTCTTGGGGTTTGAATTCAAAGTACTGTGTTTGCTAAGTGGGTGTTCTATTGCCTCAGACATGCCTCCAGCCCATCTGAGAGTCTATATCCTCCCCTATTCAAGGAAGTTTTCTACCAAGGCAACTATCTCTGCAGACACCGCATGGCCCCCAATCCCAGAGCTAAGACTCTTCATGTGTCCTACACCCTTTTAACCCACCCTCTCCGTGTCCCAGCCCAACATACTGTCAATTGAAACCTGTTTCCTAAGGGTCTGTGAACGCCAGGACCTGTGAAATCCACAGAAGGTAGATGGTGTACTGGGAGCTTTCATCCCCAACAGCCCTGATTTGGAAAATCGTGATTAATTTGTGGAAATAGTTACCTAGAAGTAAGGGAAGGGGAGGGATCTTTTAGAAAACATTTGGACTAAACCACCTTTATAGTCTCTTCTAGCCCCACCCCCAGCCTCTTGATTTTTCTCTAAGGCAACCATTTATTAGTTTGATTTCAATACACGCACTTGTACCTGTAATTAGTATATAATGTCTGTTTACTTTTTTAAACGAAAATGAATTTAAATTAATCTTGTTTTGTGAATTTCAAGGCACCCCCTGAGATAAATGAAGACACTCCAGGGTGTCATCAAACCAGTGCTGGGAATCCTTGCTCTAAAAGAGTGGAGAAGGAAGCTCATTAAGCCTTCAAGGAAGCAGAGGAGGGAAATGTATACAGATACACAGACAGAGAGAGCACACTAAAGGGAGAGTTTTATATGTATATTATTCACAGAGAGAAAGAGAGAGAGAAAGACACAGTAAGGGGCGGGGAGAGATACACATGAAAGATAGTGTACCAAAATGTAATTATCTTTAAGTGAATTCCCTATTGTAAACTTAACCACCAGTGCCATTCATTTCTAAGATATCTCTAGCACAGAGGAGGTAGCAGGAACATTCTCAGAAATCTCTTTCCCCATGTATTTTGAGTGACAATGCAAGGTGCTCATGTGAGACATGGGAGAGGAAAGAGGAGCTCATTCTTTGCCAGAGGCAACCAAAGAAATCCTAGTGAATTTCTTGAGCTACTCCACATCAATGCTACAAGACTGAGCTAATTGGTGGGAATTTTCTAGAAGTTCTTGAGATTTATAGTGAAATAGCTTCCGGGGAAGATCTCTGAGAACACCTCATTTAGGGGTTACAGGCTACGATTATCTGGGACCTTTTGCTGTGCAACCCATCCAACCTCAAATGACTCAAATGCAGAGCAACTTCTCTTTTCCTAATCAAACATCATGTAACTAGGTAGTAGGTAATCATTATTTTCTTTTTACTGTGTATGTACTTTAGTGCCTTTATAATAAACATATTATTTGTATCATGTAGTATCAGAAGCTTTCACTGTGTCAAATGCATAGCAAATATTATAATGGAGATACTACAGATGCTTTAGAAGAGGGACACAAAAGAGGAATCATAAGGGATCAGGAAAGTTTTCCTAGAGAAAGCATTGTTCCTCCATTGAACCCTGAGGGAGTCGGGGTGCTGCTGGAAGCTGAAATAAGAACAGAACAAGTGAAGGACAAAGGCCTGGGTAAAGGCATGGCTCTTCTGCCTCGCAGATGAGGCACACACGGCACCGTGTGATGGAGTCATACACTGGTGAAGAGGAACCGGGTAAGACAAAGCTGAAGAAAGCAAGAGCCTCACCCCTGAGGGCTCTGACTGCCAGTCTACAAATGCTGGGCACATTTCCTGGAGAGCAATAAAAAGTTACAGAGGAACTAGAAAGGTGGGATCTGTGTGATACATCAAAGCTGTGCAGAAGAGAAATAGAGAGAGGGCAGGCTAGAGGAGGCCAGTCCAGAAGTCCGGAGGTGATGACCCAGGGAGGTTCTGGAAGGATGCCATTTGCTACAGAAAAGGAAGAAGGAGGTGATGGTGGGATACGCTGTCCATAGCTGCCTCCCTATCCTTCAAACTTTAAGGAGGATGAGGGCACTTAAATGGAATGATAATGACATCCAGTGTCACACCTGGAATGTGATTAAAAGGTGAAAAGGGCAAAGAGTGATGTTTCAAGAATTCCTTCAGAAAGGAAATCTAGGAACCAAGCCCTTCCTTAGGACAAAAACAGGAAAGGCATATGTACATTTGCTCATGTTTTTCTTGGACGTCCTTCTAACCCGGAGATAAGACCAATAGATTGTTCTCATCCACAACTGTTTAGTGCTTCTCACTGGCCTCAGGATTCCTCCCAAACCAGCTAGGCCCCTTTGCAACTCCCTCTGCTGATGAGCTAGTCTTCCTACAGCCCCGCTCAGTCAAGACTCCAGTTCTAGAGGTCTGAAGCTCTCTACCATCAGGAAAAAGGGAAGGCTCAGTCTCAGGATAAAGCAGTCTTGGAACAGGGCTTCCCAGGCACGGATGTGAGAGTAAGTTCCCTGGGGCTCCCATCTAGCTCGAGGCCTTTCTCGTGAGCTCCCACATGATGCCCCCCTGTGGAGCACACCTTGAGAAGCACTGGTGTACAGGCACCTGGAGAACAGCCATAGGTTTGGGAAGGTGCTTAAAGGAAATTAGATGCCTGAGATTGCTGAGCTGTACAACGCACTGCCTTTGTTATGCCTGCCTTGGAAAAGTGAGTAGAGTTGGTCTACAGGCTTTAAGGCAAAGAGTCAAAATAAAATTATATGGTAATTCAGGATCTAGTATTGTAGCCAGCATATTAAAAATGAGGAAATAAAGTAAGTTAATAGAGTATCTGGAAGTCTCCTATTGCTGTATAGGAAATTGCACAAACTTAGTGGCTAAAGAAATAGCCATTTATTATGTCACCGTTTTGTAGATTAGATGTCCAATTACAGGTCATCCCGTGCTCGAGGTCTCAGGCTGAAATCAAAGTGCCAGCCACGGTTTGACTCATCTCAACCCAGCTTGAATAATAGAAGCGAGGGAATGCACCACAATGGTTTCATAGCAAAAGTGGCTCTTACCAAGCTGCATAGTCCCTTTTGGTTCTGTTCTTACCTGCTTTCATCAAATTGCTTTTCAGAATCGAAGCCCAATGCCCCTCCCTCAACCCCTGCCACATCTCCAACTTATATTTTAACATCCGGTGTAAGGTAGCCTCTCTAACTTCCCAACTTAAAAGTTTCCGGGAAGGCTCTAAAGAGAAAACTTGATGGTTAAGAGCCATAAAGGCAATATTGTCAAAGTACAAGAAATCAATTAGAAAATTGTGAGGTTGGGGTGGATTGGTCTATAACTGTACACAAATCATACCTTTTCAACAAGACCAAGAAACAAAAAAAAAAAAAAAAGAAACAAGAAAAAGCTATCAGTGCCATCTGGTGGAAAGACCTATATTAAAATGTCCAAGGTGATGTGGCCACACCCCGACCATTTCAGAGCCTCTACACCCACAGCTGATATGCAGCCAATAGACACCAAGGTGATGATCTGATTGGATAAACCATGTTTTAATTCTTGCTTCCTGTACCACAGACAGTTGGGATATATTTTATATTTCCTCTTAAACATGGCTCTGGTTGGTTCCCCTACCCAAGATAGTTTCCCCAAAGGTAGAAAATGTGCATTGACCTACCAAAACATTTCACACAGGTATGCACTTAGACCACAATTGTTTAAATTACCCTGTGTTGATTTCATTCCAGTTGGTGAGTCTATTGGAAATGAGTGTTCTTCTTCAAACTGAATAGTGTGCATAAGAAATTATCCCAAAACAGGATGGGTTAAACAATGAACAGTTATTATCTCACAGTTTCTGTGATTAGAGGATTCGTGTGCAAGTCATCTCAAGTCTTTTTTTTTTTGCCCATCCAGGGGCTTGGACCCAGGGCCTGAGCACTGTCCCTGGCTTCTTTTTGCTCAAGGCTAGCACTCTGACACTTGAGCCACAGTGCCACTTCTGGCCACTTTCTATATATGTGGTACTGAGGAATCGAACCCAGGGCTTCATGTATACGAGGCAAGCACTCTTGCCACTAGGCCATATTCCCAGCCCCCATCTCAAGTCTTGACACGGCCGGAAGATCCACTTCTAAACCAGCTAGCTCACTTATGTGACTGCAGGTAAGATGCTTCAACTCTTCCCTGCATGGTTCTCTCCAGGTTCTCACCACCTAGCAGCTGGCTTCTTAAGAGAGAACAAGGCCACATCCAAAGCTGGCATTCAACCTAGGAAGTCACGCACTATCATTTCATTTCCTACTGATTACAAAATCTGGCCCCCCGTGGTAGAAAATGACAGCACAGGTATGAGATGCTCACTGGGGGCCATCTTAGGGAGGGTGGCTACCACACCACCCCTTCTTGTTAGGTCCAGTTTCCAGATCACAAAATGAGAAATGTGTTTAGATGCACATAGGACAGCACACATAAGACATTGACAATACTGACTTGGAGTTCAAAGTCCACAGGAGCCCACACTCAATCTTTGGCCTTGGATGGAACATGGGGCCCACCTAGAGGAAGAAATTCTCTAAGGTCACCTCTAATTGCTACTAACATCAAGTCTATCAGGGACCTGAGCTCTCAACATGGACAAGAACTAAGTCAAAACAGGCTAAGGGGGAGCTAGGATGTCCTACGACTGATCTATTGAGATTTCAGAAAGATACAGCACAAAATGGAAAAGGAAGATCCTGTCTTCAGGAGACTTCTGGCGATTCCAACCTAAACCCTCACTATCTCTCCTACCCCACTGACTGCCTCCATGCTTGTTATTTTTACTGCACAAATTAGCTTTTTAATGTATATTATCTGATTGCCAGATAATGACAACTGCTTTGATGAACCATTTAGGACTTTATTATAGGTTTGGGGAATCATTATATCGAAGTCTAAATCCCCCCTAGTACATTGTAAATTCCTTGAAGTCAAGGAAATTACTTAAGATTATTATTCATCCCATCATCAGCATAAACAGATTGTCCCCTGGAATCCGTCCCCGAACACACTCATTTACACAGATAACCAATTCTCCCATACTCATGCACACCACAAGAGCAGTGCCTGATACAGAAGGTTTAGTTATCCCTATTGCAAAAAATAGTAACTAGCCAGGTGCTGGTGGCTCACGCCTGTAATCCTAGTGGCTCAAGAGGCTGAGTTTAGAGGATCAAGGTTTGAAGCCAGGCTGTGCAAAAAATTCTGTAGGACTCTGATTTCCAATTAACCAGCCAAAAGCTGGAATGTGAGTGTGGTTTAAGTGGTAGAGCAAAAAAGCTAAGCAAGAGAACAACGCCCTGAGTTGAAGCCTCAGTGCCAGCATCAAAAACAAAACCTAGACTTAGGATTAAACTGACAGTCATTATTTCTTTAAAAAGCAGAAAGGCAGATTTGAAGAAAAAAAAAAAGGAAACCCTAAAAGAGATGTTACACAATAATCAACACATCCTCAAACTCACTCAATAAAAAGAATCCAAATGTACAGTCCTAGAGACCCATAGTCACTCCCAAAAATGTACAGTCAGTCTTACCAATGCATTCTACTTGCTCCTTTTCTAGTCGTTTGCTTATTTAATGTTTGTGAGCACCATGTTCAGGCTCCACCTTTGCGTAGAATGGGAAGAGGGAAGGAGGTAATCTTGGTGTCAGTGCCATGAGGTAACCCCAGCTCAACACAAAAACTGCTATCCTGACAAGGATATATTGACACAAAATGAGATGGAGGGTCAGAAACACCACAGAGGAGAGAGGGGAAGAAGGTCAGGACTGCACATGGAGGCGGGGGAGAGAGGGAGGAGGGAGGGGAGGACTAACATTGTCAGTGGCAGGAGTCCTCAACAGGAAGCAGAAGGATTTAGCTTATAGTTTGAGCTCCCTGAACCAAGACATAAAATTAAATGGGACATTTGACAATCAGACACAGCTCTGGCAGAGGCTCCCTTTTCTCCCTGGGTCTGTTAGAATTTCCTAAACTTATTATTCATCCAACCAGCAGTGTCAACAGATTGCTCTCCAGGAATAGTGTCCTCCCTGGGCAGAACGGCAGAGAAAGTGAAGGAAGGCTTTAAAAAGGAGCCAACTGGCCTTTCCATAGAGAGCCCTGGTGGGTTGATGAATGTGCGCCTGTCCTGCAAAGACCTATGAGGGAAAATTACTGTCTGCAGACACAGAGAAGAGAATCTGTTTCCCTCCCCAAAGTGTCTTGCCTTTGGAGGAGAGAGAGTTTGAGCTGGATATCAAGGAGACAAGGAAGGGGCATGGGAAGGCAGAGTCACAGGTGGGAACCCTGTCCCTGAAGAGTGGAAAGAACAAAAGATTGAGCAATAATGACTAATTTGCTTGCAAGCACTGGTGCTTCAGTCTTGTCTCTGGAGGCAATGCAACCAGAAATCCTGGGGAGCAGTTCAATTGAGAGAAGTGGGGTGGGGTGATGAGTGATGGGAAGGCCACAACTGGGAAGACAGAAATAAGGAATGAATAGGGGATTGTTCGGGGAAACCTGAGTGCAAACAGGAAGGACTTAATCAGGACTCCATTGTAGAGAAGGGGAGAGAAGATTTGGCAGCTCCTGAAATCCTAGGAGAGTAGTTGTCCGGGTAAATGGTTTTACACTGAGTCAGAGCTGGCTTTGAGCTTTAGGGAAGGAGAAATCTTTTTCATTTTGCTGGAGCCAGAGGACTAAATGGTGAAACATGCATGTCAGTCATATGCCAGGCAGAGAGGGAGAAAAGTTCCTCTTCATGGTTATGTGCCCTGGGCCTAGATGAGTGTGTCCCTGACCAAGCTAACCAACTCCTCTAAGGATCAGGTTACTCTGTAAGAAAAGGATATAAAAATGCCTTTCAGGTGTTTCTCCCAGAAACACCTGGCACAGTACCAGGTACTATTCTCACAGTAATAAGTAGTCTGGCCCCACTACAAATACATCATTCATATGAAGGTACTGACCGTTCCCATCCCAGCTGAGACACCATGCTTAGATTTAGGCCCCCAGCTTATAAGAACAGTGATAAACTGCCTGACTTGCCCAGAACAAGAGGACTCTGAAGGTCTGGAAATCTTGAAATATGGCAAAATAGGAATTAAAATGGAGAAAAGCCAAGGGTGTTTAAATCTGAGGACATGTGAAGAGTGGTTTTGTGAAAAGGATATAATTTCCTATTTAACTTTAGAACAGTACCATGTTTCCGGAGCTATTTCACATCTTCCTTAACCTCTCCAGTGCCTGTTTCTTCATCTACAAAATGAGGCTAATTAGATTACCCACGTCATAACTAAGTTCTTATATGTAACGTACTTAGAAGAGTAGCTGGCTCACAGTTAATGTTAAGCCAATACTGAAGAGACACAAAAGACCTAAGTGACTCCATCTTAAAGCCTGCACAAACATTTTTTGAGAAAAACTGCTGAAGGTCTGTGTTAAATATAAACAGAGATTGAGACAGACAAGGCACTAGAGGAAGGAATGTGATTTAGCCCTCTGCTAACAAAGTTAACTATAGCCCTCTGCTAACAAATTTTAACTATAGCCCTCTGCTAACAAAGTTAACTATAAATAAGGTTAGCCTATTTCCCTCTGCTTGCTTGGTGTGATGATGTGATTGTTAATCGTTAATCAAACATAGGCCTGACTGTGAGAAGTTTCCCCAGATTGCTTAACAGTTGTTTGTTTCATGATATAAAAAGACTACTAGACTTTGACTCTGGGCCTCTCACCGCCACCAGTTGCTGCTGTGTGCGTGGAGGTCTGAGCTAGCTCGCAATAAACACCTCTTTGCTGTTTACATCAATCTTGGTCTCTGGTGGTCTTTTCAGGGGTCCTGAACTCGAGCATAACAATACCAGGGATTGAACTCGGGGGGGCCTTACACTCTCCTCTCTCTTGCTTGTTCATGGCTGGCACTCTAGTGCTTGAGCCATGCCTCTAACCTGACCTTTTGGAGATGGAGTCTTCTGGAGTTTTCTGGCTGACCTTGAGACATGATCTTCGAGTCTCAGACTCCTGAGAAGCTAGGATTACAGGCGTGAGCCACAGGGTGGAGCTAATAAATGTGATTATGCGAATGGATGTCATCACTTCATTATTCTGAGTAAAGTTGCTGGGGACCACGTGATAGTCCAGTTGTTGTTGTTGTTGTTTAAACAATTCCAGCAAAGGGAAAAATTAAATGAACCACCTTTGTCGTAGTTAATTCGCTCTTACTGGAAAAGTTGAAGAAGTAGCCCACAACGACTGCTCCGTCATTGGAGAGGAGACGGGAATAGATTTGTCACCTCTTAAACTCTCCCTCCTACACCCACTGTGAAGAAAGGAAGGCGAGGCCAGGCCCGCGGTGGGGACCGGGGAAGAGGGGACGAGGTGGCCAGCGATGCAGTAACACCAATGCGCCACCAGGGAGCAGCAGAGCCCGACCCCGGTTACGTCATCTACAAAAGCAATTAATTTGTTCTGCATTTCTGTTGGGGAGGGGGAGCTCCGCGGCCGGAATCCCTCCGGGTAGTTGGTCATCCAACCAATCAACGAACGCCCTGCTCCGGCTGGGCGGGGCCAAGCTGAGTGACTTGCCGCTGGGGTGCGCGCTCCGGCCCCGCCCCCGGCGGTGCTGCCCGCGCCCGGGCGGAGAGGGGCGTCACCCGGGCGGGTCCCGCGGTCCACGTGGCCCATCGGAGCTGGGCGGGCGCCGGTTACCCCGGAGGGCGGAGCAGCGGCGGCCAGCCTCGTCCCTGGTGACCCCGCGTCCCGTGCGCTCGCCCTCCCTGTCCCACTCCAACGATGGGCGCACAGCCCCCCAACTTCTCCTGGGTGCTCCCGGGCCGGCTGGCGGGGATGGCGCTGCCGCGGCTCCCCGCCCACTACCAGTTCCTGCAGGCGCAGGGCGTGCGGCACTTGGTGTCGCTGACGGAGCACGGGCCCCCGCATGGCGACCAGTGTCCCGAGCTCACCCTCCACCGCCTGCGCGTCCCCGACTTCTGCCCGCCCGACCCCCGCCAGATCGACCGCTTCGTGCAGATCGTGGACCAGGCCAACGCGCGGGGAGAGGTCAGAGGGCGGGGCCGGGGGGGGGGAAACGGCGGGGCTGGGCGGGGACTGGGGCGGAGGGAGGGGCGGGGCCGGAGGAGGGGAAACCGGGAACGAACACACACACACACACACACACACACTCTTCAGGCACTGGAGGAAACCGGGAACGAACACACACACACACACACACACACTCTTCAGGCACTGGAGGGACCGTACCCCAGTGGGAGGAGGCCAGAGGGAGGCTGTTTACCACCTTCTAGAACAATGCTGTCCAGTGTAAGGGAGCAACAGCTTGTGATTGTAAATTTTCTAGCAGCCACATTATATATAGCATCATATATCATGATATACATTATAGATGACATATAATGTGTGTTATGTATTATACATAAGGCATGCCGTATGTCTTATCCAAGGCATATCACATACAATGTAGATTATATGTAATGTAGACTATCTCTGTAAATAGAAGCAGATGAAATCAATTCTGGTACTATTGATTCAGTAAGGCCAAAAAAAAAGTATTATTTCAACATATAATCAATATCAAATAAAGATGTTAATGAGATATTTTTAGCCCTGCCCGTCCTGCATCTTCAAGTCCTAGTGTATATTTTACACCGCATTTCAATTTGGACTGCCCACGTTTGCTACGGGTGACTTACTGGCTTCTGTGCTGGACAGCAAGGGTAAAAGAGGGGTCCCGGAGGTAGGCTACCTAGGTGCCCCCTCTGGAGCCAGTCACTCCATGCAAGGATAGCCCTCTGTGGTTTACGTGGCATTTCTCACCCTCTGATGGTCTGAGGCTGGGTGGTAGGTTACTGGGAAGGGCATTGGGCTCCACCACATTAAGCTGCCTCTTCACAGGCCGTGGCAGTGCACTGTGCCCTGGGCTTGGGTCGTACTGGCACCATGCTGGCCTGTTACCTGGCGAAGGACCTGGGCTTGACTGCAGGAGACGCCATCATGGAGATTCGTCGCCTGCGACCTGGCTCCATAGAGACCCACGAACAAGAGAAAGCAGTCTTCCAGTTCTACCAGCGAACAAAATAAGGGTTCTTGAAATGAAGGGTCTCGGAAGTCTTTTGCTGGCACTTCAGCCCCCTGCCCTGTGCTGGGAAATGGAGCCACAGAGGAAGGAAACTGATATATGAAGCCCTCCATCTTCCGTTGGCTCCCATTGGACTGCAGTAGGCAGCCCTGTGTGGCAGACAGGTCCTGAATGACAGAATAGCTGTGACCCCACCAAAGGGAACACGACCCCATGCTGCTTCCTTGAATAAATACCTTGCCACCACCAGCTCACACTGAACAGCAATTTACAAAGCACTCCCACACATCAATTTAAGCTTCATGCTAGCTCTAGGATATAGGAAAGGCAAAAAAACAAAAAAACAAAATCTCTGTTCTTTGGATGGGTTGGCTAAGGCTCAGAGATGTGCCAAGGTCATACTTCTAGAAAGTGATAAGATGGACAGGACATCTTTGGCCTCTTTAAGGTGCTGGAATTCTCTGTACCTCTTCCCTGATGCCATTTGATATGGTTTGTGGGGGAAATGTCAGTGAAAAGAATGCACATCCCTGGCAGCCAAGCTTTCTGGAATCTCCAGATCTCTGCTACTTCCTGGTCAGGGGGACCCTGTTAATGGCACCCTTCAATCAAAGCCCACTCGCCCCATGCATGTCACCCTTGTCCCTCTCACAACAGAGGAAGCTTGGGTGTTGTGCTCATGAGTGACAACTGTCTACACTTTGCCAGGACCGGGAACCACCTGCCAGCTCCCAGTACTGCCTTGTTCATGTGGTTCTTCCATCCTACCTAGTATCAGACCAAAGAATGCTGGAGCTAAACAACTCTCATTATTCAGGGAGGTGAATATTCATTAATGAAATAAAGAGTGGTCGGGCTATGAATCTTAGGCACGTTTCTTTATCGTACTTTCAACCTCTTGAGAGGTGGGGTGAATCGCATATCCTAGCCAAATGGGCTCTGTTAGGCTGACATGGGTCTGAACAGTTGTCCTTGCTATAGCAGGCTATGCTGAATAAAGTAGAATTCATGAGATCCATATTGTGTGCCTATCTGAAAGAGGCTCAGTTAGGGGTGCAAGGCACTGAGCAGAATGAGGCCTGATCTCTGCTTTCAGGAGCTCCCACCTTGCAGGAGAAGCTAACCACATAGTCCAGTCACACACATAATGGACACTAGAAATTGTCAATCCAGGCACAGTGAGATAGAGGGATGGAGCAGGTGAGTCCTTCCATCCTTGTAGACCCTTCCCTAGGGCCTCAGTCAAGAGCCAGTCCCAGCCATCCCCACCTCTGTCTACTTTCTCCCTTCTGCTCACCCGACTCCATGGTATCCTGCTCACGCTGACACAAAAGGTGAATCGGCTGCATCTCACCAACTGTAAGGTACCCTCCACACAGTCTGGCTGTTGCATCTGAGGGACCAATTGCTTTACTTAGATTCCCAGTCCCCCCTGGGAAGGATATTGCCCAAAGAGAAGAAAACCTAACATTCAGACTGCACCAGAAGAAATAAGAAATAGCATGAAGAGATGCCACACACATGAAACCCTTATTACCTTCCCCTGAAAAGGCCCATCCCCCTGCCTCTCCCATCCCTGCTCTGTAGCTTTCCTATGCCCGGATGCAAGCTAAATGATCTTCCAAAGGAGTCTGTACAGGTTTTCATGTAGAGGGAGTCAGGCAAGAAGGGTGTGCGCAGCCACTTCCTGGACACACACACTCCCCCCCCCCCCCGCCCTCTCTGTTCTGTCAGGATGGGGAGGAAGTGGGAGTCTCGAAGCTTCACCCCAGAATTCATGTCTGCACATCTGTCCTGAGCTGTGAAGGCTGTACTACCATTCTTCATCCTGTCTCTCTGTTCCTCCTTTGTTTTATCCTCCCCACATCCTCTGTGCCACACAAGCAGAATTGTGCCCTTCCCTTCCTCCCAGGCTCCTTTGAAGGTGATAGAAAAATTCTCTTAACCCCATTAAGGCCCTGTGTGCAGCCTCCCTCCCCATAATTTAAGCAGGTCTCCTCTGCCTCAAGAGTTCCTTAGGGAAATAAACATATAATTATGTGCTTAAGGAAATCGCTTTTTAAATAAGTAAGAGTTGACTTCAAATGAAAAACTCTGCCCTTACCCTTCTATCTTCCTTGAGAGGTTAGCCTGAAGCTCTATTTGGGCTCATTCTTGGCCTTCAATTTTTTTACGTTTTTGCCTTCTTGTCACCCTCTCTTCTGTATTTATCCACCAATGAGGAGGTCGCAGATTAGCCATGACCTGTTCCCATTCTGTACTATCCTGAGGGAAGAGGGCGGGAACAAGCCTCCTTCGTGGCATTGCATCCAGCCAGGATTTCCCAACCGTGCTCCTAGCAGGTTGGGTCCCATGATTTGTTCTGTGGTTGCGCTGTCCTGAGCAGGACATGAAGCAGTATCTCTGGCCTCTACCCACTAGATGCTAGTAACACACCCCTTTATCACCAGTTGTGACAACCAATGAAGTCTCTAGATACTGCCAAATGTCCCCTGGGGGGAACGAAATCCACACTCCCCACCCCCAGTTGATGATCACATCGGATCAACAAGCAGCAGCTGCTGCCATCAGCTTTCATTCCCTGAGGGAGTCAGGGAGGAGATGGACGGCCATTTCTTATGTGGATGCACACATCTTAGTAAGGGAGAAAAAGCCATCAAATAGCAGTATCTTCCAACCTGTATCTGGCTGGCTGTCCATCATCTCTAGTCCTTCAGCCTGCCAAGGTTGAATTTCCAGGCAGTAATAGACATAGCTCACTTCCTCTATTCAAGAAGGTTCTGTTTCTGATGAATGACTAGCAAACATGGCTACAAGTCACAACTCCTTCCACCCTGGGGTAAAGGTCTCTTCATATTTGGTACATGATCAGGGTTCTGTACTAAAAAGAAGCTGTTCTGTGTAAAACCCTTGCTCTGAAACATCTGAGCTCTTCCCTGATTATTTTATGGGGTTCCTCTGCCAGAAAGTTGTTCTGATGCACAAATAACTGGAATCAGGACAGGAAGAGAATCAATGCCACAAGCTTTTTTGAGAAGATTCCTCCCTAGCTTTGCCCCTACTTGCGCCTCCCCTCTAGGATGCCCATCTGGGTTTCTGGCACTTTCTGGGTTCTGAGTTCCATTCTGCAGGACAGGCCATATGTCACAGCGTGTGGCTTCCTGGTGCAGAGAAGACAAGTGAGGACACAAGCCCACCCTTACACACACCTGCAGCTACCCACACCTCTCTCAGAGTAGAGTGGGTCCGCACCCTTACAGCCCAGTCCTCTTAGCCATTCATAACATGCAGGATGCTGTCCGCAGGAGCTCATTTCTGATGGTCTCCTGGCTGAGGGGGTGTGCTCTTCAAGTCCACCCACCTACCCACCCACCCAAGCATATAACTCATGCCAGGATGTTGATTAAACTATAAACCATCTCCCAAAATAAACCTGACCTGTTGTCAAACTTCAAGCCCTCTGTTATCTGTGTCTTCTTTCTGAGAAAGAAACTAATTTTGTCTGCCAGGATTTCTTAGTCATGAAACAATGCCATCATCTACCGCTGGGGCCCTTCACACTTGCTCATGACCACAGTGGGTTTGCTTCAGCTATCATCATCGCTGTCATGTAAGGACACACTTACTACCTACCTGGTGGTTTCTACACATTGCTTTGTATTACTTTATTCTTAACGACAGCTCTGCCAGTCAGGTCTTTCCCCTTTTGTAGATGAGCAAACTGAGATCTAGAGAACTGAATAGCATTCCCAAAGCCACCCTTGTACCGAGGAAACTGGGAAACAAACCCAAGCCATCTCCTGAATCCAGAGCTCACCCATTCTTTCATGAGACATCAACCTTCCTAGGCTGTCCTCAGTTCTCAGAACACAGAAGAGTCTGTCTGCATCATCAGAGCTCAACCTTATGGACCATCTTATCCACATGGCCAGTGGTCAATCTCTTCATCTTCTGAGGCCAGAGATGAACCCTGCACCTGGCACTGAAGTCAATAGCACATGGACTCTACACTGCTCTTCAAACCACAGACTTTCTGTTTAAATATTATGGTCAGAATACCAGGATGGTTTTGTCACATTCAGTATTACCTAATCAAAGCAATGAGAGTCTTAGGCATCTGTGGCTGGCACAGAGCCCTTAAAACTATCACACACAGAGTCGTCGGCGAAAGGATGCCTATGTAAGTAGGCCCACCGCAGGGCCACGGGTGACCAGACCGCCCATAACAGAAAAGATTGGATGCCTGAAGCTGCAAGAATAAGACCAGAATTTTCAGGAGAGTTACTGTACCCAACAATTCAGATATGGCGGAAGTGAAGTCAATGTTCTGAGAAGTTCTTCCAAAACAAGGGCAGTTGTCTGTAGAAGATGTAACCACTATGGTGCTGTGTAAACCCAGAATTTTACCCTTGAAATCTCTGACTCTGGAAAAACTGGAAAAAATGCAGCAAGCAGCGCAAGATACAATTCGCAAACAAGAAATGGCAGAAAAGGAACAGCAGATAACCCACTGACCAATACCCAGCACTCTAGAGAAGACACTCCCTTTCAAGTTACTTAAAATATTCTGCATCTCTATGCTGAACATAGTATTCGCTAATAAAAATAAGTATTCCTCTCTGTAAAAATAAAGATTGGGAACATTTGTGAATTTAAACGATAGTATGCATTAAATCCAAACTTGGAACAAAAAAAAAAACTATCACACACACATAATATTATATATATGTATATATATATATGTGTGTGTGTGTGTATATATATTATATATATATATATCACCTTATGTATATAGTGATTTACTGAAAACTCTTTCTGGGTTTGTTGTTGTTTGAACCCTTAATGTATGCCAGGCACCGTGCCAAAAGTAATATTATCCCATTTGCTCCTCAAAAACAAAATTAAAATCCTTATGTATGCAAAGTACTGCTACCATATCCAGTGTACAGTTAGTAAGTAAGCTGGTGCACAGTTTAAATAATTTTCCAAACGTCACATAGTAGCACAAGACTCATACTTGAAGCTAACAAGAAAGCTCTTGAGAAGAGAGACTGCGCTGTAATTAGTAAATAATAGCAGCTTCTTGTGTTCCCCCAGAATCAAGCCTGGGGGCCCTGGGTGAAGTCTCTGATGGCTCAGCTTCCTGGACAGGGCTGCCCAGCCATTTGTCAGCATAGGCTGACCTGTCATCAACCCCTAGCAGGCTTTTGTCCCGAGCCTCCAGCACCATCAAACACACAGCCCCCTGTTCATTTAGAAATGAGTCACAGAAGCACATCTTCCATTACGCTTACCATTTTCCCCAGCTATTACAGATTCAAAGCGGACTCTCAAGGAGGCAGCATGCCTGCCCAAGCAAGCAGAGATTTGAGAAACACTTTGGTGCACAACCATGCCTGAAGTTGATGACTTATTTGCAACCTTGATAACTGGGTCTTTTGTACCAATAAATTGCTTAAATTGCTTCTACGACTCTCTCACCCTATTTTTCCCTTGACTTCTCCTGTCACTATGGATATGTGATCATGAAACAAATTAGCCATATTACCTCTGAATTTTTAATGTGTGGCATTCAGTATGGCAAACTGTTTTAGGATTGCCCCTTCCTTGGCTTTTATCATAACCACATTGCCTCTTCTTTACCTCCCTACACTGAGTAGTGACTGTTCTAGATTCAAGGAGCTTCTGTGGGAAATGATAATGGACGCCATATGTGTCCTACTGCTGACCTCCCCCTGTAGGTTTCAATGTGCTTTTGGCCTTGCCCATTCTTTCACTAATTTGCATGTTTTCAGTAGGATCCCCACACCCCACCTCCATGGGATCTAGCTGGGGCTGGGTACAATATAGAGTCTCAGCATGGAAGTAGAACCGTGCCATTCTTGGTAGTGATCCACAATGATCTATAGCAGTCAATTCTTTCCTCCTTCTTCCCCCTCGTTTCAGCTGTTCCCCTCTTCCACAGCCCTTGTTCTCTCCAGTTTACCCATTTTGGGGGACCCTCGAGATCACCCTCAATTGAATAATTCACAAGAAGAATTCCCACAACTCAGAAAAGCTGTTTTCCTCCTGCTCGTAGTTGATTGCAGTGAGAGAATGCAGGTAATAATTGTCAGGGAGGAAAAGACAAGACTCCAGAGTACAAAAGAAAGGAGACAGAGCTTTCAATTGTCCTTTCCCAGGGGAGTCACATGGACAGACTTAGTTCTCCCAGCAACAATGTGTGACAACGCAGACAAAAATATTGCCAACTAAGGCTGTTCCCCAGAGCTTTGATGTCCAGAGATTTTATAAGGGGTTAGTCACACAGGCAGGCAGCATGTGCATAATTGACCTTAGCCACTCTGTCGCCAGCCCCAACAGAGGTCAAACTGAAACAGCATGGCCCAAAGCAGCCTAAGTATATAAAAACAGGTGTTCAGCATAAATCACATTGTTAGCATGGACCATCTGGCTGGCCTTAGGTTTCAGGTATACAAAGATACTCTGTCATACAGAGTATTCCAATGGTCCAGTAGTCGTCTTTCAGGCAATGGTGGATGGGCCATCCGGAAGACCTTCTCAGTATACAGGGTTTGGACAACCCAGGCCTGCTGTCCTCACTTCGCACCCCCAGATACTTTGTGTTCTCTCCCCATATAACAGTTTGGGCACCTGTTGTTCCTCTTGGCTGGTATGCTGCTTCACTCTGGCCTAATTGAGTGGGTTAATAGATTAGTAGAGGAATATAAGCTATACATGCATTCGGGGTAAATGCAAAGACAGAAGGTAGATGTGCATTGTGCAGGTATTTAAGCACTGTTACAGTGGTTGAAGAGATCAGAGCGGTGTGGTTGATAAAATTTAAAAAAAGCTGGGCTTTCAAAGAGATGTTGAGGCTGCGGCTGGATAGCCTAAAGGTATACACCAATGTTGAAAGGGGTGACACTGATCAAGAGGCATTGTTTTCATAAACTGCTTTTTTGAATGGCGCCTCCTTTGTACAACCAATTAAAGATAATAAAAACAAGTAAATCTTTTTGAAAATCACAGCTTAAAAAGAAAGCCAGTGGTAGCTATCAAGTACAAAGGGCATGGAAGGGGGTTTAGGGTGAGAACAGCATGGACATAGCAAATGGGTGTTGTGAGGGAAGGGAAAAGATGGAAGTTGATTGGCATAGATGAAGTCGAATCCAGTGGAAGCAGAGAACGCATAGTAAGGTAATGAAGTAGAAGGGCAGAGATACTTAGGGCAGGGGCAAGGACCATGTCTGACCCACAATGTCAGGTCACCACAGGTTTCTGGGTACAGAAGACATGTCATGAAGTTCTATTTTCCTTACGATCTATTCTGACAGAATAGCCCCATTACTTAGCAGCAGTATGGTGCTTTTGTGATTTAATGTTGTCAAAGACAGATGAGGCCTACTGCAGCTGGCTTTTTAAGACTTTGTTTTTTTAGAAGATAAGAGTTAAGTAAGAACTTGCTTTTCCTTCTCACTGGAAGTTAATGGCTTTAATGCTTTGCAAAAGAAAGTAAAAGGGTTGTTAAGTCGGCGTGCTCACCCTCTGGGCTTGCAGGTTATGATTTTTTAATGCTTTCCAAATGGGAAAGGATCTCAAGTGTCATCCTTCCTACATGTTGGAAAGGTGTGTATTTCCCATGGCAACCAGAACTGGCCTCTCACGCCCACTGCCCTGCTGGATTCACTGGGGGCACGTTGTAAATTGGGCTGTGGCCCTATTCCAGTTAGCCCGGGTCCAATGTCCTTGGAGCAGTGGCCCCTGGTGCTACCTTGCACCTAGGGCTCTGGTATTCCTCCTTGCTATCCTAAGGCCAAGGACCATTCTGAGGATTTGAATCTGCCTCCTCTCTACTTCTTGGGCCCCCTCCCTCCCCCCCAGGGCCAGTCCACATGACCCTGACCTTTAAACGCTTCTCATTGTTTCCCTCCAAATAGTATTCAATTTATCAAGTGCAGAGGAGCTAAAGAGACCAGGTCCCATGTTTCCCATAACCAAAGGAGACATGGGGGGGGGGGCACTCCAAGGAGAGGCATCCCCGACAGATGGACCCAACAGGGTCCCGGGAGGAGTTGAGGCCACTACAAAGCCAGAGCACCTGGCACTAGGGTTCCTCTGGCTGGCTCTCTTCCACCACAGCCCTGAGGATAATAGACCCGCGTGTTCCAGGAGCTCCTCCTGCTCTTCACAGAGGCCATCGGAGCTCACGATGAAACTGGAGAAGGAGGGCAACTGGAGCTGTCCACACTGTCTTCCGTCCTGAGAATCCCCCAACTGCCCTGGTCTGTGTGCTCACATCCTTCCTGGGAAGAAAACGCTGGGGACTTAGGGTGAGCTCCAAGTCCATGCCAGAGTCAGGCTGCATCCTTGAAGTGACTCTCAACTCACCGCAATTCAGTCTGCTCCTTTGATAACCTGGACGTTACAGGTGAAGTTAAGGGGAGACCAGTTAAAAAGCAGTTAAGGAAATAAACATTAAGATGTTATTTTTTTACATACAGAAGTGTTGGATATACACCAAATCTCAAAATACTAAGATTGGTAAGTCTAAGAGAAAACAACTCTCAAGTTGCCAAATTATATAAATTGATTCAGTGGTCTTTCTCCTCCTCCTCCTCCTCCTCCTCCTCCTCCTCCTCCTCCTCCTCCTCCTCCTCCTCCTCCTCCTCCTCCTCCTCCTCCTCGTCCTCTTCCTCTTCCTCCTCCTCCTTCTCTTCCTCCTCCTTTTCTTCCTTCTGTTCCTCTTCGTCCTCCTCCTGCCCTCCTCCTTCTCCTCTCCTCCTTTTCTCCTCCTCCTCCTCCTCCTCCTCCTCCTCCCTCTCTCTTCTTCTTCTCTTTCTCCTTTTCTCCTCCTCCTCCTCCTCCTCCTCCTCCTCCTCCTCCTCCTCCTCCTCCTCCTCCTCCTCCTCCTGCTCCTCCTTCTCCTCCTTCCTTTTTCACTGGTACTAGGACTTAAACCTTGTGTTTTTGCTCATAGCTCACACTAAACCAATTGAACTACACCTCTAGTCTAGCATTTTGCTGGTTAACTGGATATGAGTTCTAACAGACTTCTCTGCCCTGGCTAGCTTGGAACCTTGATACTCCAAGTCTCAGCCTCTGAATAGCTAGGATTGTAAGCATGAGCCACCAGTACCCAGCTGATTCAATAGTCTTCACCCCAACATATAGACACTGTAAGTATATCCCAGCACATATACATTTATGGACAGATTCAGTTCAAGATAGAGAAGTCTTCCTCTGGTATTTCTTGCAAATTATAGAAAAGAGTTCGTAACAAGAGCATTAAGCCCCCACCTTCCAGCGAGCCAGTGGCTGGAACCTATCCTGTACACCTGCCTGAGATCCCATCTTCACCCACAGGGGGGCACGACGCTAGTAGTAGGACCAAAACAGAATCCAGCTATGGCCCAGGTAACCCAAGCTCCCAATGAGTTGTCTGGCTCCCCCTGATGGCCTCAACTGGCTTGGCAGCTCTGTCGGGAAGAAGGTAAACTCACCCATACTGCCTTACCACGGGGAGTGTGAGAAACACTTTCATTTTTCTTCAGTAGTACTGGAGTTTGAACCCAGGGCTTCGTGCTTGCTGGGGAGGTGCTCTCTCACTTGATCCACACCCTCACCTCTATTCGGTCACCTTAAAGATTTACCCTGGCATTATCTAGTAAAGGATGAAGAGACACTATTCTATTATCCTGATTTTAAGGTCTTCAATCTTACAGGAGCTTTTAAACATATGCTCAAGGAAATCTGTACAAATGTTCTTTGCCACATTGTTCACAATGGCCAAAAGTAGAAAATGGCACCAGTATCCATCATTGGGAAAAGAGATCACCAGTGTTAGACTACATCTGTATCCAATGAAACACTGAGCCACAGTGAAATGGCAATGGAGAGCCACGTGCCAATCTGCCTCACACCCCCACACTGAGGCGAAGGAAGAGTTGCGAGTCCTTCCTCCTCCCTAAGGGACAATTTACAGAAAATTGTAATGACTCCAAACAAAACTAGAGATTGTTGGTTGAGCACACGTATGTAATCGCTGTGAAAACAGACTTGTGAAGGATAAATACCAAATGCTGGGGCTGCTCCTGGAAAGGGAGGGAGAATAGAATTGGAAAGGAGTTTATACACAAGGGCTTCAGATGATTCAGATTTCTTGTGTTTGTTTGTTTAATCGGTCGGTTGGTTGGTTTGCATTTCAGGGATCCAACCCAGACCCTCATGAATGCTAAGCAATTTCTCTACTTCTGAGCCCAACCCCAAGTTCTGTGCTTTATTTCTTGATGGTAAACAAAACCTAGTATATACCTGTAACCCCAGTAATAAGGAAACTGAGGTGGGAAGGTTTTGAGTTTAATGCCAGGTGAACTTTACAGAAAGATCTAGATAAGAAAGAAGAGAAGGAAAGGGGGAAAGAAGAGGATGGGGGATGAGGGGAAAAGAAAGGGAGGGATAAAATCCTAAAGTGCTATATGAACCAAACAAGGAAACCTATTGGAGATGCTATTCTTAGAGGGAAAAGTGTGGGGAATATTATAGAGGAGGTGAAATTTCTTGAAATACAGTGTAAACATATATGGAGGTGTAAATGAAATCCTCTCCCCTGTATAACTGATATAAGCCAATTTTTTTAAAGCTTCAGGGTTGGAGACATGGCTCAGGTGGCAGAGTCCCAGTCTCAGACAAAAACCAAAAAATGAGAAATGTGACAAAAAAAATCTAGAACTAAATAGTGTTTGGTAGGTGGCTGCTTCTTGTGATTTTTTTTTTTGCATCATCTTTAGTATTTCAAATCCATCATGTATTCTGTTGTAATATTTATTTACTTACTTACTTGGTTTATTTATTTATTTATTTAGAAAAAAGTGGAGGCAGAGGTGATAAAGAGCCTCCCCAGGCCTGCGGAGGGAGGGAAGGGGCTCCCTGAATGAGGTTTGCAGAGCTGAAAGATCAGCCAGAGCCTGATAAGTATGGGGCCCAGCCTTAGAGGAAGTGGGGTAAGAGACAGGGCCTGGGCAGGCAGGAGAAAAGGGTGTGTGTGGATATGGCTATTCTCAGTGCAATGCAGAGACACTGGGCTTTAAACAGAGTTCTGACATTTGCTATTTACACTGTCCTCCTTTTCTTCCATAAAACGGAATCCAAGGCACAGGAAAAAAGGGAGAAGAAAGTCTTTACAATAATGTAGGTAAAGGATATTGGGGGCAATAACAAGGAGTCAGGAACTCTAGAGATAAGGTGGATTTGAGATGCATTTTGGAGAGGAATTGATGTCACTTGGTCATAGATTAGAGGTGAAGCCTTTGTCTGAAGTACAATTTGAACAGCTGAGGGTGGAGGCTATTTTCTGAGCTGAGAAAATGAATGGGAACATAGGTAGGGAAGGGTGGCTAGCTGGTTAATTGGTTCCAAGCAAGGAGGAGATGGATGGAGAGTCTTATTTTGGGGATGTCAAGGAGATGTTTGTGGACTACCCAGGTGGAGAAGCAGTGCTCACAGGTGTAGATTCAGGTCTGAATTTCATGGAAGAAGTCCAGTCAGGTCAGAAGATATGAACTCGAGTGTCACCAGCATATTATTTAAAGCCACGGGACTAGGCAGATATTGTAAAATATATGCTCTGAGCATTCCTACATTTAATACCAGAAAAAAAAAAGAATCCAGTAAATAACTTGGGGTAAAGGCCGAATCCAGATGGGGGAATATGGCAGATGTCAAGACAGGAAAGTATTTAAGGCTAGGATCAGCATTCAACTGTGGAAATACTACTTGAGAACAACTTAGCAAGGCACACACACTCACCCCCTGGTTGGAGTTAGAAGCACCAGGAGTCTTTGTGATGTTGACAAAGTTGTTCCACTGAGTGGAGGGAGGCTCCATGGGGACCAAGGCCAGATGGTCCACAATTGGCACGTGAAGGTGGGGGAATCTTCAGCAGCATGGATATGAGTGAAGGAGAAAGATGCACTGGGCCCTGAGAGGAAAGAGGAAGGGAGGAGAGGTCTGTTTGGGATGGTAGAGCTCTGTGTCGCCATGCAAATGAAGAGGTTCTGATGGAGAGACACGTTGCTGTGGGAAGAGTAGAGGGATAAAGGAAAGACAGAGTGTTGGGGCCTCTGAGGACCCCTTTTCCCCTACCTCCCAGGGAAAATGCCTGAACCCCAAAACTATGAAAGAGACTCAGCCCTACCCCTCCCACCGGCAGAAGGAATAAGGTGTATCTTTGTGGACTTTGCTGAGTTGAGGAGAAATGCCGAAATCCCCTTCCCCGCCAGCCCCCCTCACGTGTCTGATGCAGGAGACAGCTTGATGGTTGAACAGGTCTCGCCTGCCCAGGGGGTGGGCAGAAAAATTTATTACAGTGACAAAGGCGGAAGGGGAGGGACTTGGGGTGATTAACTGATTGGATGAGCTGGGCTGTCCATCAGGTGATGTCATGAACCTTCCTCTGTGGGCGGGGACTACAGTCCCCCAACAGGCCTGGCCCCGGCCTTTAGACATGTGGCCAAGCCCGGAGGCCAAGCCGGGCTTGCTTCTCTTCTGGTTGAGGCTGGAAGGTGAGAGGGGCTCCCTCCCACACTGCCCCAGGGCTGGTTGAAGGGCAGTGAGAATCCCCAACAACAGAGTGCCCGGAGAAGAAAAGAGGAAGGGAATCCAAGCCACATACATTCCCTTGGCTAAACCAGGTCTGTAACTCTGCTCTGCCTGATCCGAGGCCACACTCGTTCCCAGACAGTCATTATCTCTCGTCATTGTTTACTTGCTCATGGGTGTCCAGCTCCCTGGAGTACTAAATCCTTTACCGTCCTTTCCTCTAAAGTCTCCTCATTTCCATCTGGGTTCTACATCCACCCAGGGAACTGGAGGGGAAAATAAGCAAACTGAAGAAAATTAATTCTAACTTATTTTATGCATTCTGTATCAAGGCATGAAATAGATTATGTTTGACAGTGGTGAACAGAGAACCCAAAAAAAGATCCAATTTATCATTTTAATTATATGTGCTTTTCTTTCTCCATCCCCAGGGAGCAATGAACCTCGAGCCATTCTCAGCATCTTCTTTGGAGCCCGTCTCTACTTCCTGAGGCTGCTTTTGTAACCACAGATTTTTAGTGGAGGGTGCCCCATCTGAAACACATCCAAACATTTTTAACGTGCTACTCAGGAAGGTACAATCCAAGAGGTATGTAATAAGTACAATTAAATTAGAAGCGAAGAAATAGAACATGAAACTGTGAGACTAAAAGCAACTGCAGAGATGAAGTTGAAGCCCTTTGGAGAAAATGGGTGGTTTCCCACTGCCACTGTGGAAAATATAAAGGCACTGAGTCAATGTGGACACCAAGATAACTCAGAGTCAACCAACCATCTTTTTTTTTTCTAGTGCTGGGGCTAGAACTCAGGGCCTTGAAGTCTTGCTTGGCTGACTCTTTAACTCAAGACTGACACTCTACCACTTGAGCCACATCTCCAACTTCCAGCTTTTTGTTGGTCATGAGAGTCACATAGACTTTTCTGTCTAGGCTGGCTTCAAACCAACCTCCTGAATAGCCAGGATTACAAGCAACCTGTACTCAACTTCCACCAACCATCTTTCAGAACAGCAGTCACACTCTAAAACCTACTTCTTTACCAGAGTAGGAGGGTGAGAAGGTCCACAAAAGGAGAATGGGCAGCTCAGCTACTGCGCATAAGCAGGATCAGCAATAAGAAGGCTCTACTTTATCTCAGTCTCCATTCCACACCTATTTTTTAAGTACATACTCTATGCCAAGCAGGCATTAAAGGTGCAGCAAAGAATATGACAAGCCTAGCCCTGACCTTTGCCCCCAGAAAGCACTCATCCCCATGACAGAATGCTTGTGCGAGGCAGCTCCAATACTAGGTGAAAGTGGCAGGTGCTAAAGCAGGGGAATATGCACCTAGCTCACAGTGCTTGGAAAGGAGTGTCTGCAAGAAGGAATCTAGACCTTGAGATCAAAGACAAATCTAGAGTTAATCCAGACTGTCAGAGGAAGGGTGGAGATAGTCAACAATAAAAATATAAAATATCTATGCACATACCCATATACATGATATCAATTATCTAAGGGTTGTACTGATGAGAACACTTTGGCCGGGCTAATTTGTACTTTAAGGCTAATCAAAGTACAGAATTTTGACTCATACATCAGAGTAAGACCTAGAAAACACTAGAAGATTGAGTTGGCAAGCAGAGTTTGGGTTCCATTGTAACTGTCTGTGTTTAAGTCATGAGGAGCTCTCAAGCAGTTAGCTACTCATAGCTGAAACTCAGGATGATGCTTTATGCTAGAAAGATATCACTGGGATTCATTGGATTTGAGATTATCATTTAATTTATGGGCACAGATGAGAATGTTTTGTGAGAGGATACAGGACAGAAAGAGAAAAGGCCTGGGACCAGGGTTGGCGGAGCTCTTTCAAAGCCTGGAGAGGACAGTGGCTAAGCCTGCAAAAAAAAATGAGGAAAGGAGATATGAGAGAAAACAGAGGAGAGAGCTGGTGTCCTGGCATTTAAAGAAGGAGGTCATAATCAGCAGTAACAAAATTGGCATACACAAAAACAAAATGAGGACAAAGGGCTTAGAAGTAGTAGCTCAGTGCCAAAGTGCTTGCCTAGCAAGTACAATGTCCTGGGTTCGATCCTCAGGACAAAAAAAGAAAAAAGAAAAGACATAAAAAGAAAATGAGGACAACTCTTTCCATTGAATATTCTGCTGGCACAAAGAAAGCTGGAGACAAATTAGAAGGGGTTGAGGTGGGTGAGATGGGAGAGATGGGAGAGGGTACCATCTACCCTTGTGCTTCCTGGACTTGTTTCTTTGTGGCACATAAAGATTATCTTTAAATGGAATATTGTTTGGCTGAGCAAGGTTGCTTTAGCTAGAAGCACAGCCCCACATAGCAGCTCCTGGGCCAGAGAAGATCATTATCTTATAACACCTGTGACTATGCTTTACCAACAGACACTGGCTGTGGGTGGGGGCTCACAGAGGGTATGGAATGAAGCATTGCTACGCTAATTTGATTAGTTTTTAAATGTTTTTTGTGGATTTTTTTTACTTTTTAGGATAGGTGTTACTATAAAGTACATGCTAATATGAAACTCAGAATCCTCCTACATAAGCCTCCTGTGTGCTGAGATTACAGGTGTAAACTACCAGGCCTGACCTCAATTGATCTTAAAAATGAAGAAAAATTGAGCATCTTTCAAAAGTATCTACAGAAAAGATACAGTTGAGAAAGAGTATAAGTCTCATAAGAAAGTACTAAAATAGGGCTGGGACTGTGACAAGAGTGGCAAGAATGCTTGCCTCATGTACATGAAGCCCTGGGTTCGATTCTTCAGCACCACATATGTAGAAAAGGCCAGAAGTGGCACTGTGGCTCAAGTGGCAGAGTGCTAGCCTTGAGCAAAAAGATGCCAGGGACAGTGCTCAGGCCCTGAATCCAAGGCCCAGTACTGGCAAAAAAAATACTAAAATAAATCAAATATGTAGAGTGGTAAGCACTAAAAATCACTGCCATGATTGCAAACTTGACATTTAAGGACTAATGAGGTTAAGGCGCCATCCCTATTCCCTCCACCTACTAAACACCATAACCAGGACTATAACTCACACTATACAAGGCCTGGAGTCACAAAGATAAACTCAGTTCCATCATTACATTTGAAGATATCACAGACTCACAGTAGAAGAAAACAAATGCAATACAGTGTGCTCAATTGAAATGGGACCCAAAGAAAAATGCTTTAAGAAGCACAAGAGACAATGGTCGAATTTTTGCCTGTTTTTTTCCTGGGTTTATGGAGGCAGAGGAACACTATACATAGATAAGAGCATTTATAAGACTGAAGGATGGATAAAAGGGCGGATGGGTGGTTGAATGAATGACTACTGGATACATCTCAGTATGATTAGTCCCTCCTTAGAGCAACTCTTGTCCATTTATCCACAAGAGGGCGCTGCAGACCTGACACAAATGAAGTTTTCCCATTGGCCCTTTCAAGATCTCTCCAGTTGCCTAAGAAAAGGAGGGAGTCGGCATGAGGTTGATGACAAGGTGCCCTATCCAGGACAGATCTTAGTTTGAAGTCTTAGTCCTGCTCTTTCGGCTCCTCCCCTAAATTCTAGGCTTATGGCACACATCTCCAATATGTTCTCACCATAGAAACTAACTCAGAAATGGTGCCCAGTCTTTCCTTGGACTGCCACTTCTCACAAGGGTTGTAGCTCCAATCCCAACAGGCTGAATGTTTGATTGAGTTCCTTTACTCAAATTACTACATAGTTCTAGGCCTCGCCAATAAGAGCTCCGGTGAGAGGAAGGCTTCGTGCCTTCCCCATCAGAGACCTGACACAGTCTCTAAGACTGTGAAAGCCAAAAGGACAGCCAGTAGCTACCTATTTAAACTTGGAGTCATTAAAACAAACAAACAAAAAAAATAACAACTTGCCAGGCACCAGTGACTCATTCCTGTAATCCTAGCTACACAGGAGGCTGAGATCTGAGGATCCTGGTTCAAAGCCAGCCCAGGCAGACACATCCCAAACTAATTGGCACAAATCCAGAAGTGAAGCTATGGTTCAGGTGGTAGAGTACTAGCCTTGAGTGAAAAAGAACAAGTCCCTGAGTTCAAACCCCAGTACTGGAACATGAGAGAGAGACAGAGAGAGAGAGACAGACAGAGAGAGAGAGCACTTCTGCTCCTCAGTTTCACCATCTAATTGCAATTAGCCAACAGCTCCTTATAGCCAGGAGCTACTGCACTGGGCCAGAGAATTTCACCATCACAGAGCATTCCATTAGACAACAGCATCTCAGCGCAGCTCACATTTTCTCTCATTTAACCTTAGATTAGGTTCCTGTAATACAGTATAATTACGTATCACTTTCAAGATAAGGGTTTTTGAGGCACAGAAAGGTTATAAAATTTAGCCAAGGGCTATAAGCAGATTAATCTTGAGAATGAGGATTCAAGCTGGAGGGCTTGACTCTACACCCAGCTCTCTGCCTCTCTGCCTCTATGCCTAGAGCTGCCCCTGGCCTCACATCTCCCATACTCCCATCTGGCCTCCTGGGAACTGAGCTACTTTTCTCACTTCCCAACGGCCATTGATCTCATAGCTGCTATCCAGACAATGATCTTGAGCAGTGACGGCATCTAGGATTCAAGCCCCTTCTAGAAGAAAATCGTCTCGAATTCTCCATTCCCATGGAGAATTGATATTGTTGATAAAGGTTTGGGGCCATTCCCTGACCTACAGCAGCCTTAGTTCAATGTCAGTCTGAATCTTGTAAGATTCCTAACCTGGGCAGTAGCCCAGAGGGCTCCCCAGAGGAAGGGTGAACAGTAAGCCCGGCTCAGGGTCAAAGGACTTGCTGAGGACGGGGCAGAAGAGCCTGACTGCAGAAGTGGTGTGTGGAGAGAAGCTGTTTTTCACACCTTCAGCTGCTGGAACCCAGTCACTGTTGAAGTAGCTGGAGCAGAACTACAGCAGTTTGGTGTGTAAACCACCAAGGCTATTTTCAAGCTCGACCATTTGCGGTTTCCCACCCCCATCTGTCTCAGGCCCAGCTGCTGCCCTGCAGAGCCTCTGCTACATCCACACCACCAGCAGCTGAACCAAGTTGGAGACAACTCAAACCAGGAGGTGCAAGAGAATGGCAGAGAGAAATATATAGGTGTTAAGATCTTTAGGCAGATGGACAAGATATCTTACTCCTAACTTATCTCCTCCCTACCTTCACCCTACCCCCCCAAAAAATGCTAAGACAAGAATCTAGAGAATCTAGAATAAGAAAACAAAAAGTGCACCTTTTCTCTCTCTGCTTTCAGCAATAAGCATGCTGGATTGCTTCCAGACTATATGAAGCTTCTCATGTAAAAACTTCCAGGAGCCAAGCATTGGTGACTCAAGTCTGTCATCCTAGCTACTCAGGAGGCTGAAACCTGAGGATCACATTCAAAGACAGCCTGGGAAAGAAATGTCTGTGAAGTTCTTATCTCCAATTCACCAGCAAAACCTGGAAATGGAGGTATGGTGTTAGTGGTAGAGTGTTATCCTGGAGTGAAAATGCCAAGGAAGAACATAAGGCCCTGAGTTTAAGCCCCAGTACCAGAGCAAACAAACAAACAAACAGAAAGAAAGAAAGAAAGAAAAAGACTGACAGGGAAAAGTCTAACATGGACTAGACCTATAATCCCATATTAAAGAAGTTGAGTCGGGAGGGTGGTAAATTAAAAGGCAGCCTGAGCTACATAATAAGATCCTGTCATAAATGAATAAATAGGATTTCAAGAAAAACCTTATTGTCAGAAAGTGCTTCCTAGTATTTTTACCAGACATTTCCACATTTTGCCTTAAACTCCCATGTCCTAAGTTCTGACTCATAGATGACTGAGATCAGCTCTGATGATTGGCTCTTACTCTGTGAGGGGCCATTGAGTAGTTTCCAATTGTTATCTAACCCAATTATTATCCATTTTAATCATCATCAACGATTATCTGTGAGCACTCCTGTGCATGTGTTTTGATATCCCTACATATGTCTTCCCATATAATTTATTGTTAGGAAGGGGCTGGGCCAACAGGTATCCATTATTTTACTTTTAGGAGATTCTGTCCAGCCATTTTCCAATGTATCGATTTTTGAGCCTGTGCAGAGGCCGCATATTATAGGGAGCATGAGGTGAGCAGCTTACCTTAGGTGCTTACCCTCTCACTCCCAAGAAGCAGGGGCAGAGGAAGAGACTGAGACCAGCATCCTACAATCCTCTTGGAAGGCATGCTCCATGGACCTAGGACCTTCCACTAAGCTCCACCTCTTAAAGCTCCCGCCACCTCCCAACAGCTATAGAGGGACCTCAAACTAGAGGTCTCTTGGGGAATTGGGGTGGGGTGGCAGACAATCTTAGTGTTGTCAGTATTATGCTATCCCCAAGACAAAAGAAAAGCTGAGAGTCAATTCTGGAAGTCTCTTTCTAAAGGATCTTCCCAATGGATATGTCTCATAACCATGTTCTATCCTGTTCCTTGGAGTGACGTTTTTGAAGCCACAGAGAGAGAATGTCAGCAAGCATTTATTCGCCATTTACTTGGTTCATATAGGGTTCACAGTCAAGAAAACAAATATATTTGATATACTTGAACCAAAAAGGAAATGCTACTTTGAGTTTTTCAAATTTCTCCCCCACTTCCTCTGTGTAGACTACCACGCCATTACACCACCCAGATCACAGGGGGGCTACCCATTCACCCTGGGCCAGAAGCCCGGGTGCTCTCCCCTCCACTTCACCTCTGCCTGCAGCCTTCCTTGTGTTTCCAGACCTGTACTGGAATGGGCTCCACACTGCTATGGATGGTTCTGCTGCTCTTCGGTAAGTCACTGAGCCCAGGCATCTGCTCCTGTGACACCAAGCCTTCTCAGAGATAAAAAGTTCTGACCTTTCCTTTCCCTGTTCTCATGAGAAGGTGACTGAAGTTTATTCATGTGGGCATACTGAGGGGAAATGGGCACAGATGTATGAGAAACTCTGTCATGTTCTTTCTTTTTGTTTTGTTGTGATGTCTATGTGTGTGCTCTTTTGCTCAAGGTTAATGCTCTACCACTTGAGTCACAGTTCCACTTTCAGCTTTTTGGTGACTAATTGGAGATAAGAGTCTCACAGATCTTCCTACCCCAGGCTGGCATAGAACCATGATCCTCATATCTCAGCCTCCTGAGTAGTGAGCATTCCTGGCACCGGTGACATGGTTTCTGCCATAATTTTATCCTATTGTCCTGGCAGAGTAGCCCCTCAATGTGTCAGAGGTAACTTAGGAAGGCAGAAAATCATATTCTGAGGTTCCTATTTTCCGATGACATTTTTTACCTAGTGAAATCAAATTAAAATACTCATCACAGCTGTCTCAAAAAGAAAACAGGGATGGAAGGAAAGGCTAGGGACATAAGATGAGATATCAGAAGAACAAGGAGAGAGACTTCTGCACTCTGTAGATCACTGGGAGGAGAGATTTTATAAGATAACACATGCTTGCATAGCCTTCACATTTTCTTAGAACCTCTTGCCAATGACCTGACTTTTCACTTGGTCAAAAGTCTTGTTGTACAAGGGCTCAGTAGCTATGTGTATGTGATCATATAAATGATGCTTATCAAAATGAACTCCAAGAAATGGAAACAAGAGGGTCTTTTTTATTGTACTATTTGCAGTTTTTCCCCCTTTGGTTTATTCCCTTTTGTCACTGTTTTACTTCTGTACCCTTGGCATTGTATATAAACTTATCTGATTTGGGGAAAGGAAGGGGAAGCACAGAAATGTAGGAATAAAGGGTGAACCAATTTAGCAGTGACACTCACTGGACACTATGTTGGAAATGAACTACACAGCTTAGGGGTGAGGATTAGAGGGCCAGGAGGGAAAAATCTGGGAGAAAATGAGGGAGGGGATGATACTGTACAAAAAGAAATGTACTCATTACCTGACTTGTGTCACTGTAACCCCTCTGTGCATCAATTTACAATAAAATTTAAAAATCGAGGTTAAATATAGCACATTATAAGATTGGTAAGACTCTGGAGGAGGAGCTAAAAAGTCTTGTGCACTGACTATCTAAAGCCGTTTTGAATCTGGCCCTTTCTCTTCCGTCTCTACCGCCTCTATCTTCTTTCCATTGGGAATATGGTAAGCTTGGAGTCTGATGGTTCTTGGGGTTGGTTTGAAGTCTCAAATCTATTCTCTGTGACCAGTGTCTCTCTCTTCTCTCCACTTCTTTCCACACCAGCCAGCCATGCAGCGACAGAAGGAGCTGATCTCTGGGTATAGGCTACAATAGGAATATTCTCTGCACCCCCCACCCCAATTCAGCTCTATCAGTCAGTTTCACCATGCTACACCTCAAAGACACAATTTGTGCATGTATTCTATTTCTCCTGACAGTTTCTGAGTTGACCTTTTTATTTTTAACTCAGTTCCAATTATTGGTTTGCTTATTTGTTTGCTTGTTGTTTGTTTTCATGGGAACAGAAAAGTAAAACTGTTCCTTTCCACTGAGTGCACAACTTTATACAAATAACAGCCTTTAGACCTAGCTAGATAGAGAATTCAAGAAAATCCCAGTTTTGAATCCCGGATTTGGGTAGAAACTAGCAAAGTTGGGAGAGGGGAGCTAGCAATCAGCTGACTGGTATAATATCATGGAGAACCAGATACTGTAGGCTACATTTGATGCTCGGTGACTCCAGAAACCCCAGGGCTGGGCATGGGTGTACAGCTACCATAAGTAAAGAGTTGCTATTTCCTCTCAAATGTGGACAGAGAGAGAGAAAAAAACCACTAAATGCCTATATTGTACTGTATGAATCATCTAACCTTTAGGAGTCTAGGGGGTAGTTAGTTTTATCCTTGTTAAATGGTGGAAGAGACAAGGGTTCAAAAAGATTAAGAAACTTTCCTGAGATCAGAGACACAAATGCAAGCCCACCTGAAGTCAAACCTCATGCTTTCTCCATTCTATCTGTAGTAAGACATAGCTGAATTTTAATCAAGGAATAATGGAAAAATAATAATTCATTGAAAATTTCTAGCAACGCATCTCCCTCATAAGTGGCTACTACTATTATTTGTTCTCGAATTTCTAGAAAATTAGGGACCCCTGATTCCAACATGCTAGCACAACATGGCTGAACACTAAGTATATAAAGTTTGGGAAGTGATTCTTAATTTTCCCTGTACTGAGGATTAGCCCACTTCCCTCTCTACTAGAATTCACCTCCCACATATTTATATACAAAGTATCTATGCACACTCCCAGAAACATGGCAGCCACCTTTGGCAAAGTAGCATATGCCACCATGATAAAGCTCAGGTGTGAGATTGTTCTTTATGTTGAGCTAAAATTTGCCTTCCTGGTGGCTCTAATTTCCATTAATTAGTCTCTCTGCTATCCCATAAAATGACTCAGAATAGAGTCTCTCTCTACTTTTAAACATCCTACCAAATGATTGAAGGCTATTAATGTACTCCTATACTATCGTCAATAGAGTAAATATATCCCAATCCCTCAGAAAATCTTATAGGAAATAGCTTCTAGATCTATTTTCCATCCTAATCAGTTTCTCTGGGTGTGTTTTATCAGCACTCTAAGGAGCTGAACTCTCTGTTCTCTCCCTTTGTAGATTGACTAGCATAGAGTCCACAGGGAACACTGCTTCCACAATAGCTTTTGGTCATCATATGACACTGCCACACATCATCTTTAGCCTACAGTTAGCTGATATCTCCAGGCCCACTTTATAGGAGCTGCTATATAAGCAGGAGTCATTCTGAGTGTTCCCAGTTGGCCACCATCTTGATTACAGACAGCAATTTTACTATCTAAACTCCAAGGTCCAAGTCTTGGAGACTACAGCTCATTTAAAGTGACTCTGCTCTCTAGATGACTTCTCTCATGCTATAAACTTCAGTTACCCTCAGCCCTGTTTGTTCACCATTTTGTACTTATTGTTTTCCAATGAGGAAGGAAAAGTAGGAAGGCAAAACTGCAGAGCAATTTTTCAGTCACCCTCAAGGTAGGCCTTCTTTCTGCTTTCAGTTAGTGTCCTAACCACTTTCCCAGGCAGTGGGTCAATATAATCTTTATAGCCATGCTGTAAAAAAGAAATTACTATTATCATTCCCATTATATGATATGACAGAATGAGGATTTGGAAGCTCTTGTAATCTAGACATATATCCAAGCTCACACAGAAAGAAGCAGATTCATGAGTCTAATGCATGTCATCTGCTTTTAAAACCTGCATGTTTCCTTTCCTTGTTGATGTTTTTGTTTTTGCACTGGTACTGGGGCTTGAACTCAGGGCCTCACATTTTCACTTGGCTTCTTCCACGAAAGGCTGGTACTCTACCATTTCTGTCCATATCTTCACTCCTGGCTTTTTTCTGGTTAATTGGATATAAAAAGCTCACACACTTTTCTACCCAGGCTGGCTTTAAACCATGATCCTAAGATCTCGGCCTCCTGAGTAGCTAGGATTATAGACAAGAGCCAACAGTGCCCATCACTGCATGCTTTCTACTACAACCATCTCATCAATGGGGAAGGAGGAGAAAAATAGGTTAGAAGGATCCAAAGAAAGTGATCCTTGTGGTTCTTTTTACACTTGAGAACCTGTAACTGAGCTGATTGTGAGCTGAGAAGAGAATTAGGCTGAAAAGCTCTACATCCAAAGTAGCGACACATGTGCACTCTACAGGGTTTTAACAAACCACACTTACAAGAGTTGTTTCTGTTGCTATGAGAAAAATCAGCAGAAGGCTCATAATTTCCGAGGTTTCTGTCCACATTTGTCTACTTTTTTTTAAGCCTGTGGCAAGGTGGGAACATCGTGGTAGGAGAATATGGTAGAGGTGAGATTCTCACCTCATGGTAGCCAGAAAGCAGAGAAAATGGAAGGGGCATATAGTCTTTTTTAAAATTATTGTAAGGGTGATGTCACAGATGGATCACAGTTACATGAGTAAGGTAAGGAGTACATTTCTTTTTTTATTGATACTTTAACTCTGAAAGATTTTTTTTTTGCATTTTGTCCCTTTATTGTCAAAGTGAAATACAGAAGTGTTACAGTTTTTTATGTAAGGCAATGAGTACATTTCATGTTCAACTTGTTACCTCCTCCCTCATATTCCCCTGCGTCCCCCCTCTCTGTTTCCCTCTCCCCCTGATGAGTTGTACAGTTGGTTTATACCAAATGGTTTTGTAAGTATTGCTTTTGGAATCATTACGAGTATATTTCTTATACACATGGTTACCCCTCCCTTTCCCCCCCCCCCACTTTCCCTCCCCCTCACCCCACCCCGGGGCATATATTCTTTCAGGTCACGTGCCAGTACACTCTCAACAGAAGTCAAGCCAAAAAGTGATCATGGATATGGGTAGATGGTTATTAATACCTAAGGGGATGGAAGACCCTAAATTGAGGGGCAGAATTAAACATGGGCCCCAGCTAGACTCAACTTCCTAAATTTCCAGCTCCTCCATCCCAATACTGCCACCAAATGAAGAACCCATCAGTGAGTTAATCCACGGAAGAGATTAGAGTCCACATGACCCAATCCCTTCCAAAAACTCCACTCCCAAATAATGTGGCTATGTTGAGAGATAAGCTTTCAACCTTTTGAGAAAAGTATTCATATTTAAACCATAATAACCCCTGAGACAGAGTTTCTCAGCATCTCCTTCAAAGCACCTAGCACATGTCATCAGTGGAAGACACAAGTAACTGTAAAGATTATCTGTACCTACATTTAGCTCTATAACCACTCATGCTTCATCTCTTGCCCCAAACATCAGACTTTTCTCCAGAATATTCTCCAACTCTGCCATTCAGTTTAGGGTCCTCCTTCCCCTCCCTAAGCTTCATACCTTGCCCATCTAGCCATATCTATATATCTTTTGGGGGCAGGGGGGTGAAGGGAGCTTGTCTTCTCTTCTCAGACCACTTATTTTCATCCAACAGTTCTTCACTTAAAAGCATTAATGCAATAAGTATGAAGCGCCAGCATGGTGGGTGATATCAAATGCTGTTGGCCAGTCTCTTGTTTAACTGAGCTGCCTGACTTACATCCTACATCCTTAAATGATTACTCCTTCAGAGAAACTTGCCTCCTCAGTTTGATGACTTTTATATTCTATTCCTTACAACTATTCCTGGGCCACAGGAACTAGGTCCAGGCCTTGCTATATGATGGGAGGTAGGCCCAAATCATTTGAGCATAAAGGAAAAAATTCAAAGGATGCTTACTGTTTCTGTGACTTTTCAATTGCTGTGACAGAATGCTTGACATAAACACTTTAAGGGGGAAAGGATTTATTTTGGCTCACAGTTTCAGAAGTGTCAGTCCATAATGGTGGAGAGACATAGCAAAGAAGAATAGTTTATATCATGGTAGCCAGAAAGCAGTGAGAAGAGCTATAGGAAGGTGCCAGGGTCTTCACATCTCTCAATAACAAGCCTCAGGTACCTACTTCCTCCAAAGGTCCCATCTCCTCTTCTTCACCATTTCCCAATAATGCCCATCATACTATCTATATATTATAGATCTATTATCAAGAATGAATCTATTGCTTAGACCAGAGCCTCATTACCTAATTGTTTCTGAAAACACCCTCATGGACATAAGTAGTGATATGCATTACTAATTACTAATTCCCTAGGCATTTCTTAATTCAATCAAGTTGTCAGTCAAAAGTAAACACGATCCAAGACATTGTGGCTCATGCTTGCAATCCTGGCCACTTGGGAGACTGAGATTGGGAGGATGCTGGCTAAAAGGGAGCCTAAGCAAAACATTCTTGAGACCCTATCAAAGAAAAAACAAAAAAAAAGACATGAAATTTAATCTTATTAGAAAAAGTTAGATACGACAGTATGTACCTAACATCCCACCTACAACAGGGACACATAAATAGGAAGATCAAAGTCTAGGCTGGCATATGCAAAATGTGAGATCCTACCTAAAAAAATAATCAGAGTAAAAAGGACTGGAGATATTGCTGAAGCAGCATAACAGGTGAATAAAATAGGTAGCATGCATGTTTGCATTACTGACAGAGGAAAATTCAATTACTAGTAAGTGATCGGATGATGGTGCCATGGGAAATCATCAAAGTGATTGGGGAGAGTCGTTTTTGATGGTGGTACTTGGAAAGATGTGTCTAAGAAGGTGTTATTCAAGACTCAGATAGGGTACAGAATTCCTATCACTATAAAATTTGATTTGTTAAATGTTTGGGGGGCTTGGTAATTAGGTGAGTGAATACTTGGGTGGCTGGATGTGTGGGGTTTTTTTGTGGCTGGGTGGTTGGATGGCTGGATAGATGGATGATTGGGGGTAACTACCAATTGTTGAAGTGAAAGGTATAAAAGTTGTTTCCACTATGAAGTTTCTTTCTTCTTTTTAATCTAATGTTATCTTTTTATTCTCTTATAGTCACCTGTCATGGGAAATTTGGTAAGTCTTGCCCATATCTCTTCTAACTCCAAATATGTTTCTGGGCCAATGCTGAATGGGCAAAAAGAAACAGGACAGCTCTATTGAGTCCCCAGCAACCATCTGCATAGCAGCACTAGACAAGGACCCTTCCTCAGGATTCTTGGCTAGTGTCCAGGGTAAGGAGAAACATGGAGATCCACGAACTAAGGCTTTGAGTAGTTCTAGAGTGACTCGAGTCTCAACTCAGTGGCTTTGGGCCTCTTTCTCTTTCTTTGAAATGGATCTCCTCTCTGCATGGTGCTGGATCTCCTACATTCTGTCCTCAGCAAGGCTATAAATCCTTTCCCTCCTGTTTATGTTCTGAGAGGTGGGTACTTTATCCAGTCTATAATTTTCTACAGCTACTCTTGTTCCCCATTCCATCACATTTCATGTGCTTTCTGTCCACTAGGAAAAGAAGGCTTATGACAACCTTGACTTCCAGTGACCTGCTTCATGATTCAGGGAGGGACAGTCATGGAAACAAAGCCCATCCTTCAGTGATGCTGTGAACATCATAGGATGTTCTGTTTTTAGGATAACTTCGGGGGGTCCTAAGCATGCAGGGAGATCCAGGCAAAAGCAGCATGTGTTAGGGCTAGCCTCAAGGCTTCCTACATGATTGCTTGCCGTTACTCTCAGAGCATCCATATTTATTGACTCTTAGGCTATTAGGAACAGGTACAGCATGGAGATAGATCCAGCCTGGTGCTTTCCTCCAGATGGATTCTGAATGCCCAGGACCTCTTCTCTTGTCTGTGTCATAGCATAGAATGTACAAATAAGTGCAGAAAAATAAGCAATTCCTCCCATGGCTGGGAGAAGATGAAAACCCCTCTTGAGGGTGGAGGTGGAAGCTGGACCTGGGAAAGCTAGCCAGAAAGCTAGCTTCTCTCCAAGAGGCCAACATGCAGTATTCTCACACAGAAAGAAAGCATCATCACACAGCAGAAAGCATCGCACTTGCAGTCGCTGGGGAATAAAGAAGCCCAATGTAAGGAAGGAGAAAAGAGGTCCGGAGGAATGAGGCCAGACAGTGGATGGAATAAACCTAACTTAGCCAATTTGTCAATGCAGTGGTGGAAAGTACAAACTAAAAGGAGAAAAGAATAAAGGGGGGATAGAAGGCTAGAGAGAAGGAGGCACCGAGAGGAGAAAGGCAGAGGAGGCAGGAGGTAGGGAAAACAGAGTGGCAAGAGGAAGAAGAGCAGAAGAAAAGAAAGTCATGTTCCTGGCCTGTCCTAGTTGGCATGAAGGACTGAAACAGACTAAGGTTGTAAGGGTGCTTTCCCGAGCCTCCATCCACACCAGAGAAACAGAGAGGGAAAGCAGGGCTGATGAGACCTACAGCTCCAAGGCTGACCTTATCTCCCCCATCTCACAGCCTGGCTACACCTCAGAGTCCTGCCACAGCCCGTGTTTGAAGGAGACACACTGACTCTGAAGTGCGAAGGAAAGGAGAACAAAGCTGTGTCCCAAGTGAAGTTCTACAAAGATGGGAAAGTCCTTGATTCCTTTAAGACCAACAAGCCCCTCCCTATGGGGACAGCGACCATGACAAGCAGTGGCCAGTACAGCTGCACTGGGAAGGTGTTTGGCATGCCTGAACCCACACAAACCTCAGAAAGGACCACAGTTCAAGTCCAAGGTGAGTCACTCAGTAAGGAGTCTGGTGGAACAGCAGGGGATTAAGACTCGGTTGAGTCTCCAGAGTTCAGAAGTTGTCTGCAACAACTTCTGGACGCGCTTGATGCTGAGCCAACCCATGGTGTCCTGAGGGCCCAGGGTGCTGTCCAAATACCCCCTCACTCCGTGGGGCATGTCCGGAGCCAGGAGGAGGAGGAAGGATTGGGAAGAGTTCTAGAGCAGACCAGCCACTCATCTTTCCCCTCTAAGGACCAGACACCCACTAAAGGAGGGGCATGGCTCTGCGGGCATCATTTCAGATGTACGTGAATGAAGACAGGAGGACCAATCCTGAGGCGCAAACTGTCTCCCACCCGGGCCTCAGAGCTGCTGCCTGGGCTATGGCTGAAGCAAGGTCTTTCCCAGCCTTCCAGGCCTCCCTGTCCAGTACTCCTTTCCTGAGTGCTGGGCCTGTTGTCTCCCCAGAATGGTTCCAGACTCCTGTGCTGAGCACCATCCCCTCTCTGGAGCTCCATGAGGGGAGCCATTTGACCCTGAGATGTGAGACCAAGACGCACCTCCAGAAGTCAGCCTCGGGGCTCCTCTTCTCTTTTTACAAGGATGGCTACACCTTGCAAGACAGGGGCCACCACCCAGTACATTGCATCCCAAGAGTCAAGGAGGAAGATTCTGGGATATACTGGTGTGAGGTAGCCACTGAGGGTAGCCAAGTTCAAAAACAGAGTTACTGCACGGAGGTCACAGTCCAGGGTAAGTGGGTGAAGGAGGGGAGACACTTCCCAAGGGCCACTCATCAGACAAGACTCCCTGGGAAGCGGGGACCAGAGAGTCCTTAGGAAGGAGGAAGTCTGGGCCCTGAGTGGTGATGGCTAACACTCTCACCCCCTCCTCCTCCCACACACACCCTGTGCCATCTCTGTTCCTGTGTCTCATGCTATGCTCTCTCTGAGACATAGGGCCACTGGCTCTGCTTGAGAAGACAAAGTGGAGCTCTTCTATGGGTCCCAGAGTGGCTCCTTTTCAACCCTATACCCATGCTACCTCCATGGGGAGATCTTAGGGAACAACTGGGCTCCCTATGGCAGAGCCGCCTCCTTCTTCTTCCCAATGAAGTCAGTGAAGGATGTAGGGAACTATTCCTTTGAGGCCAAGGACAGTGTCTCCAAAGATAATAGTGAGCCCAAGTATCACTGTCTGGGAAGTATACTTTTTTGCCTGAATCAAGCAAGCTGTCAGGGACCTGATCTCCCTTCCCTGTGACCTACCATAAACACCATAGTGATGGCCCACAATGGGCTCTACCCAACTGCGTGTGAACCCAGACTAAAAGGCCTGCCCATTGGGCATGGCAGGGAATGGCATGTACCTTGGGGTGGGGCTACGTGGTCATGCAGAGCATGACTCAGTCATGCTGGCAACTTGCAAGCCATCCTGCATTCCCTTCTCCAGTGCTCCTGTAGGAAGGTGGTTCTTCTAAAGCCAGCCATTCTTCCTCTTATGTGCTGGTTTGGGACACATTTCCAGAGTTTATCCTCACTGTTCATAGTCACTTTCCCCCTCCCAGGTTCTCAAGTCCTGTCCACACTCACCGTCAGCAACTCGTTGGTTGCCTGGTTACCTGGGAGTCTGCTTGGTGTAATGTTAATTGCTGCTGCACTTCTAGCATATTTCAGACCCTGGAGAAAAGCTGGTTAGTATCTCTTTGGGGCTTTCGTGATTGCTAAATTTCCATGTCAGCCACTGCCTAGTTTTTGAGAAGTCAAAACCCAACAGGGACCAGGCAGTCTCTTCTGAGTAGCAGGTGGAATTTGGATCTTCTCTTCCCTTGTCACACAAGGGGGTATGTGGAGGGACACTTACAACTTCTAGAATATTGACATGCACAGGCACACTATTGCATATGCTCACAATCACACCGATTTGTACACAAACATACTGTTGCACAGTCATGAACCAAGGAATTCTTTCAAGTAAAATGTGATTTATATTGATGTCCTTTGCATTGGGAAAATAATCTGTGGTTTTCAGCATGACTGGGGAAAAAAGCCTCTGACTTTCCTTAAACTCAGACAAGTTGGTAGAGAAAAACATGAAAGCTAGAGTGCATATGTGCATGCTTATATACTCACACTCACCTTGTGCAATGCTGTATCTAGGGGAGTGTTCAATGGATGGTGATACTTCAGAAAGGAAACATGATAGAGAAGACTCAGCCGTGGCCTTCTCCTAACAGTGCTGTTTACTAATTCTATGGCCTTAGGCCAGTTCATTCTAAGATGCACCAAATTCTCTCCTTCTCAGGGATGCTGCAGGATTCAAGCTAATAAGCTAATGTATATCCAGTACTTAATGTGTTTGAGTGGCACATAGTAGGTAAGCAGCAAGTCCTCATTTTAGTCCCAGCAGACTTACCCCAGTAGGTTCCCTGGTCTGCTCTTCCACCTGCTGTTCATTTTCTGATTTCTAAAATCAGTTATTGAACACACACACACACACACACACACACACACACACACACACACACACAAGCTTGGCTAAAGTTCCAAAGTAAAGGATTTTACAGAGAGGAAGTAAACACAAGTAGATCAATGTCTATTTGTTAATTGTGATATTCCAAATTATCTTCCTCTTCCTATCTTGGCAGTGATAACTAAGCATGAATGCTGGGTGTTAAGGAGGTTACTTAGGCTTCAGGCCACATTTAAAGGAATGGCTGGGGCTGGGAATGTGGCCTAATGGTAGAGTACTTACCTAGCATGCATGAAGCCCTGGGTTCAAATCCTCAGTACCACATAAACAGAAAAGGCCAGAAATGGCTCTGTGGCTCAAGCGCTAGTGGGCTAGCCTTGAGCAGAAGCAGCTCAGGAACAGTGCCCAGGCTCTGAGTTTAAGCCCCAGGACTGGCACAAAAAGCAGAGAGAAAGAGAAAGAGAGGTGGCCATTTCCACAGATCCTACCTGTTGAATCTGAGGGTTTCTTGCTTTTAGAGCTAATGAGTGTTTCTCAGGCACCAGGTATGAATCAGGCAGGCATTCTAAAGTCTATACAACTCCCACCCCAGAAGTTACTTTTTCATTCTAGAAGTATTGGCTTTCACAGAGGCTGTATGTTAGTGGAGGAAAAAGCATATTGTGAAATCCAACTACATGCTGATGTCTGGATTAACATCTATCTCAGGTGGGCAAACCTAATTTGGCAAGCCTAGCTATTCAGGAGGCTCAAGGATCATGATTTGGAGCCACCTGGGGCAGAAAAATCCACAGAAGTCCATCTACAAAAATAACTAGCAAAAAGCTAGTCTGGAGGTATGGCTCATGTGGTAGAGTGCCAGCCAACAAAGCAAGCCAAGTGAAGTGAGCTTCTGAATTCAAATTCCATTACTGGCAAAAAAGAAAGTCTCTTCCATTGATTGTAATTTTGCAAAGGTCACCTCTCCCAGTCTCAGTCCTCTCATCAACCAAACAGAGGCAGCACATTGCTAGATGATAACAAAGAATAGCAAGTGCCTAAGAATTAAGAAGGGAGGCTTTCTTAGAAGCCAACTGCAGGCTGATCCCTGGAACACAGAAGTAGAATTTCACTTGAAATTTCTGGTCCTGTGTCTGGCACCCAGTATGTGGTAACATTATTATGAGCTTATCCTCCTAAAGCCTTGTGGCAGGTGTTCCTGCACCCTGTCTGTGACCCTCTCCTTTCTCACCCTCTCGGTGATTCCCACAGAGCTATCCTCTCCTAATGAGGAGACGATGTTCCCAAGGAAACATCCCATACTAAACTAGCCACATCCAGACCTGTGAGTGAAGTGATCCTGACAAACAGCCAGCAACTCCGCCACCATCCTCTTCATAGCCTCTTGTCCCCAGTGCCCCATCTATGCCATGAACAAGACTCTGTGACATGCCTCTGTATCTCCTAGGGTCGCTTCCATCCCAGAATCAGTCCCCAGCTCCAGATGAAGAGCAGTGCCCACTGCATGGCAATGGTAAGGACTTCCAGCAGGACCCTGGTCTGTCTGTGAAGACAGAGGAGGATGGCTCACAGGGATAGGAAGGAGGCCCTTCCCAGCACCAGGTCCCCAGAAGTGGAGGCATCCAGGGATGGGAAATGGCAACCTCTGGGGAGGGCTTGAGGAGCAAGCGCAGTGCAGCTGACTGTGGGAGATGGAGACAGGAAAGGAGTCAGGACTTTAGGACAAGGCGGGGAAAAGTTGAAACCCCATGGGCCAAACCCAGCCTCCTGCTTGTTTTTGAAAAGTAAAGTTTTATTACTACTCAATCATACACACTTATTTGTGTATTCTGTACAGCAACAAACAGTCTCACTGCAGAATTGAATGTTGATGATATGGTCCACAAAGCCTAAAATGTCTATCCTATTTTTTCATAGAACATGTTTGACAGCTAGGTACTGGTAGCTCACGCCTATAATTCCAGCTACTCAAGAAGCTGAGATCTGAAGATTGCAGTTCAAAGCCAGCCCAGGCAGGATAGTCCATGAGACTTTTATCTCCAATTAACCAGCAAAAAAACACAAGTGGAGCTGTGGTTCAAGTGGTAGAGTGCTAGCCTTGGGCAAAAAGCCAAGGGCAGTATTCAGGCTCCCTGACCAAAAATAAAGAAAAGAAAATGCTTGTCAATCTGGTTCAAATAGTGTGTCAGAGCTAGGGAAGCAGCTAGACTCTGCTGAGTGCAGAGGTCTTCCTATGCCATGGTAGACATCCCCTCCCTAATGACAGATCCCCATGCTAGTCATCTTCCTGACAGAGCCACTGACTGGCTTCCTTCTTTAAATGTCTTCAGGACACTTTCAACCTGAGGTGGAAGAGTCAGGCAGGTCCTATTTAAGCTTCATTTTTTTTGGCAGCATATTACCAGCATCAGAAAGATGAGGAAGATGAAGGTGTTATCTACACAGAAGTGCATACAACCCTGAAAAGGAACAAAGGTGAGTTATCTCAAGAGAGGCCATTATGCTTCCAAGATGTTAAAGAAGGAAGGTACTGAATCTCTTATCATTTGGAAAATGCTTCATAGTTTCTATTTGGTATTTTCTTACAGTTCCTTTTCTTATAGAAGTGACAGTAGATTTCCAAATATTAAAAGAAATCAATAATCTCTACTTTGCAGGACTTATGTGAGATTAGATACAATAAAGATAGTTCTCATACCTAAAAGGTTATACTCCAGTGGAGTCTAGTGTAGCCATTACTTTAAAAGCATCCCTTGTGTGTCTTTTGAGTCTCAGTCTTATCACTGTGATGAAGTCCTTACCCATTACCAGTTCTGTTTTTTGTTTGGGGTGTTTTTTTTTTTTCTGTTTTAGTTTGGTTTGGTTTGGGTTCGGTGGTGTTGGCAGTGGTGTTGGTGGTTGACAAAGTTGAGATTCAGAATCTAAAGCCTAAGGTTGCACGGTTGGTAGTGGTTGAATGGGGATGAGAACTCTAGTCTCATGATTTCTACTTCTATTTCCTCTCCAGAGGAGAAGTGAAAGGAAAACTTCCTGGGTTGGGCCCATGCTATGTAGAGCGAGAGGAATGACAAGAAGAAAGCAGTGAGATGGTCAGATGAGCACAGATATCCTGACCTGAATTCTTCTCTTTCCCCTACAGCCAGGCCCGCTGAGGATTTCTCTTGGAGCCAAAAGGTGCGCAGGACCCTTGTTCTTCTCTTACCCTCTGTCTAATATCTGTGTTCTCAACTTTAATCCAACTCTCTCATAGGACGTTTCTATTGTCTACACAGAGGTGAGATGCCCACCGCTTGGGGAGAGTTCAGCAAGGAGTTCAGTCAAAGAAGTCAGACCTATCAAGACAAAATTCCTCAGATGACTATGAGAATGTTCTCTACAAGTGATGGCATCTCATTCCAACATATACCCACCTCCGGGCATCTCCCTCCAACCCATTCTGTGTGTCCTCCAGGTCCTGGCCCCATCCCTGAGGAAGCCTCTGTTCTCTTATGCTAGACAGAACTCTCAAACTGTGAGTTCTTAGCAAAAGACAAAGTAATGAGGCGGGAAAGGACGGCCCCCATCCCATCCCACCCTCCCACTTGGATTGCAACAGTACTGCCGAACATAGAGCCTGAAGTCTTCTTTCCACATAAATAGGAAAGATCATTTCCCCTTTAATAGATAGATAGATGGATAGATAGCTAATAGATAACATACATCCATATACATATATACATAAATAGCTGATAGCAATGCAGACAGGTAGATGATAGGTAGGGAGAGAGAGAGAATGTGCTTGGCTTGACCATCAAAGGAGAGATCATCAATCTTGACATTTTAAACAAGCAGCTCCATAATGAATTTCCAACATCTATGCTGTTACTGAGGCCTGTAAGTGACCACAGGACTAAGAGGACGCTCGCAAGTTCAACAAGGCCAAAGTCAGCCAGAAACAGGTCTGGCCCAAACTATATAACAGAATTCCTGGCAACAGGGGCCAGAGCTCTGCAGGCATCAAGGCCTCTGCCTTCACCCCCGGCTCTACCTCTCCTCAGATCCCACTATTTACTGAGGCTTGCCTGAAGCTCTTGGTTGTGAAGTACATCAGTAAAGTCATGTGCTCTTTACTTGTTTTAAAAGTTACTTGGTTGTAAAATGAATTTCCTTAATAGGAATATGCCAGTTTGTTTCATGTCTTTCAACAATATCAATCATTTGCATTCCCTGACAGCTGGGTTAGTTTCTCTCAACAGTCCACACTCCTTGATGCCTAATGGTAGTCAATAAAGGATTAGCTATGCTTGCTTCTGTGAGACCCTAGCTTGATGGCACAGGCTTCTGTTCTGGCTTCACAGGAGCAAGAACCAGCTTATAGACAGGGACTACACCAGACTGCATCTCCCTCACATATGATGGGGGCACCAGTGTTACCAAAATGCTTCTGGCACGGAACTGATAACATGGTTTCTCTCCAAGACTGGCAGTGTTGACATGGCCAGCTCGTATTAGAAGTGCAGCTTCTGAAACCCAATCTCAGGCCTGCTGAATTATCATCTGCATTTCAGTAAGATCCCCAAGCAATTCCCACACACACTGGAGGTTTTTTTTTAAGTGTTGATTTACCCACAAGCTACACGGTACATATACATTCATCCAGTCATCATGGGGGCTTTTGCCTGTGGTACTGCTCTGCATAAAGACAGAAAGGCCAGGAGAACTAGTAAGATAACTGTGCAGGCATTATTTTTCCATTTCTCTTCCATTCCCTTTTCCTCTTTTCCTTCTCCCATACCAACCCCTTTCTATCCTCTTCTTCCTCATCCCATCTCTCTTGTCACCAGTCCAATCCGTGTCCAGAATATACTAACACCTCCTACTCCTAGCCACCAATCAGAGTGTCAGACCTGCCTGCTGTAAGGACTGAGCAACACCGGGTGGACAATCTAGAACAGGGTGGGTCCCTCCCTCGAGACTAAGCTGCACCAACCTCTATGGGGTGGGAAAAATCACTCTCTGATAAAAATCAAGACATAGACAAATCAGCTCAAGAAGCAAAACACTGATGACAGGGAAACCCGTTCCAGTTATCCTCAGAGACCAGAGACCACTTCCTTCCTGAGCTGTGTGTGGTATCTTTGCCCCTCCCACCACTGCTCTACCAGTGGCGACCAAAGATTGGTATCACACAGGGAATCGCTTCTTAATAATCCATGAAAATAGATTATGCCGCCAAATCACAGGAAGAATGGAGAAATGTTGTTAGCAATCTGACAGTCATTTTGTGTTGGCCTAATACAATCATAACAAGTTAGGATTTCCTAGTAATTTGCTTTAACTGTATTCTACAAAAGTATAACTCCACAATGGATTTGAAGTTTAAAAAAATAGGTCCTTCAGCCCCAATGGCCTGATGGGCAAGAAGCCCTATCTACCTACCACACACACACTCCCATTCTCTCTCTGTCTCTCTCTCTCTCTCACACACACAGCACTGTCTGGTTGCTCAGGCACTTTGCACTCTTAATGGAAACCCTCCCCCGCCCCAGATCTGTTTGTGCAAATGACAACATCATTTCCCCTTAGTTTTGAAAAGAATAAGCTGGAATTTCTTTTTCCAAAATGAACCATATCTAAAAATTTAAGGGTGGGGGCAGGGAGGAGAGCTTCTCATAGAAGACCCATGCTTTTCCGCCCGACTCTCACTGGTTTGTAGAATGTCCACACACCCAGCCCTTGGTTTTAGGAGCACAAATCTGCTTCTACTTCTGAAGGATGCTGGAGCAGGGAGTAGTGAGTAGGGAAAGGGCCAGGGCCATCACCCAGGGAGGACATCCACAGTTCTCTAGGAGCAGCCTTAGCGGGTGCTGCTGCCACCATCCACTGCCTACTGCAGGCGTCACACATCCTGCTCCATGAAACTTGTTTTTGTTTGGTTTTTTTCCCCCTTCTCTACAGAGCCTAATGCAAACCTAGCCAAAGAGTTAATGCTGCCACCTTTTCTAGGAACCAGGAGCCACTTCCTTAATAAAGAAACAAACCCAAGACCGCTGGGGACTCATGGCTGCCCTCTGGTGGTGCTCTCAGGAAGCCAAGCCCTGACACACCACCCACATGGATTGATTCATTCACTGGGCAATTTCATCATTAAATATGATGAGACATGCAGTCCTTGTTTTGTATGTGGCTATGCAATTTAGATATAAGCTAAAAATGGAGCATGATTTTTCCCTGGCACAAGATATTTCAATTCCCAGTCTGTTTACATTTGGCTAAGAAAATTTAGCCCTGCATCAGGGGCTCTTGCTTATACTCAGGAGGCTCAGATCTGAGGATTATGGTTCAAAACCAGCCCAGGCAGCAAAGTTTGTATGTGAGGCTTTAATCTCCAATTAACCAACAATAGAAGTGGAGCTGTGATTCAAATGGTAGAGCACGAGCCTTGAGCAAAAACAGCTAAGAGACAGCACCCAAGTCCTGAGTTCAAGCCCTAGATCAGGCAAAAATAAATAAATAAATAAATAAATAAATAAATGCTACACTTTTATTGAAACTAGTATCCACAAAGCAGCACTGGGTGTCTTTCATCTTTATATAAACTTTAATGACACTGACTACAGACAGGCTGTATGGTATGCCAAACACCCAGCTTTTCCATCTGCTATGGAGATATTTTGTGTGCTGCCACATGTCCGTATTTCCTTCTGCATTGCTGGAAGCAGCAGCAGCTGGCAGGCCCTGAAACCATCAGCGAGTCTGCCTTGCTGGCTGTGCCTTGGCTCAGCACAATTCTTTCAGACTCTGAGAAAATAGCCCATGTTCTTCTTGTAGAATTCTTTCCCACGTGAGGCCCAGATCAATAGTGACTGTTCCTTTCATCATTAGTATATGATTGCTGTCATCATCCGCGTGAGTTCCTGACCTCGTGGGGTATAATCCATATGCTCAATGCTCCATAAATGTTTGTTTGATGCATTCGTGCATGCAAGATGGGACTCTAAGTGTGTGGTGAATGCGTGAAGGAGCTTCTAGTTTCCCCTCTCTGCCTCAATAAAGCACAACTGGGACTTTGTTTCCTCTTCTCCAAATCTCTGGAAGGATGTAGTATTGCCTCAAAAGCAGAAGGAACCTAAGTAGTAGGCCCTTTGCACCCACTCTGCTACAGGTATTCCTTCACACTCTTCCTCCTGGATCTCCAGCTTCTCCCCACCCAGCTGTGTGTTTGATGCCTGTGTGTTCATTGAAGATCCCCTTTCTTCTCCCTACTTCCCTCAGGGCCAGGATGAGATGAGAGAGATGGTACAAGCACAAAATTGAAGGAGACAGTGAGATGCAGGGTCGTGCCTGTGCCGTGTCAGGAGAGGTAAGGTACCTCTGCATGTCATCCCTGAAGAAACACAGCGACAGGGGGTGTTTCTCAGAAGTGACAGAGGCAACTTTCCTTCCGGGGTAGTCTGCCTTAAGCCCAATCCTCCTGCCCTTCCACTGCTGCCTACCATGGCTGGCCAAGAAGAGGCTGCTAGGGTCTCAGCACCCCGGCACAGTGCCTGCTGACGGACCGTGCAGGTAGGGCTTTCATGGTGTTGCAAAACCAAAGTTCAACCAATTTAGTTATGTGATCTAATTGACTTTTATTCACAAGTCATGAACTGGGGCCACAACTCTCTACATGCTTAGTAGGTGACCCAGCTACTTAATAAGTCATTTCAAAGCTATTCTCCTGAAGGGACCTCCTTGGGCACAGGAAGTTTGGTCCTCTTCTAAGCAGCTGCTGTGAGTCTCTCACTTTTGTTCATTTGTTTTGGGAACTCGCCTGTTTAAAGATCAATTGGATTAAGTGTGCACTTAGCAGGAATAACTCCATTCTGGTTTGGACTGGTCAGGATCTCCATCCAAAACAATAATCCCCTTGAAGTTGAGCAGTGGGGTTCTTGAGCGGGTTCTTCCTGTCCCCTTCAGCCCCATCCCCACATGTCCATCAAATCTGTACCCAGGGGTCTAGCCTCTCCCCAATAACACCTGCATCTTCTCCCAGCATGCTGCGCCCCACCCCCCAAGCCTGTCAAATGCCTTAACTTCCTCCATGCTCCCTCTGCTTCCCTTCCTGCCTGGTTCCCCCTCTTTAACTTTTCCATCACCCCGCCTTCTTTTCCTTTTCCACTCTCTCCCCTGCCCCCAGTCCCCAGGAGAAGCAAGGCCCCGTGGGCACCTCATGCATCGCTTGGCACATCTTCCTCTAAATTCCATCCAGCCTGAATCTCTACACCAGACAACTCAGGGTGAATGGTCAAGGTCAGGCAAACTGTTTGGCCAAGGTTAACACCTGCTCCCCCCCGTCCTCCCTCCCCTTCCAGGCAGCCTACACTAGAGGTAGGCTAATGGTGGAGTCTGCACCATTGGCGCCTGGCAGATGTTGCTGCTACTGCTCAGGCCTCAGCACACACAAGCACACACCAGGCTCCGCCTGACTCCAGTTTCCCAGAAAGGCCCCGGGGAGGCTGAGTAGCAGCCCTGGCTGCCAGCTGCTCTCTTAATTAAGGAATGCAGGGAGTGGCCCCTTTGAACTCACCTGCTAATTTGCTCTTGCACACTCCCCCCTGTGGCTGGGTAATTAATGTGGTGTGAACCAGTGATTAGCAGCAGTGGGGAGAACCTGCCTGTAGCTGCCTTAACCCTTCCCTGCACCTGGGCAGAAGCATGGCCATCTTCAGTCCATCTTTCTTCAGTGGTCCTTCAAGGCTGGCTCACATTTCTTCTCTCTGGGGAGCTGAAGTATGTTCCATTCCTCACCAAACCTCCTCCTCTTCCCCCTCAGCTTCCAAGGCTGAGAGAGAGTTAGAGAACCATTAGGGGCAACTAATTTTTCTGAAAGAAATAATGACTGTCCATTATCCCTTCTGAAAGAATTCAAGATCTGGTCCATGCTGGCTCTGGTCCAATCTGGAAGATGCTTAGAGGGCATCTCCCCCATGGAAAGCCTGTCCTCAGGAATGGGCAGGATGCAGAAATGAACAGGGCCTGGTCTCTGCCCTGATGGGGCTTGCAACTAGGAGAAGAGTTGAAACAGGGTACTGCTCAATCTCAAACATACCTTTATCCTCATCCACATAGCTGTTCCCAATTCTTTATCTTGTGCGCCTTCATAAAACAATGGTTCACAATGGTTTAAGAACTCCACATGCAACAGACCTATTGCAAACCCTGACAGGTGTTGGATTGGCAGCATGAAGAGGCAGATCTTGTTATGAATTCCCATTCCTCTGAGGAGCACACTGCAACACAGGAGTTACTTCACTTGTGATTTGACAGCCAAGATTCAATCCCAACTCTAACTCAAGAGCTGGAGTTTACACCAAACACTTGGGGGGGGGGGGGGAGGGAAAGGGGGAGGGGGAGGAGGGAAAGAGGGAGGAGGTAACAGTACAAGAAATGTATCCAATGCCTAATGTATGAAACTGTAACCTCTCTGTACATCAGTTTGACAAAGTTTGACAATAATTTTTTTAAAGACCATAAATAAATAAAAAAAGAGCTGGAATTCTTAACTCCCTGCTCTGCTCAAACACCAGCCTCTTCACAAAGCCTTCCCTAGCTCCCACCCTCCCAGGCTGGGGCTGGATTCTTCCCCTCCAGCTCCCATAGCATCCTCTGAACACTTCTGGCATTGTTCTCACCACATTGATTGTAATTATTGGGTTACATATCCCATCCTCTCCTCTAAACTTCAAATTCCTTGAGGGCAGGGGCTAAGCCTTTCATGTCTGTGTCCCCGGCACCTGGCACCTAAATAGATGCTCAATAAATGCCTGATGAATGGGTGACAGAATTGACAATACAGTCATAAATAATTCCTCTCCCTGGGTCTCTCTATCCTACAACCAGGAAGCTTCCAAGTTCTGCCAGGATTTCTGCTCTGTCCCATTTCTCTCTACTCAAGTTATTTCATTCCTACTTCAGGTCCATCTCCTTTTCCCAGGACCATCACAACAGCTGGTCTCCAGGCTTTCCTGTCTGTTCTTTCTCTGTCAACCTTCCCTTTATGCTGTCCTCTTATCAGGAAGTTACCCCCAAACCAAAATAGGCATCCAGGCAGTGCTTCTTAGAGCTCTCTCAAAATCCATCAGCTGCACATTCCCCTGAAGCAAAGTGCTTGTTAGAACTAAGATTCTTGGGACCATCCCCACCCACAACGCCAGCATCCCTGGGAAGCCAACCCAAGTATTTCACAACCGTGTGAGCAACTGGCCTCCAGAATATCTTAACCTAGCATTCAAGGTCCCTGTAATCTGGACCCAATCCCACCATTTCCCTGTGGGCCCTCATCTCCTCTCTCCTCCATCCCCAGCTTATTTTCTTACCAGCATGACTGCACATTCTGCTCTCTCCCTTGTGCTCAAGGCCCATCTGTGCCTCTGGCCCACTCCTTTCTCCTTAATCTAAATCATGTCCCATGCCACTTGCTCAGAAGGCATTCCCAGCCCAGATCCCCAGAGACCTCTTCCACACCCCACCCCCTGCAGTATGGAATCAAGGAGGCCTGTTTACAGGCAGCATAGTTTCTTCTACCTGTTAGTTGTGAGCACCTGGAAGGCAGGAGCTCTAGTCCCAAACTCTTCTGCTTCCCACCATGCCATCCGCCTGCACCTTGGCTGCGTCCGAAACATGCTGTCAAAGGCTACACAGGACCAGACTCAATCACCCTCACTCAGGACAGCCAGGAATCTTCTTCAAGGACAACATCTTTTCTCACATAAGCTACCAAGTAAGTAAAAGTGAAAAGAGAAAGAGAGTGAAAAGAGGGTAACTGTGGCAAACGTGAAGCTCATTCTGCCTCTCTGCACACCTCAGCAAGGTGTCAGAGCACTCCTTGCCTTTAACTCTTCCACTTCCAACAAGGCTACCAGAAGGTCTGTCTGAGAACAGTCACAGAGACTACACGCAGCAAAACAAGCAATCATGTCTAGTAATCATTTAACAGATATGCATTAAACATCTATTATGTACCCAGCACTGAAGGGAACACAGAAACAAACACTGTCCATCGCAGGCTAATCAGTGAAAGTCGGAAACTCGCCATGATGATGTGCACAGGGCCTATCACACAGAGAAACAGAGCAGGAGCAGGCGTTCTCACTCCACCTGAGGTCAGGAAGTCTTGAAGGACAACCTGGCTAGGCACAAAGCGGAACCAGGCCTGCAAGAAGAAATGGAAACGCATTTATGCCTGGAGGAGGAACAAGTAATTTGGTGGTTCTGACAAGAGATGGTTCTGGATGAAACAGCCAGAGAGCACAGTAGGTATGCCAAAGCCTCGAGTGCTGAGCTGAGAGTTCAGTCTTTATCCCGAGAGCAACAGGAAGCCAGAAATGAACTCCCAAGCAGAGGGGAAGTGAGTTGGCCGGTACTGCAGCTCAGATGGCTCTTTGTGGCTATAGGGTGGACATGGGCAGCATTGGGCAGGGCTGGATGCGGTGAGGCCTGCTAACAGTGATCGAGCTACGCATGGGCTGTGTGGGTGTGCTTGTCACACATGCATCAGCCAGCCATGTGCACAGGAAAGAGGCTGACTTACAAGAATCTGCTCTTGAAAACCCAGAGAGATCCAGCAAGGCCTGCTGCCAACTTCCACTTTACTGTGGATGTTTTCACTTTCGGGGTATCTTGTTCTGAGTCAAGATTCCTCCTTCTCAATGTGGGACTTTCCAGAAGGAGACCACAGCTGCTTCTGTGCATCTGCCTTGGCCTTGGGATGTTCTGGAGTTGGGTTGTCAAGGGAGTTTGCCTGCCTGTCTGGAGGAAGAAGATGGCCATGTGGTCCCTCTGGCGCCTGCTTCTCTGGGAAGGTAAGTCGGGGGAGGTGGGCAGTCTGTCCTCAGAGCACTGAAGGCCCCATGCAGACCCCTGAGCAGCCCCCACCACCACCACTGGGAGCTAGAGAGTAGAGAAAAGTAAAGCAAGTTGTGGGGCAACATTTAAAGGCAGCAGATGCAAAGTAGGACGCTGGATACTGGGTGGGAGGAGGTAACCACATTAGAAGCATCTCTGCTCCAAGACATAATCTGTTTTGTGGCCCAGGACAGTTAGAACCAAACCAGGAACACTGCTGATCCAGGGAGAAAGTTGGAATTATGAGGCTGTGGTATTCTTACTGTAGGAATTCTACATACAGTCTGGGGAGAGAAGAGGAAGGCCCGGGCAGAGCAGGATTCCTTACCATCTAAGAAATGTGTTCTCAGAAGCCTGTGGGAATGCTGGGGTCCCTCTTTACAGCCTGTTCAAGAGGAGGGGGGATGTTAAGTAGGAAGGAGAAAGTAAAGCAGGCTTCAACATAGTTCCTATGAACTTGAGAATGGCCGACAATGGCATGATGTGGGAATGGCTGGGGGCCTCCTCTTCATTGGGCAGATCCTTCCATCAGTCTGATGCCTGAGTTCCCCTCTTTATCAACAAGTGGCCAGCATGACAAGAATAAACCCCCACAGGCCACAGGATGGGAGTCAAATGGTATAGCAAAGGCCACAACGCCACTGTTTACAACAGAGACACACCTGTTGTTTTGCCCATCATCCCTGCCTGAGTTTCTGGCCCTTAGGGCTCTAAAAGCCCTTTGGCTGTCTTCAGCATTTCTAAATGTATGTGGGAAGTGGCACTTTAATTGTCAAAAGATCTTTAAAAACCTTGTAAGTCAGTGGATATGTCTGTCGTTGGCATTAGACATTGAACATGTGTACTTTTTGAAAGATAATTATTGCTTTTGTGCATTCTAAACAGGTGATCTAACCATTGAACAATATCCCTAGCCCTTAAATCATTTTAATAGGGTTCTTCAGGGCAAAAGAGATGAGTAAAAAATGATCTAATACAGACCCCATGTTTTACAGGTGAGACCACTGAAGCTTAGGGAGGGAGGATGATACAATGAATGCGCACAACTGACACAATGAATGACACAACTGATTTGTGTCAACACCAGGGCAGAATACAACCTAAGTCTCAACTGGCATCTAGTATAATTCTCCCTACATGCTGTGTCTCCATTTTGCATTAACATTGGACATGAAGCCACGTCTAAGCGAGATGGAAACAACTGGGGCTAGGAAAGGATGTGAGATGGATGAGGGACTGGAGCGATTGCACCCAGTTCTGTGACCATCTAGAACATACTCCTTAACCCAGTTCCCAGCACTGAGGTCCACTACATGTCAGCCTTTATTCAGTGCTATCCCTCCTGTCTGCCACAGTGCCGAGCACAGCGGTCAGTCCTCAGCAAATTCAGCAGGATTGACTCAGCTTCTCCTGTAGCCTGATCCTAAACAGGGTGGGCATGGAGAGTGCAAGGATGAAATAAACTGTTGTTGGCCTTGAAGAGCACATGGTCTGCCAGGAGGTGCTGACTCAGAAGCAGACAATAATAGAATAACAATAGTCATGGCGCTGATGCCTGGCCACCCTGGGAGCACAGAAAGAGAGTTGTAACCTGGGCTATGGGGTGGGGGAGGTTGGAAGGAGCAGGGAAACTTCAAGAATGGGCAGAAAACAGCCAGAGAAGAAAATCAGGAGGGTATTTCAAACTCAAATTCAGTCCCCTCCCCTAAGCCTCCCCCTGTGAATTTCTGTCCAGTTCCAGCTCACAGAGAATGGTGCCCAAGGGTCCCAAGGATTTGGGAGCCATCTCTATTCCTTTGTCTCCTGTACTCCCCAGATCTAATCTATTGCTAAATCCTACTGATTACAATCATCTCTTGGTTGGTCCCACTTCTCCTGAGGCTCCTTCCCCTAGGCTCAAGTTTCCATCCCCTCTCCCTCAGTCTTTCACCCCCTGGGATGCATTCGCCACACCTCTGCTGGCTGATCTTCCCAACCAAGCTTCTAGTCATGTTGTGCTACTACTTAAAACCCATCACACACACACACACACACACACACACACACACACACACACACACACGCCAGTGCTCTAAAGCCCAAAGTCCAATGCAGCTTCCAGGGGTTGAGCACTATCTGGCTCCTGCTACCTCTGCAGTGTCATTTCCTCCCAAGAGCCACTTTCAGTTCCCCCAGGCACATGCTTTCTCTCTCCTGCCCTCCCACTGCTGTTCCCACTTTCTAAACACTTCCCCATCCCTACCTCAAGCAGCCATTGCTTGGCTGGTTGATTCCCACACTCCTCCTTCCATTCTCAACTCCCTCAAGGCTGAGTGAAAATCCCTATCACCCTCCCTGTGTTTTCCTAGGACCACCCCATTTTTCCATCACAATACTTAATGTTCTTTGTCTCTGGGTCTGCCAGTGCTCAGGCTTGAACTCCGAACCTCACAATCTTACATGACTATTTCGCTCAAGGCTGGCACTATCGCCTGAGCTGCATCTCCACTTCCACTACCCACTTTGTTGGGTAATTGAAAATAAGAGTCTTGAGGATTTATCTACCCCTCAATCCCCAGATCTCAACCCCCTGGGTAGCTAGGATTGAAGGCATGAGCCACCAGTGCCCAGATTAACATATTCTTAATGACTTGCTTGAGTGGCTGACTTCCAACATGCATAGAGACTACAATGAAATTCTCTTCACAGTTGTTTTATCCCCAACACCTAGACTCAACTTCAGAAGAGAGAGGGAAGCCTTCATTCACTCCAGGGCAGCTGGGGGTCATGCAAGAGAGAGGGGGTAAGAAGCCTTCACAGGCAGGCTGACCAGGCTCTCTGTCCTTCCAGCACTACTTCTTATTGAAGTTATTTGTGCTCAAGTGCTGAGCAAGGTGGGGGGCTCTGTGCTGCTGGTGGTAAAGCACCCGCCTGATTTTCAAGTCCGTGAGGCCATCTGGCGCTCTCTGGGGCCCTCGGAGGAGCTCCTGGCCACGTTCTTCAGGGGCTCCCTGGAGACTCTGTACCACTCTCGCTTCTTGGGCCGAGCTCAGCTACACAGTAACCTCAGCCTGGAACTTGGGCCCCTGGAGTCTGGAGACAGCGGCAACTTCTCCGTGCTGATGGTGGACACAGGAGGCCGGGCCTGGACACAGACCCTGCAGCTCAAGGTGTATGGTGAGTGTGGGTGACATTGGCTTCCTGACCCTCTCCTTCTGCAAAGCAGCCGGCATCATGAGTCATGGCACCTGGGGAGAGGTGAGCTCCAGAAAGCTTTGGACTCTGATCATGTTTGCTAACTCAGGGAACAGCTGCTCCCGGACAGTCACACCAAAGAATACTCCCCAGATACTTCCATGTGAGAACCAGCCTGGGGCAGCTGAGCTTTGCAATCCCACTGTCCTTCTCTGAACTCCACTTGATCTGTTCTTGGTTCAGCAGCCTTAGACACAATTCTTAACCTCTCTGACCTTCAACCTTCTCATTTGTGAAGTGAGCATTACGACAATCCTGAGGGCAGTGACCATAAAGGCGAAATGCAATGACACTTGCAAAAGCACTTAAGACAGACCTGCCCTGTCCATTCGTTCTAACGTTTCACCAACAGATTATGTCATGCAATTCTTTTCTGTGCAACTAAAAAGGAAGAGTGTTACATATTAAACAGTGCTACCAAATGCAAGGTTCTGAATTCAAACCCCAGCTCCACTAAAAAAGACGTATTTGTTTTATTATAAAGTAGTTGTACAAAGAGGTGACAATTCCATGTCAGGTTATGACTACAACGCATCTCGATCAATGCCAACCCTTCCACCATTCTCCCCCATTTTTCCCACTTCCACTCCTACCCTCAAACTACATAGTTCAGTTTTACATACTGTACAATGAACATAATGGCTATATTTGTTCGTCTCTTCTCTCCTTTTGTGCACCCTTCTTTTGTTGTCCTCTGAACACGTTGTGGAATCCTAGTCAAACAAATTTTTCAAATTAAAATATAAATTACAACATAACAGTTTTTGCTTATGACTTAGATTAAACTTCTACTATAATTACACTATCGTTTTTTGTGTGTATTTCTCTTTAGTTTGATTGTTGGTATTTTGGGGTGTGGTTGTTGGCACTGTTTTTATTGTTTGAGTGCTAGAGATTGAAAATAAGGCCTGTCCTTGCTAAGTATGGATTCTGCCACTGATCTATACTCTCAGCCCTGCATTTTTTTAATTATTTTATTTGTTTTTTATCTTTAAGTAGTTGTACAAAGGCATTTGAGTTCAATGTGCCTGTTTATGAGTATAATACATCTTGATCAAAGGTACTCCTTCCATCAGTCGCTCCCCACCCAGCCCCTCAAGTTACCTGGTTCCATTTTCACATCTGTACATTAAATGTAGCCCTGCATTTGTTAAAAGAGGTGGTTTGTTTTTAGAGACATTTTAACTATATATTATCCCTGAGTTCTCTGTCATTCATCATTGCAAAAAAACAAAAAATACCTCAAAACTTAAGAGCTAAAAAACAGCTGCTTGTATTTTTCATGGTCCTCTGGGTTGGCAGGGCTTCATTAGGCAAACTTTCTGCTTCACTTGATCTTCCAGGGTGGTGCATGCAGCTGCTTTAATCCCTTGCAGCTGGAGTAGCTGAGTTGTCTGGGAGCAGGGTGGGCCTTGTTTTGCAACAACCCCTCCTGCACCGCCCACTTCCATTCCTCCACCGCCTCTACACATTTCTGCTAGTCAAGAAAGAATGACCTTTTAGTCTCATTCATCTCTCTAATGGCTTCGGGAGGGGATGAGAGGGGTTCCCAAACCACTATTTCAGTGGAAATAGTGGACTGAGATATGCATAAAATGGAAAGGAAAAATCCAAATGGATAGTAGGGCCCAGTGCCAGCGGCTCACACCTGTAATCCTAGTGAGGTTGAGATCTGAAGATCATGGTTCAGAGCCTTCCCAGGAAGGAAGAGCCATGAGACTTTTATTTCCAATTAACCACCAAAAGCCAAAAGTAGAGCTGTAATCCACATGATATTGTGCCCGCCTTGGGCCAAAAAGCTAAGGGATAACACCCAGGCCCTGAGCGCAATCCCCAATATTGTCATACATGCCCACCCATTCAATCAATTAATCAATAATGGAAAGTAGGGATAGAAACTGAGGAAAGGGAAGCAGAGGAAAGGAAGGCTATAAGCAAACCAGAGAGGCATCTTGAACTCTTAGAGACAGTTACCAGGCTGCCCTTGGGGGAGCCATTCATGGTACCGGTGTGCAATGATAGGATGCCCTTTTGGATACACAAAGCCTTGAGACAGGTTGCATATCTTGGCAAGCAGAATGCTGGCTGGATTTCAGCACCCCTCTAGCCCCCTAGCCTGATGCCCTTGTGCACTGAGTAGCCCCCCACGACCACAGAGTCCCTGGAGCCCCTCCCCACTTGTGATTCTCAGCTGCTGCGTGTGTTAAATGAGGACATTGAATGTGACAACACACACAGCACCCACATGGCTAAGCTCTAAAATGCCTTGTTCTCAGTATCTGAATTACAGATTTTAAGGAAATTGCTGTTTTATTGCTTCCAAATACATAGCGTGATTAGAACTAATTGCAGGAAGCTGCCAAGCTGCCGTCCTTAGGAGCTCTGCTTTGACAATAGATAAGAATGATGTGAATTAGCAGATCAGTTACTAGACATGTCGATGGGTGTTTCTACTGCGCCTGATCGTGTTTGGAAGCCGCTGTGTCCTCCTAAGTGGTGTAAATATCCCCTCTGTAATCTTTGTTTATACTATTAGTATGCCCAGCAAATCATTTCCTCTTTCATATCACAAATCCCACCAGACCGAGCTGGCATTAAGGAGGTTTTACTCCGCTTGACTCTGGAATGCTGTCAGACAGTGAGCACTCCCGTTGACATCGTAATGCTCTCCCACAGGCCCCATAGCTACAGAGATTCGGATTTACTCATCAATCTCTATAGGAATCAGGAAGGCACTGCTTAGGGCACCAGGACACCAATTTGCTCAGTGGCCAAGGTATTGAACACTTATTTTCTAACACTAGACCACTAAGGTTACTGAGGTAACTAGAAAGAGCCCCCTCCTTCTGAGTTCCTTAAAAGTGTATTGCCCTGCATTCTTCTCATTATTCATTTTTAGTTACTCATGATCATGTGTCAGTATCTGTCTTTCTTACTAAACTATAAACTCCAGATCCCCAGGGATGTGTTTTCCTGCCTGAATTGATCAGTGTTGGTTATCTCTTGTTGACTACTTAGAAAGCTAAGAAACATTCCTGAAATAACAGGGAAAGTTTCACGATTTACACTTTAATGACTTTACTATGTCCCCCCAAGCTGGGTCTTAAAGATTGCATAGGAGTTCTTTAGAAGAACGAGGAGAGAAACCATTTATGTGCACCAGTGAGCTACACAGAAGCATGAACAATCTGGAACAGCATCACATGCTTAGGCAAGTCACAAATTAATGAGTATGAAAAGGAGGTATAGCTGGAGATATTGATGGGAATCATTTCACAAAGGGTTTTTGATATTGGCCTAAGAATCAGCTTTTGTCTGATTGGCCCTACCTGGCATCGCTGTAATATCTTTTCACTCTGCTTGCCCAGATGCAGTACCAAGGCCCACAGTTCAAGTGTTCGTTGCTGTAACAGGGGATGCTCGGCCCTCCAACACCTGCCAGGTCTTCCTGTCCTGCTTGGGCCCCAACATCAGTGACATTACCTATAGCTGGCGACGAGAGGGGACACTGGGCCTCGATGTTGAGCCACATCGCCTCTTTACAGAGGGACAGGTGCTAAGTATTTCAATGGGACTGAGAGACAAGGATGTGGCTTATTCCTGTATTGTCTCCAACCCTGTCAGCTGGGATGTGGCCACAGTCACCCCTTGGAAGAGCTGCAACCATGAGGCAGGTAGGCCAGGGATCAGTTATGGAAGGAGGGTAAAGCATTAGGCCCACCCTGACCCCACCTCTCTGTGTCCAGCATCAGGGAAGACCTCCTACAAGGATGTGCTCCTGGTTGTGGTGCCAGTCTCACTGCTCCTGGTCCTGGTTGGTCTCTTCTCAGCATGGCACTGTGGCCCCTGCTCAGGTAGGAGGAATCCAGCGGGTACAGGAGATGGGGAAGGAGGTGAATCTACTGGGGAGGAGATGTGGGTTGAACTTTCTTCTGCTCCAGAGGACCTATTCCCTTCACCTCTCCTACCTCGTCTCTTGACCCTCTTCATCTCACTCATCATTCTCCAACTGGACTGAAATATGTAACGTCTCTTTCAACATTCTCCAAATGACATACTCTCCTACACATCTTTGGGCCTTTGCACCTTCTATTCCTTCTGCCTGGGAGTTTCCTCTCAACTCCCCTTTTCTATTTGGCTTAAATCTTCCAAGTTAGCCTGCTCCAGGAAGCCTCCCTCATATACCCACAGCTAGCTGCAGACTTTCTTTCATCTCCCTTGCTTACCTTGACCACAGAGCCAATAAAACTCCCTTGGTGAATTCTGGTCACTTTAAGGCAAAGGCTGGGCCACCATGGGGTATCATTAGTGATGCCTCAAACAGAATGATTCATAAAATATGACTAGGATTAATAAATACGTATTGAGGAAAAGTATCAATGACTCACAACCTCTTCCTGCCTACCATTCCTAGAAAGTGTCTCTCTGAGAGAAGAAATACCCTCCCTGGGCAATGCCTGGCAGTGCCACCTTTAAAAAGAGGATGGAGGGGAGAAGCCTGAGATCAGGCCCACTTCTGAGTCCTACACCCAGCTTAGCCTTCCCTCTGCCCCCAGGTGCCCCCCATCCCTGAAAACATGACCTGACTGACCCAGGCTCTGTAGCTGCTTTCATGTCAAGCTGTCTAAGCTTGCTGGTCCCTGAATCAGCAAAGAAGAAGCACTGAGACCTCACCATAGTGAATGTGTCCTGGAAAGCCAGCATCTTGGCACATCCCCTAAGCATGCAAGCAAGAAGGGAATGATGGCTGTATATTCTTCCCAGGGGACAAGAAGAGCTGGCAGCAGCTTGGACTGCACTCCTCCTACAGGCCCTGTCTACTAAGAATAGTGTCTGACCCTAGCCCTTTGCCCCTGAGAGATCCAGTATTTATTTTCAGTAAGAAGATAGACTCTGGGCTGGGACTATAGCCCAGTGGTAGAGTACACATATACATATACATATACATATACATATACATATACATATACATATACATATACATATACATATACATATACATGCCTCATATACATGAAGCCCTGGGTTTGATTCCTCAGTACTACATAAACAGGAAAAGCCAGAAGTGGCACTGTGGCTCAAGTGGCAGAGTGCTAGCCTTGAGCAAAAAGAAGCCAGGGGAAATGATAAGGCCCTGAGTTCAAGCCCCAGGACTGGCAAATAAATAAATAAATAAATAAATAAATAAATAAATAAATAAATAAATAAATAAATAAATAAATGAAGAAGATAGACTTCAGGAAAAGAACAGCTCTTTACAAACATCCTTATTAGCCAGACACGAGTGGCTCATACCTGTAATCCTAGCTATTCAGGTGGAAATCTGAGAATCACGGTCAAAGTTATCCCAGGCAGGATAGTCCATGAGACCTTTATCTCCAATTAACCACCTTAAAACTGTGGAAGTGGAACTGTGCCCCAAAGTGGTAGAACACTAGCCTTGAGCAAAAAAAGCTGAGGGACAGTGCCCAGGCCCTGAGTTCAAGCCCTACGACCAACAATAGTAGTAAACCCTTATTAAGGTAAGTGACACACACTGTACAATCCATCTATTTATAAAGTGTAAACCTCTATAAATTTTAGCATATTTACAGGGTTGTACATCTAACACCATAACCATCTTTAAAACATTTCCATTGCTCTCTTAAAAAACAAACCAAAAAAAAGAACCACCCTATAACCACTTAGCAATACTGTCGAAATCTTCCCATGCTGCCCATGACCCTGGGCAACCACTGATCTTTTAGTCGCTATACATTTGTCTACTCTGGACATTTTATACGAATGGACTCACACTGTGTGATGGTTCAAGGTTCATAAAAGGGTAGCTTTGGCCTCTGAGGCAGAGAGGACAGAGAGGACTCAACCACCTGGGATAGTGGAAAGGATCCACACAAGGAGTCACATGCTGCTTTTAATTCTACCCTATGGCTTCTGATTACTTACCCAGGCCCATCATGGCCCTAACTCTCTATACCTTTAGTAAGCCATATATATGACATAGTTAGACATTAGAAGGAATGTCTCTTCTTAAAGAATCTCTTTCCCCCGCTTCCCCACCTCAGGATTTTGGAGATGTTCCTTTTCCTGAGGTGACTATGTCAGGACACATAGGTTCAGGGGCCAGGCCAAGTATGACAAAATGCTAAACATGGAAGAGGTAACTCTGGGATCTTTGTCATTACCAGGGAAAAGGAAGAAGGATGTCTGCACTGATGGAGTAGCTCTGGAGACAGAGAGCCCAGTTGTGTAACGTGTGCCATGAAGGACACTGGGAGCTGAGACTTGGATCATGAAGAGCCTCCTTGCCCCGACACTTGATGCTCTGGGACATGGCTAGTGCCTGGAAACCTCCAGTCCTGCCTCTCAGGAAAATCTGGGCAGCCAACACATGGAGAGGACAGAGGGCACCTGAGCTAACTTCGTCAGCCCTCCCTTGGCTCTCCTCGGGACAACATGGGATAATAAAATGTTCCTTGAAGAATACCAGAGGTTCTCCAGGATCCACAGAAGATTTGAGCACTATTTGCTCCTCCATAATACATAAAAGGATAGCCCAACTGGCACCGAATAATGGCCTCCAACCTGAGTCCTAGTCTCTAAACAACATCAGATGATTGAACTACAGGGAAAGTAAATCACCCACTGCGGGCTGATCTAAAGTACAGTCATGAGGCAAGGCCTAGAATAGATAAAGGTCAGAGGTGGCAGACAGGGCTTTATCTTTTGGACCTGAAGGACTTTGAGGTTATTGGAGTTCATGGCCTCTCAAAGGTAAATGGTAGTTACAGATGACCCAGAATGATTGACATCCCATGGTTGGAATAGAAGCCATTTTCCTGGTGATACTTCCTGTATAGACATCCTTGCCATTTCCATTGACCTTGACACCTGCATGAGCTGGGGATGGTGTTGGTGGTTTTCTCTTTACTCAAAGCATGGTGACTAGGCTGGGAATGTGGCCTAGTGGTAGAGTATTCACCTCGCATGCATGAAGCCCTGGGTTCGATTCCTCAGCACCACATATATAGAAAACGGCCAGAAGTGGCGCTGTGGCTCAAATGTCAGAGTGCTAGCCTTGAGCAAAAAGAAGCCAGGGACAGTGCTCAGGCCCTGAGTTCAAGCCCCAGGACTGGCAAAAAAAAACAAACAACAATAATCAAAGCATGGTGACCTGAAAGAGATGACTACCAACAAGAAGCTCTTGCATATCTTCAAGAAAAGCATCTGAGTTCCAGGCAAACCTTTCTTTTTTATTTTTTAACTTTTTGCCTGAGACTGGGAGAGGAAGCCACTACAAAAGAGGAAAATATGAAAGGGAAGGGTGCCCAGGCATTTGAAAATCTGCCACATTCATTTTTAGATGCAAGTGCAGAAGATCCAACCAAGTGTAAGAAGGAGACAAGACCCCATCACTCAAAAGGATTATCAAGGTCACTTTGACTTATGGGATGGAAGAGACTATTGTGACCATCTTTAGAAAAGTCATTCTGCCACTGACTGATTCTGTGGGGGGAAAAAAAATCTAGGCTATTATTGCCACTGAAGGGGGAAAAACACTTGATGAGTGAGATTTACCCTTGAGAAGTAGTAACTAATAAGGTCCACAGTTATTCCCACCCCATGTAACCAGGTTTTATTCTGGGGTCTCACTCAAGTCTTGATAATAAAGAAGCTCTTGATGGAACAGCAGTGTATTTTGAGTGTTTTCACAAGATGGCTTCCCTCTCTCCACCTCAGATGTCCTACTATAGGACCTACCCTCTTTTCCCCACTTCCTGGAGAGTCACTTCACCTTGGACAAATAATTGGCAGATTTGAACTCCAGATTCACATCACTACACTTCCTGAATTTCCCCTCTGGGCTCTGCTTGAGAGTTCCCTGTTGGTCCTGGGTTTAACAAATCCTTATCCCTCTTCTGTACCCACTCTTTCCTACCACCTTTCCCCTACCAAGGCCACCTGAGCAGCATACATGCCCACTTAGCTGGCAGCTTGTGCTGCCCTGACCTGCCACCTAGAGGCATTCCTCATGCCCAATCACCAAATCATGCAAAGCTGGTCTTGCCCTAAAAATAACAGGCGAAAGAAAGCTCAAGGTCTGGCAATAAGCTTTGGTGGTTCTTTAAGGGAGGGGGGAGAAAAAAGCATACACTACTCCCCATTTCTTCCCTACATGTCTAGAGTCTCACCTTTGAATGGAGCCTGTGGTGCTCCCTTGCACACACTGACTCTTGACAACTTTGCATAGACAATGGTTGATTTTTCTGTGAGTTGCCCCTGAACAGGCCGTACTATGCAAATCAACTGATGTTCCCATCCCCAACTCACTTGTCAACTAAGAGACTTACTACCTTTCTACTAGACATCATGAAGTGCATCTGTGACACTAATATTTGTGCTAATAATCACTGAAATTAATGCTTTAACAGTTACAGGCCTGCCGGGCTAGGTTCGCCTCCCCTGGCACGGAGATGCTAGGCTTACTCTCTTATCTGCACTCCCTTTCTCACCCTCTCCCCTGCTCGCCGGACCAGCAGGCAAGGCCAGGGTGGAGTGGGGAGCTAGGGAAGGCCTCAGGTGCACGTGGCCGAACGAGATCCCCTTTCCTCCCTCCTTACCCACGAAGGAAGCCAGGCATACACGGAGTCTCCGAGACAGCTTCAAGAGCAAATCTGATTTAATAGGGGAGTGGCTAACAGTTAATATAGTAATGCTGACGAGAAAAGGGGTGATCTACCAAGAGCTGGCGATAGGCTGGCAAGCTTGTCTTAAGACCCCCTCATGGGCTAACGTCACTCCCAAAGCACCACCCCATGGGCAAAGCCCACGAAATGGGGAGCACACGTGCTAGCTGGTGAGAAGTTGGGGGGCTGGTCGCAAAGCCACCCCTTCTGGTTCCAGACCCAGAGAGGTGTGGCTTGCTTCCACACAGCCCCAGGGCTGGGGGAAGGGCAGCGTCTCCGGATAGCTCTCCTTGCCCTTCCCCAACACAAGCCCATCCCCTGGGCCTTTCATAATGTCCCATGCCAGAGCAAACTGTGGTCCCAAACCATTGCCTGGCCTCTACCTGTGGGCTTCTGGCACTGAAGAGGTTGCAGAGAAGAAGAAAAAAAGAGATAGAGAGAAAAAATAATGAATGAAAAGTTACATCATCACAGAAATGAACTGAGGGCTCCCATATACTAAATACATCTTGAGATACTAAGAAATCAGTCATGAGAAATAGCAAAGCTCTTGCCTTCATGGGGTTTATGTTTCAGCTCTTGTAAGTAAGGCACTAAATCTATGTTAGGTGCTGATACGTTCTGTTGAAAAACATAAAATAGAATAAAGGGCTAGGAGAAGAAATGTTTGAAGAGAGTATTCATCTTAAATAAGGTGATTGGAAGACACTTTCTAAAGAGGTGACATTGGAACCAAAGCCCAGGACAGTGAATGTATGAGCCATGTAGTGGCAAAGAGTCTTTCAGATGGAAAGGCCAGAAAATGCAAAGGCCCTAAGCAGAAATATGGTCAAAGAATAAAGACAAGGATGGATGGAGCCATGCAAAGGGGAGGGAGAGGAGATGAAGAGTCCAGAGAAATGGCCCAGGGCTACATCATATGAAACCTCATGGTCTTCATCCTGTCCTTGGTTTTCAGGTGGTGGGAAGAACTGCTGATATGTCAGGGTGTCATACTTCATCAGAATAACCTTTGCACCCTCGTTTACAGTAGATTTACAGTCTAATTAGAACCCTCCCCAAATGTGTTTTTGCCTTTCTTTTATTTTTCGATTTTATCTTCCTTAAAGAAACAGCCTTTACGCCTGCCCTTCTGTGCAAAGGACAAACTAAAGAGCTGCTAGGGCCATGGGGTCATGTGGCATGATACTGGCTAGAATAGGGAGGGGAACAACAAAGAAGACAGATTGAGAGAACACTTTTTTTTTCATTCATAGAGATCAAAGAGGTTGAGGAAGAGAAGAAAGAAACTTCTTTGAACATTAAAGGTATCTTTGGTGAATCTTCTAAATTTATGAAGAAGTCCTACCTGTTCTGAAATCCACTCTTGGTTGCTTACTGATCTCTACAGGAAGCGCCTCCCCTTTCCAGATTGGACTCTGTGACTCCTTGCATCTGTTCTGTAGGCAGCCTGGAAGAAGGGCTTCAAAACCACAAAACATAACTCTACACAGATTCTTGGGCAGCACTGTTTGCCTGTAGAGACAGGCTGCGCATGTGGATAACCAAGAGGTTGTGGGGTTGTCATACTTTCAGAGAGACACTGGTATATGACCAGAATGGTGAAAAACCCAGAGCCCTTTCTCATAGAAGCAGTGATTAAAGAAACTGGTCATGTTTAGTTTGGACCAAAAAACTCAGAGAAGCATGATCTGCAAATATTTGAAGGGCTATCACCAAAGCCCAGACTGTATAACTGGGGTCATTGAAGCATGCCCCTAAAAGACAGATATCGGTTCATATAAATAACAGTGTATTTAAGCTGGGAGGAAACTTCTTGGTTACTTAGTTCAAGGCTTTTCATGTCTTAGATGGAAAGCTGAGCCCCGCAGTGCTTGTCACTCCCCAAATGGATATAATTAGCACAAAGTCAGAATTAGCTCTAGGTTGTAGAATTCAATCCAACAGCTCCTCACATTGCACCAGACAACCAGGGAAAGACCATTAGCAGATAAAGAAAGCTAAATATGAAATGAGCTATTTCAATGAATGTGCTTAAGCAGAAATTATCTCAGAGCAAGATCACGCACTGGGCACGTTGACTATTAGGAAGGAAGCTGCATTAGGAATGACAAGTATATGGCACATATATCCAGACTCTGCCTTCCAGGGCCTTGTCAGATGTGGCTAATTAATTGTGACACACTCTTCCTGAAGAGACCAGATGCAATGCTCAGATTACCTCTATGAATCAGTTAAAGTCGGGAGGCAAGATGAGACCAATTTACATTGCTGCCCAAACAGTATATAAGGCCCTCCTGATATTCCAAATTAATTATAAATGAAAGAAATAGTGATTGTGAAGTGCCCATTTCACCACGTGAAACCCATTTTACCACGCGAACCCTACTTTACCACGCGAACCTGAGATAAGCCGGCCCTGTGAGCAGACCCAGGACAAGCCCATTAGGGCCCAGTAGGTCGAGAACTCTAACCGCTGGGAATGCTTAACTCTGACCACCCCTAGAATGCCTCAAACCCTGAGCCAATCAGATTTGTACCTGTGTCCTAATCTTGCTTGCTTGAACACCTGATTGTTGTAACTTTGTTCTTTGCCTTTATAAGCCCTGTGTAATCACAGCTCGGGGCTCCCTCCTAACCTCCGCTGTGTCGGTGGGTAGGACGGGGCCCGAGTTGCAGCTCACTTAAATAAAGCCTTGCCTTGCTTTTGCATTTCAGAATGTCTGAGTCTTGGTGGTCTTCTTGGTGGTGGTTTCACGACTTGGCACAACATTTGGGGTTTCGTCCGGGATGGCCCCAAAGACCCCAGAGACCCCAGACTCCGAAGGTAAGAAAATAGCGCTGTTCATTCTGTGTGTCTGTGTCTGTGTGATTTGTAGTTTGGTTTTGTTTTGGCCAGCTGCCTGAATCTGAACCTGTAGGTAGTGAAGGACCAGCCGGAGTGGACACGCTCGTATGGGCAGTCCTGGAGGACTTGCCCCCAAGCCCTCCACGGGGGGCTCAGGCTTCCCACTACCATCCTGAACCTGAAGGACTGGACCGGGAGGCCCTTCTAACGGGCGCCCGTCCAGTCCACTCTATATTCAGGGTTGTCTGGTCTGCTCCTACACAGGAACGGGAGAGAGAGAGCCTCAAGACTGTGTGGTCTCCCCCTCACAGGGGCAGGAGAGACACAGTAAGACTGTGTGGTCTGCCCCCTCACAGGGGCAGGAGAGACACAGTCGAACCTGTAAGCCGCGGCTCCCTAAGTCTGTCTGTAAGTGTTGTCTGGTCTTTGTGCCTGTGATTATTTTTGTGTGTTTCTTTCTTGCGCTGTGCCTGACTGACAAACGGATGATGGGGAACATTCCTTCCACTCCCCTGGACTTGACTTTAGCTCACTGGAAAGATGTACAGGTGACAGCCCACAATCAGTCAATCAGTGAGAGTGTCCGCAAAAAAGAACTCTAGGGGCACCCCCACCCAGCCTTCTTAAGCAGAAAATTGTTTGGTGTGCTAAAATGTTTTACTAAGACTAAAAATGTTTTACTAAAACTATCAAGCCCTGGAAAATGAGGCTGGAGAATGCTAAAATCATTTGTTAAAGGTTTTTGTCTTAAAATGTACGGCCGATGCTTATTCAGCACGCTTTAAGATCTTTTGAAAGTCACCCATCTGGGCTTCATATTAAAAGAGAGCAAGCGTTGGATGTCAGATGCACGTAGACTGTGCTGAAAATCCCTGTGCCTAAATCAGCCAGACAAGTCAGAGTTCCTGGGAACAGACTTTAGTAGACCCAGGGCCATGAGCTTTGCCTCCTGTGCCCCAGTATTCCCAAGAAGGCTTGGAGTGGATAAAGAAAATTCCCATGGCCCACAAAACCCCTGGACAGAGAAGGAAACAATGACTGGTGGAAAACTTGTGAAGGGAAACTTATCCTGCCACAAGGGCTAGGTAAGGGGATCCTTTAGAGAATCCACTGAGCTTCTCACATGGGAACCCGAAAAATGCAGGACTTGCTCCAACACTCCAAAGTGAAAATTAGACAAGGAGATCAACTTATTGAAGATATTGTTAAAAATTGCAAGGCCTGTCAGCTTGCCAATGCCCCCAATCAACGGATTACTAAAAGAGCTCGCCTCTGTAGGAATAGGCCAGGCATGTATTGGGAAGTAGATTTCACAGAAATTACAAATATTTGCTAGTTTTTGTAGACACCTTTTCAGGATGGGTTGAAGCCTATCCAACAAAGCATGAGACTGTGAATATAGTGGCTAAGAAGATCCTGGAAGAAATCCTACCCAGGTATGGCTTCCCATCCACCATTGGGTCGGACAACGGACTGGCCTTCATCTCAAAAGTAAGTCAGGGAATAGCTGCTGCACTGGGGACGGATTGGAAATTGCATTGTGCTTATAGACCCCAGAGTTCAGGACAGGTAGAGAGAATGAATCAGACTCTAAAAGAGACCTTAACTAAATAGGCCTTAGAGACTGGCGCAGACTGGGTGTCACTCCTTCCTTTTGCTCTGCTTAGAGGAAGAAATTCTCCCTATCAGCTTGACTTTAATTGCTTGCTGATTTGGATGATGCTGAATTTTTGTGTAAACTCGATTGCAGCTCGTGCACAAGAATATGTGACCCCAACTTAAGGCACTATATGATTCTGCTTCTGTCCCTACCCCCCATTTGTTCAGACCAGAGGCCTGAGTGTTAGGCCAGTTGACCCCTTTGCCCTGGACAAAGACTACAGTGGTGGAACATGGGAGGTCTCTAAGCACCCGACTCAGCCGCTTCGCCTTCGCCTCAAGAAAAGAAAGTTAGACTGAATATTGTTATAATTTTCTTTTTGCCTTCTTTCCTTACTACCCTGGCTAGTGTTGATGTTATTTTGTCAGCTCACTCCAAAGTGAGGTGACCCCCTTATTTTAGGTAGTTTTGGGCTTGCTCAGGAATACGGGTATAGCCACCCAACCCTTAGAGCACAGCTGAGAAGTTATGTATTATTTTGTTGCTTACATTTGGATACTAAACACTATACAGCTAATGGTAAGTCTGTATGGCTGAAAGTTAATTTTCAGTTTGCAGTAATCCTGCAGTCCCTTGGTAAAGTAGATTATGGTTATAGGTTCCTGGCTAGGTAAGGTCAACGCCCCTGAGTCAGTCCTTTAAAACCGAGGGACCAGGGGCTGGGAATATGGCCTATTGGCAAGAGTGCTTGCCTCATATACATGAGGCCCTGGGTTTGATTCCCCAGCACCACATATATAGAAAATAGCCAGAAGTGGCGCTGTGGCTCAAGTGGCATAGTGCTAGCCTTGAGCAAAAAAGCCAGGGACAGTGCTCAGGCCCTGAGTCCAAGGCCCAGGACTGGCCAAAAAAAAAAAAAAAAAAGAGGGGCTGGGGATATGGCCTAGTGGCAAGAGTGCCTGCCTCATATACATGAGGCCCTGGGTTTGATTCCCCAGCACCACATATACAGAAAATGGCCAGAAGTGGCGCTGTGGCTCAAGTGGCAGAGTGCTAGCCCTGAGCAAAAAGAAGCCAGGGACAGTGCTCAGGCCCTGAGTCCAAGCCCCAGGACTGGCCAAAAAAAAAAAAAAAAAAGAGGGACCAGAGTTGTTTTTGGGAAGATGAGGCAGGATAAACTAGAGGCATGCAAAACAGAGGTACAGAGATTGTACTTGTGAGAAATGGTGACAGGCCCTTTGGTTACTACATTGGGCCCTATTGGCCCATGCCTTATCTCTATATCATCCCCTAGACATGCAAGCCATTGAAATGGACAGAATGGAGCCATGATTGGCTCACAAGGTACCAAAAAGAAAAAGGGGGAAATGAAGTGCCAGACTTTGAAGTCAGGCCCCATTTTACCACGTGAACCCCATTTTACCACGCGAACCCCATTTTACCACGCAAACCTGAGATAAGCAGGCCCTGTGAGCAGACCCAGGACAAGCCCATTAGGGCCCAGTAGGTCGAGAACTCTAACCGCTGGGAATGCTTAACTCTGACCACCCCTAAAATGCCTCAAACCCTGAGCCAATCAGATTTGTACCTGTGTCCTAATCTTGCTTGCTTGAACACCTGATTGCTGTAACTTTGTTCTTTGCCTTTATAAGCCCTGTGTAATCACAACTCGGGGCTCCCTCCTAACCTCCGCTGTGTCGGTGGGTAGGACGAGGCCCAAGTTGCAGCTTGCTTAAATAAAGCCTTGCCTTGCTTTTGCATTTCAGAATGTCTGAGTCTTGGTGGTCTTCTTGGTGGTGGTTTCGCAACTTGGCACAACAATTGAATGTATAGCAGGAGAGGCCAGTGAGAAGATTCTCCACGGGTATCAGAAGCCCTGCTTTTGCTAAAGAAGGCATGTTCGGCCTTCATTTCTTCTGCACTTTTTCCGGGTATGTTGATTGGAGGAAGTTTCAGAGCTTTCCAGAACAGAGTGATTGGCAGCGATGGAAAATTAAGTTTCACCTTGATTCCCAACTTTCACTGAATGGTAGAAGTAACTCAAGCATCAGTTATACCATTACCAGGAAAACACAGAACAAAAGCACTTCAACCAGCTAAATGAATATAAAACATACAGCCACAGAAATGTTCACGTTCTTTAGAATATTTAAGAATGGGGAAAGACTTGCATCTATCAAGATCCTATGGATGTTAGAAACAACAACAAAATAACAAGGGTATTACCTGGGATGCCTGGACCAGAAAGCTGATATGACATGTTCATCCTGTTGGCCTTAACACTACATCCCATCAGGGGCTGCTCAGGCGCCAAGGAAGGTCACTGAAACTCAGCCTTGCTAGAGAGAAAATGAAGAGGTCTTTGCTCTGCTGGTTACCCCCTGTCTGTGTGCTGACTGGCCTGCTCACATCTGCCTGTATTCAACCAGCTTAGCTACAGTAGCTCAAAGCTCTACATGCTCACTGTGGTCCTACATACCAGGCCCAAGGACTCATTATCCACCAATCCTACCAGCCACAATCTGCTGGTAGTCTGGCCCTCTCTCTTTTACCTGCTCAAAAACATCTTGTCATCCCCCATAGGTATACACACACACACACACACACACAATCTTGTTGATAATGGTAGCCTTATAGCCTGACATTTTCAGAAAACTGCTAACAATTCTTACACATACACAGGGCCTTGGACTCTTCCTGCATACTTGAGCACACATTCTCATACTCAATGGTACCTTTAATAAGAGAATGTGATGGGGAAGAACCAATCATAGGCCCAGACACTCCAGGAAGAAGGATGAGAGGGGGCTGGGGATATAGCCTAGTGGCAAGAGTGCCTGCCTCGGATACACGAGGCCCTAGGTTCGATTCCCCAGCACCACATATGCAGAAAACGGCCAGAAGCGGCGCTGTGGCTCAAGTGGCAGAGTGCTAGCCTTGAGCGGGAAGAAGCCAGGGACAGTGCTCAGGCCCTGAGTCCAAGGCCCAGGACTGGCCAAAAAAAAAAAAAAAGAAGGATGAGAGGTACAGGGGAAAGATAGAGGCTCCCATATTACTTAGTATCGTTCACTTGCAAGAGAATTTCACACCGAACACCACAACGAACACTCAAAGCCTCAGCCAAGTCCAGGCCGTGGTTAACGCAGTTTACAGGGGCTGTGTTCCTAAAGGACAAGTGCAGCCGGATGCCTGTTATTCCATGACCTGCCCAGTTATTCCAGAGAGAACATGCACACAGAAGTAGCTCCACCTCTGCACCAAGGCAAGAAGATTGATACCTCAACCTGGGCTCTAGAAGCCCTGCTCTGGCTCATCTCCACCTCAAGGAGCCATGGGATGCCCCCTCTGGGGCTCACTACCCATCCAGAGCTATACTCCATGAATCCAGGATCCTCAAATTCCCTGCCCACATGGTTCACCCTGCCCCAAACAGACCAAACCCACTCTATGCACACCCCAGGTGTGACGGTATCTGGGGAGGGATGTAGACAGAGGTGCCAGAGGCTCCACATGTGTGGGCCCAGAGCCAAACATACTCTAGCCTGGAGATGTAGGTGAGAAGAGGAGTCCTTAGGTCTAAAGCAGTTTCTCTTACCAAGTCCTGGTATGCTTGAAGAGTCTATAAGAATTTGTTAGCATAAATTATAATTACAAATGTGAAGGGCAGTATTGACTATCAAGTAACCTCCCATGGGACTTTTTTCTATCACAACTCCCATCCATCCATCCACCAAACCTGAGATCTCCCTCTGTGACTAAGAGGAAACCCCCACTTCTCACTACAGTTCAGAAGGTGCACAACAGCAGGGATCTGAACCTAAATCTGGGACAACAGGCCATGACGGCCTAGCCTACTGAGCTGTCTTCCTTCAGCCATCATCCTGCATACCTTTGTATTGTTTGTTCGTTTGTTTAGCCAGTACTGGGGTTTGAATTCAGGGCCCCATGCTTGCTCTGCTTGCTTGTTCAGCGAGCCCTCTAACACTTGAACCACACCTCCAATCCAGCTTTTTGCTGGCTGGCTTCAAAGTCAGCCCCTTCAGATGTCATCTTCCTGTGTAGCTAGAATATCAGGCATGAGACACTGATACTCAGTTCAATACACTTTTTTTTGGCCAGTCCTGGGGTTTGAACTCAGGGCCTGAGCACTGTCCCTGACTTTCTTTTGCTCAAGGCTAGCACTCTACCACTTGAGCCACAGAGCCACTTCTGACTTTTTCTACTTATGTGGTACTGAGTAATTGAACCCAGGGCTTCATACATGGTAGGCAAGCACTCTACTGCTAAGCCACGTTCTCAGGCCAGTTCAGTACACTTTTAGTGAGTACCTACTGTGTGTCAAAGACTGAGAAGGCAGCTGTGAACAGAATTAACATTTCTCTGCACTCAAGAAGCTTGCAATCTAGTAAGCAGAGGCAGACACTGAACAAATAAGCATCAATGTTTGATTAAAATTGTGCTAAACTGTACAAAAGAAAATCACCAATAGCCATGAAGAAGAATAACAAAATGTCACTGGGGGAGGGCAGCACAAAGGGCTTCTTTGAGGAAGGGATATTCAAAGTGCAACCCGAATTAAGAATTAGTAAAGTGGCAGTGAAGAGATGCTGCATGCTGAGGAACTGGCAAGTATGAAAGCCCTCTGGAAAGACCTTGGTTTGTGTGAACATCTAAAGGAAAGATCCCCACAGCCAGAGGGTAATGAGCAAGCAGGACCCTGGGAGGAGACAGCTGCAGAGGTCAGGTCAGGCAGAGTCTGGTAGGACATGGTAAGATTTAAATTTTAATTATAAATGTGAAAGGAGGCCACTGAAGAGCTTTAAGAAAAGAAATGACATGATCCGACTTGCATTTTTAAAGGACTATGTTGGGTCCTGCATGGAGCACAGAGAAAAGGGGGTGGGAGTGGGGTGATGAAGTGATTCTGGTAATCCTAGCAGGAAATGATGGCAGCGTGGAATGAAAATGGGGGGAAGAAGTTGATGGCGCTAATAAATACAGAGGAGCTAAAGTCAAGAGGGCCTGGAGCCCTTAGCTGAGGGAGGGTCTAGGGTGCCACAGGAGCTTGCTACTTGATCTGAGTAACAAAGCACCCCAAGGTGTCAATCACCCAAACTAGCAATGAAAACAGAAGATCATGTTCTAGCATGGGGTCAAGAGTTCATGTGTCTTTCATAACCAGGGAAGAAGGGCTTGAAAAGGAACTGATATTTGGAGGCTGAACAATATATTGGGTTGAATCATATGAAAACTGTTGTTCTTATAAGTAAAAAAAAAAAAACTGGTCAAGAGCCAGGAACTGGTGGCACATGCCTTTAATCCTAGCTGCTCAGAAGGCTGAGACCTGAGGATCACAATTGGAAGCCAGCCCTGGCAGGAAAGTCCTTAAGACTCTTATCTCCAATTGATCACCAGAAAACTGGAAGTGGCTCTGTGGCTCAAAGTGGTAGAGTACTATTCTTGACAAAGACAGTGCCCAGGTCCTGAGTTCAAGCCCATGACCAACAACAACAAAAACTGGCCAAATATAGGTAATTTTGTTAGAATCTTGTAATTTGTGTGTAAGTTGACTTAAAGAAAAGGCCATTTCTGCCTGATTCCCTTTCCACCTATGCTTATATAGTCAAGTACTGTTGGTTTGTTGGTTTGTTTTCATATTGCAGATCAGTTACCAGAATACTTTACCATGAACTTGAGGATGGAGAGACTGCAAGATGACTTTGGATAAAGTCATCTCTCACAACATCTTTAACTCAAATTGTTCTGGGCCCAAAGTGTCCTGGTGAGTTTCTCAGCCACCTGGCCTGAGTCCTGCCTACGACTTTCAGAAAGTACTGAGGAGAATGTTGAGGGTGCTGGAGCTGCCTCAGGATACAAGAGGAACTACTCCTGACCCCACCATCACTGACTCCAACCCACCCCATGGCCACTCTTGAAGCATGGAAGGCCCCACTCAGCAACTTGGTCAGGTGGGATGGCCAAACATGCATCATTCACTGCGAAACAGCTGGATTATTAGATGCCGTGATTGTCCCTCAAAGGCACATAGTATCTGTCAGGTCAAAAGTTATGGGGTATCCTTTTATGGAAGAACATCAAGACTTGCTGCCTGAAGGCAGGAGGCTAGAAAAAAGAGACCCCAGCATGCCATGCTGGCCAGTGAGGAGGGCATTGCCAGTACCTGCCTCTATAAGAGCTCACAACAGGCTACAGAGCTACAACAGGGCTAAAAGCAGACTGTGTCCCTGGCTATTCAGCTTCTCTAGACTGGAGATGTGCTAGATGGTTCTGAGGACCAGTGGTTGCCTAGGGAAGAGAGAGACAGAAAGTTGAGGCCAGCATAAGACTGGATCTTGAGGCAAGGATATTCCTTGTGCTATGGAAGAGATGCTAGAGGCCGTTGTGCCCTATCCCCTGACACGCTGACCACGTGTCTATCGCTCCCCCTCACTACACAGCCACCTGTGGGGTTATGCAACCACCCGGTTTGAAGGACCCACACCAAGTTGTCTTCTTGCCTCGGGCAGCCAGCATGGCATCAGTGCAGCCAGCAGAGCCAGGCCTCATTCCTAGAGGACTGAGTCAGCCAGGTTCTGGACACTAAAGAGAAGAGTCACCCTGCACTGCCCAGGCTGAGGAAATCTGTGGAAAATGAGAGGAAACAAGTACTGGAGGGAGTGGGGTTTGGTGGACAGTTGGCCACAGAAGAAATAAGGAGCCTTGGCCTGGAGAATGGCTATCTAGCCAAGAAGCAAATGGCACACATGTTTCACCCACTCCAGCCTTAGTCCTAGGAGGCCTTAAGGTTGGGGGGAAGGGGTCTTCTTTCAACAGCCTCTACCCACAGCCTCCATTTCAAACAGACTGGGATCTTGTCTGCCCGCCTCCAACAGGAGACTCTCACGTACTTGGTCCCCTTGTCCAGGCTCTCCCAGCCTGGCATGCACTCCTTCATCCACCTTCCTTCCCAAGCAGGTGATTCAAAGCCCAACCCCAGGCACACCTACTCAGAGGCTTTCCCTCCAGTGATCCCATGGCGCCAACTCTCCCAGCTTACTCAAAGCTGAATCAACAGTCCAGTGCTTCATTCTTTAATTTCCCAAAATGAGTCCAGTGACCTTCCTTGGGAGTTTGGTCACACTCCTGGAAAGGTCAGGTTTAATATCCCAGTCCCATTACACACACACACACACACACACACACACACACACACACACACACACACACACACACACACACACACGAGTAAGAGCATCCTCAAAGCGTACTTATTAATGAAATGGTTAATGCAGTAGGTAGAAACATTCTGTTTTCCAGATATCCCTTCCAGGGAAAACCATGAGTCTCAGGTTGGGAGATTCCACTGCTAAATCTCCGGATTCAGAGCAACATAAAGAGTAGACTAGACTATGAACCCTGTAAGATGACTGTTACTACCCAATAACTCTCACCTCTTCTCAGGCTTAGTGCCTGGTATATACCCCTCTATCCTATTGCTTCTATGAAACAATTTTCATTGACTACCTGCTGTATGCCTGACATCTTTTAGGCACTTAAATATATTAATTAAAGTGGGGGTGCTTGTGGCTCTCATGCCTGTGATCCTAGCTTCTCAGGAGGCTGAGATCTGAGGATCACCACTAAAGCCAGCTCGGGCAGGAAAGTCCATGACACCCCTACCTCCAATTAACCACCAGAAAACCACAAGTGATGCTGTGGCTCAAAGTGGTAGAGTGCTATCCATGAACAAAAAATGCTCAGGGATGGTTTCCAGGTCCTGAGTTCTAGCCCCATGAACAACAACAACGTGTGTGTGTGTGTGTGTGTGTGTGTGTGTGTGAATATATATACATATATATATGTATCAAAGATCCCTGTCTTATTCTTCATCCTGAGGAGCTGATAGAGTGGGAATGAAGGGATGAGTCAACTAGCAATCACAACATACAAATTGCATAGTATGTTAGGGACAAGGGCTGCAAATTAATGAAAGAAAGTGGGGTAAAGGTGATAAGAAGCAAGAGAGAAGATCAGTACAGTTGTGAATAAGGCAGCTGTGATAGACCTCACTGAGGGCATAGTTGAAGCATGATTTGAAGATGAGGACTCAACCATTCAAAAATCTGGAGGAGAGCCATTCTGGACAAATAGAACAGCCAGGGAAAAGCCATAAGGTGTCTGAGAAGCAGACAGGAGCCAGTGTGGCTGGAATGCAGAGAGCCAAGGGGAAGATGAGCAACAGATTCAGTCCTCTGGGATCAGTGTGAGGACTTTGACCTTGGAAAATCATTTAAGGGATTTGAGCAGGAGAAGATTTAATTAACATTCTTCCTTCCCTTTTGAGAATAAGCTGTGAAAAGAGAAGAAGTGCGGTGATCAGCCTGGACAATACTGCTGTTACCCAGGCAAGACTTAAAGGTGGATAAGGACTTGTGAGGTAACAGGAGAGAGGTCAGCTCCAGACTTCCTCTAATGGCAATAGCCAGAACTCCCTGCCTATCAGGATGTAGTGGGAGAATGGGGATGAATGAAAGGAATTAAAGGAGCTGGACACCTGTGGCTCATGCCTATAATCCTAGCTACTAAGGAGGCTGAGATCTGAGGACCAAGGTTCGAAGCCAGCCTGAACAGGAAAGTCCATGAGACTCTTATCTCCAATTAACCACCAGAAAACCTGAAGTGGCACTGTGGTTCAAAGTAGTAAAGTGCTAGCCTTAAGCAAAACTGGTCAGGGATGGCTCCAGGGCCCTGAGTTCAAGTCCCACAACCAACAAAAGAAAGGAAGAATAAAACAAAGAAAGAGGAATTAAAGGATAGAACTACCATCTGCTCAGAGGGAGAAGAAAGTGGGGTATATTTAAGGGTGACCCAATGCAGTGTTTGGGCCATGCTACTTTTCATCTCTCTTAAATATTTAAGTAGGCTGCACTTGTGGAATCGACGAAAGATGTCTATAACAGGAGCAGGAATTTAGATGCAGATTTTAGGTAAATCTCCAAGTAGGAGAATATTCCTGTCCCCATGGCTCCCTTCTCAGACTATGTACTCCATTCCTGGAAAGGCTAATGTTTACCAAAAGCAAAGAATCAAGTTTCCCCACAGGAACAATGTTATAATAGCAGGTTAGGCTCCTGACCAAGAATCTGTTGCTCAATTTTTTTAATAGCAGTAATCACAAACAGGGTATTTCCTCAAGTCCTCAACTCAACATGAAGGAGAAGCTTGCTAGCTGTATAGGAAAGAGATTCAGCAATCTTCTAGTCAGAGAGACAGGGTCAACACAACCTAGCCTATAGAGATGGCTCCATCCTGGAAAGCCCAGAACATGAGTGACACTGTTTGTTAGGTCTGCCTGACTTTACTCATTCTTCCATGGGCCTCTTAGAGAGGATGTTTCACAAGCACCTCTGAGAAGTGTTTGGGGAGATAAATGTGGCTTTTTCTACCCACATCTCCCTGAAGTTATCACCAATCATTGACTACTGTCATCACTCCAAGTTGGGGGAGGAGTCATTAATATAAACTTTATCCATCACATTAAGGCTTTGTTGTTGTTGTTGTTATTGTTGTTCCATTTTGCTTTGTTGGCACTGGTCACAGGATTGACCTCAGGGCCTAAGTGCTGTCCCTGAGTTTTTGTGCTCTACCACTTGAGCCACAGCTCCACTTTCTTTAATTGGGGATAAGAGTCTCACAGACTTTCCTGCCTGGACTGGCTTTGAAATGGAATCCTCTCATTTCAGCTTCCTGAGTAGTTAAGATGACAGGTATAAGCCACCAATGCCTAGCATTAGGTTTTACCCATTAGTTCGGAGAGACGTTCTGAGCTCTCATGAGAGTAGATGCTGAGAATGAAGAAGACAAGGCCTCTATCCTCAGAAAAATCTAGCCTGATGATGATGGAGACTATCAGGATGCTCCTTGGCAAAGATAAGAAATGCCCTTCCTTCTTGTCAAGGGGCAGAGGAGAGGCTGGAATAATGGGACAAATCAAGATCAGTCCATTTCCTGTAGAGACAGGCTGAGAAAGAGGATGAGGAGGGCTGGAGGGAGGAGGGCTATACCAACAAGGAAAATCACCTTGGCCAAAGGACTGAGATAGAGAGAGGAGAAGCCTGTGGTGAAGAAAGGATGGGAAAGACTGACAGAAATAAGTCTTCAGACAAGCAGAGTACTGGACCTAGAAGGCTACTTGATTCTCCTAAAAGAGTTGAAGCAAATGTATGTCTTGCTGGACAGATCCCTCCTCAGCTTTGGGAAAGCTGTATGGACCTCCTTCATGGGGGATCTGTCCACCAGGCATGGGCTGTCATTATCAATCAGTGCCACCAAAGATACCACAATGGGCACTGGTCCTAAAGATGAGCAGCTTGGCCTAGGTGCCAATTGTGAAGAACAGGTGGATGGGAAGGACTCACCCTGATCCAGGGAGTTGTCCCTGAGGATTCCAGCAGCTGGCCCAGGTCCTGCCAAGCTTGTGTTTCAAGTGCTTCCTCTTATTAGCAGTATCACTATTACTAATAGAGACTGTTGTCAAATTTAGTACCTGTGCATGTCCTCCAAGCCTCACAGGCTAGGCTGGACACATGCTCCTTCCTTATCTCCCAGATGGTGAGCTGTCTCCAAGTTCAATCACAAGGCTTCGTTCTGTTCTTCCCATATCTCCCCTTCCCTGTGGCCCTCTCACTGCCTTGGCCTCCACCCCCCACCACTGTGTGCTGAGACCTGAGCTTCCAACCTCCCACAAGAGGTTGCAGAAGATGAAACTATACCTCAAGGATGTTGAAGATTGGAGAGCAACCATTTTCTGAGCCCCTGCCATGTACAAGGCTATGTAACATTCACAACTCATAAGCTATCCTTCCCTCTATTCCATTTCACAGATGAAGAAACTGAGGCTGGGGAAACTTACTAATCACTATGAACCCAGGTCTGTCTGACTCCCAGACAGAATGCCTTATGTATGAGTATGTGGCTATCTCACAAATCGTTCATTATATAATGTTTCTAGTTCCTTCTTGTCCCCCTAAAAGACCCACCTTCACCTCAATCTCATTAAAGATCAGTTCGGTAGTTTTACCCTATCCTCTTCCTGCTCACTTCCCTGCCTTCATTAAAGGGCTCAGTCTCCATACACAGTGTCCTTCTTACCCATACTTCCAAAATGCACCCAAGATGGCTGCTAACGAAAATGATAAAGGGGTGTCAGAAGGCTATCTTGTCCACACCCCACTGCAGGCACAGGGACCACACTCAAGATCTTCCAGATTTCTCAAAGCTGCCTCCACACCCCCTTCTCTTCCCCTGTAGTACATTATATCTACCTAAGAACAAAAGACTGTCTGGAGTCAGTTTTGTTCCCACACACCAGGAATGGATGAAAAGGATTTCTCCAGATGCACCAAGCAGATGAGGAATGCAAACTCCAGAGCAGGGTTTCCCACCAAGCATGGCAAAAGGAGTCTCCCGAGAAGCTTAAAGACAGGGATAAAGTCCTAATGCAGCCCTCCACCTCCAGGCAGGCCACAGCCTAAACCCTCAGGGGCTAGGTTGTTTTATGACTCTGAATGGACAATTGGGTAATCCCCCCAAAGTCCCTTATTTCAAGTGATTTGGACAACAAAATCCCCTCCCAGTTAGTTACTGCAGTTTGAAATATAATGAGCAGCATGCACGGTCATGGTCATAGTTATGCTAACAGGAGTGCATAGGATTCATTAGGCTTCCACCTCACTCATGGCTTGGGAATTTGGGACTTAAGAGAAGATGGCTGAAGAATGACTTCCTAAAAGCCTGGGAAGGAGATCAGAGAAGAACCTGAATCAGTGAGGATTCAGGAAGTGTTGCTAGTTCCTCCCACCAGGTGCCCTACTAGGTCAATTCTGATGGCTACTAAAAGAATAGTGTTGATTCCCAAAGATCTGTAAACTACCTGTAACTATCGTGTGTGTGCGCGCGCGTGCCTGTATGTATATATGGGGGCTACTAGGACTTAAACTCAGAGCCTCCTGCTCTCACTTCATATTTTTGCTCAAGGCTGACACTCTCCCACTTGAGCCACATTTCCACTTGCAGGTTTTTTGGTGATTAATTGGAGGTAAGAGGCTCAGACTTTTCTGTCCAGGCTGGCTTTGAACTAGAATCCTCAGATCTCAGCCTCTTGAGTATGTAGTATTACAGGAATGAGCCATCAACACCTACCCAGCACTAAGTCCTTCTTCAGTGACTAAAGGAACTAGAACTTAACCCTGGAAAGGCTAGGAAGAGAGACAAAGGGCAGAACCAGGAAGATGAATGGAGACAACTGATTGTCAGGAAAAAACAAAACAAAACAGATAACCATCGGGACTGTCAAGACTTCCACCTTGGGGCAGCTCTTGTGCCCAGCCTTCTGCTTGCTTGCCTGGTGCTATTGAATAAATGTCCCTCAAAAGCCACATGATGAAAGCTTGATTTCTCAGCCCATGTGTGATTGGAAGGAAGTAGAACTTTTGTGAGATGAGCTAAGCAAAAAGGAAGTTTGATCATATAGGACATGTTTTTCAAGGGGATGACGGGGTCCCAGGTCCTCCTCTTTTTCTCCCTGCTGCTTCCAGGGGAACTTTTTCCTCCAACATGTGCTTCCACCATGATGGACTTCTGTCTTGCTAAACACCTAAAGGTAACTCGGCCAATCAACCCTGGGCTGAAATCCCTGAAACTGTGAGCCAAAGTAAACCTTCCTTCTTTTGAAATTCATTATCTCAGGCATTTTGTGACAGTGATGCAAGGCTGACTAACACACCTTGTGACACTGCCCACCTAAATTTTGCAAGCTAGATATTCAATACAGACATTGTTTAAAAAGTAAATCACAGGAACTTACAAAATTGAGTAAGTTGCAATAAAACGTGGGTGATAAACACCGGAAATTCTCCACTTGATAATTTCACTACAGTTCTCTAAACTCTGGAGGCCATGTCTAGTCTATGTGAACGGTGGAAATATGACACAATGTACATTACTGAATATTTCTTCTAACTCCATGCTGGTAACATCCTATGAGGGCCTGAGATCAGACACAGTGGAACTTGAGAAATGCTACAAATCAGGGCTTTCCTGACCCCTCCCTCAGGCCACACTGCTCCAGAAGCCACTGTTGAACATCTATCACCACAAGTGTTTTCCTTCTACATTGAACTAGGTTTCAGGCAGGAGAAATGAACAAAAAGATCAAGGTGTTTGTGCAGGGAAATCAATGGAGTAACCTGAATGCCAGTGACTCACACCTGTCATCCTAGCTACTCAGAAGACTGAGATCTAAGGACTGAAGTTGGAAGCCAGCCTAGGCAGGAAAAGTCCATAGGACTCAACACCAATTAACCACGGAAAATACAGAAGTAGAGCTGTGGCTCAAGTAGTATAGTGCCAACCTTGAGCTATAACACTAAAGATTATACCCTGGCCTTGAATTCAAGACCCAGTACTTGCACACAACACAAAAAAAAAATCATTGAAGTGGAGGCTTCCCTCATTCCTGATTCTGGGATGTGAAGCTGAGTGAGGGCTGCAATCTCAGTCTGGCATTTAGGAACTTCCCTGGCATCTCAGTTGACTCATACTAACAGGAAGTTGTTGTCAGAATCTTTCTGAAAGCTCTCTTGCTTCTTCTTAATGGTGTTTTCTTGTGAGAGTCTCACGGTTTCCACCCCTCAAATGAAGGCTAAGTCTGAGTTGGCTCCTTGGTTCCCATAGGCTGGCTGTACAGCACAACTTATACAGCCAGGTGGCTGCCTCTCTCCCTCACCACCCAGAAGAAGGCTGAGCTGGAGGCTCCACAGACTAAGAGCAGCCTCCCCAAGTCAACATTGTCAGTCCTCTGCCTCAGGACAAAAGTGTGCCAGGCACAATGCCTAGCTGAAGATCTAATTTTCTATCTGTGAGTAAGTCACGAGAGAGGTACTCATAAATGTGAGAGCATAAATGAAAGAAGAACAGATAGGTAATTTCTAGAGTTCTTCGTTCCTTCCATTTAACACCCTTCTACCTCCTTGCCTAGCCCCCAGCCCAGCCACAAAACTAGCCCCCCAGGTCAGTGTTTTCTGGTTTATTATCTCTCACTTCTTCTTACAAGCTTTGTCAAGGCAGAGGCAACAATGCCATCACCCCTTTGCCAATACCCAATCCATCTGAGACAGGATTCAAGGGCTTATTAAACCCAGACACTCAGGCATACACCACTTCATGTGGTCCTAGGGTAGGAACAGGAAGAACTAGGAAGATCCGCTTCTCAAAAGAAAAGAAAATGAAGAAAGGCATCTCAACAAGCAGATAGTGGGAAGAGTCAGGTAGAACTAAGTGGCCTCGGAGTACATTTCTGAAGATCCCCTACCCTTATACCAGCCAGGTGTCCAGTTGTGTGCCTGTTACAACTGTTCTGTGTGGAATACAATCACTTGGTCCACTTGAGCATATAAATTGGAAAGGTGGATGCTGTGGGCTCCCTAAGAGTAGGTCTTGGATCAAGGAATAAAAGCTATGTGAGTTCTATTCATTTCAATAGAAGAAATGTTCTATTCTATTCTGACAATCAGAGAGGCTGACTGGCCTGCTTGGGAGGTAATGAACTACCACTGGAGGTTAGACAAAAGACTGAAACATCTTTTGTCTGGAATGCTGCAGAAGGAATTTGGATAACAGAGAAACAGCACAATATCCTGATGTCTAATATACCTAAGCCAAATCCTGAGCTCTTACTTTTGTTGCCTTAGTTGAGATATCCAACCCACCCCCTGCCTCCATATAATGGGAGAAGTCCACTGTCTCTACTAGGCTAAGATAAAAAGATAAATAGAACATTTAGAAGTATCTGCCCCTTGATGGGTGTTCAAAAAAAAAAAGTGATTCCCCTTCCCATCAAAAGGAGGACTGGGTTAGATGGCCTTCTACCCCACAGAGCCTGACGCTGGCCCCCTTCCTGAGAAAGCATACACTGGAAGAGAGAAAGAAGTGAAGATCAGGAGGATGGGGACAATGATCAGGGAACAGTTGGAAATCATCTCTGATAGCTCCCTGTTTCCTCATGAGCCCTTACAGAATACAGAGGGGAAACAGGGATCTGGATTTAAAGTCCAGTCTGAGGGGGCCTCAGTTTCCCTGCCCATATTGAGGGCATCAGATGCCCCTTCAGTCTCTGACTTTCCCATTAAGAAAGGGGTGGAAGGGTGTGATAGATATGAGGGAGGCAGCTAGGAGCAACCTCCAGAGTGGCGCGGGGGGGGGGGGGGGGGGGAGAAGCTCTCCTCCACATGCCCAACCCTCCCTCCCTGGAACACCCAGACAGTCACCTCCGTCTCAAAGCTTCTTTATTGTGCTAACACTGTTGCCTGGGATCGCAGATCTCACACACAAAACAATTCAGTCCAGACCCCCACCCACCCGGGGGGCCCGGGGCCCTCTGCATTGGCTGGGGACACCTGGCCTGTGCCTCTGTGGCTCTCAGATAAGACTCTGCTTTCTCCTCCCTCCCTCCCTCTCGTTCCCCCAGCTCCCAGACTGGAAGTCTGGGGAGGTGGGGTTGCTAGACAGAGACCAGGACCAGCCCACTCCCACTTGAGGGGAGGAGGCTTAACCTCCATCGGATGGGTTTCCCCCCCACCCCCGGAGGGAAATTCCTCAGCTCCCCCACTAACAGCCTGCCAGCCTCGGGAGAGCGAGGCCTGCACCGGTCTGAACTTGTCCCCCAGCTGCGGGCAGAGAGCCCCGACCCTCCTTCCCAGCCGGGGCGCAGCCCGGCGCCGCGCCGTGCCGCGCGCGCTCACACCAAAAGCCCGTCCTTGACCTGCTGCGGCCCCTCGGCGCAGTCCGCCGGCTCGGCGCTCTTGACCTTGACGTAGACCGGGGAGGGGCCCGCTTCGCAGGCGGGGGCGGCGGCGGCGGTGCGGGGCACCAGGGCCACGTCCTCGGGGCCCCCGCAGGGCGGAGGCGCGTACTTGCGGCGCAGGGAACGGCTGACGTTCTGCGTCGGGTACCCCAGGAGGTGGGTGACGCGGCTGCCGCGCCCGCTGGCCTTGCACCCCGGCGCCTCGGCGTCCACTCTGGAAAACAACAGGCGTGCGGGTGAGCGGGCTCCTCCGCGGCGCGGCGTTGGCACGGCCTGGGCAGAGCTGGGGGCTCTTGGCAACCTCGTCTCCCGCACCTCCCTCCACCTTCCCCTGGCCTCCTCTCTCTCTCTATCTCTCTCTCTCGGCCTCCACACCTCATCACCTCCCTGCACCTTCCTGAGCCTTCCCTCCCTCTCCTTATCTTGCCTTGGCGATCTCAGAGCTATTTCCTCTTGCTGATTTCCCTAATTTCCTCCTCCACCTCTCCTCTCCGTCCCCAAGGCATTGCGATTCGTTAGCACTGCTAGTCTCGTTCTATTTTTATTTCTACGTTGTGTCTAAGTCATTCGCACTATTCGCATTGTGAACTCTTCTTAAATAAGCATGTCGGAGTTGTCACCGGCGCGTACAAGGAAAACGAGAAAAGAAAAAAAAAGTAGGGCCTGCCCTCCAGGAGCTTACAGTCTAGACAAGACAGACAGTGAGGGTGCAAAGAGAGGGGGGGGGAGTGGAGGGCAGAGGAGCAGAGGTGAAGGCTGGGGAGAGGTAGGGGGAGAGACAGGAAAGCCATGCGGCGAGTGGCAGGTCGACATGCTGAGGTCCCAGCACTCCGTGGCGATGGCGAGCAGGTTTGGGGTGGAGAGGGGTCCCAGCCGGCCGGTGGCGGGCAGGGGTGAAGAGGGCAGGGCGCCGGTTCCCCTCGGCACAGCAGCATGCAGCATGCATCAGGTTTTACCTGATCTCACTAGCCAAGTCGCCGCAGGGCCCTCCGCCGACCCCGCCGCCGTTGCCGTAGCCGAAGGCCCCGCGGGCGCCGCCGGCCCCGCCGCCTCCGCAGCAGCAGCAGATGAGCCCCCAGATGCCCACCGCCAGGCACGCCAGCATGAGCAAGGAGCCCAGCACGGAGCCGACGATCATGCCCACACGCTGCGAGTCTGTGGAGAGAAAAGGGTGGCGGGTCAGACTTCTGGGAGTTTCCAAGGCCAGGGTCTGTGGGAAGGAGGGAGAGGAACCCAGGGGGAAGGGGGTCGCTGGGGCCCCGGGACTCCCAGCGTGGAAAGTATAGGGAGACTGGGAGTTAATTCTTTGCATCTGCATACAGTGTCCAGCTGCCCTAGGCTTGGGCCTGGAGGCTGGAAATACAGAGCAGGCTGACGCTCCCAATAGAGTCCAGTGACACCACCCACACACACACCATCCCACCCATCGGGGACCCTTAGGGCCACTGGACCTACCTGACACCTTCACCTCCACCACACAAACACTGTAGCCCACGTGGTTGGCCACTGTGCACTGGTACAGCCCATTGTCCTCTGCAGAGATATCCTTCAACACCAGGTCCCCATTAAAGCCTGGAGTTATAGGAACAATCCAATGGTTATCCTGAGTCTGGGAAGGCTGGTCCCTGAGAGCCCCCACCTCCCATGTCAGCCCCTGGGTGGGGAGTGCGACACCACTTTTAAGAGAGGCCTGGTTTAGGCACACATGCACATCCACTTTACTTTTGACTGAGCCACCTTCCTCTGTTGAGTGGGAGAGACAAGGAAAGACCTCTGCTCCAGCAACAAGACAGGAACACCATTCATTCTTCATTCTGTGACCTCTGGGAAATATGTCCCTTCTCTGAAGGGACCAGAAGGGACCTTCTCAGAATGCACCAGTGTCCCCATTTGTCCAGTGAGGACTGGGTTAAATCAGGCAACTGTGACGTTCCTTCTCACTCTGTGATTCCTTCATCATAGATAGAAATCAGTTTCTCTATGCCCAGAGCCTTGTATACCTCATCCCATTTCAGCTTTACCTGTCCCCAAAAGGTAGTTATTCATCTTCTCTTTTCATAGGGCCCTGAGAGGTTAAGCTGCTTGCCTGAGATTTGCAGCTTTGAGTCCTGGTCAGGATTCAAGCCCAGCTCTGTCTCACACCATGTTCTTTCCACATTAACCAGGCTGTTTCTGACTGACTCCCTGCTCTTACTTTCTCTTCTTCCCCTAGTAGAAGCTTCTGGCTGAGAGGAGCAGTCTCTCACAGGTGTTCCAGGTTTGCTTGGAGGCGGCTGTGATCCTAGGGGAGCCCCAGGCTGTCCCAGAGTCCCTGCTCATCCCCCACACTGCCCTCTGGGACTTCCTTACCTTGGTTGATGGAGCTGTGGAAAGATTCCTGGTAGGAGAGCTCAGAGTGGAAGCTGTGCTGGGAATGGTAAGATCCAGCTCGGTAGGGGTGACTGTGCCCACTGATCTTGGCCCACTTGTAGGAGAGGGGCTGGGAACCCCCATTGGCAAAGCACTTAAGTACCACATCGTTGCCCTTTGCCATGTGGCCTTCAGTCCAGCACATGGGTACCGCAGGACGTGCTGCAAAGAGACAGGCAATTGTGAGCCAAGATCCAGCCAGGAGGCAGAGCCAGGCTCACCATGGCCAGGCTCCCTTTGGCCCTGAAACCTGGGAGAAGAGGAGCCCAGAGAAAACTAGTCCTACCTTGTACAGTGACAATGACCTTCCGGGTGGCCATGGTGGTCTTCTTCACCCGGCACTCATAGGTGGCTGTGTCGGATACCTGCAGGTTCATGAGGTTGATGGAAGCATCGTACTGGCTGGGGTCTGAGGCTGCAAAACGGACCCTCTGCTGCAGATGGGGAAGGTTGCCATGATTGATTCTCTTGTCCTGGTAACTAAGGAACTGTGAAGAAGAGAGGAAAATGCAGGTGGTGAGACGGGCAGAACCCAAGGGGGGAGGCCATGTGGGCTGGCTGTTCGAGCAATTTACTGAACTTTTCTGGGACTCTTTTTTTCCCCCAGCTGAAAAATTGGGAGGGGGGGCGGTGGAACCATGCCTGCTCTGCTGATTTCATAAAGAATAAGTGAAAGCTGATGAAAGCCAGCATTTGGGGAATTGTCTGGTAGAGGGCAGGGACCACACCGCCTCACCTTCCCCTTGGAATGGGGTGGGAGGAGGTAGAATGACTGGCTGGCTCAAGTCCCAGTTGCACAGCTCTTATCCCTGTTGCCCCATTCCCTGAGAGGCCCTGGAGGAAGTTCAAAATCTTGATTTCCCAGTTTCACCTCCATCTCCCTCAGGATGATAGCTACCCAACAGGTAGGCATTACAAAGTACAACGAAATGAGAACCTTGTGCCCAGTACTTACTACGTTCTCTCGATGTGACGGGTCTGAATTGACCTGCATCCACTCAATGTCTAGCCCATTGGGGCCGTAATCCTCAGGATCCAGGATGTAGGGGCAGCCCAGCCTCACATTGTCACCTTCTGCCAGGTACAAGACCTCCTGGCCATCCCCGTTGATCCTCACAGCAGACAGCAGTGCTGAGGGAGGGTAAGATGGGAGGGTGAGAGGAGCAGAGCCAGAGCCTCAGTAACCAGCTGCAGCCGGCTGCAGCTTCTGTTAGGGCCACCCAGAGCTCAGTGGGGCTTCTGGAGGGAGGAGGGGCTTCTCGTGTGTGTATGTGTGTGTGTGTGTGTGTGTTATGTATGTGTAGTGTTATAGGCATGCCTGTGCATTCACTTGCCTTGCTTGTTTATTTATTGGCAGGGCCTGTGCATGCTTGTGGACCGGTGTATCTATTCCAGGATTGCGTAGGTGTGCCTCTGAGTACTGTTTGCATATACAGAGCTGTTATATATGCTGTCTGTACATGATTGTATGTTTGCATGCATATACCCAAATGTGCATTATGATTATGAATATTTGTAGATACAAAGATATTCATGTAAATATGTAAGACATTTGCTTACATGTTTACTCAAGTGATAGTTGATGTGTTCGGGGCAGGGAAGGTATAGGTAAGTATATGAAACACCCAAAGTTGTTGTGCTCAGATGGAGAGGCTAATTAAAATCCTCCTGTCTAGGCTGTACCTAGGTCTTGTCGGACCAACTATGGTTGCTCTTATGTAGAAGCAGGAGGATGAATAGAGTGGTACCTGGTTTCCCTTTCCAGACTGACAGAGGCTATGTGTGTGTGTGTGTGTGTGTGTGTGTGTGTGTGTGTGTGTGTGTGTGTGTGTGTGTTGGTGTGTGCATGTGTCTTGGTATGACTCTGTATATGTAGTTGTAGGTCTGGCACTGCGTGCAGCATATGCAAAGGCTCTAAGTGATGGTATGTACCCTTGCGTGACTGCGGCTGTGACCTGGAGCCTGTGTGATAGTGACTGATGGTTTATGCCTGGGGCTGGGACATCATGTGCCTGTAGGATGAGCCTTACATGGCAGTGTGTGGCATTGTAGGCTGTGTGTTCTTCCTCTGGTGTTATTGTGCAGCTGAGTACAGCCACTCCCACATGCTCACTCCCATCGAGGCCCCTCCTGCCACTGAGTCAGAGGCAGGAGGCTAAGATCTGGAAAGCTCCTCTCCCTCCCTACCCTGAAGCCCCAGGCAAGAGCCTAACCGGTTAGACCTAGAGAGAGAAAAGGGGGGAATGCACCCAGGGCCTCACCCTGGCCACTCAGCACCCTGTCTCCCAGCCTCCAGCAGCACTCCCTCCCCAGGCCCCTCACTCACCTTGTTATCCAGCTACAGTTTTCTTTTTAATCAACATGCCCTTAGGAATCTCTAAGTCTTGTCAATTGTTCATTTCTATCCTCCTATGGCTCAGCATCTATTACATGCTTAGAGTCTCTCTCTCTCTCTCTCTCTCTCTCTCATACACACACACACACACACACACACAATTACACTGTCAAGGCAAAACAAGTGGACATATAGACACATTCAGGCCTTCAAGCCCAGGTACAAACCTATACTGTCTCCCCTTCCTACGCACACAGACATAATCAGACCTATGCAAAGGCAGACACATGAAAGCCAAACCCAGTAGACACACCCACTGCACACTCCTTTGGTTTCGTACACGTTCACTCAAGACCAGACATACTTACAGAAGCCCTGTTTGCCAGGTGTATCCTGGCTCTAGAAAGGCCAGCGAGGGCGCTTTTAACATTCGCAGTACCCTCAGAACCCTGGTTGGGCCATCAGCTTTGCCCTGGCCCAGCTAGACTCCAAAGTACTTGACCCAGAGCAGACCGGCTGGCTGCTGGAGCTCTAACGGGACCTGAGGAAGCCTCCTCCAGCCCCAGGCCAAGAGAATACCAGCTCATTCCTGAGATAAGGATCCGATGCCATCTGCCAGATCCTGGGGCGGTATAGTGCAATCCAGGGATGAGCCAGAGTTCACCTGAGAGCAGCAACTCCTCCCTAGGGAAGAGCCACTGGAAGCAGCCTTTTCCCACAACATGGAAGTCAACCATACAGGAGGGTGAGTATCTGAAGAAAGGGGCTTGGGAAGGAGGGACACACTGGAAAAGTGTCTCCACCCTGCAGTAGGCTAAGTGTCTTTCTTCAATTGTTGTAGGCCAGGGAACCTCGCCCCAGCTTCTCAATCTCCTTAGAAACTTTCTCAGCCTCCTCCCAAGAGTTCCAGCCTTTTTGCACCTCCTCCCTCTCCTTGAGAAGCTATTCCTGGTGTCCCACTGTGACTCCTTTCACTATGGCACTGAGGAAATACTTGCAGAGAATGTGAGAGAAGAGGGAGGCAAGATAGAGGGAAGAAAGCCAGGGTGGAAGAGAGCTGGATTGAGAGACCTGGGGAGATAATAGGCACTAGTGGGTCTCTAAGGAAGACAGTGATTGTCCCCCTACAAAATCACCAGGGCTAGCCACCCTCTGGGGAATGTCACCTCAATAGTAGTGGCTGCTATCAGCTGGGAAATCTATTCTGAATTTTCAAGCTGCTTCCAAGCGGGAAGATGACAGGTGGAAAAGAAGAGAAAGGGGAGAGAAAGGACAGCTTGGTACATAAATGCGTGCCGAATCTCTGTGCTCACACTTGGACACACACAGCCCATCTGAACATGCCTCAGCTCCCCAAGCCCAGCCAGGGGTTCTGCCAGCCCAATGCTCAGCAATCAGAGAGGGTGCTACAGAGATCCTGCCAGAAATAAAACCACACACACACACGCACACACACACGTGCACGCGCACTAAAGTAGCCCCCCTTCCCATGCTCTTCCTCACAGCCTTCATCCTAAATCCAGACCCTGGAGGGACCCAGAGCTCTTTCCAACAATGCCCAGCAGAATGGCCCTTGCTGGGACTTGCCCAACCTAGGCATGTAGCTACAATATCCAAACTTGAGCTCTGCCCCTCCAGGAGTGTCCCAGAGGGGCAAAGGGGCTCTGGGAGTTGTCATCTATCCTTACCTCCCAGGTCTCATCCTGGAAAGGACACAACTCTGGAACCCTCAAAGCGAAGGGGGCCCAGAGCAGAGATCACTCTCCATGATGGAAGCAACACCCTGTAGGCTCAGCCTTTTCAAAGCCAGCAATTCCCCTGCCCAGGCTCTGGCTTGGGAAAGTGTCCCTCCCAATGAGAACAGCACACAGACAGCCTGATGGAAATTGATCCTAAGGAGGCTCCTCCTTAGCCCCCACCCAGAGCTGCTGCTCACCTGACTCCTACCCCACCTCCTGCTCCCATAGGTAACTCGCAATAAGCCCTGTCTCCATTTCCAGCATGGGCCACAGCACGCAGGGACCTGAAGACATGGGTGAGCCCCACAGGCTCTCAGACAGCATGAAACTCCACTTAAAAACCTCCACACACAGATGCTGCTCAAATCCTTCAGGTACAGGCTGTCCTGGCAGTATCCAAACCAAGATAGTGGTAGGGTGAGGATGGGCAGGCCTGGCTAAGGCCTCTCAGATCGCCTTGGAGGCTCCTCTGTGTGCCCTTGTTGACCCTTTCTTCGGCCCATCTAGCCTCATGCTGGGCCTCCCGGCCTACTGCCCAGCCTCATACCTGGGCTCAGGCACACGAGTAGAAGGTGGAATGCTCCTCGAACTCCCATTTCTCTAGGCTCGATGTATCCTCCGCCTGAGCTGGGTTCCCGTGGGATGGTGATGGTGGGTGTAAGGGGCAGGAGGAGGGAGGGGGAGCTGAGGGCCCAGACACTGCCCAGGGTGGCAGGAAGGTGCAGTGAGTGCCCAGCTGGGGAGCAACCGGAGTTATTTCTATGGGAGGGAGGGGGCCTGGTCCCCGCCTTGGGGAGGAGCCCCAGTAGCCCTAATTAGCAGGGTGACAGGATAGCCTACCCAGGCATTACCCAGCCCTCACCCAAGCTCTTCCCTGTCCCAAGAGTGGTGCAGGGCGGCCAGCGGGACTTGTAATTAGGCACCTGTTAAACCTCCACTTCCTCCTGGCCACGTCCTCGGGGTGACAACAGTCGCCCCATTTTACAGCGTCCACTCTACAGCGTCCAGGTTGCTCCCCTCACCACTCATTTGCTGCCTTCTTCCCTGGGGGAAGTGGGAAAAAGGAAAGAGAAGCCAGGTTTGGGGAGGAAGGGTGACCAGGCCTTGAAGAGTTAACAATGATGGATTTGGGGTCTGGCACACCCCTCCACGTGCAGGGATCCAGAGATCACCTCTGACCCTCCAGGGTACCCATCCATATCAGCTATTTAAGAAGTTACACCAGAGGGGGGCCCTTCCCCTATGCCAATCATGGAAAGAAGAAAGGCTCCAGCAGATGAAAGACATCCAGGAATGCTTGGCCTGCCTTCCCCCTGAGGCCTCTGGCCCTTCAGAGAGAGCAGTGCTCTGAGCTGAAAGAGGGAGGGAATGAGTATATTCAGGAATATAGTCTTCCCCTGTGACTGTGTCCATGCAGGGTGATTCCCAGGTGCCAGGATTCCTGGGAGCCCAGAGTCCTGTGGGAATCCAGACCCCTTGCCCCAATACACAGATCTAAAATACTTCAGTGGGGCCTGCAGTAGAGGGAGGTGTGTGTGTGTGTGTGTGTGTGTGTGTGTGTGTGTGTGTGTGTGTGTGTGTAGGGATGGGGGGAGTGGATGGAGTGAGTGGGTCTGTCTTTAGTGAAGGAACAGGACCGGGGGTACATGTGAGTATACAAACCCATCACAGGTGGGAAGGAAGGCTGAGCCCTTCTGTGTGTGCTTTTTTCAGGGATTTCTTGGTTTCCCAGATTCTATGCCCAGGAAGAGTCAACAGACCTTGAAGGGTGAATGCAGATGCAGGACCCAGTGTTAACTGGGTCCTTGGTCCCAAGGACCCTCATAACCAGTCATCAGTGACTAAGATCCTAGTGGTGACTAAGCCAGCACAATTCTGGGAAGGCTGAAGCTAAACGGATGGGGTCTTGGCCAACAGAAGGAGAAAGGAGAAGACCAACCCTTGGTAATTGTTCCTGAGGATGGGAGGGGAAAGCACAGAACAGACCTTAGACCTCCATTAGGTTCCAAGGCTGTCCCACACACGCAGGTCATGAGGGACCCCATTTAACAGCTTGTCTCCCTCGAAGGAGCCTAGAGCCCTCTCTCACTCTGACATGGGACTCAGGTAGGCCAGAGAAGGAAGAGTCTCAAGAGGAGTTATGAAGCTCATGGATGCTGCCAGGACCCACTCTTCTGGAAAGAATAGGCAGAACAATAAGGAAGCACAAAGAGTCCATGGGCCTCTGTGTTCTAAACCCCTCTACCCAACTCCTAACAATAACAGGGTGCCCCGGGCCCCACCAGATGTACACAGTGAATATCCTGATTTCCTTATTTATTTTTAGGTTTATGGGATTGTCTTGTGCCCTCTGAAGAACGGGCATCATTATCCCCATTACACAGTTGGGGAAACAGACCTGGAGAAACAGGGTCTTGGCTCAGTTGCTGCTACTGGCTAAATGGAGGATAACTAAGCATCCTGATTCGCCAAAAAAAAAAAAAGGGATTAGTGACACCATGAGCTAATAGACACACTTATGAAAAGGAAGCATGAAAGATTGGTGGTGGGTGGAAAATCAGGACAGCTAGGAAAAGAGAGACCGAAAGGAGTAAGGTGCAGGATAGAGGCAGGGGGTCAATTGAGTTCTGGACATGAGCTAATATCAAAGTTGGGGTGGCATTAGTAAAAATTCTGACTGAAGGTGAAGCCAAATTTGACATTGGGGTTTTCATTAAGGTTAGCATTCGGGTTAGAATTACAGCTAGCACTGATGCTAGAGGCTATGTCTGAGATTTGTATAACAATAAAAAATAAGACACTAGTTTCATTTACAGATAAATTTTGGAATACAACTAAGGCTAAACCAGAGGTTGAGCTAAGATTGATTTAGGATTCATAACTAGGTTAGAATTGAGTTTGGGATTTGAGGTAGAATAGGTAGGCTGTGGTTGAGGTTAAAATACATGTTTAAAACATAGGAGCAGGGGGATCATGGCAAACAAAAATGAGATTTCATTTATGGTACAGAAAGACATCTGCCTGCACCTGATAAATCCAGATTTACCTAAAAGATTCAACTTTTACCCCTGGAAGAATACCAATGGAACATCCTCCAGGATTTGAGGGAGGGATCTCAATGTGTATGAGCTCACATGATGGGTATGAAGCAACTTAATCCCATAACAAATGAATCTTCTGAAGTCCTATTCCACCATCAAAGCTCACAGCTTGGTCAAGCTTCAAGAAAGCTATTTGGGGAGGGGATACAAGAAGCTATTAGCAATGGGGGGAGGGGGTTCCTGACATCAAACTGAACCATGAGATGAATGAAGCCCATCAGAGGGAGTCTTAGTGGGGAGGAGGTCTGGTTCTACAGCCTAGGAGATGGAAGCCAAGGGAGAACCTACATGTTTCGACAAGAACAGTTGTTTCTGAGGGAGAATCCATGGGAGTTTTTCAAAGCCTGAAAAAGCAGAGTACCAGAGTTGGTCTCCCTTGACCTACTGAGAACTAATTGTCACCTCCTTGCAATTGGGAGCCTATAAAAGAAATCTCATCCTTCCTTCCATGTGCCCTGAGCCCTGTAGGGGTTTGGGGTGGTGGTGATGGGGTGAGAGCACCAGGCATAGGTTCAGCCCACAGTTGCCTCCCTCTGGAACTGGTCCGCAGCCCATGTCTCTCCCTGGGCCTCAGCCTTGGCAGAGAAAGAGAAGCTCACTCTTGGGAGGTCACTTACTCCCACTCCTCACCCTGTTTCCCCACCCACTTCCTTTTCATATCTCATAAAAGTTCAAAATTATCTCTGCCACTGTTGGACTTCTCCCTGGGCCAAGACGGAGAAGCAGAGAAAGAAAGAGTGGAAGACAAAAAAAAAAAAAAGTGGGAGGGAATGGAGCAGAAGATGATAAAGGGAGAGCAAGACTTAGAGGCAGAGACCAAGACAGTCAGAAAACATGACATGCCAGTGGCCCATGGAAGAAGTTCACAGAGAGGCAGAGGAGTGCAGCTATGATCTGAAAACAATGCATAAATTTCCAAGAGGAGCCTTTACTTTTCCCTGAAAAACCCATCACTTCCCAGAGGAGAGTTTCCCTCTTTTGTGCATTTTCTAGAGAAGAATGGCCCCAGTTGGGGTAGTATTTGCTTCTATTCTAAGCCAAAAACAGATTCAAAACAGAGGCCCAACAGAGACAAAGAAGAGGAAAGAGTCAAGACAAGGACCCAGAGAAACCCAGAAGCCAACTTCTGACAACAGGTGCAACCCAATCTCAGAGCCTTTGCAGGAAGGGCAAGCAGAGGCTTCAATCCACCTACTCTTCCATCCAAAGCCCACTTTGCAGCAACTACACAACCCTATAGCCCTACCATCCCTGCCTGTACCCACTCCAGCTCTTTCCCCAGGCTCCGTAGCTTCCTGTGCTCAAAGACCCATTTCCCCTGCTTTGGCCCAATACTGAAATTTGAATTTGACCCTTTCTCAACACCTCCCCTTCACATCCACCCCCTCAAGTCCCTTGGGGACTTTCATGCCCTTTCATCCCTCTCCAAACACCTAGGAAGGAGCTACACTTCCAAGAACCTCTGAGAAGAGTCTGAGAACAGAAGTTATGAGCCACTATGGAGATATAGCATCAGGTAAGTGAGAGAGATACTAAGAAGCTGGTATGGCTGCTGTCTCTCCATGAACCTTCAGCATAGGTTTAGGATGAAGGACTCCAAGGGAGGCCATGGACAAGAAGACATTAGGCAGGGATGGAGGATCAGTACACAGTACACAGTTCTAAGAAAAGTTAAAAGTTAGCTTTAGAGAGAGTAATGAGATCTATGTGCAGGCTTAGTTTTGAAGGTGTGGGCTGAGGTTGGAAACTGAGGCTCAAATCACAGCTGACAGGTAAAAAACTTCAGATACCAGTGACACAAGGATGCCTTGATCACTTTACAGGCTGCCTGAGCCTCAGTGGTTCCCACTGGCCCGCATCAGAAGAAGGACCTTAAGAGAGGGAGCACCTTCATATACCCAAATTTCTCCCACAGACCAATGTCTTAGAGCTGAGCAGACACATAAAACTATGTAGTGCATAGTCCTCATCACTAAAGGATTGGCCTAATGCACCACTGTTTCAACCAAGCACGGCAGCAAAGGATAGTCTATTGATTGTTATCATTTGGGCTGTTATCAAGCAAATGAGCAGAGGCAAGAAGAAATGCCTCATAAACTGTGAAGTCCTGATGACAAACTAAAAGAAGTATTGAAAGATCTTGAGGATAAAAGTTATCTTCAACTCACAGAGATCAAACCACACTGTCTATAGCTTTCATCCTTCCATGATTGGCTGGGCTTTGTGCTAGACCCTGGGGAAATAGAAATGGAAAAACCTCAGTCTGTCCTCCCATAATGTCCCCATCTGATGGAGAACACAGACAAGAGAATGGGCACCTCACCCATCAGGGAGTAACCTGGTGGAAATGATGTTTAAACAGAGATCTGAAAGGTAACTAATGATATGCCAGAGGGAGACTAGGGGATACCCAAGAGGAATGTTTCAGTGCATGGGAAATAAGCCAGGGCTCTGCCAGACAGGATGAAGAAGAGTGAAGCCAGAAGTGACAAGCAATGATTGTTTTTGGACAGAGGAGAGAGAAAATCCTTGAGAATCAAAGCTTTAGGGACCTTCTCCCCTAGCCCCCAGAGTGCCTTACTGGGATCAGAGTCAGGCCCTCAGGATGGATTTGGCAACTAAGATTGATAGGCCTGGATGTGTGTGTGTGTGTGTGTGTGTGTGTGTGTGTGTGTGTGTGTGTGTATTGAAGACTTTGTGATGAATTAATCCATATCCAGTGTGACCTTGGCTTCAGAATTTATAGAAATACAATTCACCTTTGCTTTGCTACCTGGATTTCCCCCCAGTCAAGGTTCCCCCTTGACTCCCAGGGTGGTCCTTGGTTGGCCTTGCCCCAAGGAGTTGTCAGAAAGGTGTGTAGAAGCCAAGAGGCATCAGAGGAGAAGCCAGTGGATTTCTGATTCAAAGCTTCCCCAACTAAGCCCAACTGGACTGGCCTTCATTTGGCCCGCCCTGTTTGTTTCCCGTTGCCTGGATACCAGGATGGAGGACCCAGCAGGGAAGGGTGATGCCATAGGGGGCGGGACTCAGAGGAAACATGCTCTGCCAGGGCTGGCTGGGAGGCAGAGGGAAGTGTCAACTCAGTAAGCCCAGCCCAAGAGTCCTCTCTAATTCAGGCTCCCTAAAATACTCAGGAGAGCCCTGTTTCCAGAACTACAGGTGCTTCTGTACATAGCTGGGGTAGGAAATACATGAAGAGGTTTCCATCACATGAAAAGAATCTGGACCTCTTTTTGGGTTTTGTGTGGTCCCAAAGAACAGAACTAGGACTATGCATAGATGTACAGGAAGACACAATGGGCTATGTACACACACACACACACACACACACACACACACTCCTGGCACTTGAACTCAAGACCTGGGTGCAGTAAGGCTAGTGCTCTACCACTTTGAGCCACAGCACCACTTTCAGTTGTTGTTGGTTTTTTTTCTGGTGGCTTATTGGACATAAGAATCTCAGGGACTTTCCTGCTGGGGCTGGCTTTGAACCAATCCTCGGATCTCAACCTCCTGAGTAGCTAGGATTTACATAGTCTTGAGCCACTTGTACCCAATGGACCTTTCTATTGGCACCTTGGGTATTGTGTGCATATATATATATATATATATATACATATATATATACATTTATCTGAATTAGGAAATGGAAGGGGAACATCAAAATGGTGAGACAAAGGATAAAGGGTGAACCAATGCAACAGTGATACTCACAAGACAATATGTTGGAAATTAACTGTACAACTAGAGGAGGGAGTTAGGGGGAGGGAAAGTGGGAGGAAAATGAGGGAGGGGGTAACAAGTTTGACAAGAAATGTACTCACTACTTTATGTATGTAACTGTAACCCCTCTGTACATCACCTTGACAATAAAATTAAATTTGAAAAGAACTTTCTGAGTAGCAAGGCTGATTTTAAAAAATGACCAGGTTCACTTAGGAAGTAGTGAGTGCTCTGATAGTAAGGGTAGGCAAGCTCAGACTGCCCAGCTCCTTAGCTAGTTTGCTGGCCCCACCTCAAAATAAGGGGACCCTCAGAGGATTAGCTGATGAGTACCAAGGAGAGTTCATTACCTAAAGGTCTTTGAGGTCTCTTCCAGTCTTGAGGTTCTGTGGTTTGGTGCTTACCTCCACTAGCCCAGAGACAATCTTTCTGTAGGAGCCACAGAGCAAACCTCACTGTCTCTGGATGGTCTCTTTTGTTTTGTTTTTGTTGCCAGTCCTGGGGCGTGCACTCAGGGCCTGAGCACTGTCCCTGGCTTCTTTTTGCTCAAGGCTAGCACTCTACCTCTTGAGCCATAGGGCCACTTTCGGCTTTTTTTCTATATATATGGTGCTGAGGACTCGAACCCAGGGCTTCATGTATACGAGGCAAGCACTTTACCACTAGGCCATATTCCCAGCCCCATGGATGGTCTCTTTTAGACCTCAGGCTCTCCACTTTCTACTCTCCACTCCTTCCATCTCCTTATTCCTCTTGCCAGTGGGTAATATTCTGAAAAGGTCACCTCAAGCCTCAACCCAATTCTTGTCTCAACCTCAAAGCCATTAAAGGGCATGGAGACAATGGCTACCCCTTTTCCAGGAGGATGTGGGGGAGCATGCAGAAAGAAACGTAGAGGTTGCACTTTCAGAGGCATATGGCCACTGGAAGAAACGGAAGTGTGGGCATTAAGGCAGGGAAGCTTGAGCTACTTATTGAAGACCAGTCAAATCAAGAATCATCATATGTTACTGGAAATGCAGATTTCTAGGTGATGTTGGTGTGATTTCCTGGGAAACGTCTCACAGCATAGAACGGGAGGTGGGCCGCAGGCGACAGCAGATCTCTGGACTTCAGCAGGCCACCTCCTTTTCCATGGCTCTCAGCTCAGGACTCTAGGCTTTTCAGAAGTCATAGTTAGGAGGGGTGAGGGCTAGGGACTCTCTGTCCCTAATCCTCAGTGATCTTTGTACTCAGACTTCTTGTCTAAAGCAACAGCATCTCCTCTCTACTGTCACCTCAACCGCTGCCACCCTTTTCACACTCCTCCCCCCACCCAAAGCTTTGTGTGGCTTTGAACTCTGACAGCCCCTTTCATCGAGCCTGTTCAAATTGCTTTTACTGAGATTAATTAATGCCCAGCTGTGACCCAAGTCACAGATCAGGGTGCTGAGTCTTTCGGGGCCACTGGAGGACATCCCAGAACCCCACTGAGTCAGGGACTGCCTGGCTCAGCCACCAGGACAGGCTGCTGAGTCATGACTGACTGGAGCAGCCTCAGTGGCAGGCGCAAGGTTCAGAGACCGCCCCCAAACCTCAGCAGAGTGCCCTGTGGGCGACAGGTGAACAGGTAGACCACAGAGCCAGCCAGCAGCCGAGGCCCCCGTGGCCCAGCAAACAGTGCTCTGGGGCAGAGGGCAAGTGGTGAGCTAGCCACTGGCTTTTCCAAGCTGGACCAACACAGTCTGACATCGCGAAGACTAAAAAGACCTCAAAGGCACAAGACAGTGCGCTAGAAAGTCCTCAAAGGCTGAGAGAGACTTTTCTGTGTAGAATAATGGGAGGAAAGAAAGAACATAAAGGAATCTGTAATCAATGCAAGTCAATACTAGTTTGAACACCTAAAAAAAAAAAAAAAAAGCCAGATGCCTGTGGCCCAGGCCTTTAATCCTAGCTACTCAGGAGGCTGAGATCTGAGGGTCACAGTTCAAAGCCAGCCCAGGCAGAAAAGTCCATGAGTTTCTTTTCTCCAAGTAACCACCAAAAAGCGTGAAACGGAGTTGTGGCTTAAGTGGTAGAGTGCTAGCCTTGAGCAAAAAGAGCTCAGGGACAATGCCCAAGCCCTGAATTCCAGGCTCAGGATGGGGTGGGCGCGCGCACACGCGCGCACACACACACACACACCTTTATGCCAACAAAGACAGTGTGCCCCCAATCACCTTCTACTTAATCTCTAGATTTCTACAGCACCCCTCCCCTTCTTTGCAGCCTCCCAGACACCCCAATGCTGACCCAGGTGAGACTCTCAGAGCATTTCCATCTCTAAGCATGAGGGACAGCTAAAGCCTCCTTAGCAGAACTCTACACCCACCCATATACACCTAAGGGCTGACCTCAGGCAGGAGGGCTGAGACTGGTCACTTCTGATTCCTGAGCCTGGGGACTAAGAGAGTCTTGAACATCACACCCAGGCTCCACCCCCTACCCCCTTACCCACCCCGCTCCCCGCTCTGCAGCTTGCACTCACTCACACAGCCTCCTGCTGGCTCTGCCACCACTGATCCCCACTTAAACCAGAGGACATCTGCTCCAGAAAGAGTAGGGTTAGAGAGTTTATAAAAGATTTCCACAACTGGGGTTTTAGCTAGCTAGCCTGAAACCTCTGACTGCTCTCAGGAGTGCCCCATTTTCAGGAACTAGGTTCCTGCTGACATGTCAGGCTGGTTCTAAAAGCCATGGAAACCTGGGCAATGGGGTCCTGAGAGAAGAAATGAATGGGATTAGATGAGGCAGCCCTGGGTAGATCTCTGCAATTTCCTCCCCAACCCATCTTTTGCTTGGTCAGAGGTTGCTGTAGTCTCCCCTTCTCCAAGTCAGAACTGTATTCCTATAATCTCTAGCTGTCCTGTGTTTAAGCTTTGTCCGAAGAGTCTCACTTTTGAGGCTTGGGATCGCCAAGCCCCACAGGCTGGCAAGACAGCAGCAGCTTCCATCATATAACCACCTTGACTTTAGCCTGTGAAGGTGGCCAGTTTTGCTCTACATGGGCTAAGGAGTTGGGAGGGTAGAAGCCCCTTTGTCCCTAGCCTGCATTCAATAGGACTCCATTGTTTCCAGCCTTGAGATGATTTAGATCAAACTTCATAGGGCTCTGACTTGGGCTTTGGCTCCAGCTGGGAAAGTGGGTCCTATAAAATAGGTGAGGGCTCATTCCTTGGTTCCTACAGGGATGAGCTGAGCAATAGTGATGCCAGTGTGCTGGCTGCCAAAGCAGGCCAGAATCCTTAAGAACCCAACCATTCCTTCTTTCCTGTCCTGGGCCAGGTACCACCTCTTCCCAAGGTTCCTGGAGGAAGAGATGAACTTTCCTAGGGAGTAGGGGTGCATTGAGGGGTGGTGAGTGGGGATGATAAGAAAGTCTTTCTTTCCAACAACTACTGGGGCTGTGGAGAGGGCACCTGAGGCGGTTGCTCAGTCCTAAGGAAGAAGCAGCACAGGAAGCAGCTTGCTGACTCTCCCTGGGCCCCTTGAAAAGAGGACTCTTGCCCCAGGCCCTTGTAACCTGGCGTTGTAAACATACAGGACGCGCCCAGAGCTGCCCTCTCCTCTGGTGCAGGATGCATGGGGGAAGGTAAGACTGGGCATTAGATATGAGAAATAGAGTGAGCCCCTAGGGGTAGGAGAGAGAGGGGAGACCCCACAGTGGTGGCTGCTGGAAGAAGGCCCTTTTCCCTCCCAAGGGGTACTAAAAGAGGGAAGTGGCTCAATCGTTGGATGCTAGCATCCTGTCCAAGATGTAAGGCTTATAGCCAGGGTCCTTTCAGAAGAGCTGGGCCCATTCTAAAGGTACCTGAAATTTGGTGGGAGCAGGGGGAAGGAGGACCAGGAGACAGAAATGGCCTGGGAAGCCCCACTTAGAAAAGGCAAGTGGGCTGAGGAGAGCTGTGGCATGTGAGCCGGGGCAGCCATGTCTGGGTAAGGAGCCCTGGTGGGGATGGAGATGCAGTTCGTGTTAAAATATTCTCTAGAAGGCTGGGAATATGGTCTAGTGGTAAAGTGCTTGCCTCATATATATGAAGCCCTGGGTTCGATTCCTCAGCACCACATATATAGAAAATGGCCAGAAGTGGCGCTGTGGCTCAAGTGGTAGAGTGCTGGCCTTGAGCAAAAAGAAGCCAGGGATAGTGTTCAGACCCTGAATTCAAGCCCCAGGACTGGCAAAAAACAAAAAACAAAAAAAACCAAACCACCAAATAAAATATTCCCTGGAGTTGAAGGGGCCCTGGCAGGAAAGGGCTGAAATGGGATCAGTGATCCCCAGATGCATATTCACATTCACAGACAGGGTCTGAGTCATGGTTTTGAGTGTCAAAGAAGCCAGCTTAGGCAAACCTGATCCTTCTGATGAAGCTCTGCCCAGCCCATGCTAGCCCTCCTCACAGGAGTGTAAATATAAGGGAGCGCTGCAGCTGAAGCCCCCAGGGCATCACAAAAAGGCCAGGAGAGCCCCGTTTAGGGGGAACAATCGTGTGAGGGCACCCTCCCATTCTATCCCCCTGGGCATCACACAGCCTGCACTCGGTTCCGAATTTCCTTCCACCTTCAGTGGCAGGCCCCATTCTCACAAGAAAGCCAAACTCTTCCTTAGCATAGTAAAATAGGTTTAATCCATAACTTTGAAATGTCTAGGTTAACAGCAATTATGAACCGCCAGAGACTAGACAGAACCTGTCCCCCAAAAAAGGCCACAGAGCCCCCCCCCCCCCAATCCCATCCCGGTCATTTCACAGAGGTGACTGCCGGGACGTTAGCCTTGCGCTCCGCTTCAATGCAGTACTTCTCAGGCAGGCCCGTGGCTCTGTGGGGGAAACATGGCACAGGTATAAGGAAGATGCTGGGCCTAAGTAGAGACAGGAAGAAGCAGGTCCCGGGCTTCTAGAACCTGGAGACCTGTACTCACAACCTACCCACCCCCAAGCACATTCATGTCAAGGAGCTCCCAGAAAAACCCAGAAGTCTCAGCCCAAGGCTCTTGTGCTAGAGGGTTCGTGTCCCTCAGCACCTCTGTCACAGCCTGTCATCCCTGAACCCACACTTTGCAATGAGCACATTGTAAAACTGTCACGCAGCCTCTTTGGTGGAGGGAAGACCAATGGGGGAGGATAGGACCCCAGGGTACCTCAGCTCTTCAAGCTTTTTCTTCTTGATATCCTCAATGCGTTCGCGCCGCTTCTGGGCCTCTTCTTTGAGACGCCGGCCCTCTTCGAAAGTGGCAACCCGGTTCTGCACCTGCTTCTGCTGGTTCTCACGCACCTGCCGCCGGAGCTCGTTGGCATGCTGCAGGCGCCCTGTGGCCCTCTTCTCCTCCTCCAGCCGCTCCTTCTCAATCAGTTCTCTCTGAGCACTGGAGGGGACACGCAGGAATGGATTGGGCTCAGCTGCTCCAGAGACCATAGCCCAAAGTCCTCCAGGCCCCAGCCCTTTTCTGTGGCTCAGGGATCAGCTCAACATGGCCACCGGGTTAGCTCCCTCCACCCCTTTGCCAGACCAGCTTCATGGTCATGGGACTTTATGTCATGAGCATGCTTAGAAGGGCCCTAGGCTTGGTTTAATGCTCTGTCACGGTATTGAAATTCTTAATAATTTTTTTAATAAAGACTTGCACAGTCTGATTTTACACTGGGCTTTACGAATTGTGTAGCTGGTCCTACAGCCACGGTTTCACCCACTGGGAGCTGCTGTTCATACTCTTCCCTCATAACAATGCATAACTTCCCTCCAGCTTCTTTTAACACATATTCCCCTTTTCCTCCTGCCTTCCTATTGCTCATCTCTCCTTCCCTTCCTTCCTTCCCTCTCTGATGATAATGAACCAAGCAAGGAGGAGAGAGAAAAATCTATAACGCTATCTCTACCTTGGCTGCTAGAAAGGAGAAAGGAACTCAGTGGGATACCTCTTAGTTTGCTATTGATCTGTCTCTCTAATTTCTTTCTAGACGCCTCTTCTATTTAAGAATGTTTCATGGACATTGAGGAGAAAAATCACTAATGGCAACCAGATAGGCTGTGAAATTTTCTTTTTTTTTTTTTTTAGGCTGTGAAATTTTCAAATGAAATATATTCACAGCTGGCCATTGTGGCTCACATCTGTAATCTTAGCTACTCAGGAGGCTGAAATCAGGAGGACGGCTATTTGAAGCCTGTCTAGGAATAAGCTCATTAGATTCACATCAACCACTAAAAAGCTGGGCATTGTGTTGCAGGCCTATCATCCCAACTATTCCAGAATTATGAATAGAAGGACCATAGTTCAGGCTGGCCTAGGCAAAAAGTGAGACCTTCTTGGGAAAAAAAAATCACAAAAGCAGATTGGGTTCATGTTGTAGAGTGCCTGCCTAACCAAAGAAAGACCCTGAGTTCAAACCCCAATACCACTAAAAAAAGAGGAGAAATAAAAGAAATTTATTTGCATCTCAAAACAAATGCACAGGTCATCTTGCACTAACATCTAATTTCCTTCTCAATATCATCAAAAATGAAAGCAAGATATTAAAATCATCTTAGGGAGGGATCACTTAACTGCTCTTTTCCAACAGGCTCAGCAAAAATCACCAGAATGTTGGTTTATGTATTCATTTCCCTCGTATCTTCCAAGATTCCCCATACAGAGGGAATACTCTCAACACTCAGCAGTTGTTTCCCCCATACACACATCCCTGGAAACTCCTCTCCAGAGCCTTCCCCATGTGGAAAGAGAACTGCTGACCTCCTCTCTGTGTGTCCTGAAACACCAAGTGCCCAGTGTCACACACATGTGGCAACAAGAACATTGTTCTGCATCAGTACTGGTTTTACTTCTCATTCTTCTAAGCCAAGGGGTGAATGTGGAAAAGGGGGACATGTACCTACTACCCCTGGGGTAGTAGGAAGCAGAAAATCCAGATGAGGAAGAGCTTGCTGTTGGCACAGAGTAAGGGCTGCATAGTAGAACTGGCTAGGAGATTTGAAAGATATTGATGTGTAGGCCTTACCCTAGAACATTTAAATTAATATCTATGAGGTAGAGGGACATCAGTCGTTTTCGAAATGTCCTAAGTATTTTGGTTTGTTTTGTTTTGGTTTTTGCCAGTCTGGGGCTTGAACTCAGGGCCTGAGCACTGTCCCTGGCTTCTTTTTGCTCAAGGCTAGCACTCTACCACTTGAGGCACAGCACCACTTCCTGCTCTTTCTATATATGTGGTGCTGAGGAATTGAACCCAGGGCTTCACATATACGAGGTGAGCACTTTACCACTAGGCCATATTCCTAGCCCCTGTCCTAAGTATTTCAAAGAACCACTTGGGAGGGTATCCTGTCTATGTCTGCTTAGTAACAGGCTGAGAGTTCAAGGCACCCCTCTGCCCAGAAGCAGGAAGTCCAAATGTAGGCCATATTGGATTGGCATGCTTTTGAAGTAGGAAAGTATGGATGGCTAACTGTGGCACAGACACTCTTAGAATGCAGACATCCATCATAGAGGTCACGTGGCTTGGAGACACTGGGTCTCTAAACTAAAGCCAAACTTCTCCAAAGGGCTGTCCTAGCTTTAATAACTGGCTAGTATGTATGCTTCGGGCAAACAAAGCAAAGCAGAGACAAATGGGTCAGCAGCAAAAGTAGGACTTTAATTTCATTCCATTAATATTTATTAGTGCCTGCTAAAGGCATGCAGATGTCCAAGGGCACAGAGGCCAGGGAGGAGAGGGGTGGCATCTGGAAGCTAATCTAGAGCCTCGGGGCAGCTGTTCAGTGGCATTTAGGAAGCTTCCTTCTTTACCAGGTGTCCAGTGACCACAGAACAACCCTGAGGGTAGAGAAAGCGACAGAGCCCAAGGGTGTCACAGCCAGTGGGAATCAGCTGATCAGGAATGTGGGTCTGGTAAAAGACAGAGGTTCTTACAGATCTGTTCTGCCTCTGCTAGGCACCGGGGGGGGGGGGGGGGTTGCAAGCCACTCTCTAACTGACAAAGGAGGACTTACAGCACAGATATCCAAACAGTTGGGCTCTGTTGTTCTGTGCTACTCATCTGAGTATGAAGTCTCTAATTTCACATTCCCCAAATCTAAATTTTGTTTGGTTTGTTTCCTTTTTGTGGAGAAAAAAAAAATCTGATGTTACAAAAGCTAGACCCAGAGCAAGAAGGGAGATTTCTCAGTCAGGCTAGGCCTACTCTTAGCAGATCTGACAGGTAGAGAATAGAGCAGAGAAGGGAAGCCAAGAGGACCTCTGCCTAGGACTGCTTTGGCAGGAGGCTCAGAACAGTGAGCAATGGGAATGCTTAGCTTCCACTTAGGTGGTGGGATTACCATTGAGCCAAAAGAGAGAACAGAAGTAAAAGGATAAAGAGCTGCTAAACAGGAAAGATGGATGAACCTAAGTGAAGTCCATCCAAATAGAAATTTCTACCGTCTTCCCTACGGATGAAGCAAGAACAGTGCTTATCCACCCCTAATGCCCTCCAACACAGAGCCCTGACCACAGGTGCTCAAATGTCTTTGTCAAGTCAGTGGCAAATCCCCCCTTAGAGTCCTGCTCTAAGGGCATATGATCCTCAGTGACTGAAGCTCTTCTGTCTCTCGCTAAAATTGCATCTCTAGTTTAGAGAAGGCTTGAGAGGGAAGGGTGCAGAAGGAACCAGATTTATACCTTTATTTACATTTAGATTGCTGTAGGAAAAACAACCCTCCATAATCCCCAATTCCTTAGACACTTCCCAGATCCTATTTTCCAATTCTCTAATCAGCTCAAGTAGCTTAGAAATATCTCGGCCATTCATCTAGTTAGAATCATTGCACCAACATGGTCAAGATGAATACACATCCATCCACTCAAGCGCCAGAGAATTCTTCTCCATCCAACTTGGGCCATCCCTGCTACAAACACCTTTCTTCTCCTTCCACTACACTGCCATAAGGGAAAGGAAGTCAAGGTTCCCAGGCCCCTCCTACCGAAGAATCCTCTCGAACTCATCCCGGTCTCGTTGCACCTGGACTGCTAGAGTGTGCTCCTTGAAGGCCACCTGTTCCAGCCGGCTCTTCCGCAGCTTGTCTTCTATCTCCATCTTTTTCTGAGCATTTTCTCTTTCCTTTCTGCGCCACTCTCTGTCTGCCACCTCCTGATTTCGCTTGGCTCGCAAAGCATCCTGGATAATGGGGACCACCCCACCTCAGTGTACAGACCAGGTGTCTATAGCAAGACATCTACTTATAGATTGATTGTCCTTGCTCGGTTTGGAAAAGCACTATAGAGTTCTCTAGGCAGCAAATTATGCTAGGAAAGAATAAATGGAATCTTGATGGAAACTTTTGGGTCAGAAGATACCCTGAGGGGTCACCTTGTCCTTCTACCCTTCTCTTCGAAATTCTTTCCCCTGTTCCTCAAACACCTCCAGGCACTCCTGCAATTGCTTCTAATTTTAAAAACTGCTAATGATGGAGATGCCAGTTTCCTCTGGTGACATATTTCATTGGTCAGTTAAGGTTGAAAGTCGTTCTTTATATAGCAGCCAGGAAAGTTTCTCTTGACCCTTAAGCACAAAATGTTATGCCCTCATAACTGCCATAGGCTTTGCAGGCCCACCCCTTCCTCCTCAGACAACTGAAGGCTGTTACACTCTGGCCATCCTCTCTTCTATACATCCAACCAGGAGGCCACTTTTCAGGCCATCAAAGGAATTGCCAAGGGAGCAGGAGAGGCAGAGAGAAGATGAGGAGAGGAAGTGGGTACCTGTTCTGCCTGGTAGTCCTGGGCCTTCTCCTGCATGGCCCTGAGGCGAGCAATCTCCTTCTCTTTCTCCTTCCGGATTCTCTCCTGCTCAGCCTCAAATTCTGCTTCTCGAGCCTGCCAGGAAGAAAATTCCTCATAGAATAGTTGTTTTCCTAGCAGCAATACAATCTTGGTAACAAACACACTATCCGGCTGGGCACCGGTGGCTCACACCTGTTATCCTAGCTGCTCAGGAGACTGAGATCTGAGGATCACGGTTCAAAGCCAGCCCAGGGAAGGAAAAAAGTCCATGAGACTCTTATCTCCAATTAACCACCAGAAAACCAGAAGTGGCTCTGTGGCTCAAGTGGTAGAGCACTACTCTAGCCTTGAGCTGAAAAGCTCAGGGATAGCACCCAGGCTCAGAGTTCAAGGCCCATGACCAACAACAACAACAAATAAACACACATACACACACACACACACACACACACACACACACACACAATCCAACACCCCTCCCTCCCACTTTTCAATTCTTCTTTTTTGCTCTTTTTACTATCTTTGTTACTAATATTCTCTTTTTATTATTTTTATTACCTTCAAATTGTTTAACAAAAAGTTTTCAATTTGACACATCTGTTCATGTGTCCAGTGCTTCCTGGTCATTTGATTCCTTTTTTCTTTTTAAGATAAGCAAAAGAGACTTAGCAATGCATAAACATAAAATCTAGCATTTATAAAAATGCTGCATTCTTTACATGCATTATTACTCCAGAGTGCTCTCATAGCATCTCACGAGACAGAGATTATAGATGAGGAAAATGATTTGAACACAAGATTCCCGAGTCCAGCTTTCCTGCTCCTTCTATACTTCAGACAGCTTTAAGTCGCAAGGCCCCCTTGCCAAGTAACTCCTATGGCTCCCGCCTGCCTTGTAAAGTGCAGCAGCTGGAGGTTATCTCATTAGTCCCTGGGCAAACAGCCAACCATGCTTTGGGCAATACCACAGTGGTTAGCAGATACCTAAAGAGTGAACCATTAAATTAATTCACTTACCACCTCGGTGAAAGAACAGACACATCCCTAAAGCTTCCCAACCACTATTTCCTGGGTAGCCATTGGAAATTCATACTTCCCAGAAAGAACTTCCCTTAGTGCTCATGGATATATAGTAGCATCATGATGACAGTGTCTTATTTTATTCTGATCCCATAAGATTATATTGGCTAGCTAACATTATAGCAATTTTGGTAAATTGGCAAATACATTGTGTTACGCTCAATAATGACAAAATCACCCAATGATGTATTTCTCAGAATGTATCTCATCATGAGGTGACATAGGACTGTACTTAGATATGCCCACAGGAGATGGGCGGGGGGGGGGGGTTGGGGGGGAGTGTCTGGTGGGCAAGTGTCCCATGTCTTTGCAAGTCTTGAGGCTCTCCCAGCTCCACCTGGCCAATGCCTTTTCATGGATGAAGACAAGACATAGTTCATCCCACTCAGAAATCTATTGTGATTCGAATCATCATTCTACCCTTCCAGTTCTACTCAAAGTCCAGGGCTCTCAGCTGTGCATCTTCACCCTACCCTCTTCAATTGATATCATGACCCACCACAGACTGCTGCAGTCAGAAAGCGTCTGTGTTATCAGCTCATTATTATGACCATCACCCAGTCAGTGAAACAACTATTGAGTTCTATAGGAAACACATATGAATTCCATATGAAATACAGACAAGGCATTCAGCTTTGTCTAACCCTGGACACACACTGAAGAATTTCGCATGTTTTTTAGTCAATCAACGCCTACTTCATGTGGTTGTTGTGAAGGTTCAGTGAGAGAACACATATAGAATACTTAGTACTGGGCCTAGGCCCAGTCTTACTGTTCGGTAAAGGCCAGTTATACAGTTGTGTCCCAAATCTTGTATTCTCATTCTATTTCCTGCCCATCCCTGAAATCCAAAGGTCAAATGAAAACTATAACCAATATCTGAGTTTGCTTTTGCTTTCTGTCATTTGTATTCAGCATGAAAAGGTATGCCAAGTATGCCTTTATATATTATAACTGCACCTTCCTTCCCTTTCATTAACAAGCCCATACCACAGAGAAGTGAAGAGGTGTATGATGTGTCTACTGTCATAGCCAGAACTTCAAAATTCGCAAGGGAGACAAGACTGACACATGAAGAAATTATTTTCTTGTCACTTTGAGTACATCTTCCCATTTGTACATAGACGCATGTTGACTCTAATCATGCAAGGAGCCTTCCTTTGCCCTCCACTCCCCCGCACACACACACCCGACTCCACTCATCTCATCAGTCAGCTTTGCCCCAGAATGAGCACATGCATTTAAGCTCCATCCATCCATAACTGCAAACTGCTCTCTGCTCCGCCCTACATTTGTTCTTGTCTGATTTACAGAGAGAGGAGGAGGAGGAGACTTGATTTTCTGACTCTTTACATTCTCTGCTTGCTGCTCAATTATAGGAGTTTTTACAGGAAATTTAAGGGATATCTGGCTCATGATTACAGAGATATCCCAGCCATGAGGAATCCCGAAATGCCACTCTTGGTCATGTGCTGGTGGCTCACGGCTGTAATCCTTGCTACTAAGGTGGCTGAGATCTGAGGATTGCAGTTTGAAAACAGCTCAGGCAAAAAAAAAGTCTATGAGACACTTACTGTTGGGATCCTTAGACTTGATGGAGGGGCTTGACGCCCCTCCCCCAAGCCCTGGGGGAATGCGGAAGCAGGCTACCCTCTCTGGGTCCGCCTTTGCACCCAGCCCCCAACTCTCCAGCCAGCCCAGGCGTCTCCCAGCCGAGCCAGGGCGGGCTGGTAGCGGGGCTCTCAAGTGACATTAGCTCAGGTAGATCATGTGACAGCTTTCAGCCTATCGGCATCCTGGCCAATCCCCTTCTCTCAGAATCATCCCCTGTTAACTTTGTCTTAATAAAGCAGTTGGTTCTCGAAACTGACCCTGAGACTTGCATATGCCTGACTTTGTCTATTGGTAAGGAGGTGGGCACGCTTTCTCGGATGGGCCACGCGCGCAGGACGGTGCTGGCTCCCCCACCCCACTCTAGTTTCATCTGCGGGCGGGGTGACTAGGGGAGAGGGCGTGAAAGGGAGTGTGAAAAGAAGAGTAGCTGAGCCTTGTTCCCTACGCCGGGAGAGGCTACCGAGCCCAACAACTTACCTCCAATTAGCCAGCAAAAAGCTGAAAGTTAAACTGTGATTCAAGAGGTAAGAGTATGAACCTTGAAGTGAAAAGGCCAAGTATGACGTGCTGAGTTCAAACCCCAGTACCAGCACACACAAGAAAGTCACTTTTGCCAACTGTTTTTCATTCTCTTCCTTTCTGCATATGATATTCATGAAGGTGCTAATGAAGATAATATCACACAAATTTGGGGGTCCTTCCTGAGCTACTGCCTGCTAATGAACAAACAGCCTGGTCAAAAGGAAAAGAAGTCAAGCCCTCTAACTAAGGATGTGCATTGCAGCATGTGGTTGTAGCTACCTCCTACAGACATGCCAGTCCTGGCAAGAGGACCCAGGAGCAGGAAACCAGATCCTTACCATCTTCTTCTTGGTAAATTCCATCACCATCTGGTCTGCCAGCTTCTCCTGGGCCAGCCGCTCTGCTTTCTGTCTCTGGTTTTCCTCATTGATACGCTTGATCTCAGCCTGCATCTGTAGTTTTTCCTGGTGCCTTCGTTCTATGTCCTGAAGGCAAAAATGAAGAGAGCATTGGCATCAAAGGAGGTGAGATAAACAGCTACTGGACATTGAGACGGAGACACAAATGGAAGCACGGGGATTAACACCCTGCGTGCTGTCCAGCTGCCACCACCAGGCCTTGATGAAGCTGTTCTTCCAATGGTGGTCGATGACTCTGCCACCAAATGGACTCATTCCAGCCTTCATCTAACTCAACTCGGTGCCCTTTCCTGACCCTGCTGGTCATTATGCACATTCAGAAGTAGATGCTCTTACTCAGTGTCACACACATGCCATGATAAGTCCCAGAATAGTAACCATCCTCCTGCCCTCATTTCCTTCCTACTGAATAGCAGACTTTCAATCTCTATTCGGTATGATTAAGAAACAGGCCTGGGCTGGGATATGGAGCAGGAATAGAGCACTTATCTGGCATGCACAAGGTCCTGAGTTTGAGTCCTACCACTGCAAGAATAACCAAATCAATAATCACTGTCCTAATTGAGTACCTTCCATTCATTGAGCACTTTACATCAGCTGTATTTAATACTTAAATATATTCCCAAATCCTGAAAAGTAGGACCTATTCAGAAGAGACTGATGCCCAACATATAAGTGACTTTCCCAAAGCTATAAAGAGCCCACATTTTGAACCTGCTTGGTCTAAATGAAAGATTCAGCTTCCTCCGGACATCTTTGGTTTTCTCCAATTCTTAGTTTTCTGAACTTCGGTGATTCCATGTCTCTTAGGAAGTGATCATATACTGTCTTGGAAATCCTCATTTCATACGAACTCCCTGTCCCAGGGAGAAAACAGAGACCTGTGTCCCATTCTCTCTTTCCCCTCAATGCATGTACCCAGTGTGAGGGCTAAAGTGAGTGAGCCCAGCAGAAGGCAAAATGAGGACCAAAGCAAGTGACACGAGAGGGAGGGGAAAGTTTTACACAGGGAGAAGCATGTGTGTCTGAACAAAGGAGTGAACCTTTGTGATCCTGAGTGACAGGATCCTTTACAAGGAAGGAGTCTGTGATGTTATCAGTCCCAGTCTCCAAAATCTCCCAATGATAAAATCACTTCTGAGGTCAGGCACATTCTCAGATCACGATGAGGTGGAGGGGGGGCGGTGATGGTTTGCATTAGAATCTTAGGCACTGTTTAGTCCTATTGACCTCAAAGCTAAAGAAACTACTGACCCCTGATTGGGGGCCTATGTCTAATCTTGTATTATTTGCTTAGTCATCCACCTATTTTTTTTTCTAGTTTGGTTTTGTGTGTGTGTGTGTGTGTGTGTTTGTTGCTTTGGATTGCAGCACTGAGGATTAGACTCAAGGCTTATACGTGCAAGGCAAGTACTCTGTTCTTAAGGTATGACCCAGTCCTTTGTGCTTAATTATTTCTTTGTTTGTGGCAGTACTGAGGTTTGAACTCTGGGCCTTGTACTTGGTTAAGCAGCCACTCTACCACTTAAGCCACACCTCAGCCCTTTTGTTGCTTTAATTATCTTTTAGATAAGGTCTCATTTTTGGCATAGGGCCAGCCTCAGATGGATATCCTCTTAACTATGCCTCTTGTATTGCTGGGATCTCTCTCACACACTCACACACAGTCACACACATACACACACACACACACACACACACACACACCACCGCCACCACCACCACCACCATCACCATGTCTGGCTGTATTTTGTTTTTAAGACGGAGTCTGACCTCAAATTCTTGGCTCCCCTGCCTCCACCTCCCGAGTAACTGGGATTAAAGACATGTACCACCATGCCCAGCTTGGTTTTGTTGTTTTGATTGGTTCCCTTGATTTCCAAGGAACTGAAGGACTTTTGCCATCTTTAAAGCCCTTCAAAGTAACCCACATAAATTCCTTTTTCTCGTCTTCATCTTTGCTAGCATGGTAGGAAGAGGTGTTTTAAGATGATATGGCAGCACTAAGGCTGGGAAGGGCTTGTGTTCTCCCTGAACCTGCCTAGTAACTTCCTGCAGACTCTAGAGAGTGCCAATATATTGGCAGACAGACATAGGACAACGGCACACACCAGGTGAATGGTGTTGACTCAGTGACTCTGGGAGATTCTCAGCAGACCCTCCATTCCCCACAACCCAGTTGCATTTTTCACTCTGTTTCTCATCCCCCTCCTTGACTACATCTCTCTCTCTCTCTCTCTCTCTCTCTCCTGCTCCCTATCTGTCTCACCTTTTTCTTCTGAGTCAGGAACTGAAATAACTTGAACATGTCTCTCTGTCCTGCTTACTCCCTTGGTCCCCATCTCAAGCAGTTCCCAAAGCTACATGCATGTGTACGTGCGCACGCATGCACACACACTCCATGTGACCTTCATCCCACCCCTCAAACTGAGCCACACACTGCAGGAGCTCTGGCAACCTTCATAGTGATGTCTGCTGACCCATGCGGTCCTTTCTCAACCTCATCACTCACCACCATCCAATGTACTGGTTGATGGCAATTCAGTCATCCATAAAACATGAGCAAGGAAGAGAAAAATAAAAATAAAAGAATATGCACTCCCCAAGCAAAACAGTACCCAGAGGTGGGGACGGGGGAAGATCAGATAAATTCCAATGCAGGACATTCATTAAGGCACCTGGCCTAGATGCTTCAAAATATCAGTTTCTAACAATAACAAATATGGTGTGGAGGTACAGAGGTGCAGTTAGAAAGGAAAATAAACTATTTTATTTGTGCTGTTAATGGGGCTTGAACTCAGGGCCTTGCACTCTTGCTTAACTTCTTTCATTCAAGGCTGGCTCCTTCTTATTGGAGATAAAAGTCTCACAGACCTTTCTACTAGGATTGGCTTTAAAATGTGATCCTCAGATCAAAGCCTCATAATAACTAGGATTATAGGCATGAACCACAATGCCAGATAGAAGAAGAATTTCTAGTGTTCTGCAGCACAGCTGACAACAATTAAGTGTATTTTCTGAAATAGTGAGTACAGATGACTTTGAATGTTCCCAACACAAAGAAACAATCAATGTTTAAGGTGACAGATATACCAGTTACCCAGACCCAACCCTTATACATTGTGAATATACTGAATTAATAGCACTGTATCTCACTAGTAGGCACAATTACTATGTGTCAATTAAAAATAAATGTATCAATAAAAACACTTAAACTAAATGAACTAAAGAAACTTAACTGAATGCAATGTGTAAATCTTTTTTCCCCCCAGGGGGAGGGGAGGGTATCATTTGGGCACTGTACCTGAGCTCTGTATCACTTTGAACCACAGCACCACTTCCTGTTTTGCAGTGTTAACTGGAAATAAGAGTCTCACAGACTTTCCTGCTCAGGCTGGCTTTGAACTGTGATCCTCAGATCTCAGCCTCCTGAGTAGCGAGGATTACAGACATGAGCCACTGGCACCCAGCTCAATGTGCAAATCTTGTTGGAGCTTAGTTCGGAAAATAAGAGAATAGTTGCCAAGTATATTTTGAGAACAATGTAGAAGCTTTGGATATGGATGAAATATTGGATGGTGATATGAAATCACTGGATTAAAGTTCTTTGGTAGAAGATGTGCTAATAATATTCCCCATAGATAAGAGTGCCCTTATTCTGCAGAGACCCAGGCATTTAGAAGTATTTGGTGCCAAGGATCAAGATGTCTACAACTAAAATACTTAACAATAAAGAAAATATGTGGGGCTGGGAATGTGGCTTAGCAGTAGAGTGCTTGCCTAGCATGCACGAAGCCCTGGGTTCGATTCCTCAGTACCACACAAACAGAAAAGGCCAGAAGTGGAGCTGTGGCTCAAGTGGTAGAGTGATGGCTTTGAGCAAAAGAAACTCAGGGATAGTACCCAGGCCCTGAGTTCAAGACCCAGGACTAGCAAAAAAAAAAAAAAAAGAAGAAGAAAAAGAAGGAAGGAAGGAAGGAAAAAAAGACAAGGAAAGGAAAGGAAAGAAAGAAAATATGTTGACATCTAGAAAGACACATGCAACTAAGGCAATTTATTAACAATATTGAAATCTGGAAGAAGTCTCTATGGGTATGGTGCAATTCTTTCAATGTTTCTGTACTTTTAACATTTTCAAAGTCAAGAAAAATTAGGGGGGAAAATACTAAATGTTCCAAATGTCTGCTGTGTCTTTCAACTGTGCTACAGGTTTGTGTATATTGCAACAGACCAGATAAGGCAAATACTTTCCTTTTAACTCTATTAATACCCTAACTCTACTTCTAGAGTAATAAGTCATCATATTTCTGGGTTTTCTTGTTTTCTTAATTTTCCTTATTTTCTTCTTTGTTTTTTTCTATTTCTTTTTTTGTTTTTCAGTGGATCTACCTGCTAATTTTGTTTTGGCTAACAGGAAGGAAAGGTTTGTCTTTACAACACAATTAATGACAATGGGATGCTGTGTACCTCCAGTGAGCTGACAGCAGGGAGTCTGAAACAAAACACCGCTACTGTTCATCTACAAAGTGCATCCTGGCCCCTCAATAATTGAGGTATGACTATAAAACACCCTGTGCCTCCTTGTGAAAAACACGCAGCTGTATATTTCTTTTATGTGTCTGTGTGACATTGACCTGTCAGTCTCAGACCCCAAGTCCCTGAGAGGCAGTGAAAACATCTACCCAAATCACGGCTCCCCCCTCCCCCCACAGCACGACGCCATAGCCATATAAATGTTGGAGAGGGCAATAAAAAAAAGTTGATGGTGGTGATGATGTTGTGAAATGAGCGTGTGCCTGACAGAAAATCAGCCCACACCCTGAAACCTACCAGAATCTCGGAGGGCTTTATTGCTGGTGCTGGTGAAACTTGCCCCTGTTACCTGCAAGTCCGCCTCCTGGAGCTGCTCCATGTACTCTAGCATCTGCTCCTTCTCCTGCTCCCGTTGCTCAGCAAGCAGGGACTGTTCCTCCTGGTTCTTTTCTATTTGCTGTACAATGTGCCATCTTCCCCTGGGAAGGAACAGTGCCACAATGGCTCAGAAATCAAGGGGTCATGTCTCTCCACTATCACCCCCACCCAAATAGCCCCCAAGTTTGGAGGTTTCATCAGTACCATTTGACAAGTACTCCATAGGCATGCATAGGCTTTGTGGGCCCAGACCAAAATCCTTCCCTAGAGGGTGTCCTGGGGGAATGGGTGCCTTCTTTGAGCTCCTAGTTTGTGGGCGGTCCCTTCCTGACACTCCCTTCTTCATCAGTCTATCCAAAAGTACACCCCACATCTTCACACACTTTTTCCCATCCAGTCTGTGATGAGTTTCTGAGATCTAACCTCTTCGCACGTCTTCACAAGATACAGGAAACAAGCTTTGTCTGCCAACTTCCCAACGTTTTACAGATTTAAAAATCCCAGGGCCACGCACCAGTGGCTCATGCTTATAATCCTAGCCACTCAGGAGGCTGAGATCTGAGGATCACAGTCCGAAACCAACCTGGGTCTGTGAAACTCTTATCTCTAATAAATTACTCACAAAAAGCCTGAGTGCTGTGGCTCAAGTAGCACAGTAGCCTTGGCCACAAAGAGACTCAGGGACAGCACCCAGGCCAAGAGCTCAAGCCTCAAGGCCAGAAGAAAGAAAAAAAAAAATCCCAGGATGTCTCATTCCTCTGGTGCTTCTGCCACCACCCAATTAATCTTGTCTTCCCAATCCATCTCCTATGCCTAGTCTGTGCAACTGTCTTTCTTCCATCCTTGCTCTCATCTGCCAGCAGGGCTGAGCCTTAGGAAGTATCTCCCCTCAGCAAAGCCCTCTTCCAACAGTAAAAAGCTGGGAGACTGAATCTCCCATCAGTGCTGCCGGGCACCTCTACATGTCACCAGCACGTCAGTCAACACAGAAGCATTTAGACCCCATGACTCGAGTAAAGGCTGGAAGAACATGAAAAGACGAGGTGAGGATAGGAACCAATTGGAAAGAATGTAAGATTCATAGTCAGATGGAACACTTAAATGACATAAGCAGAAGCAATAAGTAAAAGAGCTGCAAGTGTGGGCTCAACATGAGGACCAGGTCAAATCACTAGAGCTGCCTGATGAGGCAGAGATTTTGTTTCCCCCTTCATTGGAGCTGTTAAGGCAGAAGGGGCACAGCTTATCCACTAAATAAACTCTTCCTGGGAACCTGTTATAGGCTACAGGGTCCCTACTAGAGAATACAATTGAGAAGGTAGAGCTGTCATCCAGTGTGGTCCAAGAATCACTTACAGAGGTCATTCGCACGTCGTATGGCTGATGTTTTAACTCTAGGACACCTTGAGTCTATAGCAGTCCAGAGACTTGGCCCTTATTTTCATGGTGAAGGGGGAGGGTAAATGTATATGTTCTAATGTGAATTAAGTTCCTAGGATAATTTAGATGGCCTAGAAGGTCCTTGGACTTCAGAAACAAATGAGCTCACAGGCGAGTGTGGGCCAGACAGCCTCATCCCGAGAAGCTCGTGATTATAAATTCAGAGACAAGCATGGGGTAGGAAACCACCCAGCCTGCCTCACAAATGGAGAGAGAGTTTTTCAAGGAAAGTGACAGCAAAGCCTCTAAAGGGAAGAAAGGGGGAGGGAGAAGAGAAAGATATTCAGCAGAGTGAACAACGACAGTCAGTGGACTTGTGACTTCAAGGCCTGTGAGTGAGTGGCAGGAGGTGATGAGAATCAAGACTCAGTTGGACCCAGATTGTGAGGCACCTGTGATGATCTTGAAACTAAGCTGAAAGGTTTCACTCCATAAGGGATGACAGACGATGACAAATCGTGTCTCGTCTCTTCCCTCGCTGCTAGGCTACACAGATGCGAACACATACAGAAACGACTTCGATGGGGAAATGTCAAGGCCACATCTTTACCGTATTCTTTCCTCCCTCCTCTGCCTTTCTCGTGCCTCCTGCCTTTGGAGAGACAACTGCCGCTCCACTTCCATCATCTGATCCAATCGCTTCTCCTCCTCATCCAGTTCTTTCTGGATCTGTTGCTTCTCCAGGATCTGAGCATCTCGGATGGCGTGGCACTTGGCATTGAGGATAATCTAGGGAGTGAAGGCAAGGGGGAAAAAATGTGGCACTAGGCTTGGGAGATGTGGAAGTTTAAAGGGAAAGAAATGGAAGCAGGATAGCATGGGGGATGCTGGCGATGTCACAGGCCCAGAGAAGCAAGAGCGACTTGGCGTTGCCCTTCCCCTTCACACAGTGCAGCTCAAACACTTCCTAGGCATTAGGTGCCAGGGTGTGTGCCAGGAGAGAGCCAGAACAGCATCTTTATGGGTACTGTAGTGTTTAAGGCAGTGTATCACCTTTTGGAAACATGATGAAAGTCATGAGCTATAACATTCACCTGCAAATATAAACCCAGAATATCCATAAAATTTCAGAGGTTTATCATTCCCAGCGAGGAACACATGAAATCCTATATTAGGCTCAAGGAAGCCAAGACACTCTGGTAGAAGCCCAGCCACTCCATTTTTTGAGCCAGAAGAGCCCAATGTGACACAAAAAGGGATTAAGGAGGAAAAAAAAAAAAAAAAACAGGCTGGGAATATGGCCTAGTGGTAGAGTACTCACCTTGTGTACATGAAGCTCTGGGGTCGATTCCTTAGCACCACATATACAGAAAAAAGCCAGAAGTGGCTCTGTGACTCAAGTGGTAGAATGCTAGCCTTGAGCAAAAGAAACCAGGGACAGTGCTCAGGCCCTGAGTTCAAGGCCCAGGACTGGCAAAAAAAAAAAAAAAAAAAACACCATGGGCCCATCAATAAGGTCTGAGAAGTAAAAACTTTGGAAAATAAAAGGAGGTATGTGTAGAGATTTACCTGAGACAGAAAACAGAAATGAAAGAGCTGGGGAGTCAGCGTTCTTTTCATGTGATCAGAAAATGAGGCACATTCAAGTGAATTGATTAAAAAAAAAAAAAACACCAGAATTTCAAATGAGCCCCTGGTCTTTATGCTCCCAGCTAAAGGAAGCAAGAAAAACACTTCAAAACAAAATCCTGCTCCCTCCAAACACTGAGGCCATAATTAAAGTAGCAAGACAAAAATAAAAGCAATGTTCTCGCATTGATTTATCAACCACACTTCACAAAGTCTCTTAGTTTATGCAATCTGGCCATAATAAATGTCCTGCTAAGTCACGTTTCCACCACCATTTCACATTTATTTAAATTTAATACAGTGTTTATACATTTTAAGATATTTTTACAGTTAAGGCAAATATTTAAGTTTTTTTATCTGAGTGTGTGTGTGTGTGTGTGTGTGTGTGTGTGTGTGTGTGTGTGTGCACCAGTGCTGGGGCTTGAATTCAATACTTGGATGCTGTCCCTGAGCTTTTTCTGCTCAAGACCAGTGCTCTATCACTTCCAGTTTTTCTGGTGGTTAATTGGAGATAAGAGTCTCATAAATTTTTCTGCCCAGGCTGACTTGGAACCTCAGCCTCCTGTGAGCCATGGGGCACCCACCTTATCACAATCTTTTTTTTTTTTTTTTTTTGGTCAGTCATGGGGCTTGAAATCTGGGGCCTGGGTGCTGTCCCTGAGCTTTTCAACTCAAGGCTAGTGCTCTACCACTTGAGCCACAGCACCACTTCCAGTTTTCTGGTGGTTAATTGGAGATAAGAGTCTCACTAACTTTCCTGTCAAGGCTGGCTTTGAACCGCCATCCTCAGATCTTAGCCTCCTGAGTAGCTAGGATTACAGGCGTGAGCCACTGGTGCCCAGCTTTTATTTTAATTTTTTTCTTTCAATTTCACAATTGAAGAAAGTGAGACTCAGAGAGGGCAAGTAACTTGCCCAAGGTCACACAGTAAGGATGAAGCAAAGCCAGTCTTCTAATTATCACAACTACCTTAGCAGGTTTAGTTCATCCCCTGCCTTCCCTGACCAGTCCCTCACTTTGTCTTCTATGTGAATAAAAGCAGAAATAGAAATGAGTATGAAGAGGGAAAGACCCAAGATCCACCTTGCCCATTTCCTTGAGCTCTTCTTCCTGCTCCAACCGAAGCTTGTCAGCTCTCTGCAGGAGGTTCTGAGCCCGCTCCTTGGCCTCCTCCTCCAGGTCACTGAGCTTCTTATGGAAATTCCACACCATTTCTTTCTGCTTCATGATCTTCTTGCGTGTCATCACAGCATCCTGAGGAGGACCGTTCTGAATTAGTGGGGGTTATTCCCCGTACCCTCCTGAAGTGTGCCACTAGTCTGGCTACCACGGGTGTGCGGGGATTGGTGCCTGAGCCCACCACCATGCCCTCAGAGCAGAGCAGTATAAGGAGCTGACTTTCATCCTCAGCCCTCCCCTGGGCCCCATGCAGTCCCCCTATCTCAGGAAGGTCTCTCTCCACACTCCGTACTGCAATACTTCTTCATCCACACCTTGCTTTAGGATTCCCTAACCAGTGACGCTGGCCTCTCCCGAACGCTCTGCCACCCGCTGTAAAAAGGAAAGATCAGGGAGGTGATCTACCACAATGGCTTCCTTCTCCTTCTTCAAGGCCTGCTCCCTGTCCTCCAGTTCTTCTTTGGTCGGGACGTGGGATGCCTCCTTGATCCGCTCGAACTCCTCAGGGCTGATGATCAGCGATTGCCCAGAAGGGTCCTCTTTGGGAACACTGACCCAGGAACAGACAGAGTTAGAGAAGAGCGGGAAGGAAAGCTGTGGGTACCTTGCTCCAAATTCCTGGCTCGAGTCTCCTCCATGCTAACCCGCTGGCAAGGACTCAGCCAATGGCAGGAGAAAGTGCATCTGCACAGCCCACTGTCAGGAAGGGTTGCAGGTGAAAATCAAGGGCTTGTACAGATGAAAGACAGAACTGAAGTCCTTTAGCTCTAAGGTCCAGTTCATGCAATACCTACTCTTTGCAGCTGTCAAGATCCTCTTCAAAACACACACACACACACACACACACACACACACACACACACACACACGCGCGTTAGGTCCCTTCCTTTGATTTCTAATATACTTTGTTCTTATAGCCAGTATTATGGTCGATGGTACAGTGTTGTTGTTTTTTTCCAAGTTCCTTTGGGATATGAATCTGTCTAAACCACATTGGTGGCCCAGTCTTTGGTACAGTACTAGGCACTGAGTGAGCACTCAAAACAAAACTGTTGAACCGATCCTTAAAAAAAAACAAAAGGGCACGGGGACGCCAGACAGGGTTGGAATAGATGCTGGTGAGAAATCTAAACATCCCTGTTCATCCAGCCTAGAGAGAAGCTTTGAACTCTAAATATTAATTAACATCTCTGATCGACAACTACCAGAGAAGTGTCTATGGATGTCTCCTGGTAGCTGCCCAACTGCATTCAACAAACCTATAGCTAATTATAATGATTACAAACAAATGACATGCCTTAATGGGGGAGGGAGGAGGGGGGTGGGGAATAAAGCTGCTTCTGGGCGAGGCAATTTAACAGACTCACGGCCAGAAGACGCAGACAGTCTGAGACAGGAAGTGAAACCTCATCTAATAAAACGAGTGTGGAGTGGGAGAAGGCAGAATGAGTGAGTGGACTGAAGGCTTTAGGAAGAAGACCTTGTGCTTCACTGAATGGCTGGGGCTCTAGCGTGGCCAGGAGAGAGCTGACTTTATGATAGCAGGTCTGGGGGGAAAAAAGATTTCGGGGGTGGGACTGGGAATGTGCTTAGCAGTAGAGTGCTTGCCTCGCATGCATGAAGCCCTGGGTTTGATTCCTCAGCACCGCATAAACAGAAAAGGCTGGAAGTGGTGCTGTGGCTCAAGAGGTAGAGTGCTAGCCTTGAGCAAAAAGAAGCCAGGGTCAGTACTCAGGCCCTGAGTTCAAGCCCAAGGACTGGGAAGGAAGGAAGGAAGGAAGGAAGGAAGGAAGGAAGGAAGGAAGGAAGGAAGGAAGGAAGGAAGGAAAAAAGAAAGAGAATTTCAGAGTATCTTCAAAAGAACACTCCACAGAGGAAGCCTTTCTCAGGCCCCAAGCCTGACTTCATGGCTGCTGCCTGCATCTGAACACTGGATGCCAAATCAAGCTCAGGAGGGGACTGCGGAAAGACGTCCAGCTCCTGGGCTGTCTTCCAGCTGTGCCGCCCCAGCTCCCGCCACAGGCAGTATTCTCTGATATTCCCAGTGGCTGGAGACAAAGTGAAAGAATAGTTGCACCCGAGTGAAGCATTAACACCAGCGTACACCCTCTGAGCATAGTGCTGGCTCCTGGCACTTTGCTGAGACTAGGTGTGAACCCTGCAAGGCCACTTCAGACAGGAAGCAAGGCTGAGCCAATCACAGAGGAATCAGGGGAGCCCCTTGTGAATCTCTGCTGAGACCCTCAGCTTCTGAGAAGGAGTGGGGAGAGAAGGGAGGGGGCTTATTAGGCAGCCAGTCGGTTCCCCTTTGCATCAGCTTCTCCGTGCTTCCAAAAGGAAGTGATTCCTCTGGATCGCCTCCCTTCATGCACTAAAGGGGACACAGGGAGGAGCCACTAAGCACTTCTCTTCTGTCAGCCCCTTAGATTCCCACAGCCCACCAGAAGAACGAGAAAGGAGCTGGGAGAGAAGGGCAAGGAGAGTGATCAATGCAGAGGGAGAAAACGAGAGAGGCCAAGAGGGAGTAGAATGGAACCATGAAACAGCAGGAGGAAAATGAACATGGGAGAAGGAAGAATCGGATCGACAGAACAAAGCCAGAGCAGTTTCCCTATTTTCCTGGGAAGAGCCTTGCAGGTAGAATAGGTTGAGGGAGGGAAGTCCTGGGAGACTGTGCCCTGAAGACTCACATGAGCTCTCGGACCATGTCCCTCGTGATGATCTGGATGGTCTCTGGCTTGTGGTCCATGCCCAAGGAAGCAAGAGATTTCTGGATGGCATGTTTATCTCGGAGCAGCACAATGGGGCTGTC